>NC_138315.1:32825000-33425000 GCF_965601325.2 Salmo salar | reverse complement strand
CCATGCCACTCACGACAGGAAAACAGGGAGAAAGGGGGTTGTAATGAAAATAGTTATTACCGGCAATAAAAGGTTCTGTTTATAAATGTACATTCTAACCGTGATGATGTGTGCTAGGTTGAGAAGCTCAAACTCAAGTGATAGACTCAAGAGTAGCGTTGATTAGGGCTACGCACTTGCCTATCAGGTGACGTGCCTATCAGGTGGTAATGGAGGAGATGGGGGGGAACAAACTGAAAATGACATGGCTTGGGAACACCTCTTGGAATCTGTGGTCTTACGGGGAAGACTGGGCGAAAGCATGAGGAGGCTTTTTAGGGCTTACATTTTTGCTAAACTCTGCAGAGAAGTATCCTGAAGACATAGTCAGGCTAAGAGAGAGAGGGAATTGTCATGTTATCAAACTTTGGGTTGTCATGCATATATAATTATACATAACTTACCACATTGTTAATACTGTTATGTTCCCAAGCCATGTTATTTTCACTTTGTTCCCCATCTCTCCACTGCCACCTAATAGGCACGTCACCTGATAGGCAAGTGCGTAGCCCTAATCAACGCTACTCTTGAGGTAACTCAGCACTGTATATGCTTTCACACCAATGCCTCCAGCATGTTGTCCAGAGTACAATTACCCTAACATCTATCCTTTCATCTGATGCATTAACCAATAAAGCTACTAACTCAACTATGATGTTTAAAGTGGCTCCCAGACCCAACCCATCTGAAACCTGAAATCCTGAAATCAACCTCAACTTAACTATAGCATGTCCGACAACAGGCTTTTATTTTTACAAGATGATTAGTAATGAGAAAGTTCTTCAAATGTAAATAGAGGCCTGAAGAATGCCGGTCTATAATCAACCTCAGGGTGAAGAATGCCGGTCTATAATCAACCTCAGGGTGAAGAATGCCGGTCTATAATCAACCTCAGGGTGAAGATTGCCGGTCTATAATCAACATCAGGGTGAAGAATGCTGGTCTATAATCAACCTCAGGGTGAAGATTGTCAGTCTATAATCAACCTCAGGGTGAAGAATGCCGGTCTATAATCAACATCAGGGTGAAGAATGCTGGTCTATAATCAACCTCAGGGTGAAGATTGTCAGTCTATAATCAACCTCAGGGTGAAGAATGCCGGTCTATAATCAACCTCAGGGTGAAGAATGCTGGTCTATAATCAACCTCAGGGTGAAGAATGCCGGTCTATAATCAACATCAGGGTGAAGAATGCTGGTCTATAATCAACCTCAGGGTGAAGATTGTCAGTCTATAATCAACCTCAGGGTGAAGAATGCCGGTCTATAATCAACCTCAGGGTGAAGAATGCTGGTCTATAATCAACCTCAGGGTGAAGAATGCCGGTCTATAATCAACATCAGGGTGAAGAATGTCAGTCTATAATCAACCTCAGGGTGAAGAATGCCGGTCTATAATCAACCTCAGGGTGAAGAATGCCGGTCTATAACCAACCTCAGGGTGAAGAATGCCGGTCTATAATCAACATCAGGGTGAAGAATGTCAGTCTATAATCAACCTCAGGGTGAAGAATGCCGGTCTATAACCAACCTCAGGGTGAAGAATGCCGGTCTATAATCAACATCAGGGTGAAGAATGTCAGTCTATAATCAACCTCAGGGTGAAGAATGCCGGTCTATAATCAACATCAGGGTGAAGAATGCTGGTCTATAATCAACCTCAGGGTGAAGATTGTCAGTCTATAATCAACCTCAGGGTGAAGAATGCCGGTCTATAATCAACCTCAGGGTGAAGAATGCTGGTCTATAATCAACCTCAGGGTGAAGAATGCCGGTCTATAATCAACATCAGGGTGAAGAATGCCGGTCTATAATCAACCTCAGGGTGAAGAATGCCGGTCTATAATCAACATCAGGGTGAAGATTGTCAGTCTATAATCAACCTCAGGGTGAAGAATGCCAGTCTATAATCAACCTCAGGGTGAAGAATGCCGGTCTATAATCAACCTCAGGGTGAAGAATGCTGGTCTATAATCAACATCAGGGTGAAGATTGTCAGTCTATAATCAACATCAGGGTGAAGAATGCCGGTCTATAATCAACCTCAGGGTGAAGAATGCCGGTCTATAATCAACATCAGGGTGAAGAATGCCGGTCTATAATCAACCTCAGGGTGAAGAATGCCGGTCTATAATCAACATCAGGGTGAAGAATGTCAGTCTATAATCAACCTCAGGGTGAAGAATGCCGGTCTATAATCAACATCAGGGTGAAGAATGCCGGTCTATAATCAACATCAGGCTGAAGAATGCTGGTCTATAACCAACCTCAGGGTGAAGAATGCCGGTCTATAATCAACCTCAGGGTGAAGAATGCCGGTCTATAATCAACCTCAGGGTGAAGAATGCCGGTCTATAATCAACCTCAGGGTGAAGAATGCTGGTCTATAACCAGCATCAGGGTGAAGAATGCCGGTCTATAATCAACCTCAGGGTGAAGAATGCTGGTCTATAACCAACATCAGGGTAAATGGATACATCAACTTCATCACAAAAGAGTACAATTAGCTAACAGAGCAACCTTGAACTATGTTTTGCACAAAAGTGTCGCTTGATCACTACTACAACATTCATTAGGCCATCCAATTTGCATGATGGGACTACAGTCTGTTCCATGGTTAATATGGGCAGTAATCATCGGTGTGATCAATTAATTCCATTGATTATTACTGCAAATTAACTGCACCAACTGATTTCCACTCAATAGCAGACATCCTTTATTTCTGTTTAGATACAAGATTAAACGATCCATCCAGATACAAACGTATCGATATCTGGCTCTGGGCTTGAGTGTCAACAATACATTCACTCTAAGCTCTACAACACCTTCAAATCCAGCATGTGGACATGGATTGGCTATAGCCTAGTCACTGTGCTACCAGTCGACTATTCTTTAAGCCTCGAGTGCAGCTGAGAGATATGCTGAATTCCAAATCAAACCCTAGTCTCTACCGACTTCCTAGAAACTCTTGTACATCTGCAACTACTGGGTAAATAATAAGTTGAAAATTCCACCCAGAAGGCAAGGTGAAAGAACTACACCTATTTGATCCTTTCAGAGATACAGGTGTGCCTACCGAGTAGGGGCTAGGGATTGATTTGATATTCAGGAAGAGATGGCTAAGAGAGGGAGTTCTGAGAAGGTTGGCTTGAATACCTGACGTGTAGCAGAGGGGCCTTGAATGTGGTCAGTGGCTTCCTGGCTCCCTTCGGCCGGCTGTCTCCTTTGTCATTGTCGTCCAGCTTCAGACTGCTCAGGCTCTCTGAGAAATACACCTGAAACAAGGACAACAGTGGCTTTGTGAGACAATGTTCATCAACACACTGATCAAATGATTCTAAGGTGCTTTGTTTGGAGAGGTGTTCTAAAGATAAATTATCTTTATTCATTTCTAAATAAACTATTAAAAGCCTAACTATAGTCCATTTCAAATGATGGGGTGATGTTTTTTTTTTTTTTTTTTTTTAAATAAGGCACTTTTGTATGACAGTTCACTTAATTTCACAATCAATACATCAATCCCCTTAACAATCCCTGACCCTTGTTCACAGTACAGTGAGGCAACAGGAACACTACAAACACATCCTGTGAGAACAAAAAAGTCATCTCTTTCACTTCAACTGTAAACTTTTGCCCAAATCCAACAGACTCCCTCATACACCCACTTACACAATGTCACAAGACTACAGAACAGCTGATAAACACATCGTTTGTGCAATGTTAGCAGAAATTTGGGGAAGGACAGATGAAGTTGTGGTGGGACGAGCGTCATTTGGTTTCCATACCATATTGACCAAGGCCAGTCCCACAGCTTGTGTGAGGCAGATGGGAGATGGGGAGTACAGCAGGAAAGAGGATGTGAGAAGATGGGAGAGCTGATAGAGAGGTGACTGGGGTCTGCCTGTGATGCACGTACAAGCACTAATGAGTCCGATGGAGTGTCTTCTGCTGTGATAAGCAACATGCGCACACACACACACACACACACACACACACACACACACACACACCTCCCCCTTCAGCAGGCTGCTGCGACACACACCACACACCGATGACACAAAGACATCAAGAGACTTTGAGCTGCTTCTGAAATGTTTATTTTTATTCAGTGTTCAAATCAAGTGCAATACAGAATTGAGTAAGATATGAGGAGAATGAGGATTCATGAGCTGCTGTTGAAAGATACATGACCATAATTGACTTGAATAGACTGCTTGGTTGATTAAATAATTACAAAATACAGCATTTCTATTGATTATATACACTGTATGAAATAACTACATAAAAGTAAAACTCAGAAAATTAACTTTTAATTAAACATTAGTAAGACAACACTTTGAGTTTATCATTCTGGTTAGTCAAAACCAGGATCAAAATACTGAGTATTGAGATAAATCTTTGGCACTAGAACTACAAACATGCATGAAGTAACATTAACGAAAAGGTCTTAACATATCAACACACCAAAACAGCCCAATCCTACTGGCTAAAATGTGAAAATCACAACAATTACAAATACATAAACTGGAATGAATAAGGCTGATCTAAGCAGGAGATACAATTTAGAAATCCATAGATCCAGAAATGTTTAAGAAATGTAGAGCGTATGAAACACTAGTTTTGATAATATGATTTGTAGGCAGCTTCCCCAACAGACCATGGAGTGACAGTCTGATCCTTTGGAGAGTATTGACAATAAGGCACAACACAGATTATATTAATTAAGTACTCTCTCGTTGTGTGAAAAGGCATCGATACACAGTGGAAGTGCTTACAATTCCAGTTATAATATGGCATAAGGTAGTTGAGTATACATTGTATCACTTCAGTGTCAGTGCAAATGTGCTAAAAAGAAAGGATTTCATGCTGGTGGTAGTAGAATACTATTTTCTTAGTATTATAAACATGAATACATTCATCATTACAGTACAGTTGATATTAATACAACAGTAATGATAAAATAAAGTATACTTTTGGGTTAAAAGATCAGTACAATTCAATAAGGCATGTTAAGTATACACTTGGCACACATGGTTTACTTTCTCTACAAAGACATTATTGCCTTAATGTTATATTAAGTAAGGTAAAATACTGAAGTTGGATAAAATATCACCATGTTATAATGCTGGTCACAGGAACAGGAATCAAGGGGGCAAATGTTTCTTCTTTTCTGATAGACTATTGTGAGTTATGTATCTGATAGCCTACTTGATTGGCTATGAATCTCTTCAAAATCATCACATTGTGATAAGTGCAACACATTGTGGGGGTCATATTTTAAATGTTTGGTCCAGGTCCATTTTGGGTTCAATCAAAGGCTGAATGTGTCCATGGTGGTGATTAGATGGCGGGGCTGGTACATGAGTAAAACCCTCAGACTGCCCTTTCAGAATGCAGAACCCTCCAGGACCCTCATACAATGCCTTACCAAAACCAGCCCTTGGGTCAAAACAGAGAGAAAGGCAATTAGCTGATCTGGGAAGCTACTGTATCAAGACACTGTTGAGAGCCACAGGTATTCATTCAGTACTAAGACTGGCTTTATGTAGAGAGAGGAGCAGCAGAACATGATCATGACAGTGGAATGTGACCAGACAGACAAGCTGTAAACAATGGGTATCATGATTGGTGTTAGGACCTTAACGGGATACTTCGGGACTTCACCAGAGTCAGATGAACTTGTGGATAACATTTTTATGTCTCTGTGTCCAGTATGAAGGAATTTAGAGGTAGTGTCGTGAGCCAATGCTAACTTAAGAAACTACCTCTAACTTCTTTCATACTAGACACAGAGACATAAAAACGGTATTCACAAGTTCATCTGACTCCGGGGAAGTAGATAAAGGGCCTCATTGTCAAAATCCCGAAGTATCCCTTTAAAGCCAGCAAGCCAAGAGATTAGCCTATAGCCTAGGTAGATCATTAGGGACTGGGTAAATCAGAGGCACCAAAGAATACATTCTGCTCACAGGCAACGTTCCCTTTAAGCTGCACGCGGGCGCGTAGCTCCCCTCAGACTGCCAAGCAGAATAAATATTCCCCCACGCAGAGAAGCACGAGATTGAACTTCACTCACCTTTCTTGAGTTTTCCCCTTTAGTTAACACTATCATGTTTCGCTCTACTGTGATAAAAGTGATCGAGTCAACGCAATATTTGCCACTTTCAAATCAATGTAATAAAACAAAAACAAACTATGCAAGACTTAGTACGCAAAATGAAGTGTGAAAGATAATTTGTTGTAGGCAGAAAGCATTGGAGTAGGATTCTATTGCATTGACAGGCATGACTCAGGCCCGTACTCTACACAGACAGGTGTGCCATAACCAATCAGAGCTGCAGTAGGCCAATATGCAAATAGCCATTGCCATATATGGATCTGTGCCGTTCACTTTGAACTGGACTGTGTATAGGCTACAGTATGAGCGATCTTGAGTAGATGCATTTTTTATTTTTTATCAAAGCGAGGCTGTCATTGTAAATAAGAATTTGTTCTTAACTGACTTACTTAAATAAAAGAGAGTCAAAAGAGAGCTGCATGTAGCCACGTGTGCACATTTGTTCATATTCTTTGCTAGTAAGTTTTTGTAGCTTTTTTTTATGTCTTAAAGGGGCAGTGTTGTACACTGCTCAAAACAATAAAGGGAACACTTAAACAACACAATGTAACTCCAAGTCAATCACACTTCTGTGAAATCAAACTGTCCACTTAGGAAGCAACACTGATTGACAATACATTTCACATGCTGTTGTGCAAATGGAATAGACAACAGGTGGAAATTATAGGCAATTAGCAAGACACCCCCAATAAAGGAGCGGTTCTGCAGGTGGGGACCACAGACCACTTCTCAGTTCCTATGCTTCCTGGCTGATGTTTTGGTCACTTTTGAATGCTGGCGGTGCTTTCACTCTAGTGGTAGCATGAGACAGAGTCTACAACCCACACAAGTGGCTCAGGTAGTGCAGCTCATCCAGGATGGCACATCAATGCGAGCTGTGGCAAGAAGGTTTGCGGTGTCTGTCAGCGTAGTGTCCAGAGCATGGAGGCCCTACCAGGAGACAGGCCAGTACATCAGGAGACGTGGAGGAGGCTGTAGGAGGGCAACAACCCAGCAGCAGGACCGCTACCTCCGCCTTTGTGCAAGGAGGAGCAGGAGGAGCACTGCCAGAGCCCTGCAAAATGACCTCCAGCAGGCCACAAATGTGCATGTGTCTGCTTAAACGGTCAGAAACAGATTCCATGAGGGTGGTATGAGGGCCCAACGTCCACAGGTGGGGGTTGTGCTTACAGCCCAACACCGTGCAGGACGTTTGGCATTTGCCAGAGAACACCAAGATTGGCAAATTCGCCACTGGCGCCCTGTGCTCTTCACAGATGAAAGCAGGTTCACACTGAGCACATGACAGACGTGACAGAGTCTGGAGACGCCGTGGAGAACGTTCTGCTGCCTGCAACATCCTCCAGCATGACCGGTTTGGCGGTGGGTCAGTCATGGTGTGGGGTGGCATTTCTTTGGGGGGCCGCACAGCCCTCCATGTGCTCGCCAGAGGTAGCCTGACTGCCATTAGGTACCGAGATGAGATCCTCAGACCCCTTGTGAGACCATATGCTGGTGCGGTTGGCCCTGGGTTCCTCCTAGTGCAAGACAATGCTAGACCTCATGTGGCTGGAGTGTGTCAGCAGTTCCTGCAAGAGGAAGGCATTGATGCTATGGACTGGCCCGCCCGTTCCCCAGACCTGAATCCAATTGAGCACATCTGGGACATCATGTCTCGCTCCATCCACCAACGCCACGTTGCACCACAGACTGTCCAGGAGTTGGCAGATGCTTTAGTCCAGGTCTGGGAGGAGATCCCTCAGGAGACCATCCGCCACCTCATCAGGAGCATGCCCAGGCGTTGTAGGGAGGTCATACAGGCACGTGGAGGCCACACACACTACTGAGCCTCATTTTGAATTGTTTTAAGGACATTACATCAAAGTTGGATCAGCCTGTAGTGTGGTTTTCCACATTAATTTTGAGTGTGACTCCAAATCCAGACCTCCATGGGTTGATAAATTGGATTTCCATTGATTATTTTTGTGTGATTTTGTTGTCAGCACATTCAACTATGTAAAGAAAAAAGTATTTAATAAGATTATTTCTTTCATTCAGATCTAGGATGTGTTGTTTAAGTGTTCCCTTTATTTTTTTGAGCAGTATATTTTGAGACGGTCTTAAGTAGCCCATAGGCAGTGCGTAGTATAAGTTGTCTGATTCTCTGGAATAATGGTATGGGAATATACAGATATTGTATTTTGTAAAGTGGCTTCTTGCATCAAACAACACATTTTCAGTCACCTCCTCATCTGAAGGACAAGTAGATAAACGGTTTAATGTCAAGACCTAGATGTTTTTTTTCCAAAAGTCTCATTAATGATGGCCTACATTGAACACCACACATTGGCTGCTACTGTAGGTTGAATGATATAACAGCTAATTCCATGTAAACATTTTATGGGATGCATTTTTCTCCATTGTTTTGATGGTAGGCCACTGATAGGCCTACAATAAGATCAAACAGCCAAATTAGGCTACTTGACCACTGTCTGAAACTAACTTAAAGCGGGTACAGCCTCAGTGTTCACAGTAAGCGCGTGCTGGAAGTTGCACATAATTTTCACAATGTTAAGGTTTTCGCTCAGCAGACCTGAAATTTGCATAGTGCTGAAAAAAAGTTAGAGGGAACATTGCTCACGTGTATTGATGGATCATTAACATACATTCATCCACTAAATTGCATAGGTCGACACACAAAACCACACACAAACTTGATCAGGCTTAGATTCTGGTTTGCCAAACTGATTTATCATCATTGACAATGAAGAGGCTTAAGAGGCTCATGTGAGCAGCTTTGTGATGTGTAGCTGACAGGGCAACTCTGGAGCGCAAGTTCGTTTGTGTGTGTGTGTGTGTGTGTGTGTGTGTGTGTGTAAACACCTGTGTGTGAGTGTGTACTGAGTCCCCTGTGAGCTATGACAGTGGTGCAGGTTACCCAGAAGGCTTAAGGGCGCAAGAGGAGTTTGCTTCGACACAGCGCAGTCACACACACCCCCCTTGAGTCTGTCACGGTAGAGACAACACACCCAGCGCAGCGACACTCAGCGCAGCGACACCCAGAGGCCACATTAACACAATCACTTCACTACCATCCAGTTCACATTACACCAAAGAATATTTATTGAAACAGGTAGGCCTACTCATACAGGCTAGTCTTCATATGACAGAAATGTATATATAGGGTGTACCCTACATCCCAGGCTGATATTGATCTATTAGCTACTCACTACAATGTGTTTGTTTTCTGTGTCACAAAGAAGAGGCCAAATATCAACTGTGGATAAATAAATGAAGTCCCCTAGCTAGAGTAAGAGAAAGACAGAGACAGATACATAAATATGTGCTGCATATGCTGACAATGAAGCCCTGACCGTTGCTAGGGTGCAGCAGCCTGACAACAGCAGAGAATGCTAGATGGTGTCTGTGAGGAGGTGTGTTAAAGCCAAGAGCTGCAGGGTCTGTGATTGTGCCTGGCTACACGGGGACCGTCCGGGCCGGTGGGGCTGCCAACTAACCAGCTGAGACCATCACACACACAAATAACAGCCTCTGACAAACCACATCACCCCAAAGTCTGTGTCTCTCTCTCTCTCTCTCTCTCTCTCTCCATCACCCAGCCTCCAACAAGGTTGAGCCAAAATCATTAGTGGCAACACAAAATAAATGAAGTATTCTGGGAAGTGCTTTAAAAACTCCTGTGAAGTTAGGTATGCAGAACGAAGCATGCGGGGGAAAAGCGGACTCTCGCACAGCTAGGAAGAGCTTCTGTGACGGCAGTCAGACTTGACACATTCTCAGTAGCCAGAGAAGTGCTCAGGAGATGAGAGGAGCCGTGGGGTGAGTGAGGGAGACTGAAGAAGGGACTGTGATGTGTTATATGGGTACAGTCAGTGGACAGGAAGGATTAAGCTGCAGCTGGAGACATGGGGAGTCACCTTGACCGAGACAATGAGGAAAAGCGTAACAGCTGCCAAATTAGGACATTACCGCCTCTACAATTCACAGCTCTCTCCACAGAGGAGCCCGATTACATGCTGTAAACTCACACTAAACGTTGAGAAATTAAAGGGTCTGTGAGGAAAATGGCACATCAAAGTGAGGAGGGACTTGACTGAACCTCTAATGTCTTATTTGACTGACAAGTGTGAACGGGGTGTGTTTAATGTTAATTAAGGCTAATGACGAAGAGAAAAGGTCTCTGCTGTTTCTAAGAGAGCCCAATGCAGGGTTAAATCATCAGCAATCAGCTCACTGCAGATACTAACTGTAGTGACTCTACTGTTAATGAGTAATAGCAGCAGCCATCATCAGATTTAACGGTAGGCTACATTAGAAACATGACAACAGACTCATGTACTACTTCTGAAAATCAAGTGGATAAGTAGTAGGCTATTCAAGGCGGAGTATGAGTTTACATGCAGCCACAGCGTGAATATTTCATGCGTTTCTATGCGTTACTGTCTTCCTTACTGTACCTGCATTCAGAGGGAGTTCGGTAAATAAACAAAAGGGGAGGTTTTGTACCTTTTTGGGCTCGATGGCGACCTCGGAGCTGAAGCTCGACTCTAACTCCTTGCTGTCTGATTCGAAGTCCTTGCTCTCGTTGTCGTCCTCGCTGACGATTGGTCCGTTCTCACATATCGGCGTTTGGAAGTCATCGTCAGGAAGGGGAGGATAGCTGTATTTGAAGTGATCCTGGAATGAAGTCAGCAATAGGGTTAATGTTAATACTATCAGTGCCGAGACCCCAGCAAAAATCAGCTTTTCACTTATCTGCACGTCCAGCCCTTATATTTCAGTCTCACAATGAAGTGTTTTACCATTTTCTTTTCAGGAGAACCAGGGCTACAAGTAGAACACAAAACAAGTTGACATAAATAGTTGCTTTCATGAACGTCAATTAAATAAATAAGATCCGCCGAAACCAAAACCTCAAAAGATTAATTTATATGAATGCTTTAAGTACAGATATTGTTTGCTCACTGGGAAATTAATATCCAATTCGTCAGTGACAACTCCACGAATTGGACTCTAAAGATTTAAAAATCCCCAGTCGGGATCCATCCTTCTCACAAAAACCACTCTAGCTCAGCCCGTTAATCACACAGCCGTAGGTACCAACCATTAGTCTGCAGAAGAAATAGATGAATCCAACACAATGTTTAAAAGGGGTTAGAAGTCCAAAATGCACTGGCGTTAAGTGGGACTCATTGGGTTAAGTCAACAATAAATAAATAAATATAAATATTGACTAATCACAGGTTAGTCACATTTTCTCATGACAAGTGAGGGAAGAAATAGAGGCAAAACCTGTCAAATGTTGACATTTGAAAAGGGAATTCATCAGATGATAGTAAGATGAAAATGTATGTAGCCAGGTAGATAGATGGCGTCATTGCCATCTTCAGTGAGTTGAATACTGCGGGTACATACCGTTCCACCCATGTGAGGAGGCAGGTATTCAGGGCCAATAAATGTTTGGATCTCATTTTTAGATGCAAACTTCAGCTTGCTGATGGCTTCTGGACCCAACCATGTCCTCACAATCTTCCATGCAGCTAAAAAAACAAAAACACATGTCTGAACTTGTAATTTGTTGTTTTTGGTTATTGTATTGCTAGATATTACTGCACTGTTGAGGTAGAAATATAAGCATTTCGCTGAACCTGCAAATCTGTGTATGCGATGAAAAAAACGTTTATTTGAACTACGATGATTAGATTAAGTTTCCAATTGCAAATCATTTTAATAACTACATGACTCACCATTCAAGATCCATGGCATGTCGACAATGATCATTTTGGCTGAAATGACAAGACCATAACCGAGGGGTGAAATACACTGAGTATACAAAACATTAGGAACACCTGCTCTTTCCATGACATAGACTGCCCAGGTGAATCCAGGTGAAAGCTATCATCCCATATTGATGTTACTTGTTAAATCCTCTTCAACTCCTTTTTACTTCGAATTAGTCCTTTTGGAAGTTTTTCTTGGTAAGCCACTCTTATGTATGTGTGCCATTCAGAGGGTGAACAAAATATTTAAGTGCCTTTGAACGGGATATGCTGGGTTTTTCCACACTCAACAGTTTCCCCGAGTGTATCAAGAATGGTCCACCACCCAAAGAACATCCAGCAAACTTCACACAACTGTAGGAAGCATTGGAGTCAACATGGGCCAGCATCCCTGTGGAACGCTTTCGACACCTTGTAGAGTCCATGCCTGGACAAATTGACGCTGTTCTGAGGGTAAAAGGGGAGTTGTTGCAACTCAATATTAGGAAGGTGTTCCCAAAGTTCGGTGTACTAATGTAGCATTGGCCCTAACACAGAATCATATGACTGCATTCCATGTACTTTTGTTTCTTATAATATATTTAATAAAACTCATTTTAAAACAGGATGTGGGTCAATAATAGGAACAATTACATATATGTGTCATACAACATTTATCAATCAACCTGTGAATGAACTCCATATTGTTTCAAGTTTTATATACTTACATAGAAACTTTGGATAATACACTTTGAAGCAATTAATTACATACTTCACAAAATCCATGTCCTGAAAAAAATGAAAGAGTATAATTAGGACTCAGAAAGTAGAGTACTATATACAGCCTCAAAGCAGGCTTTGACTAGCAAAGACGTTTTATGGCCTTTCAATTGGGAACCCGTTCGCTCAGCCAGAGACATTTACTGCCTCAAGCTAGCTGTGCAATGACCCAATTCATAACCATTTAAACTTTGTCACAAAGCTGAACAAAGCTGTAGTCAATACTTTCAAACACCTTCCTTCAACTCAATCATATTAAATATATTTCAGGGGAAAATGTGTGATACAAAAGTAGTGTGTGTGCAGTGCCCACTACACCCCATGCAAGACCACAACTACTTTTACTCTTACGCTGCTCAAATTGGATTATTAACTGTAATCCATTCACAGTATTTGCTGAAACGTTGTACAGTCTGGTTGTTTACTTTATGATTGCGTAACCTTGATCTTCATAGAAGCTTGAATAAACTTGCTCTACATACAGTATCAAGCCTTGGCTGAGATAACTACAGACAGCTTCGAAACTCAAATGTTTCCTTTTGTCTGTGCAAACGTGTTCTCTAAACCAGGGTTTCCCAAACTCGGTCCTGGGGCCCCCTCTGGGTAAACGTTTTGGTTTTTGCCCGAGCACTAAACAGGTGATTCAAATAACCAACTCATCATCAAGCTTTGATTATTTGAATCAGCTGTGTAGTGCTAGGGTAAAAAAATAAAATAAAAAAGTGCTCCGGAGGGCAGGACAGAGTGTTGGAAACCCTGCTCTAAACAACCCAATACTATCTGCCCTGAGGCCTCAAAAAAAGACAGGTGGGTTTTTATACAATCTCACAAGACTAACATTATCTAAAATGTTTCACAGTCAGTTTAATGGATTACAACTAAACATGAAATGCCTCCTTCATGATAATTTACTCAGCAGGGCTCTACGCTGACCTTTTTCACAAGGAGCATGTGTGCGCCTAAGAAGAAAAATGCAGACACACACAAAGAAATGTAGGAGCACAAAAAAAAATGTTTGAGATATTAAAGCTAGAATCCTTAATTTTTCTATGTGCACTGGTGGTCCTAAATTAAAATTCCAGGTCGCACAACATATTCAGGTATAATGGTCACACTGTAGACCCCTGTTCAGTCAAAGGTACCATACGTTTTCATTACCATAATGGCCATATTATCATCAGACAACAGAACTACCAATATTCTAGTCAGACCATTAGGAAGAGGAGCCTATCAGCCTGGCTACATCCTATGCCCTACAGAGACTCATTGCCATGCACTAGACCAATGTTTCCCCAACTCTGGTCCTCGAGTACCCCAAACAGTACACAGGTGTGCTTGTCCAGGGTTACAATAAAAATGTGTACTGTTGGGGGCACTTGAGGACCAGGGTTGGGAAACACTGCACTAGGTCAATGGTTACCAACCTTTTTCGGTTACTGTCCCACCTACTGAATGTTGGTCTGCCCAGAGTACCCCTGATTTACCCTCTCATGTGCATTTTACCAGTAGCCCTATGGTCTCATGAGATTTCTCAAGTACCCCCTGTGGATAGGCCAAGTACTGCCAGGGGTCCTAGTATCCCTTGTTGGGAACCACTGCACTAGACTCACTAAGAAAGTTAGAGATAACACTAGCCAGGCCTGTTCCAGCCCACACAGTGCCTATTTCAGCAAACTTCATTAAGACTACTCCCAAAACTGATCTACTAATACACTCATTTCATATTAGGGTTTTGTGAAGTTATTTATTCTCTCTCTAGCTCGTGTATTTAATTAGGGCATTTCTCCAGAAGAGAGTTTGGCCTGTGAAGCGAGCTGGCTGACAGAAAGGAGAGTGCCTGCTGGGAAGCTCCGATGGAGACAAAGTCAGTCTATGAATTAGGCAGTCCGTCGACTTGGAATGACCAAACTAATTTAAAGGTCACTTTCAATGTGCTAAACCATTGAAGAGCATCGATCCCTCCAAGTCCCCGGCTCAAACATCAAGCAAAATTAGAAAGCTCAACAGGACTTCAATGACACTCATAACCACACACAGACAGACGTAGGCTACTTCTTTTTGAAAATGGGGAAAACATGTTTAATTATGAGGACAGAAATTGACCAATAAAGCCCTCCTTAAATCTATGTAGAGTGGATCAACAGTGACATTGGTAGAAATCAGAGCTATTGACGTACTGTAGCCCTGGTTTGATTCTTCAAACATTATCAAATAGCCTAGTGGTTAGAGCGTTGGGCCAGTAACTGAAAGGTTGCTGCATCGAATCCCCAAGCTGACAAGGTAAAAATCTGTCGTTCTGCCCCTGAACAAGGCAGTTAACCCCCTTCCCCCCAGTAGACCGTCATTGTAAATAAGAATTTGTTCTTAACTGACTTGCCTAGTTAAATAAAGGTTAAATTTAAAAATAATAAGGGAAGGTGACAAATACAAGAAAAGACTACAATGTTAATCAAAAAGGTAAGTGTTCACTTACGATATTGCTAATCCCTGAATCGGCCATGTCGAACACAACAGTGAGTGGCATCCCTGGCTCTCTCTTAGCATAGCGCTCCAGCCAGAAGGCAATATACTTCTTCTTGTCCATGCTGGTCTTTGCATCCTTGGTATGGAGCTTGACTTTGAACCAGACTGAAAACACAGACAAAAGTATTGCATTCAATAACCTCAACATGCAGTACCAGTCAAAAGTTTGGACACACCTACTCATTCAAGGGTTTTTCTTTATATTTACTATTTTCTACATCAGATGACCTGGCCTCCACAATCACCCGACCTCAGCCCAATTGAGATGGTTTGGGATGAGTTGGATCGAACAGTGAAGGAAAAGCAGCCAACAAGTGCTCAGCATATGTGGGATCTCCTTCAAGACTGTTGGAAAAGCATTCCAGGTGAAGCTGGTTGAGAGAATGCCAAGAGTGTGCAAAGCTGTCATCAAGGCAAAGGGTGGCTATTTTGAAGAAACTAAAATATAAAATATATTTTAATTTGTTTAACACTTTTTTGGTTACTACATGATCCCGTATGTGTTATTTCATAGTTGCGATGTCTTCACTATTATTCTACAATGTAGAAAATAGCAAAAAATAAAACCTGGAATGAGTAGGTGTGTCCAAACTTTTGACTGGTACTTTATGTCTTAAACATATTACAAAACAATAGCTTACAATTTTTGGTAACCTTTTGTAAGGGGTAATAATTGTTTCTGTGAGTAATTATTAGAGAGAAATCAATTATACATATGGTGCAGTATGAGCATCATTAATCAACATACAGAGCTTGTTGCCTTCCTTGTCGTAGCCGTGGAGGAAGACAGCCCCCGTCTCAAACATCCACTTTGGTATGCTGCTCTCAGTGAGGTCTGAAACAACACAAAACATTATCAGCCAACAATATAAAACAGCATTCAATAAGAATGTTTTATAACAACAACAATTATTGGCCAAAATAATTATCATAAAAACTAAACTATTCCTAACTCCTCGCCACCATACAAGACAGACAAATCTTGTCAACAAGTGACAATAAGGCATTGTCAATATCAGAAGTTAGGCAATTGGAAGAAATAACGTTTGCAAATCTAATTTCTGCATGACACCGATTTAACAAACTGAAGGTTGTCTAGCTCGAAAACCCTGTATTTGTATGAGTAAAATGTAGCAATTTAAAAGTGAAACTAAAGAAAAATTGAGAGGATTGTCTCCAGGCGGAACAGATGGAAATATTACCACACAGCACACAATAAGCCTTTATCTGAGAGAAGGTCAAGAATCTATAACACATCGACAGCTACTGATGAATCATCCCACAGTGTGGTGATACTGATAGGCCCAAATAAAACTGCACTGGATAACTTGCCTGTATTTGTCGTAAGATTCTAGTTTAGCAGGGAATGAGAATGTGTGCTGTTCCTGTTTTCTACACTCAACCCTAAACAAGGCCAAAGTCACATGTTGTAGGGTACAAATACAGCCACAGGCTTCTCAGATTGAGATGAATCACTTGAGTGATTAATTGATGACCGACACTGACACCTTCTTCATTCTCTGAAAACAAGTGCACGTGCAGTGCAGTTTTACGAGAGGTTAAATATGTACCCAGACCGCTCACCATTCAAACCAAATTCTTTCCTCCACAGGAAACTGTCGTCAATCATCTTCAGGGCATCGTCCACAGAGTATAGTCGCCATGTCAGGTATGCCTCCACCAGAGCATCATCCTTTTGTAGCCTGTCCACATCTCTGGAGTCATATTTGTCAGATTCTGTGAGGGAGAAAAGTAAAAAACTTACATCACTGACATGAAACTGAATTCCTACTCCAACGTCTGACCTACAACCACAACACCTACAGCACCTATGAGTTTGTTGCTTATAACCTTTTATGACAAGACCCAACCATAGAGTGAAGACAGCACTTAGCCTCCTATACAAAACAAGGCTGCCTTCAGCTACCTCATTTACTAAAATGCTGACATGTATCTACCAATATAAAGATTGTTTAGGAAACAAGTGTTTTTTGAAAGATGGATTGGTCTCTCAACAATGCTTAACAGGGAACTGAAAGGCATACCGACAACGATGAGACAGCCTATAGGGAGGAGGTCAGAGACCTGACCGTGTGGTGCAAGGACAACAACCTCTCCCTCAACGAGATCAAGACAAAAGAGATGATTGTAGACTACAGGAAAAGGAGGACCGAGCACGCCCCCCTTCTCATCGACGGGGCTGTAGTGGAGCAGGTTGAGAGCTTCAAGTTCCTTTGTGTCCACATCACCAACAAACTAACATGGTCCAAGCACACCAAGACAGTCATGAAGAGGGCACGACAAAACCTATTCCTCCTCAGGAGACTGAAAACATTTGGCATGGGTCCTCAGATCCTCAAAAGGTTTTACAGCTGCACCATCGAGAGCATCCTGACGGGTTGCATCACTGCCTGGTATGGCAACTGCTCGGCCTCCGACCGCAAGGCACTACAGAGGGTAGTGCGTACGGCCCAGTACATCACCGGGGCCAAGCTTCCTGCAATCCAGGACCTCTATACCTGGCGGTGTCAGAGGAAGACCCTAAAAATTGTCAAAGACTCCAGCCACCCTAGTCATAGACTGTTCTCTCTGCTACCACATGGCAAGCGGTACCGGAGCACTACGTTTAGGTCCAAGAGGCTCCTAAATAGCTTCTACCCCCAAGCCATAAGACTCCTGAACAGCTAATCAAATGGCTACCCAGTCTATTTGCATGTCCCCCCTCTGGAACACTGCTGCTACTCTGTTATTATCTATGCATAGTCAATTTAGTGCCCCAGCACATTAACATTGACTCTGTACCGGTAGCCCCTGTATATAGCCCCGCTATTGTTATTTACTGCTGCGCTTTAATTATTTGTTATTCTTATCTCGTACTTTTTTTTTGGGGGGGGGGGGGGGGGTATTTTCTTAAAACTGCATTGTTGGTTAAGGGCTGTTGTATTTGGCGCATGTGACAAATGAAACTTGATTTGTTATAGTATGGCTTTAAAGTCTACACCTCAAGTAGGCTACTCAATATAACTGTATTTTCTATTACAAAAAAAGAGTTTACGTAATAATTATGGTGTTAATACAGACATATGTCATGTCACTGCCAGTAGCCAAACTAATAATCATTACTCATCCATGAATTAATGTATCAGAACAATCTGTCAGACAACTGACTGGTAAAGTAGCTATGATGACAATTTGTTGCGCTAGCTAAGTAAAATAGCTAGATGGATGGAATGAATGAAATCGAACAACCCATGATATCTGGCTTTTAGCTAACAGCTAGCTAGCTGTTACAGTAGCTAATGTTAATTAGCTAGATTATGGGGGTGTTGTTGTAAAATAATATTTTGCTAACTAACGTTAGCCTGTTTGCATGAACTTACCTTGTCCTTGGACGTACTCATTATTGAACTTCTGTCTCGTCTCCTCAATCTTCTTCTCAATGTCCTGTTGTATAAGAAAGATTAGTTAGCCATGTGTAATGAATGCATTACAAATTGCCTAGCAAAATGTACGTATTATTGCAAATTAAACTGGTAAGCTACCTGCTCTGGTTCGAACTTCCCAACTTCCGCCATGTTCAAGTGACTCTGCTGTTCTGGCTAGTGTGGGTACATTGAAGTTGATGAATAAATCTGTTCTAGCGTATGAAACTGTTGCCCTTGTATTGCCATTTTAGCTCTTGGCTAGATCATCAAAGTGATACCTAAAAAATAAGATATCTCAGGTCCATTCAATCAAATGTAAAGAACATTGCATGGATTATTTAAATATTTATCAACGTAAGCATTGATGACAACAATATGTATTGTCTGTTGACGGAGACAATACTGGCTAACCCACAATGCAAAGTTTCTTACTTCATTTGCGTTATGTGCTGCCCCGGATACACGGATGAGCGGCCAATACTGAGCAAAAGTAGTTGCATATCGGATTTAAAGCCTTGTATGATACTTATATGAGCGTATAACTTTTTATAATATCATATTTATAGCTTAATAAAAATGTTAACGTATATGAACCATTTTGGATGAAGCCCATCAAAATAAGTCCACGTCTTCCACGCGTGCGACATAAATCGAACCACCCCGTCTGCTGGCGCGATGTTTTGACTTTTGAGCAGTGATGTTTGATAGATACGTATTCGAGAAACTGTTGCCCAATAACTCTGGTATATAAGTATTCGGCAAACAATTGCCAAATAACCCATTAATCATTTGTATATCTAAATCATGTATGCATGTATGTATTATGTAACGTAGTTAACGTCAGCAGCTGCGTAGTTCAGCCTGGGTTCACGTGCTACTCTGTACAAGGAAACTCGGAAATGTTCGACATGTTAAATGGTTGAACGCGGCACCTGTGTTATTGTTAATTTTCACAGTCTGCTGCCTCAGTTTGTATGGTAATTTGCATATACTCCAGAATGTTATGAAGAGTGATCAGATGAATTGCAATTAATTGCTAAGTCCCTCTTTGCCTTGCAAATGAACTGAATCCCGCCAAAAACATTTCCATTGCATTTCAGTCCTGCCACAAAAGGATCAGCTGACATCATGTCAGTGATTCTCTCTTTAACACAGGTGTGACTGTTGACGAGGACAAGGCTGGAGATCACTCTGTCATGCTGATTGAGTTCGAATAACAGACTGGAAGCTTCAAAAGGAGGGTGGTGCTTGGAATCATTGTTCTTCCTCTGTCAATCCTGGTTACCTGCAAGGAAACATGTGCCATCATCATTGCTTTGCACAAAAAGGGCTTCACAGGCAAGGATATTGCTGCCAGTAAAAATGCACCTAAATCAACCATTTATTGGATCATCAAGAACTTCAAGGAGAGTGGTTAAATTGTTGTGAAGAAGGCTTCAGGGCGCCCAAGAAAGTCCAGCAAGCTCCAGGACCGTCTTCTAAAGTTGATTCAGCTGGGATCGGGGCACCACCAGTACAGAGCTTGCTCAGGAATGGCAGCAGGCAGTGAGGTGAAGACTTTTGGAGGATGGCCTGGTGTCAAGAAGGGCAGCAAAGAAGCCACTTCTCTCCAGGAAAAACATCAGGGACAGACTGATATTCTGCAAAAGGTACAGGGATTGGACTGCTGAGGACTGGGTTAAAGTCATTTTCTCTGATGAATCTCTTTTCCGATTGTTTGGGGCATCTGGAAAAAAGCTTGTCCGGAGAAGACAAGGTGAGCTCTACCATCAGTCCTGTGTCATGCCAACAGAAAAGCATCCAGAGACCCTTCATGTTTGGGGTTGCTTCTCAGCCAAGGGAGTGGGCTCACTCACAATTTTGCCTAAGAACACAGCCATGAATAAAGAATGGTACCAACACTTCCTCCGAGAGCAACTTCTCCCAACCATCCAGGAACAGTTTGGTGTTGATGGAGCATGATTGAGCACCTTGCCATAAGGCAAAAGTGATAACTAAGTGGCTCGGGGAACAAAACATCGATATTTTGGCTCCATGGCCAGGAATCTCCCCAGACCTTACTCCCATTGAGAACTTGTGGTCAATCCTCAAGAGGCGGGTGAACAAACAAAAACCCAAATTCTGACAAACTCCAAGCATTGATTACGCAAGAATGGGCTGCCATCAGTCAGGGTGTGGCCCAGAAGTTAATTGACAGCATGCCAGGGCAGAGTGCAGAGGTCTTGAAAAAGAAGGGTCAACAGTGCAAATATTGACTCTTTGCATCAACTTCATGTAATTGTCAATAAAAGCCTTTGACACTTATGAAATGCTTGTAATTATACTTCAGTATTCCATAGTAACATCTGACAAAAATATCTAAAGACACTGAAGCAGCAAACTTTGTGAAAATTAATATTTGTGTCATTCTCAAAACTTTTGGCCACGACTGTACAACCTTTAACAAGTCGAACATATCCGAGTTTCCTTATTCTGACTATCACTTGAACGCGGCAATAATACCACAATGACACACGACTGTCCCAGCCAACACATGAAACTACTTTCCTTCCGTGGTGACATTCTCACATTTCAATACTAACGCTCCATTCCCAGAGATGGCGAAAGTCGAAAAGGATCAGATCTGGCTTTCAGCAGAGTGACATTTCAACGGATGGCTGCACTTTCTCAAACGGGAATGGTGGTAATATGGCTGTTATCAACATAAAGAGTTAATCTGATGTTGATATGGTGGCATGCATCTTTGCCCTACATGTGGGAAACAGTGACTTCACCATGCATTTTATTGATAGGTAGGGGGATGACTTCAAGTACAGGCTTCTCACTCTGAGCAGGTCAAATAGATAAGAGCTACATATGGAGTTTAAACTACCATACCGGATGAAAGATAATGTTACTGTCTTGCAGGACCCTACTGTAATATGGAGCCATGAAGGTGTTGTCTTTTACATTGCTCTACAAGCAGGTGAAGTTAGACAAATGCCTATCAAGCTCTCTCTGAACTTTATTGGTAAGGATCCCCTCAACAAAGGAAAATATTCATACTAGATTCCCAAACACTATCCAAAGAATGCCTGAATGATCAGTCGGACTCTCCAGGGAGGAGCAAAACCCTGGGGTATTTTGTAGAGGAAGGACAAGTATTTAACGGTGCTCTGATCTTACCTCATGCCTATAGTTCCATCACACCGTGTATATTTGTGATCTCAGCTGAAGAGGTGAACAGTGTGTCGAAATCAACTGTAGTGGTGGTGACCAGTAAAAAGCAGTTGATGTATTTGAAAGGTATGCCAGGTTTCCTTTTGAAGAACCTCACCACATTCAGATGGTCAACACTGGATGGAATGGATGTCTGTTTGCCATCTCTTTCAACCATGGACATGTCTGTGCGGTATGGAAAGATACTTTTCAGGTATTGGAATGCTATTTTGTGAGATCATCATGCTCATTGCTTACTGTGTAAAACTGTATAATTCTCATGGCCTTGCTCTGTCTCCCTCAGATGTGAGCTCCCTCCATGTGGATGACGTTGTGGGCTGTGGAACAGATCAGATACTGCTGGTCTTTGGAAGCCAGAGCCCTCCAGTGGGTCCAGTGGATCAATACCTCATCACAGATCTCTGCGGGACAACCTATTCTGAGAGATGCTGTACTATTTTGCTCTTCATACCAGTCTTATAACACCCTACTTATAACCTAGTTCTGATGTGTGAAGATTGTTGTATGTTTCAGCATGAACAGGAGAGCAGTGAAGGACGGAACACATCTGACACAGCTCAGGAGAACTACCTCCTAACTGTCAAAACTCTACAGGCCAGACTACAGGTACATTGTTACATTAAAGAGAGCAGCATCAAAGCTGTTATTAGTATTTGGGTACTAATGAGAACGTGCCAATTATTAAACGGTTGTAATGTTTGGAGTCTATTGTCCAGATGCAACGATATTAGAGTTTATCCAACATGTTGTTGTTGATACACCCCCCCCCCCGATGTGTTTCAATAGAGTGGCCTGACCTTGCTCCATGTTCTTCAGAGAGATGTAAGGGTGACAGAGAGGGTTCTACACCAGTCAGTCCAAGCCCGAACAAGTAGATCTACAGTTGAAGACAGAAGTTTACATACACTTAGGTTGGAATCATTAAAACTCGTCTTTCAACCACTCCACAAATTTCTTGTTAACAAACTATAGCTTTGGCAAGTCGGTTAGGACATCTACTTAGTGCATGACACAAGTCATTTTTCCAACAATTGTTTACAGACAGATTATTTCACTTATAATTCACTGTATCACAATCCCAGTGGGTCAGAAGTTTACATACACTCAGTTGACTGTGCCTTTAAACAGCTTGGAAAAGTCCAGAAATTGATGTCATGGTTTTAGAAGTTTCTGATAGGCTAATTGACATCATTTGAGTCAATTGGAGGTGTACCTGTGTATGTATTTCAAGGCCTACCTTCAAACTCAGTGCCTCTTTGCTTGACATCATGGGAAAATCAAAAGAAATCAGCCAAGACCTCAGAAAAACAATTGTAGACCTCCACAAGTCTGGTTCATCCTTGGGAGCAATTTCCAAATGCCTGAAGGTACCATGTTCATCTGTACAAACAACAGTACGCAAGTATAAACACCATGGGACCACACAGCCATCGTACCGCTCAGGAAGGAGGCACGTTCTGTCTCCTAGAGATGAACGTACTTTGGTGCGAAAAGTGCAAATCAATACCAGAACAACAGCAAAGGACCTTGTGAAGATGCTGGAGGAAACAGGTACAAAGTATCAATATCCACAGCAAAATTAGTCCTATATCGACATAACCTGAAAGGCCGCTCAGCAAGAAAGAAGCCACTGCTCCAAAACCGCCATAAAAAAGCCAGACTATGGTTTGCAACTGCACATGGGGACAAAGATTGTACTTTTTGGAGAAATGTCCTCTGGTCTGATGAAACAAAAATAAAACTGTTTTGCCATAATGACCATCGTTATGTTTGGAGGAAAAAGGGGGAGGCTTGCAAGCCGAAGAACACCATCCCAACCGTGAAGCACGGGGGTGGCAGCATCATGTTGTGGGGGTGCTTTGCTGTCGGGGGGACAGGTGCACTTCACAAAATAGATGGCATCATGAGGGAGGAAAATTACGTGGATATATTGAAGCAACATCTCAAGACATCAGTCAGGAAGTTAAAGCTTGGTCACAAATGGGTCTTCCAAATGGACAATGACCCCAAACATACTTCCAAAGTTGTGGCAAAATGGCTTAAGGACAACAAAGTCAAGGCATTGGAGTGGACATCACAAAGCCCTGACCTCAAACCTATAGAGAATTTGTGGCCAGAACTGAAAAACCAGACTCAGTTACACCAGCTCTGTCAGGAGGAAATGGCCAAAATTCACCAAACTTATTGTTGGAAGCTTGTGGAAGGCTACCCAAAACGTTTGACCCAAGTTAAACAATTTAAAGGCAATGCTACCAAATACTAATTGAGTGCATGTAAACTTCTGACCCACTGGGAATGTGATGAAAGAAATAAAAGCTGAAGTAAATCATTCTCTTGTAAGGGCTGTCGTGAGAGAGAGTAGACCAATGTGCAGCGGAGTTAGTGTTCATCATTGAATATTTAATAAAGAAAGAACACTATACAAAACAAAACGAGAGAACTGACAGCCAAACAGTCCTGTCAGGTGCAAACACTAACAGAAACAGTTACCCACAAAACCCAAAGGAAAAACATGCTCCTTATGTGTGACTCCCAATCAGCAACAACGAACTTCAGCTGTGCCTGATTGGGAGCCACACACTGCCCAAAACAAAGAAATACAAAAACCTAGAAAACGAACATAGAACGCCCACCCAATGTAACACCCTGGCCTAACCAAAATAAAGAACAAAAAACCCCTCTCTATGGCCAGGGCGTTACGGTACCCCCCCCCCCCCCCCCCCCCCCCAAGGTACGGACTCCGGCCGCAAAACCTGACACTGAAGGGGAGGGTCCGGGTGGGCCTTCTTACGGCGGCGGCTCAGGTGCGGGGCGTGGCCTCTGCTCCACCCTCGGCGTCGTCTTCTTAGGTGACGCACCTGGCCGCGCCGAAGGTCTGGTGGGTGACCCTGACTGCGCCCGGCTGGTGGGCGGTGATAGCTGCGCCCGGCTGGCGGGCGGCGATGGCTGCGCCCGGCTGGCGGGTGGCGATGGCTGTGCCCGGCTGGCGGGCGTCCCTGGCTGCGCCCGGCTGGCGGGCGTCCCTGGCGGCTCCGGCGGCACTGACCCAGGATTCACCAGGCTGAGGAGACATGTAAGAGGCGCAGGCACAGGACTCACCGGGCTGGCGGGCGGCTCTGACTGCTCCGGACAGGCGGGCGGCTCTGGCGGCTCCGGACTGGCGGGCGACTCTGGCGGCTCCGGAATGGCGGGCGACTCTGGCGGCTCCGGACTGGCGGGCGACTCTGGCGGCTCCGGACTGGCGGGCGACTCTGGCGGCTCCGGACTGGCGCGCGACTCTGGCGGCTCCGGACTGGCGGGCGGCTCTGGCGGCTCCGGACTGGCGGGCGGCTCTGGTGGCTCTCGACTGGCGAGACCCACTGGAGGCCTAGTCCTAGGAGGCGGCACAGGACGGACCAGGATGAGGAGACCCACTGGATTCCTGGTCCGAGGAGGAGGCACAGGCTTAACCAGGATGGGGAGACCCACTGGAGGCCTAGTCCTGGGAGGTGGCACAGGACGGACCAGGATGGGGAGACCCACTGGAGGCCTGGTCCGAGGAGGAGGCACAAGCTTAACCAGGATGGGGAGACCCACTGGAGGCCTAGTCCTGGGAGGTGGCACAGGACGGACCAGGCTGGAGAGATCCACTGGAGGCCTGGTCCGAGGAGGAGGCACAGGATAAACCGGACTGTGGGGGAGCACTGGAGTTCTAGACTTGATGCTCTTTACCCATACTCCAGGCTGAATGCCCACTTTGGACCGGCACGGGCGGAGAGCAGGCATTGGGCGAACTGGACCCTTCCAGCGCCCTGGAGACACAGTGCGCAGAGCCGGTGCAGGATACCCTGGCCCGAAAAGGCGCACTGGAGACCAGACGCGCTGAGCTGGCACAACCCGTCCTGGCTCGATGCCTGCCCTCGCATGGCACTTGCGGGGGGCTGGCCTATAGTGCACCGGGCTATGCACGCGTACTGGGGACACTGTGCGCTTTACCGCATAACTGGGTGTATGACCAGTACTGCGCTGCCTCCTGTAAGCACGGGGAGTTGGCTCAGGTCTACCGCCTGACTCCGCCAATCTGCCCGTGTGCCCCCCCCCCAAACATTTTTGGGGGCTGCCTCTCGTGTCTGCTGCGCTCCCTTTCCTCACACTAGCGCCTCTCAGCTATCGCCGCCTCGATCTCCCAGTGCGGGTGGCGATACTCCCCAGCTTGAGCCAATGGTCCACCTTCGTCCAGTAATTCCTCCCATCTCCAGGAATCCTGAACGATCCTCTCCATTTTCTCCAAAGTCCATGAGTCCATACTATTCTCCTTCTCCTGGTGCCTCTCCTTCCTCCGCTGCTTGGTCCTTTTTTGTGGGTAATTCTGTAAGGTCTGTCGTGAGAGAGAGTAGACCAAGGTGCAGCGGAGTTAGTGTTCATCATTGAATATTTAATAAAGAAAGAACACTATACAAAACAAGAAAACTGATAGCCAAACAGTCCTGTCAGGTGCAAACACTAACAGAAACAATTACCCACAAAACCCAATGGAAAAACATGCTCCTTATGTGTGACTCCCAATCAGCAACAACGAACTTCAGCTGTGCCTGATTGGGAGCCACACACTGCCCAAAACAAAGAAATACAAAAACCTAGAAAACGAACATAGAACGCCCACCCAATGTAACACCCTGGCCTAACCAAAATAAAGAACAAAAAACCCCTCTCTATGGCCAGGGCATTACATCTCTCTACTATTATTCTGACATTTCACATTCTTAAAATGAAGTGGTGATCCCTACTGACCTAAGACAGGGAATTGTTACTAGGATTAAATGTCAGGAATTGTGAAAAAACTGAGTTTAAATGTATTTGGCTAAGGTGTATGTAAAATTCCGACTTCAACTGTAAGTAACTGTTATCATATTGGTGTTGATGGTAGTCTCTGATCCTCTCTAACAGGAAGGACTTGTTTCTCTATGGGATGAGGATGGCAAGTCAGAGGATGAGGCAACAGATGAGAAGATGCAGGTTATACCTTCAATTATGGCTATTGCGGTGACCGTATTACTGCCACACCCGCGGTCACGAGTCATGAAGGCAGTCAAATTCCAGGTGACCGTTTAGTCATGGTAATTAGGCTTTTCCAATCTCTGATGCTGCTGCTGGTCATTATTAGCCTACCAAACTTGCTAACTGTCTGATACTCAGCACTCTATTGTCCCTCTAATCACTCTGACATTAATGCAAATGTAATTGAAAATCTAACCAAACACTTCATGAGCTCATGTTGTGCAACATTTCTATAGGCAATGCATTTGCGCGAGAAAACAGGGTGATGGCCTCTACTAAAAGAAGGAGGATCCCATCAGCTTTCTATAGACTAAGCTTACTATATTTATTTCTCAACTTTCTTAATATTAAGCACATTGTTTATCTTTACAACAGGAGTATAGCCTACCTGGCTTGTTTGAAAATGAACCACAGGAAAAGCATCCTCCATTCGCTATTTAAGTGCATAGATGACTTTTTTTTTTCTGCTGCCCCTGTTTCGAGAAAGGTGCATGATAATGGTCCATTCTAAAGCAAAACAAATTTCACACATATTATTTAGCTTATGTAAAGAAAAGATGAAATCAAGAATAGTCTGATGGGTGACAATATTAGCCTATCACTTGTGAATTATATATTATCACTTGTCAGTTATTATTATAATTTTTTTATTTCACCTTTATTTAACCAGGTAGGCTAGTTGAGAACAAGTTCTAAATTACAACTGCGACCTGGCCAAGATTAAGCAAAGCAGTGCGACACAAACACCAACACAGAGTTACACATGGAATTAACAAAACATACAGTCAATAACACAATAGGGGAAAAAAGGATATATACAGGCAATAAATAGGTCATAGTGGCGAAATAATTACAATTTAGCAATTAAATGCTGGAGTGATAGAGACTGGAGTGATAGATGTGCAGAAGATGATTATGCAAGTAGAGATACTGGGGTGCAAAGGAGCAAAAATAAATAAATAACACTATGGGGATGAGGTAGTTGGATGGGCTATTTACAGATGGGCTATGTACAGGTGCAGTGATCTGTGAGATGTTCTGACAACTGGTGCTTAAAGCTAGTGAGGGAGATATGGGTCTCCAGCTTCAGTGATTTTTGCAATTCGTTCCAGTCATTGGCAGCAGAGAACTGGAAGGAAAGACAGCCAAAGGAGGAATTGGCTTTGGGGGTGACCAGTTAAATATGTACCTGCTGGAGTGCGTGCTACGGGTGGGTGCTGCTATGGTGACCAGTGAGCTGAGATAAGGCAGGCTTTACCTAGCAAAGACTTATAGATGACCTGGAGCCAGTGGGTTTGGCGACGAATATGAAGCGAGGGCCAGCCAACGAGAGCATACAGATCGCAGTGGTGGGTAGTATATGGGGCTTTGGTGACAAAACTGATGGCACTGTGATAGACTGCATCCAATTTGCTGGATGCAGTCGAATCAAGGATTCGTAGGATAGTCAGTTTTACGAGGGTATGTTTGGAAGCATGAGTGAAGGATGCTTTGTTGCGAAATAGGAAGCCGATTCTAGATTTAATTTTGGATTGGAGATGCTTAATATGAGTCTGGAAGGAGAGTTTACAGTCTAGCCAGACACCTAGGTATTTGTAGATGTCCACATATTCTAAGTCAGAACCGTCCAGAGTAGTGATGCTGGACGGACGGGCAGGTGCTGGGCACGATCGGATGAAGAGCATGCATTTAGTTTTACTTGCATTTAAGAGCAGTTGGAGGCCACAGAAGGAGAGTTGTATGGCATTGAAGCTCATCTGGAGGTTAGTTAACACAGTGTCCAAAGAAGGGCCAGAAGTATACAGAATGGTATCGTCTGTGTAGAGATGGATCAGAGAATCACCAGCAGCAAGAGCGACATCATTGATGTGTATAGAGAAGAGAGTCGGCCCGAGAACTGAACCCTGTGGCACCCCCATAGAGACTGCCAGAGGTCCGGACAACAGGCCCTCCGATTTGACACACTGAACTCTGTCTGAGAAGTAGTTGGTGAACCAGGCGAGGGAGTCATTTAAGAAACCAAGGCTGTTGAGTCTGCCAATAAGAATGTAGTGATTGACAGAGTCGAAAGCCTTGGCCAAGTCTATGAATACGGCTGCACAGTATTATCTGTTATCGATGGAGGTTGATATCGCTTATGACCTTGAGCGTGGCTGAGGTGCACCCATGCCCAGCTCGGAAACCAGATTGCAGAGCGGAGAAGGTACGGTGGGATTAGAAATGGTCGGTGATCTGTTTGTTAACTTAGCTTTCGAAGACCTTTGAAAAGCAGGGTAGGATAGATATAGGTCTGTAGCAGTTTGGATCTAGAGTGTCTCCCCCTTTTGAAGAGGGGGAAGACTGCGGCAGCTTTCCAGTCTTTGGGGATCTCAGACGATACAAAAGAGAGGTTGAACAGGCTAGTAATAGGGGTTGCAACAATTTCTCTCTGATAATTTTAGAAAGAGAGGGTCCAGATTTTGCAGCTCTTTCAGAACATCAGCAATCTGGATTTGGGTGAAGGAGAAATGGGGGAGGCTTGGGCAAGTTGCTGTGGGGTGTGCAGGGCTGTAGGGGTGGCCAGGTGGAAAGCGTGGCCAGCCGTAGAAAAATGCTTATTGAAATTCTCAATTATCGTGGATTTATCGGTGGTGACAGTGTTTCCTAGCCTCAGTGCAGTGGGCAGCTGGGAGGAGGTGCATTTATTCTCCATGGACTTTACAGTGTCCCAGAACGTTTTGTAATTTGTGATGCAGGCACAATGATGAATGATGCACCGCATAAGAAACTGCCTTTCTTTTTTTGCGACATTTTCTAATCATTGTCGCACACCTCATGTAGCCTAGACCATAGACCTATATGTTTTGGTAAGGTTTGTATCACAACTAAAGTGGCCAAATAACTTATTAAAATTAAGTACATTAATCCGCTTTACAAGGGTTTTAGAGCCTAACTGGCATACAAAAGCCGCGCGTGAGTTTCAAGTTTGGGGAAGAAAATGTTCACCATAAAAATGCACCTTTATAATAAAAGCATTACATGCATAATCGCATTTGCAGTCACTTTTGATAAGGGTGTTTTCCCGCTAATGGAACATTCACGCTTATAGCCTACTGCCATGTGAACATTGCTGCGTGAAGAAATAGCCTAATAGTTGATCAACATTTTAAGATAAACTTTCTGATCTGTTGCGTCATCCATATTGGGTAAAAAACTTTTTTTTGTATGCTAGTGTTTGTATTCATTTGTGATCTATTGCACCCCACAAGTGTCCCAGACTACGTTTGGAATATTTATTTATTGCACAGAATAGATCGACTTTTGTACTATGGGGGATGGTAGATTGACATAGGCTAGGGCTGTTGCTGTTCGTTAGGCCTACTCATCTTGTTGGCTGACAAAAAGTAAATGTGGACAGTTCTTCCAGTATCTTCAATATGCACCTCGAAATTGGATAAGGACGTGCGCTGTTGCATCCCCGATGTGTCTGTCTTCACTTGTAGCCTTTGAGAAAGACCCTATCACGTGATGGAGAAACATATGAGTGAGAGGCGCTTCGGATTGCGCAGCACTCAGGGAGAAGGGCACAACGCAGCACTCTGGGCCGCAAAAGGCATGGATTTTTTTAGGGTGCATTACGGCCACAAAGGGGATGCCGCCATGAAATTTGAGGCATTATCAAGTGCTTGTCAAATTGTGAATGAGGCAATTGAAGTGTGTACAGCCTGCGCAAAAAACTAATTAGAGCGCATGCCTTTCAAGCAACTTTTTTCAAATCATCTTTAGTCTCATCATGTAGCCTTACAATGTATAAAAAATCAAAACATATAGCCCAATGTTTGTAGAACAACTAAAGTTACATGAATAACTCTAAATTAAGCAAAAAGGAGTACCTATTTCTTTGTTAACCACTCAACACAGAATAGCCGCATGTGCGCACTCCCTCAAATCGTTTGGAGAAAATATTTATATTTTTTTCAGCTTTGTTCAATTGTATTCTTCATACTGTAAAATAATATAAAATAATGCCACGGAATTCTAAGCAAATCTTGTCTGCTAAATGAACTAGTGTAGCCCACATTCATTTGGCATAGCCACATCAGGACCTAACATAAGGACAACTCAGAGTATGCTATTCTTCTGAAATAGACTGCATTTTCTTTATATCATGCTTCTTTAGAACTGTCTAAAATAAATAATGGATTTATTGTGAAGGTGTAGGCTATATTAGGTGTATTTATTAGACTTTTTAAAATGTAGATGTTCCAAAGGTCTGCATCAGTGGCTTGTAGGCTGTGTGTGGAAGCCAGGAAACATCTTATTTTCCTCAGTTACGCTTCATTTTTATTTAACCTTTATTTAACAAGGCAAGTCAGTTAAGAACAAATTCTTATTTACAATTATTGCCTAGAAACAGTGGGTTAACTGCCATACTCAGGGGCAGAACGACAGATTTGTACCTTTTCAGCTTGGGGATTCGATCCGCCAACCTTTCGGTTACTGGCCCAGCACTCTAACCACTAGGCTACTTGCTGCCCCCAGCAGCAAATAGTAGTGAATTTTAACACTTCAAATCTTCATGATATCTTGTTAATGTTATGGAGCTGTGGGAATGTCTATGGTAATGATAGTGGCAGTGTTAATATAATGATTGTATGTGTTAATGGGGTTCAGTCAACCATGGTTCCTGCCTGGTGAGCGCCACTTACCAGCTGTTAGATCCCAAAACTGGTGTCTGACCAGATTTCTTTATCTACCAACGAGAGCAATTCCCCAAACCAAAAGCCAGAAAAAAAAGCCTGAATACTAATCTTCAAAACCACTCACTTAAATCACACCTGAAAGAGAATGTTTCCCCTCCGGACATTTGTCTCAACATCACGACTTTGATCATTGCATTGATGAGGATATATAGCAAACAAACCTAACATCAAACGCTGTTTATCCCTGTGAAGTGGTCTCAAAGCAAGACGTCAATAACATCTCACCTTCCACAGCCTAAAGTGTAGAAGAGCTACAGTTAAGCGCCAGTCTCTCTCAGGCGATAACTACAGGCTTTCTGAGAAATTACTCCACAGCAGCCACATGCCTGTCTGGTCACCATGGCAACATGCTCTCCAATAGCCCTGGAGCTGTTTCTGTGGAAGCGCAGACCAATCAAGAGTCCAAGTTGCTCCAGTTGTCTGGAGAGCATCATCCTTATGATGGAATTGCTGGTACAGCTCAAGTAGCACATAGGCTCTCCAGGCACTTTGAGACTTCTGTAATTTACTCATATCCCTTATTTTACCAGGTAAGTTGACTGAGAAGACATTCTCATTTACAGCAACAATCTGAAGAATAGTTACAGGGGATGAATAAGACAATTGAAAGCTGAAGATGATTAGGTGGGCATAATGGTATGAGGGCCAGATTGGAAGCTGGGGATGATTAGGTGGGCATAATGGTATGAGGGCCAGATTGGAAGCTGGGGATGATTAGGTGGTCATAATGATATGAGGGCCAGATTGGAAGCTGGGGATGATTAGGTGGTCATAATAGTATGGGGGCCAGATTGGGAATTTAGCACCCCATGGGATCTCTAGTGATCACACTGTCAGGACACCCGTTTAACATCCCATCCAAAAGACGGCACCCTACACAGGGCATATATATACTGCTCAAAAAAATAAAGGGAACACTTAAACAAAACAATGTAACTCCAAGTCAATCACACTTCTGTGAAATCAAACTGTCCACTTAGGAAGCAACACTGATTGACAATACATTTCACATGCTGTTGTGCAAATGGAATAGACAACAGGTGGAAATGATAGGCAATTAGCAAGACACCCCCAATAAAGGAGTGGTTCTGCACAGACCACTTCTCAGTTCCTATGCTTCCTGGCTGATGTTTTGGTCACTTTTGAATGCTGGCGGTGCTTTCACTCTAGTGGTAGCATGAGACGGAGTCTACAACCCACACAAGTGGCTCAGGTAGTGCAGCTCATCCAGGATGGCACATCAATGCGAGCTGTGGCAAGAAGGTTTGCTGTGTCTGTCAGCGTAGTGTCCAGAGCATGGAGGCGCTACCAGGAGACAGGCCAGTACATCAGGAGACGTGGAGGAGGCCGTAGGAGAGCAACAACCCAGCAGCAGGACCGCTACCTCCGCCTTTGTGCAAGGAGGAGCAGGAGGAGCACTGCCAGAGCCCTGCAAAATGACCTCCAGCAGGCCACAAATGTGCATGTGTCTGCTCAAACGGTCAGAAACAGACTCCATGAGGGTGGTATGAGGGCCCGACGTCCACAGGTGTGGGTTGTGCTTACAGCAGGACGTTTGGCATTTGCCAGAGAACACCAAGATTGGCAAATTCACCACTGGCGCCCTGTGCTCTTCACAGATGAAAGCAGGTTCACACTGAGCACGTGACAGACGTGACAGAGTCTGGAGACGCCGTGGAGAACGTTCTGCTGCCTGCAACATCCTCCAGCATGACCGATTTGGCGGTGGGTCAGTCATGGTGTGGGGTGGCATTTCTTTGGGGGGCCGCACAGCCCTCCATGTGCTCGCCAGAGGTAGCCTGACTGCCATTAGGTACCGAGATGAGATCCTCAGACCCCTTGTGAGACCATATGCTGGTGCGGTTGGCCCTGGGTTCCTCCTAATGCAAGACAATGCTAGACCTCATGTGGCTGGAGTGTGTCAGCAGTTCCTGCAAGAGGAAGGCATTGATGCTATGTACTGGCCCGCCCGTTCTCCAGACCTGAATCCAATTGAGCACATCTGGGACATCATGTCTCGCTCCATCCACCAACGCCACGTTGCACCACAGACTGTCCAGGAGTTGGCGGATGCTTTAGTCCAGGTCTGGGAGGAGATCCCTCAGGAGACCATCCGCCACCTCATCAGGAGCATGCCCAGGTGTTGTAGGGAGGTCATACAGGCACGTGGAGGCCACACACACTACTGAGCCTCATTTTGACTTTAGTAAGATTATTTCATTCATTCAGATCTAGGATGTGTTATTTTAGTGTTCCCTTTATTTTTTTGAGCAGTGTATATCTTTAGACCAGAGGAAACAGTGCCTCCTGCTGGTCCTCCAACACCACTTCCAGCAGCATCGGGTCTCCCGTCCAGGGACTGACCAGGACCATCCCTGCTGAGTTTCAGAAGCAAGCCAGCAGTGGGATGCACGGTGGTATGCTGCTGGCACTCACTAGCTCACTCACTTCATGAATGCTAAATGTAATTGATTCCCTGTGCAGCAACCTACCGTGTCCAAGTGATTGTTCCTGACGTGTTATATATTTTTGTCCCAACTTAGCGGAGAGTGTGACTTTATCCATCCTGACAGAGGCAGGCCAGTGCCAGGTGCTTGCGGTCATTCAGACCCACAGCCAAGTGTCCTGGTTCCCCACACCCAGCCCCCCCACACAAAGACCCCATCTCCCTGCTCTCACCCAGAGCCTGCGGCCAAGATAAGCAGGCGAGATGGTGTCAATGGAGCCTGTGACACAGACACACACAGACTGGCAGTGACCGCTGTGACTGACCTGACCCCACTGCTGACCTCTGGCAGTGTCAAATGTGCTGTCATGCTCCATTACGTCCGCAGGCGGGGATCTTCTGGCTCCCCGACCACCCTAGTTGAAGTCGCCCAGTACGAAGATCGTCTCTGCTCCTGGGCAAGGAAGAGGGGGAGACTGAGAAGGAGGGGAGGAAGGGCAGCGGAATGAGAAAGATGGAGTCCCCTGATCCAGGCTCTGCATAGTGACTCAAGAGGTGCAGGGAGGCGTGGCAGAGGGACAGAGAGAGGAGCAGGAGGAGGTTTAGCCCCCTGGTGTACGTGGAACGCTATCGCAGGCTGACCCAGATTCTGGCCCAGGTACAGTTGGAGGGAGATATAGCCGCCCTCATAGAGTCACAGTCACTCATTCAGCTCTGCACTGTATTGACATGTATAGTAGTTCCTTTTATTTATATGCTTTCATGAGTACCAATGGATTGTATGGTTACGTTCGTTTGCTTTTCTAATATTCTGTAAGAGTCCATTAGTCAATGAAATGTTGAGTTTCAGTCCAGATGATGCTGCTCTTATCTCATTTTGAACTGAGTGCCACCCAATGCATTGGTAATGAGAAGTTTCAAACCAGAGATCGATATGGTTCACTGGGTATGCTACTGTAGTTGGTAGGTTTACATATCTGTTACTGTAAACCTGTCTACCAATAGTGTGTGTGAATGCGTGTCTCCCTTGGACCACCTCCTGCTCTTCACACCTCATCTCTGTGTGATCGCTACTCCTCTCTCCCACTCTTCTCCCCTCAGACCGGCAGCCTGTGAAACACTCTTTAATGTGTGGTGCTGTGCATTGCACACTGGGAGAGGCCGGCTTCTTACTCTGTTCTGAAGTGGGAAACGCTGTGTGTGTTCAGAATGAAATGTTAGGAGGTAACTGGATGGCATAAAGGAGGTAACTGGAAGGTCTAAATCTCCCTCCCGGGTTGGTAGCTGGATTTGGCTGCAAAACCTTTTAGTAGCAAGTCTGCCCTTCATGTTCAGTTATGTTCTCTGTAACATGCTATAAAATAAATCCATCTTGGATGCTGTCTCGTAATGGCCACATGTAGTACAGTTACTATTGTGTCCTTCCTCCAAGGGAATCAACATCAGCCCTCTTATGAGTCATCATCCCAAGCTGTTAGATCAGTTCGTTCTGACTAAAGGTGTCTGTTATTTACAAAATACTTAAATAAAAATGATTCAGCTTTAAACCTGTTTTCTGAGAATTGAGTCATATGGTGATACCTGCCATTGCGTTTTGCTCCTCTCTGTCATTTTCACAACACTCACACTATTTTACTCTCACTTCCACTCTACACTGCGTGCACAATTATTAGGCAAGTGAGTATTCTGATCTCATCATTGTTTCTATTCACATTTTCGAACTCCAAACCATATAAACTTCAATGATTATTGGATTTAATCATTTTCAGGTGATATGTATTTGTGTAATGAGGGAGGGTGTGGCGAAAGTGAATAACACCTTATATCAAGGTGTGCATAATTATTATTCAGCCTCATTACCTCAGGTAAAATGGGTCAAAAAAGAAATTTAACTGACACTGAAAAGCCAAAAAATGTAAAATGCCTTTCAGACAGATGCGGCACTCTTTAAATAGCTAAACTATTGAGGTGTGACCACCGGACATTAAAACGTTTTGTTGCGAATAGTCAACTGGGGCGCAAAAAACGCATGGGAAAGAAAAGGCGCAAATTAACTGCAAAAGACTTGAGAAGAATTAAACGTCAAACTACCAGGAACCCATTATCCTCCAGTGCCACCGTATTCCAGAACTGCAACCTACCTGGAGTGTTCAGAAGTACAAGGTGTCAAGTGCTCAGAGACATGGCCAAGGTCAAGAAGACTGAAACAAGACCACCACTGAATAAGATTCACAAGTTGAAGCGTCAAGATTGGGCAAAGAAATACCTGAAGACAGATTTTTCAAAGGTTTTATGGACAGATGAAATGAAAGTGACTCTTGATGGACCAAATGGATGGGCCCGTGGCTGGATCAGTAATGGACACAGGGCACCACCACTTTGAGTCAGGTGCCAGCAAGGTGAAGGAGGGGTACTGGTATGGGCTGCTATCATTGAGGATGAGGTAGTTGGACCTTTTCGGGTTGAAGATGGACTGAAACTCAACTCCCAAACCTACTGCCAGTTTCTGGAAGATTATTTCGTCAAACAGTGGTACAGGAAGAAGTCCTCAGCATTCTAGAAGGCCATGATCTTTATGCAGGACAATGCTCCATCACATGCATCCAAGTACTCCACTGCTTGGCTAGCCAGCAAGGGCCTCAAAGATACCTGAATAATGATCTGGCCCCCTTCCTCACCTGACTTAAATCCTATTGAGAACTTGTGGGCCCTTCTCAAACGTGAGATTCACAGTGATGGAAGACAATACACCTTTTTGAACAGCATTTGGGAGGCTGTGGTTGCTGCTTCAGCGAAAATTGATCGTGAACAGATCAAGAAACGGACAGACTCCATGGATGGAAGGCTCATGGCAGTTATTGAAAATAAGGGTGGCTATATTGGTCACAGAATATTTTTGAAAGGTCAAAAATGTTATATAATTGTCATTTTGTGTTACTTATCTGTTATACTTACTCTAAAAATTTAGAATAAACAAGTGAGTTGAGAGAAATTATTTTTGTAATTTAGTTGCCTAATAATTCTGCACACTAATAGTTGCCTAATAATTGTGCACACTTATATATTTCCCTGAGAAAGACAAAACTCACTTTTCCTTTGTTAAACATTCAGGTTTGAGGTTCAATAACATTTTGGATTGACTGAGAGCATTGTGTTTGTTCAACAATAAAATTAATCCTGACGAATACAATTTGCTTAATAATTGTGCACGCAGTGTAGTTTAGCGCCTTCACCTCTGGCCTCTCTTTTTCTCTCTCTCTCATATATATATATACACACACACACACACACACACACACACACAGACACAGAGACAGAGGTTTCAGGTTTACCTCTGTGGACAGGTATACAGAGCCTGCACTAAGGCACCTGCTCGATTTGTTATGGTGTCAGCTGGGGATGGTTTTCTGCCTGGAGCCCTCTTCAAACCTCACTGCCTGGCAGGCTGAGGAGAATGTATAGGGATTTGTTTTGTCATCCCATTATTGCATGCTAACTTTCATTAAGTTTGAGAAGGATGACTGCAGGGCTCCTGCTGCCTTCCATCTGCAGAAGTGCTTCCATCACAATGAAGAATGTGGTTTCTGACAGAGGATGTCATCAGGCACCATTGCAGAAGAGGACCAGACATGAAGCTTGCAGGATTGCATCTTTCTTCTCCAGAGCCAAAATAGTTTATGTAGGTTGTTATTAAGACATGAAGGCAATTGACCAGTCATTTCAGTTTTAAATCTGTTGACAAGACATAGTCATGTACACTGTAGCCTAGTTTCCATCTTGTACAATTTATTGGAATCTTTATGTTACTGTTACGTTAATAATTTAATAGTCTATTAAAGGGATTCTTCTGTACTTTTGTATACTTTTTAGCCAGTAGTTCTAAAAGTAGCGTCCAAAAGTGGTCCCTGAAATTGTGTAATACATCACGTGTACCACATCATTGCTCTCGCTCTGCTGTGGGTGCATTTTGCTAGCTGTCAGTCATATGGCGAGGGGCTGAAGCTCATTGGTTGAACTCAACTTACTAGGGTGCTGGCCCACATGGGGGAACATGTAGGGAAAAATGGCACAGCACAGCTTCCAAAAAAAAACTTACATTCAAACTAGGGATTTCACAGCTAATTGAGGCAAGACTGTAATTCTGTCCTTAGATTATGCATGTATGAACTACACATTGACACATCCAGCCCAAAGCGGGAAGTAAAAAAAATTCTTTAGTCGCCAAAGTTCCGGAGCATGTCTTTAAGGGACAAACAAGCCCCAGATACTTGATTGACTGTTTCCAAAGGCATCATTGCGGTAATGTTGACACTAACAATGATGAGTGATGTTGGTGGAGAGGAGTGGAGTCATTGTTTATGTTGATGCTGAGTGACAGGAGGTCTTCCATGTCAACCTTGATCGCTCTGCCCCTGATCTGCTTGCTATAGCTACAGTGGCTTGCGAAAGTATTCACCCCCCTTGGTATTTTTCCTATATTGTTGCCTTACATCCTGGAATTTAAATAGATTTTTGTGGGGGTTGTATCATTTGATTTACACAACATGCCTACCACTTTGAAGATACAAAATATATTTTATTGTGAAACGAACACGAAATAAGACAAACAAACAGAAAACTTGAGCGTGCATAACTATTCACTCCCCCAAAGTCAATACTTTGTAAAGACACCTTTTGCAGCAATTACAGCGGCAAGTCTCTTGGGGTATGTCTCTATAAGCTTGGCACATCTAGCCACTGGGATTTTTTTTAAGGAGCTGGAGCAAAACTGCTCCAGCTCCTTCAAGTTGGATGGGTTCCGCTGGTGTACAGCAACATTTAAGTCATATCACAGATTCTCAATTGGATTGAGGTCTGGGCTTTGACTAGGCCATCCCAAGACATTTAAATGTTTCCTCTTAAACCACTCGAGTGTTGCTTTAGCAGTATGCTGAGGGTCATTGTCCTGCTGGAAGGTGAACCAGTCTCAAATCTCTGGAAGACTGAAACATTTTTCCCTCAATAATTTCCCTGTATTTAGCGCCGTTGATCATTCCTTCAATTCTTACCAGTTTCCCAGTCCCTGCCGATGAAAAACATTCCCACAGCATGATGCTGCCACCACCATGCTTCACTGTGGGGATGGTGTCCTCGGGGTGATGAAAGGTGTTGGGTTTGCGCCAGACATAGCGTTTTCTTTGATGACCAAAAAGCTACTTTTTAGTCTCATCTGACCAGTGTACCTTCTTCCATATGTTTGGGGAGTCTCCCACATGCCTTTTTGCGAACAGCAAACGTGTTTGCTTATTTTTTCTTTCAGCAATGGCTTTTTTCTGACCACTCTTCCGTAAAGCCCAGCTCTGTGGAGTGTATGGCCTAAAGTGGTCCAATGGACAGATAATCCAATCTCTGCTGTGGAGCTTTGCAGCTCCTTCAGGGTTATCTTTGATCTCTTTGTTGCCTCTCTGATTAATGCCCTCCTTGCCTTGTCCGAGAGTTTTGGTGGGCGGCCCTCTCTTGGCAGGTTTGTTGTAGTGCCATATTCTTTCAATTTTTTAATAACGGATTTAATGGTGATCCGTGGGATGTTCAAAGTTTCAGATATTTTTTTATAACCCAATCCTCATCTGTACTTTTCCACAACTTTTCATGGTGCCGCTCACTTGGTGGTGCCCCTTGCTTAGTGGTGTTGCAGACTCTGGGGCCTTTCAGAACAGGTGTATATATACTGAGATCATGTGACACTTAGATTGTACACAGGTGGACTTTATATAACAAATTATGAGACTTCTGAAGGTAATTGGTTGCACCAGAACTTATTTAGGGGCTTCATAGCAAGGGGGGTGAATACATATGCACGCACCACTTTTCCGTTTTACATTTTTATTTATTTTTTGAAACTAGTAATTTTTTTCATTTCACTTCACCAATTTGGACTATTTTGTGTATGTCCATTACATGAAATCCAAATGAAAATACATTTCAATTACAGGTTGTAAAGCAACAAAATAGGAAAAACGCCAAGGGGGATGAATACTTTTGCAAGGAAATGTATTGACTAAGGTTACAGGTTACTCTCACTGCAGGACTATGCAGCGTTTCCCCTATATTGATTTAGCAGCAGTGTCCCACCGCTGCTAAATTGTTGCAACTGCTGCCAAATATATATACTGGAAGTTTACATACACCTTAGCCAAAGCTGGAAGTTTACATACAACTTAGCCAAATACATTTAAACTCAGTTTTTCACAATTCCTGACATTTAATTCTTGTAAAAAGTCCCTGTCTTTGGTCAGTTAGGATCACCACTTTATTTTAAGAATGTGAAATGTCAGAATAATAGTAGAGAGAATGATTTATTTCAGCTTTTATTTCTTTCATCACATTCCCAGTGGGTCCGAATTTTACATACACTCAATTAGTATTTGGTTGCATTGCCTTTACATTGTTTAACTTGTGTTAAACGTTTTGGGTAGCCTTCCACAAGCTTCCCACAATAAGTTGGGTGAATTTTGGCCCCTTCCTCCTGACAGAGCTGGTGTAACTGAGTCTGGTTTGTAGGCCTCCTTGCTCGCACACGCTTTTTTAGTTCTGACCACAAATCTTTGTTGTCATTTTGCCAAAACTTTGGAAGTATGCTTGGGGTCATTGTCCATTTGGAAGACCCATTTGCGACCAAGCTTTAACTTCCTGACTGATGTCTTGAGATGTTGCTTCAATATATCCACATAATTTTCCTCCCTCATGATGCCATCTATTTTGTGAAGTGCACCAGTTTCTCCTGCCGCAAAGCACCCCCACAACATGATGCTGCCACCCCCGTGCTTCACGGTTGGGATGGTGTTCTTCGGCTTGCAAGCCTCCCCCTTTTTCCTCCAAACATAACGATGGTCATTATGGCCAAACAGTTCTATTTTTGTTTCATCAGACCAAAGGACATTTCTCCATGTGCAGTTGCAATCCGTAGCCAGGCTTTTTTTATGGCGGTTTTGGATCAGTGGCTTCTTCCTTGCTGAGCGGCCTTTCAGGTTATGTCGATATAAGACTCGTTTTACTGTGGATATAGATACTTTTGTACCTGTTTCTTCCAGCATCTTCACAAGGTCCTTTGCTGTTGTTCTGGAATTGATTTGCACTTTTCGCACCAAAGTACGTTCATCTCTAGGAGACAGAACGCGTCTCCTTCCTGAGCGGTATGACGGCTGCGTGGTCCCATGGTGTTTATACTTGCGTACTATTGTTTGTACAGATGAACGTGGTACCTTCAGGCATTTGGAAATTGCTCCCAAGGATGAACCAGACTTGTGGAGGTCTACAATTTCTTTTCTGAGGACTGATTTTGTTTTATTTTCCCATGATGTCAAGCAAAGAGGCACTGAGATTGAAGGTATGCTTTGAAATACATCCACAGGTACTCCTCCAATTGACTCAAATGGTGTCAATTATCCTAACAAGAACCTTCCAAAGCCATGACATAATTTTCTGGACTTTTCCAAGCTGTTTAAAGGCACAGTCAACTTAGTGTATACTATGACTAGGGTGGCTGGAGTCTTCTGACCCACTGGAATTGTGATACAGTGAGTTATAAGTGAAATAATCTGTCTGTAAACAATTGTTGGAAAAATTACTTGTGTCCTGCACAAAGTAGATGTCCTAACCGACTTGCCAAAACCATAGTTTGTTAACAAGAAATTTGTGGAGTGGTTGAAAAACGAGTTTTAATGACTCCAACCTAAGTGTATGTAAACTTTTGACTTCAACTGTATTTTTTGTATATACATTTCTGCCGAGATGCGCTTATAAATGGATAGTCGTTGGATCAATGTCTGGAAGTCTGTGGGAAAATCTAGCATGTCATTGCGCTAACATTAGTAGCAATGCTCTCTATCAAATCAAAAAATTTTTGTCACATGCGCCGAATACAACAGGTGAAATGCAGTAAAATGTTACAGTGAAATGCTTACTTACGAGCCCCTAATCAACAATGTAGTTTTAAAAATACAGATAAAAGCAACAGTAAAATAACAATAGCGAGACTATATACTGGGGGGTACCAGTACAGGGTCAATGTGCGGGGGCACAGGTTAATTGAGATAATATGTACATTTAGGCAGAGTTATTAAAGTGACTATGATAACAACAGAGAGTAGCAGCGGTGTAAAAGGGGGGAGGGGGGCAATGCAAAGAGACTGGGTAGGCATTTGATTAGGTGTTCAGGAGTCTTATGGCTTGGGGGTAGAAGCTGTTTAGAAGCCTCATAGACCTAGACTTGGCACTCCGGTACCACTTGCCGTGCGGTAGCAGAGAGAACATTCTATGACTAGGTTGGCTGGAGTCTTTGACAATTTTGCCATACCAGGCAGTGAAGCAACCAGTTAGGATGCTCTCAATGGTGCAACTGTAGAGACTTTTGAGGATCTGAGAACCCATACCAAATATTTTCTGTCTCCTGAGGGGGAATAGGTTTGGTCATGCCCTCTTCACCACTGTCTTGGACCATGTTAGTTTGTTGGTGATGTGGACACAAAGGAACTTGAAGCTCTCAAACTTCTCCACTGCAGCCCCATCGATGAGAATGGGGCATGCTCAGTGCTATTTTTCCTGTAGTCCACAATCATCTCCTTTGTCTTGATTTACATTTTAGTCATTTAGCAGACACTCTTATTCAGAGCGAGTTACAGTAGTGAATGCATACATTTCATAAAATTTTTTCTCCATACTGGTCCCCCGTGGGAATCGAACCCACAACCTTGGCGTTGCAAACACCATGCTCTACCAACTGAGCCACACGGGACCTTGATCACGTTGAGGGAGAGGTTGTTGTCCTGGCACCACATGGCCAGGTCTCTGACCTCCTCCCTATAGGCTGTCTCATCATTGTCGGTGATCAGGCCTACCATTGTTGTGTCATCGGCAAACTTAATGATGGTGTTGGAGTCGTGCCTGGCCATGCAGTCATGAGTGAACAGAGAGTACAGGAGGTGACTGAGCACGCATCCCTGAGGGGCCCCTGTGCTGAGGATCAGTATGACCGATGTGTTGTTACCTACCCTTACCACCTGGGCATGGCCCGTCATGAAGTCCAGGATCCAGTTGCAGAGGGAGGTGTTTAGTCCCAGGGTCCTTAGCTTATTGATGAGCTTTGAGGGCACTATGGTGTTGAACGCTGAGCTGTAGTCAATGAATAGCATTCTCACATAGGTGTTCCTTTTGTCCAGGTGGGAAAGGGCAGTGTGGAGTGCAATAGAGATTGCATCATCTGCGGAATTTGTTAGGTTCTAATTCTCAGAGTAAAAAACTCTTTATTCTTCCCAGAGAATCAATAAGGCTGCATTAGACAAAAACATTTTCATACAAGCACTGATATTGATATAACCGTTCCTCAAGGCTGAGTCTCCTCCTACAATTCTGTACAAACATCGTTCTTTACTGCTAGGCAGGACACTAGTGATACGGGCCATAAACTTTTATTTCTCCCTTAAGATGACCTGACCTCAACCCCCTCCATCACTAATCCATGGCTCTCTCCCCTTATCAATGCCTGCCACATGTAATCGCTTCCCTGCACCCAACACATTCCAAGCTTAATTGCACACACTAAATACCTTCCTCCTATAACAACGCACTTCTGGTGTAGACCCTCTAAACTTCAGCACTCCCTCAGTAACATGAATAAGTATGTTTCATATTCTCAGAACCCAACAATCTGTTGGGGTGATATGCAAATTGGAGTGGGTCTAGGGTTTCTGGGATAATGGTATGCACTTTACCCTTGCCACCGCTGCTGAAAAAAATCTGAGGGGAAACAATGGCTTTTCAGTTAAATGTATGTGAAAATACATAGGCTTATTTATCAAATAAGAGAAGTAGGCGCAACTCTACCTAGCTTTTCTACAAAGAAGATTTATTTTGGCTATGCATCAACTCGTAGTCGATGGAAATAATGTCTCACCCTGTGTTTATTGACCACAATTCCAAGTGGCAGACTTGCAGTATTCCAAATTCAACATTTCCTATGCAGAATTTTTTTTGTTAGCTTAAAAGCTATTCCCAGTAATGTGTTTGAATGGAACCATCACAGCTCCTTTTAAAGTAGTCCTCAGACGTAAATCGCAAGTGGAGGACTCTATCAAATATCAAATATCAATCATGCATTCTGATATTTCTTCAACTTAGCGATTTCCCTGCGTTCTGTCCTTATCACATTCTACCACTTACATTTAAGTTATTTAGCAGACGCTCGTATCCAGAGCGACTTATAGTAACTGCATTCATCTTAAGATAGCTAGGTGGGACAACCACATATCACAGTAAGTACATGTTTCCTCAATAGAGTAGCTATCAGCAAAGTCAGAGCTAGGAAGAGGGGAAAGAGTCAAGTGGGAGTAATATTTCACGAAAGGCTTCTTCTTTTTAACCACATTATTTTTAGTTTCTGATTTAACTTATTGGGCTTCTGAATAGTGGAACTTTCCAGATACAGTCAGAAAGTGTGGGGTTGCTCCGTCTAATTCCTATAATTGTCCCATCAGGAGCATAAACAGTGTTTATCAGCTTTCGTTAGTAACCATATCTCTGAGCAGTAAAACTCAGAGATTATAAAGGGATATTTATTTATGCACTTTGGACTAGAGATTTAGAATGATATAATGATTGTGCTTTGAAACTATTCCCAAGACAGCAGGGAAACCAGTCTTGGCAGGACTCAAGGGGGATCAAAACAGTCCAGTCTCATTGATTATAGACTAGCTACCTTGAGCCATGACAAAGGAGCTGAGGTCAATATGACCAGACCATCCTCACACACTAACATCAGTAGGACCCCACATAAGTTCACATCTAGTAGCGCATGAAGTCTGTGTCCAACCTCTAAAAGGTGCAAATTAAATTGACATGTGTTTATTTTTACCTTTATTTAACTAGGCAAGTCAGTTTGGAACAAATTATTATTTACAATGACATGCTACACCAGCCAAACACAGACGATGCTGGGCAAATTGTGCACCGCTCTACGGGACTCCCAATCACAGCCAGTTGTTATATAGCCTGGATTCGAACCAGAGTGTCTGTAGTGCCATCTCTAGCACTGAGATGAAGTGCCTTAGACCGCTGCGCCACTCGGGAGCCCATTGGGTGGTTTTGTTTGTTAGTTAGTTAGTTAGTTAGTTAGTTAGTTAGTTAGTTAGTTAGTTAGTTAGTTAGTTAGTTAGTTAGTTAGTTAGTTAGTTAGTTAGTTAGTTAGTTAGTTAGTTAGTTAGTTAGTTAGTTAGTTAGTTAGTTAGTTAGTTTAGACTTGGCGGGCTGTTTTGCAGTTCCAGGCAGTATAATAGGTAAACATTAGTTTTAATTGGATGATAATGATAAAAGCTTTGCTGTGGTCATCCATATAAAGCTGTTTTAATCCCAAGAATAACGTAAAACAGTTTGTTTGTTAATAACATATTAATCTCCCAAGTTGTTAAAGAGAAGAAAGACCAAAAATGTATTCTGTGAACAAAAGGATCCACCAGTTTCCAAATTAAATCAATCCCCACATGCTGGCCTTTCCATTTCTGTGCAGTTGCTATGGAAACCCTGTAATTTCTTGTTTCTATGTCCCAGAACGTCTTGAAGCCTAATGAATGATTGAAAGTCGTGTTTTCTCTATCTGAGACAATTAAGATGCTGTCTATTTTTACTTTTTATGCTGATAATAATTGTATTTTTATAAGTTGTCACGATTAAACTTGATTGGATGTTTCTATAAGACTGCCTTTTAGACCAATAATGAACAGTGATGTAAAGTGGTATTATTTGTAGAGTATTAACATTATGGATCACTGCATAATCCTTATGTGAAGCACTATCACCTGCAGTTGTATGCAATATTCTGCGACATACACTACATCACTTTGGCGACTAGTAAGTATTTTTTTAACCCATAAATCCTGTTTAAGCCGAGGGAGGGGGGTTCTACTAAGCAATATGGAATTGTTTTAAGAAGGTCATACCAAGGACCATTTAGCTATTTGCTTTTGAATTTTAAGACCCCTTGAAGTATAAAGGGGGGGTTAAATGTCTTGCTTTGGTATTTTATTAGGATCCCCATTAACTGTTGCAAAAGCAGCAGCTACATATCAATACCAATACATACACACAAACAACCTAGGTCAAGTAGGGGATAGGCGTTGTGCCGTGAGGTGTTGCTTTATCTGTTTTTTGAAACCAACTTTACTGTTCATTTGAGCAATATGAGATGGAACGGAGTTATTGTACACTTTCTTTAATTTGTTCTGGATTTGGGGATTGTGAAAAGGCCCCTTGGTGTCATGTCTGGTGGGGTAAGTGTGTGTGTGTCAGAGCTGTGTGTAAGTTGACTATGCAAACAATTTGGGATTTTCAACAGATTTAATGTTTTTTATAAAAAGAAGAAGTGATGCAGTCAGTCTCTCCTCAAGCCAAAAGAGACTGGCATGCATAATATTTCTATAAGCCCTCTGATTACGATGAAGAGCAAGACGTGCTGCTCTGTTCTGGGCCAGCTGCAGCTTAACGAGGTCTTTTCTTTCAGCACTCAACCACAAGACTGGACAAGAATCAAGATAAGACAAAACTAGAGCCTCCAGGACTCGCTTTTTGGAATGTGGTGTCAAAAAAAAGCAGAGCATCTCTTTATTATGGACAGACCTCTCTCCATCTTTACAACCATTTAATCTATATGTTTTGACCATGACAGGTTACAATCTAAGGCAACGCCAAGTAATATAGTTTCCTCAACTTGTTCAACAGCCACACCATTCATTACCAGATTCAGCTGAGGTCTAGACCTTAAGAAATGATTTGTACCAAATACAATGCTCATGGTTTTAGAGATGTTCAAGACACGTTTATTACTGACCACCCATTCCAAAACAGACTGCAACTCTTTTTTAAGGGTTTCAGTGACTTCATTAGTTGTGGTTGCTAATGCGTATCTGGTTGAATCATCAGCATACTTGGACACACATGCTTTGTTTAATGCCAGTGGCCGGCAATTGGTAAAAATAGAAAAGAGTAGAGGGCCTAGAGAGCTACCCTGCGGTACACCACACTTTACATGTTTGACATTAGAAAAGCTTCCATTAAAGAAAACCCTCTTTCTATTAGATAGATAGCTAAGGAATCCACGAGGTTGAAAAACCAGAACTACATTGTTGGTCAATTATGGTCAATAATATCAAAGGCTGCACTGAAATCTGACAGTACAGCTTCCACAATCTTCTTACTTTCAATTTCTTTCAACCAATCATCAGTCATTTGTGTCAGTGCAGTACATGTTGAGTGCCCTTCTCTACAAGCATGCTGAAAGTCTGTTGTTAATTTGTTTAAAGAGAAATAGCATTGTATTTGGTCAAACACAATTTTTTGTAACAGTTTGCTAAGAGCTGGCAGCAAGCTGATCTGTCTTCTGTTAGAACCAGTAAAGGCCGCTTTACCACTCTTGGGTAGCGGAATTATTTTGGCTTCCCTCCAGGCCTAAGGACAAAGACATTCCTCTAGGCTCAGATTAAAGATATGACAGATAGGAGAGGCTATAGAGTCAGCTACCATCCTCAGTAGCTTTCCATCTAAGTTGTCAATGCCAGGAGGTTTGTCATTATTGAGCGATAACAATAATTTTTCCCAAAATCACTTTACAAAATTCTATCTTGCGATGCTTGTCTTTCATTAGTTGTTTTTTTATGCATGAGTACGATGGCTCACTGCTTGTTGTTTGCATGTCCTGCCTTAGTTTGCCCACTTTGCCAATGAAGTAATCCTTTAAATAATTGGCAACATCCAATGGTTTTGTGATGAATAAGCCATCTGGTTCGATGAAAGATGGAGTTGAATTTGTCTTTCTGCCCATAATTTCATTTAAAGTACTCCAAAGTTTTTTTTTCTATCATTCTTTATATCATTGATCTTGGCTTCATAATACAGTTTTTTTCTTATTTTGTTGAGATTAGTCACATCATTTCTCAATTTCCAGTAAGTCAGCCAGTCAGATGTGCAGCCAGATGTATTAGCCACTTCTTTTGCCCCATCTCTTTCAACCATACAGTTTTTCAATTCCTCATCAATCCATGGAGCCTTAACCTATTTAGGATAGGGGGCAGTATTTTCACGGCCGGATAAAAAATGTACCCAAATTAATCTGGTTATTACTCCTGCCCAGAAACGAGAATATGCATATAATTATTTGATTTGGATAGAAAACACCCTAGAGTTTCTAAAACTGTTTGAATGGTGTCTGTGAGTATAACAGAACTCATATGGCAGGCCAAAACCTGAGAAGATTCTATATGGGAAGTGCCCTGTCTGACCATTTCTTGGCCTTCTGTAGCCTCTTTATCGAAAATAGAGGATCTCTGCTATAACGTGACATTTTCTAAGGCTGCCATAGGCTCTCAGAAGGCACCAGAACGTTGAATGATAACTCTGCAGTCCCTGGGAGAAAAACAGTAGGGTTTTGGAAAGTGGTCGCTCTGAGAACAATGACACGGGTGTACGCGTGCATGTTAAGACTCCATTTTCTATTTTCAGTGTTTGAACGAAAACAACGTCTCCTGGTAGGAATATTATCGCTATTTTACGAGAAAAATTGCATCACCCTTCGGATAGTGTCTTGAACGCAAGAACAAAACGCAGCTATTTGGATATAACTATGGATTATTTGGAACCAACACAACATTGGGTGTTGAAGTAGAAGTCCTGGGAGTGCATTTTGACGAAGAACATCAAAGGTAATCAAATTTTTCTTATAGTAAATCTGTGTTTGGTGAGTTCCAAACTTGGTGGGTGTCAAAATAGCTAGCCATGATGGCCGGGCTATCTACTCAGAATATTGCAAAATGTGCTTTCACCGAAAAGCTATTTTAAAATCGGACACCGCGATTGCATAAAGGAGTTCTGTATCTATAATTCTTAAAATAATTATGTTTTTTGTGAACGTTTATCGTGAGTAATTTAGTAAATTCACCGGAAGTTTTCGGTGGGTATGCTAGTTCTGAACAAAACATGCTAATGTGAAAAGCTGGTTTTTGATATAAATATGGACTTGATTGAACAAAACATGCATGTATTGTATAACATAATGTCCTAGGAGTGTCATCTGATGAAGATCAAAGGTTAGTGCTGCATTTAGCTGTGGTTTTGGTTTTTGTGACATTATATGCTAGCTTGAAAAATGGGTGTGTGATTATTTCTGGCTGGGTACTCTCCTGACATAATCTAATGTTTTGCTTTCGTTGTAAAGCCTTTTTGAAATCGGACAATGTGGTTAGATAAAGGAGAGTCTTGTCTTTAAAATGGTGTAAAATAGTCATATATTTGAAAAATTTTAGTTTTTACATTTTTGAGGTGTTTGTAATTCGTACCACGCTCTATCATTGGATATTGGTGAGGCGTTCCGCTAGCGGAACATCTAGGTGTAAGAGGTTTTAACTATTCTAAAAAACAGTTTCTTAACAGGTGCCTGTTTATCGATAATTGGAAGAAGCAATTTAATAAATTCATCAACTGCAGTGTCTGGATGCTCCTTACTAATCACATCAGACCAACAAATATTTTTAACATCATCCACATAAGAGTCACAGTAAAATATTTTGCATAATCTCTTATATACCATTTTAGGCTCAGATTTTGGAACCTTAGCTTCCCTGGATGTAGCCACACTATTGTGATATTTGCATCCAATGGGTATGGATACAGTATTAGTAAAAATGTGATTGATACATGTAGATGATCTTGTTCCTGTAGTGTTTGTAAACACCCTGTTAGATTGATTAATAACCTAAACCAGATTACAGCCACTGGTTACAGTGGGAAGCTTCCTCTTGAGCGGACAGCTTATAGAAAAACAGTCAATATTCAGGTGTCACAAAAGGTGCCGTGTTGAAGGGAAGACCAAAATGCAGCGGGTATGTGGATACTCATTCTTTTAATGGAAAAAACGAAAAGCATCCACAGGAAAAACAAAACAATACTCACGACTAGACAATGTAGCAGGCTCAATAAACGCAGTGCTCACAAACAATTACCCACAAACACACAGACAAACACACCCTACTAATATAGGACTCCCAATCAAAGGCAACTCAACACACCTGCCTTCAATTGGGAGTCCAATGCCAATTCACTCTGCATAGAAAACAAACCTAGAACCTATACCCACAACTAACTAACTAAACCTAGAAATACAAACACAGAGCAGTGCCCAAAACCCCCGGAATACATAAATAAAACAACCTACTACCTACACCACCACCCCAAACCATATAAAACAAATACCCTCTGCCACATCCTGACCAAACTCCAACAACAAATAACCCTTAACTGGTCAGGACGTGACATCAGGTCCCCAAGGAAGTAGACCTCTCTGTTTACATCACATACACTATCAAGCATTTCACACATAATATGTAGATACTGACTGCATTTGGTGGCCTGTAGCAACACCCAAAAAGAAAAGGCTTTAGATGTGCCAAGAGAACCTGCAACCACAACATTTCAATAACACTTGACATAAGATCTTCTCTAGGTGTAACAGGAATATGGCTCTGAATATATACAGCAACACCTCCCCAATAAGCATTTCTGTCTCTTCTATAGATTTTATATCCTTGTATTGCTACTGCTGTATCATCATATAAATTATCTAAGTGAGTCTCAGAAATGGCTAATATATGAATGTTATCTGATGTTACCAAGTTATTTATTTCAGGAACCTTATTTCTAAGGCTACATATATTAATATGGGCTACTTTCAGCCCTTTCCTGGGTAGCTTTTCAGAGATATACATAATATGGAAAAGAGCAAACAAACCAAGAGAAATAAATATACATTCAGAAGTCCATTAATCAATTAGTGTGTTCTCCGGGGTTGAAGCTACGAACCCATAGGCTTGGCTCTTTCATCCCTTCCAGGCTTCTGGGAGGGAGGGTGGACAATGAGCCTGTCATAGCAAATGTAAGCAATGTCCCCACGCGCTCTGGCAGGTTTCATAGCTGGGATAAGTTCTTTCCTCTTCTGGCGCACAGCTTCAGGATAGTCCTCGTTGAGGAAGATATACGTCCCTCTCTAGTTCTTGGCTCTTTCCAGAACAGCTACCTTGTCCTTGAACATCAGGAACTTGACCACTATCGGCCTGAGCCTGTCACCTGGGCCGGTGGTGGGTTTTCCAGTCCTGTGGGCACACAACACCTCAATCTTCCGGTGTTCCATATTCAATTTCTCAGAGATCATTTCCCTCACTTTGTCCTCAGCCTTTGTCCAGGTCTCGTGGAGATTTTGCAATTCCGTCCACAACCATGTTCTTCCGCCTTGATTGTCCCTCGAGTCTGATTTATCCGTCATTGTTATCATGGATTCACACACAACTGATGTCCTCTCTCAATGACTTACAGATTGTTGTCATCTTGCTATTCTCCTGTTTCCCCTCATTGAGCTGACCCTGGGAGAACTGCAAACTGTTCTTCAGGTCCTGAACCCCTCTGGTCAGGTTGTCCATTAGTTGAATCGACCAGTATTTATACAAAACACTTGAAGCTATTTTCTTGTTGTTGTAACAACTGCTTGTAGAACAATTTTTATTTGTTTAAAAGATCCTTTACCTGTGATAGAGAGACACCAATGTCCTCAACGGTACTCCTGCCGGCTTTGGTCTTTGTCATGGTAGCTAGCAACGTAGGTTACACGGTTACTCCTTGCAGTTCCACACAGGGCAGGTCACAGGGAAGATTGAACACAACAAACAGCAGGGATCTAGACAGCCACAAACCCAGGACAATCCGCGGTCCCTGCCACAATGGCTAACCACGTTGCGGGCTGCGTTCAAGCCCTCAGTAAACCCCAGTAGCTTGATATGCAGCTAGCTAACAGCTAGGCTAACTGCTATGCCAAATGTCTTCTCAGATCCGGCCTTGGTCGCTAGGATTACTGGACAGAGAGTTTCAGTCCTAGCAACTTATGCCAAATGCGTCCTGGGATCCAAACTAAAAGGTTAGCTAGCTACTAAGAAACTTTGCAATACACTTTCAAAACAACAAACTGAGCTCTCCCTTGTTCCGCGTTCAACAGGAAGTGTTCAAAAGAACCTAGATTTTAACCTTTTATTTTAAAGATGCAATATGTTTTTGGGCGACCTGACAAAATTCACATAGAAATGTGAGTTATAGATCTGTCATTCGCATTGGGCTGAATGTGTCAATGCGTAGTTCATACATACATCAACTGTGAGCAGAATTACTCTTACCTCAATTAGCCACGAAATCCCTAGTTTGAAAGCGACTGTTTACTGGAAGCTGTGCGGTGCCATTTTCCCCCCACGTGGCCCAGCACCCTAGCAATTAGAGTTTTAGGCAATGAGCTTCAGCCCCTCGCCATTTGAGTGACAGCTAGCAAGATGCACACACAGCAGAGTGAGAGAGACCACTTTTGGCTCATGAGCGCTACTTTTTAGAACTACTGGCTAGAAAGTACACAAAAGTACAGGAAAATCTCTTTGATCCCAACATCACACTTTTTCTTGGATATGGCTCAATATTGATCTCTCTCATTAATTTCCAGCATAATAATAATAAGGTCCAGTGAATTGACTGGTGGAAAAGGTTAGTCCTATATACAGTAGAGCAATGTTATCTTTTCTGTCTAATTTAAATGATTCACATGGTAATTTGGTGTCAGGGAGCATAACATGATGCCTTTCTGGGCAGCAGTAATTTGCATGGCTCTCACATTAAACAACTTCAGAGACAATTGCACTGAGTGGAGACCGTTTAATATGTGCTACCACTTATCCCCGGGAGTGTGTCTAATAGAATTGTCCTGCAGTGTCGTTGAAGCCACCCTAGCGTTTTCTATTCAGCTGGTGTCCACATAGGTAAATGTCACCTGCTGTGATGTCTCGCCAACGCACCGTGAGGCCCATTATCCCACATTAACGGAAGCCCGCTGTCGCCCCAGGTCTGTGTCACACGGTGAGACCTGGAGAGAGAGAGAGAGCCCAGCCAGGCTTCAGCAGTCACCCTGAGTCATTGGCCAGGTAAGAAGAAAGGACAGTTGTTGATTTTTCTCTCCTCTAACCTTCTCTCTTCCCAAGTTAATATAGTAATGTCTGCTCTTGGTTTGTCTGTAATCATTATTCATCAGTATTGATTCCTTGTTGCCATCACTCTAGAAATATTCAACTCTGTAGTCTGCATCATAATCATTCTTCTAAAATGTGGTCAGCTAGTTCCAAAAAGACAGTACACATCATCTAAAGATATGACAACCTGTTTGAAGATGGGACAATACAGTAACACACGACCATGATGAGGGAGAGCGTATGTGTGGTGCACACTCAACTTTATTGATGTACAGTTTAATAAACAACCTTTTTCAGAAACACCATTCAAGAAAAAACTTTCCTCATATTATGTCAGAAGTGCAAGGATCAATAACTGCTCTATACTATTATGTGTTATGAGAAGTGCTCTGTGTTTTTGGCTATCATGTCACATGACCTAGATTTTAATCTTTTATTTTAAAGATGCAATATGTTTTGGGGCGACCTGACAAAATTCACATAGAAATGTGAGTTATACATCTGTCATTTTCATTGAAAGCAAGTCTAAGAAGCGGTGGATATGTTCTATGGACACTATTTCTATGCTTCCCGTTTTTAAGTAGAGTTTTTTTTGTCTTTTACTTTCGGCTTCAAACAGCTGAAAATACAATATTCTTGGTTATGGAAAATATATTTTACAGCAGTTTTTTAGATGGCACAATGATTATTAACACTATACTTGCTTGTTTGTCACTTAATAGGAAATTAGGCAAACAATTCATAATTTTGGAACCAGGAAATGGTGGAGTGATTTCTGCATAATGCATCTTTAAGCCTTTTCCAGAAATTTGAATTTCACACAAAAATGAAAGCAATTGTCTAAAGAATGTGCTGGACCATCTGACATAAAACGAAAAGGGGACCGTTTGTTGAAAAAGCTTTAAATAAAGGTTCAAATCTAGGTCATGCGACATGATTTACCAAAACACAGGGCCCTAGTTATGAAGATCTACTTCATAGTTGCAATACTGTATAGTATACAATGTCAACTGTAATACGTACTGCCCAAAGAGGGCACTGCAGTGTGGAAGTGAGGGGATGCATTCAACAGTCCTCAGAGGAATCTTTAGAAGTAGAAATCTCTGTTTTAGAAACATGTCATCTGCCTTCATTACAATAAACATTTCATTACAGTTAAATTTACAAAACTTACACTCCAACTGTAAAACCAAATCGACCTGGAAAATTCATCTGTAATATAAACAGATGTAGGCCTTATATGGTGTGTGTGTGTGTGTGTGTGTGTGTGATTGTGTTCGCTGCCTAATAAACGGAAGAATTGCTGCTTGTAGAAACAGTGAGGAACTGCAGTACAATTGTATAAAACTGCTCTAATCAACCTTTTTATTAAACTTTTTTTTTCACCACACAAACGTCCAACCTTAACTATAAAGCCCAGACTACTGCACATACAAATCCATGGAATGTTGCTCCATTGCAAGGTTGTACAAATGCAAAGTCAGAATTGTCTCATAAAATTTGGTCCAACCTTTTACATCATTGTTCTATGCCTTGAGTAAAAACCCATTAGAATCTCCAGGAGGCATTAGCTCACAGGAACACATCGAAAACATACATCTGTTACTCACTAATTGTTCAATTGTTCATCTTAAACATGTGCATTAGTCTTTAGATTTTGCATGAACACCTATCAATTTTCCCTGAAAGAACACCAACACCATCAACATCCCTGTGCCTCTCCTCCATGTATAGTCCCATAAGATACATTAGTCTCACTGTGCTGTCCTAGCGTTTCTCATTTAGAGAAATGATAGAGAAAGAGAGAGAGTTCCATAGGTAAAACCTGCAGGGCAGAGCGACTACCCTGACTGCATGCCAATGTCCTCATGCCTGATGACCTTGTATGTTATCCAATAGAAGATGTTGAAGAGGAGGAAGGCCATAGGGAAGGCTGCTCGGGACACAGTGTCAATCCTCTTGGCCCTGTCCACAAACCTCTTCCTTATCACCTCTTTTTCTTTAGAGGTTGGTGGTGCTGGGCCGGGGTTTGGGACAGCGTTTTTAACAGCTGACCCATCCTTCAGACACTGAGTCATGCCGTAACCCGAGAAATTGAAGCCATCCCTCATGTCGTCATCCTGGTGAAACAAAACAAAGACAGACCCACAGTGAGTATGCCTCTGTTCAATGGAGAGAAAGACTTTCAGACACAATCCCATGTGCACACACACTATGACATTGTAGTGTATGACCAGTAGCCTTGTTCTTGCGTCCTTTTCTTGGCCTGTGACTCAGGTGTTGTACCCTTTACCTGAGGATGCCTCCAGGCGACATCTACAGCGGCTTCATTAACACAGGGGACACAGCTGAATGTCTCCCAGATATTACACCTTCCGTTCCTGCGCTGCAGCAACAACAAGCTGACACACCTAGATAGCCTCAGATAACCTGACACACATTTCCTTAAAAATGGCCAACTTAATATCAGTCTCTGATTGCCCTACTGTAAATGTTCATTCAACGCAGTTCCTTCATGTCACACTCCCTTTTAAGACACCATTCATATGTTCAGTCATGAGGCTCTGGGATTTGGTCTAAAAGTTTCTGGCACCACCTTTGGTGCATGTAAGTCTGTGTGAGTGTGGGATCGGTTGAATCCCGGTCCCATATCGCATTTTTAACACATTTTCTCCATCTTTCCTGTTTCTCCACTATCTCTTCTATAGCAATAAAAATTACTACAGTGGAACTCCCACTCCTTACAAATGGTTCAGTCATGAGCACAGGAGGCTGCTGAGGGGAGGACGGCTCATAATAATAGCTGGAACAGTGCGAATTGAATGTATTTGATACCATTCCACTTATTCTCACGAGCCCGTCCTCCCCAATTAAGGTGCCACAAAACTCCTGTGGTCATGAGTCTGGGCTTTGCAGTGACTGTTTTATAGGGAATTATCCTCAAGCCTAGAGTGTTTATTTACCCTGTGAGTCCGCCTCTGTCTTCGCCTCAAGCGAAGGAACTCCTTCTGTTGCCTGGAGACAAAGTTAACCCCAGCGTATTCCAGTAGGGCAGCAAATACAAACAGAAGACACACGGCCATCCAGATATCAATGGCCTTCACATAGGAGACCTGTGACAAGAACCAAACAAACAGTAATTTACTGGGAATGAATAATCCTTTCATGTGCTGTCTTCACAATGCCTCGTTCAATTAACATTTCAATGGGAATATAATATTCTCTCAATGACATCCTTTTTTATGTTAATCAGAGTTGCTGTAAATTCTAAATCACCATAATTAAGGGGGTGGTATTTGCTAACGAGTGCTTTAAACTCTCAAAACTCATGTTGATATCAGCGATTTTCAGTGATAGCGCTGGAAGGAAATAATTGTTGCTTTAATTACCAAAGTAACACAATCGAAACAGTAGCAGCTCGACTGGAGCCTTTATCGGTCTATTTAATCTATGTCCATGACGGAGATGAGATGAAAGCTAGACTCTAAAGGATGTCCTCTTATTCCTCATACAGTGACCTCGTCTCTGTCTCTAAATGACAGGTGATTTGCATGGAGAGAAAACAACTTTACGTTGTCGAGTGCTCTTAAGGTATATTGAGCTCTTGTTGTTCTGAGTTGGGCCTCTCAAAGACCTCTCTCTAAATATTTATTAGTGTGTGTCTCTTTCATGTGGGCCTCTGACGTGGTCATGGGCCAAAGTGTGAGAGAATGATTGATTTTCAAGAGATGACTCACGCTGAAGCACTCTTGCTAGCGTAAGTGTGAATACTCATTTTGTATATTTGACCATGTACAGTCGTAGTGTATTCACTACTGTTTGATTTAGTAACATTATATCACTTCCAAAATCAATGTTGTAATTGTAATTTCTAACATAAATTGTGATAATGTTATGTTAAATAGTATTCTCTGTTTTTACAACTTATTGATTAAAAATGAAATAATTTACATTGTTATTCTCTTGATATACTGTAAATCCATTGATTGCTTATTTATCCATAGGATACTTAAATCTGAGTCAGAATTCAGTGATGCACGGAGACTTCAATCATAGGCATATTTACATTTCATGAACAGTATCTGATTACAGTATGTATGACTTCTAACATGGGTGGAAAATGAAAGGTTGATTGATCTGAACATGGCCCATTGACCCTCCTCTCTCCTCCATCAGATTGTCCGCTCATCCTGTTACTGCTTGGATTAACAGGCTTACCTTAGGAAGGGAGGCTCGGGAGCCGGAGCTCTGGGTTGTCATGGTGAGCACGGTGGTGATGCCCAGTGCCACCCTGGCGGGTGCGGCGTCCATGTTGATCCAGAAGGAGACCCAGGACAGGATGACGATGAGGAGGCTGGGGATGTACATCTGGATCAGGTAGTAACCCATCTGTCTCTCCAAGTGGAACTTCACCTCAATGCAGGTGAATTTACCTGGAGAACAAAACACACTGACACCTCAGATCAGGGACGGTGTGGTGAGAGATGTGGTGTGTGTGTGTGTCCATATGTGAGTGGTTGCGTGTGTGTGTGTGTGTGTGTGTGTGTGTGTGTGTGTGTGTGTGTGTGTGTGTGTGTGTGTGTGTGTGTGTGTGTGTGTGTGTGTGTGTGTGTGGTGTGTGTGTGTGGCTCACTGACCTGTGTTGTAGCTTTTGGTACAGTAGCCAAGCTCCTTCTCATCTCTCATGATGAACTGGGGGAGGGTCAGCCCAGTGGCCACCTGTACAGGATTTTTGTCCTTGCTCTCCCACTCAAAGATCAAATCATTCATGGTGTAGCCAACTGAATGAACACAGCAAATATGTTTGATATGTTATTGCATTTTCACAAACCATATTGCATGTGCTTTACCATGTGAGTTGTAAGGAGCAGACACTTACAGCTCTCCAGTTGCATGGTACAGATCTGCATGTCCATGGGAAAGTTCTTCAGATCCATCGGACAAGATAGAATGAGAGTCAACCTTTGAGGAAGAGGTGTGTAAAAGTCATGAAACAACCGTGCAATGTACAAATAAAGCCTATGAAAATGTTTCAGTAATGTACTGTTAAACCAAGGTATCTTAGGTAACGGTAACATACTGTACCTTTTTTTACAGTAACTTACAGGTAACTGGCCGCCAGTAAGTTACTGTAAAAACAACAGGATTTATTTTTCATTGTAGTTATTAGATTAGCATGCTCTATACCTCACTCAACAGATACATTTACTGTTAAATAAAAAAATCTTACACGGAACACATATTTATTCTGCATTTATTTCTAATTGTTTACTGTTTCAAGTGAGACTAAAATACATGCTCCCTACAATGTATACCTACTGTGTGACTGTATAAAGTACAGTTGAAGTCAGAAGTTTACATACACCTTAGCCAAATACATTTAAACTCAGTTTTTCACAATTCCTGACATTTAATCCTAGTAAAAATTCCCTGTCTTTGGTCAGTTAGGATCACCACTTTATTTAAAAAATGTGGCATGTCAGAATAATAGTAGAGAGAATGATTTATTTCAGCTTTTATTTCTTTCATCACATTCCCAGTGGGTCAGAAGTTTACATACACTCAATTAGTATTTAGTAGCATTGCCTTTAAATTGTTTAACTTGGGTCAAACGTTTCGGGTAGCCTTCCACAAGCTTCCCACAAAAAGTTGGGTGAATTTTGGCCCATTCCTCCTGACAGAGCTGGTGTAACGGAGTCAGGTTTGTAGGCCTCCTTGCTCGCACACTCTTTTTCAGTTCTGCCCACACATTTCCTATAGGGTTGAGGTCAGGGCTTTGTGATGGCCACTCCAAAACCTTGATTTTGTTGTCCTTAAACCATTTTGCCACAACTTTGGAAATATGCTTGGGGTCATTGTCCATTTGGAAGACCCATTTGCGACCAAGCTTTAACTTCCTGACTGATGTCTTGAGATGTTGCTTCAATATATCCACATAATTTTCCTCCCTCATGATGCCATCTATTTTGTGAAGTGCACCAGTCCCTCCTGCAGCAAAGCACCCCCACAACATGATGCTGCCACCCCAATGCTTTACGGTTGGGATGGTGTTCTTCGGCTTGCAAGCCTCCCCCTTTTTCCTCCAAACATAACGATGGTCATTATGGCCAAACAGTTCTATTTTTGTTTCATCAGACCAGAGGACATTTTCCAAAAATTACGATCTTTGTCCCCATGTGCAGTTGCAATCTGTAGTCTGGCTTTTTGATGCCGATTTTGGAGCAGTGGCTTCTTCCTCGCTGAGCGGCCTTTCAGGTTATGTCGATATAGGACTCGTTTTACTGTGGATATAGATACTTTTGTACCGGTTTCCTCCAGCATCTTCACAGGGTCCTTCGCTGTTGTTCTGGGATTGATTTTCACTTTTCGCACCAAAGTACGGTCATTTCTAGGAAACAGAACGCGTCTCCTTCCTGAGCGGTATGACGGCTGCGTGGTCTCATGGTGTTTATACTTGCATACTATTGTTTGTACAGATGAACGTGGTACCTTCAGGCGTTTGGAAATTGCTCCCAAGGATGAACCAGACTTGTGGAGGTCGACAATTTTTTTTCTGTGGTCTTGGCTGATTTCTTTTGATTTTCCTATGTCAAGCAAAGAGGCACTGAGTTTGAAGATAGGCCCTGAAATACATCCACAGGTACACCTCGAATTGACTCAAATGATGTCAATAAGCTTATCAGACGCTTCTAAAGCCATGACATCATTTTCTGGAATTTTCCAAGCTGTTTAAAGGCACAGTCAACTTAGTGTATGTAAACTTCTGACCCACTGGAATTGTGATACAGTGAGTTATAAGTGAAATAATCTGTCTGTAAACAATTGTTGGGAAAATTACTTGTGTCACAAGTAATTGATGTTCTAACCGACTTGCCAAAACTATAGTTTGTTAACAAGAAATTTGTGGAGTGGTTGTAAAACGAGTTTTAATGACTCCAACCTAAGTGTATGTAAACATCCGACTTCAACTGTATGTACTAAGCATATGCTCCTCGGCAGCAGCGAATGCTCTTTCTCCTTCCTTCCTTTTCCTCTTAGAGAGCCTCCTCCTCCCACACAGCAGGTTCTTATCACACTTTTATTACTGGACCGTCTCTGAGATGTATTGTCATCAGCAGTCTGCTCCCTCTCTCATCTCTTCTCTCATGAATGGTGAGAGCGACTAACCACCTTTCTTTCATCTGTTCTCTCAGAATCCCCTTGCCTCCCTCCACACCTAGGCTCCACCGCCTGAATCAGCTCTCCAACTGGACACCAAATTGAGCTGTATTATTCCGCTGCTTCGAGGTGTGAATCTAAGGAGGAGTGGTGTGACTGAAGTGATATTGAAATGAAATAAAATGTAATGTATTTTCATATCTTGTAGCACAGATTTGTGCTCAAGTGTAGTAGTGGTTTTCGTAAGAGGGGGCAATTGGCAGGTAGCCTAACAGTTAAGAGTGTTGGGCCAGTAACTGAAAGGTTGCTGGTTCGAATTCCCGAGCCGAATAGGTGAAAAATGTGTTGATGTGTCCTTGAGCAAGGCAATTAACCCTAATTGATCCTGTAAGTCGCTCTGGATAAGAGCGTTGGCTGAATGACTAAAATGTAACACGTCTCATCTACTACGAGTGGGCTGCATTTACTTTGAAGTGATTCCATCTTACTGATCCTGCACAACGCTAGGGATGAAGCATATTGACTTGTAGCAAATGCCCAGGGAAATGAATAGCCTAGATGAGTGGGGTATTTCTATACGCCTTCCCTGAACATATTCTAAACATCTTTGGAGAGAAATTCCCTGTAGCCTTTGGATACTCTAGTGGTTTGTGTTTCTATGTTCTCTTAATGAGATCATATTGCATCCAATTCCTCCAGGTGACTGAATACTTTATTGAGATGAATCCCATTAAACCTGAGAGGTGGTCTTGGATGTAGAAACTTGTTTCTTTCAAAAGTAATTACAAGTGCGTGAAGGGCCTGGAGGTAGACTAACGTTGAAGGGAATCTCTGACTCTGCTGAAATTTCACTGGATTTGAATCTATTCTTTGTTTGGATGTTTCCAACAGGGAATGTTAAAATATGACCTCATTCGACATCCTTTAAAACTATTGCACTAATTTCCCAGAGAAATAGAGTTGAGCCCACCATTCAATGCATGCCCCACATCTGACCTGATACTGTACAGGACGGTCCCATCTTTGAAGACCCTCAGGAGCTTGTTGTCTGTGGTGACATCATGAAAGTTGGCGCCTTTCTCGTTGGCGAAGAACAGGTCAGGTTTCCAAATAGAATCCAACATGGACGGGTCCAGGTCAAGAGAGGAGTCTGGGTATTTGCTGTATGCCAACCGAGGGTCTCTCCACTTCTGTCGCAGGAAGATGTTCACTCTGTAATCCTTGGGGAAATAGTGAAATCAGCTTTAAACTGCTTTACTTTGACATATAAACTACTGTCTATCTCCGTTAAATATACAGTACTATAATTTTGGTGACCAGAATATATTGTGTCACACAGTCAGTGAAAACGAGAATAATTTTGCTATAGACTATAACATATTTAGAATGATAGAGCCACTAATACAAAACAACATTGTCTTGTCAATATGTAGGCCAAGTGCCTGCCTCAGATTTTTGGTTCCATCATAGTGACATGCAGTATCACCTCAAGTCATTTGGCACTAAGGCACCAATGATACAATAAATAATATTAATACTAATAGTAAAATGCTAATACAATTCTGACACTTTGACTGTGACACTACCACAAATTAAAGTGGTGCCACAAAACTTTAACCAGAGAAATTGCTCCTCGTTTTTACACAGAATTGTAATATGATCAAAAATAGCATGAATAAATGGATACAATGCATGGATTTCAATATATATTTGTATGCTTGTAAATCACCACACAATACCGTCATCTAAAATCCAAATGACAACTTAAGAGTTAATGCAGCAATAGACACACATGTATTGAAAGGAGCAATCTAATAAAATTGAATTCATAAATATAATTTAGTTACTTGATCTTATATGATCAATTTCCTCATTAATTATCATTGCTAAATGGTCATATAGGAGATAGATGATGTTTGTGTGAATAGTAGACCAAGAAACTCCATTGAAGTTTGAAGATCCAGTTAGTAACGAATGAACAGATTGCATTGGATTAGATGCCTTTTCTCTCCCTCTTAGAACAGACCTATTCAGTAGGCAGCAGTGAATTGGTGGTCGCAGATGTGTATGTCTATGAGTGAAGAGTTATCGAACAACTGTGGACAAGTGTTAGAAACCCGGCTCGTCTGTTGATTAACTTTGGCAAAGATTGTCTACCAAAAATTGCAAGCATTCAATGGACAAAGTTCTAACTAATTATGAATGCATTGCGAGAGTAGTTATTGAATAGGATCTCAATGTGGATTCCAGCGTTGATATTGTTTACCCCTTGGGCAGTTGGATGTCTATGGGACATTACAACCGATCAACATGCTTCATTCTCAGGCCCTAAGACATCAAAGTAACAGCTATTGGCTGCATTTAAAGTTAATTATGTGCTGGCATTCACTGTGTGAATTATTAAAACAGAACTAATCCAACACATGCACAAGGGAGTGTCATGGGAATAGCAATACAATATTGCCTTGGGTATAATGTGAAAGATATTTGATTCAATTGTGGTGCACAGTGTCTGTGTGCTATTTCACCGTGGAGCCGCCAATAGACTATGGAGATGGGTCAAAGTGAATCATTTCACATGAAGAAGCAAAAGTTCAAAACATCCATAAACTAAAAGGGAAATGAACTCATGAACACTAAAGAAATTGGATGATTTCAATCTTAAACTCCAGAGGAGCATAAGAGCAAGGATGTAGTTTAAGAGCATTTGGCCAGTAAGCAAAAGGTTACTGGTTCGAATCCCCGGGCCGACTATGTGAAAAATATGCCGATGTGCCCTTGAGCAAGGCACTTAACCATAATTGCTCCTGTAAGTCGTTCTGGATAAGAGCGTCTGCTAAATGACTAAATGTCAAATGTAAATGTAGATAACAAGGCCAAGCACAATGCTCCAACTCACCATTGTAGTTTCTGCTATAGAACCAAAGCTGTTGATAAATATGTTGCAGGTAACATTAACTGGGGGACCTGCAGGTTGGAGGATAGATAACACATTGACATGTTTGACAGAGAAGAGATTAAGCAAGAACACTTACCATGCTGGTCTCTGTGACCGAGCCCAAACTGTTGATAAAAATATTGCATGTAACGTTTACAGGGGGACCTGTGAAATGGAATGAGAATGACGTGACAAGAAAAAGTCAAGATGTTTTTTTGTACTTAATCATCATGTGCCATCTCCACTGGGTGGTTTAGCAAATAGAGATGAGGGAGTTTGAGGATGATAGCAGTGCAATATCTGTTGGATGTACAGTAATCTGAGTGTAATTAGTTGTGAAAGCGAGCATGTGCTTTATTCCCTATCTACCACCACAATATGGGCTGTATGTATATATGTCAACATAAACAAGGCCTGTGTTTCTCCTAATATGTTTTTCTGTCAACATACACAAGGCCTGTTGTTCTCCTAATATGTTTTTCTGTCAACATAAACAAGGCCTGTTGCTCCTAATATGTTTTTCTGTCAACATAAACAAGGCCTGTTGTTCTCCTAATATGTTTTTCTGTCAACATACACAAGGCCTGTTGTTTTTCTGTCAACATACACAAGGTCTGTTGTTCTCCTAATATGTTTTTCTGTCAACATAAACAAGGCCTGTTGTTCTCCTAGTATGTTTTTCTGTCAACATAAACAAGGCCTGTTGTTCTCCTAATATGTTTTTCTGTCAACATAAACAAGGCCTGTTGTTCTCCTAATATGTTTTTCTGTCAACATAAACAAGGCCTGTTGTTCTCCTAGTATGTTTTTCTGTCAACATAAACAAGGCCTGTTGTTCTCCTAGTATGTTTTTCTGTCAACATAAACAAGGCTTGTTATTCTCCTAAGCACCCCAGGCAAGTCATAACAGCTGCACTAGTCATTGACTAATCTCATCACCAGCCGTTTGTCTTCAACAGCAGGCTGGTACAGTAATAGTTAGAAATGTCAGGGTCAACTCCAATATTCAACAAACAGTGGTATCGTTCATAAATGTTTACTTAGATCAATCAAAAGGATGTTGCCTGCTTATGCTAACTGGTACTAGTCATTGACTAACACAATGAGGATGACAAGGAATGTTTTACTTGATAGGGTTAAAAAACAGATAAACAAAAACACATGCTGAGAGACACGCCACACACACACACACACACACACACACACACACACACACACACACACACACACACACACACACACACACACACACACACACACACACACACACACACACACACACACACACACACACACACACACACACACACACACAGGCATTAGAAACAATGGCACATGTTTCTTATGAAACAATCATGAGCAGAACAGTCAACTTAGTTTCACAAGCATTCTACTGCTATCTATGAGGTCACAGAATGACTGAAAAGCAGTTTTTGACACTTTCTATCCGATACAGTAACACTGTCTTGAATAAAAACAATAATGCCAGCCAGGGAGAGAGAGAGAGGTCTCTGTGTTGTTAAGTGAAGTTGTGAGTTCATAGCCCTTCCCCTGTGTATTCCTCATCAATATTGCATGTGACGTGGTGGTATTAATATTCGCCTCAGTTTGTAGTCGGGCAGCTGCATTTAACGTCAGTAACAGAAAAATGTAAAGGAATAACTCCACACAACAACCTTGGCAGGCAAATGTAGGTCAAGCTCCAGCAGCACTGTGGGGTATAGTTGTGACAGTATGATTTGTAGGTGATAAATAACAGAATCTATGTGTATGCCTGTTTACTTTACGTGTGTCTGTGTGTGTGTGTCTGTGTGTGTGTCTGTGTGTGTGTCTGTGTGTGGGTATGTGTGTGTGTGTGTGTGTGTGTGTGTGTGTGTGTGTGTGTGTGTATGTGTCTGTTTTGTTCTTTCTGCCTAATAAATGGAAGAATTGCTGTTGTAGAAACAGTGAGGAACTGCAGTACAATTGTATAAAACTGCTCTCATTAGACTGCCTCATTAGACTGCCTCATTAGACTGCCTCATTAGACTGGAATACTCTGTCGACCAGAAGATTGAACTCACCAATTTACCAGACAAGGTAAGATCACTTTCTTCATTCCAGTACTTTTAATTTCCTCTACACACAACTCCAGCATTCTTCCATATACTGATAAAAATAGTTTCTGGATTTCCCCCCCAAAAAATGCCAGCATAAAACAGTGAAGTCTTCCCCTGATCTCGAGTCCATTTCTGAGATCTTGTGTACACTTGTTTCCTATTCTCCCAGATGGAGTGGGTAGATCTGGGCCAGTGTTTCTGGGTGAAGGCTGAGTCTTGCTGACCAATCTCAGACTGTGTTTCCTGTTCTACTCTCCTCACAGTGGCCTTCTCTCCAGCACAGTTCAACCACTAGTGTCCCAGCCTGGGGTCTGCCTGCAAGCCTGCCTCCCTGTCTGGGGTATGCCCCTTCCTGCCCGCCCGCCCTGCCTGTCTCCATACCCACCTGCCAACCTGAGCCACACCCAAGAGTTCCGTTCCCTCTCCTTACTCAGATCCATCACAGTGACAGATGATGTCTCTCACCCGCACCACAACACAACAATAGAGGAACTCAACAGCCTGGCCAGAGGGACCCCATCCCTCATCTGCGGCTGTCACTGTGGCACCACTGTTGTTTTGGGCCTACATCTATACCTCATTATTGTTGTTGTTTCTGTCTTGAATACGGATGTTTAATATAGCTGTTGGACAATATAAATGACAATTGAAGAAATAGCTATATTGTGTGTTATAATGGGTGATAGTGCTATGGCTAACACCTAAATCAAAGTCCTCCTGACTTCAGTCTAGATGTGGGCAGGATGCGTTTATAATGAAGGGGATGTGCTTTTTTACTTATTGGTTCTCCTCTTTGTTTTCTCACTAAAACACCCACATGAACAACCACACACAGCCCCCAATGCAATTGTTGGATTTTAAAATCAAAAACATTGTGAGATCTCAACACCCCCAGGGAAGAAACAAACATTTGAAAGAACCAATCAGACCAGTGTGAGTCACGTGCGTCGTGTCAGCCAGGCTAGGGTGATGGTGGGCAGAGATTCAAAACGATCTACCTCCTGCTCGGTTCTGCTCTGAGCCTTTCATGTTCCATATCGCGATCCCATAAATCCTACATGGATGATGATGTCACTGTCTACAGGCGTGATTGATAGCCATTCTTCTTTAAATCATTAAGGGGTGGGTTTTTACCAATAGACAAGCACAAAATGCATTGTTCATTATGTGCCTTATTGACTTGAGGGGGTGTTCAGTTGAAAATGTATACATCATTATGCATGGGGTGTCAGTATATTAGTAATATACACTGAGTATACCAAACATTAGGAACACCTTCCTAATATTGAGTTGCACCCCCTATTGCCCTCAGCCTCAATTCATCGGGGCATGGACTCTACAAGGTGTCGAAAGCGTTCCACAGGGATGCTGGCCCATGTCGACTCCAATGCTTCCCACCGTTGTTTCAAGTTGGCTGGATGTCCTTTGGGTGGTGGACCATTCTTGATACACACGGGAAACTGTTGAGCATGAAAAACCCTGCAGCAAACCGGTGCGCCTGGCACCTACTACCATACCCCGCTCAAAGGCACTTTAATATTTTGTGTTGCCCATTCACCCTCTGAATGGCACAAATACACAAGCCATGTCTCAATTGTCTCAAGTTTAAAAAAGCCTTCTTTAACCTTTAACCTCTCCCCTTCATCTACATTGATTGGAGTGGATTTAACAAGTGAATCATTAAGGCATCATAGCTTTCACCTGGATTCAACGGGTCAGTCTATGTCATGGAAAGAGCAGGTGTTCTTAATGTTTTGTATACTCAGTGTAGATATGGGTGCGTACACTGATATCCCAGATGCATTTTAGGTGAATATTTTCCAATCCACACTCAAATTCTAAGGAACTATTAAAAAGTAAAATATAAACCAACCTTTGAAGTTTGGTCGTATTCGTGCATCATAACCAGATGTTCTACCCATTAATGAGTCCAGAAAGTCTGAGGGAGACAAGTTAGTAGTAGATCCTGATCTGGACTCATGCTCCTTGGCATCCACCACCCTGTGACAAACAAAGGGAAAATAAAACACTTACGTGCTCAGTCAGAAGTCAAAGTGTGGTGAAACCATTTCTACTAGATCTCAACCAAATAGGAAGGTCATCTGCATACTGGTGTATAGGTATGCAGAGAAACACAAATTAGATTCAAATGATATGATTAGGAAGGATTCCAATAGTGAAGGAACACCTTGGCAGACACGGTGTGCTTTAACTTTATTACCACTGTATTGGAGAGTTGGCTTTGTGACTGTCCTCATTGTATACATATAGGCTATACACATTTAGAAATAAAATTACTCTGACACATAGGCTACAAGGGAACTTGACAGCGTTTTCAGTGGTGTCCAGGGGGTGGCCCAAGGTGAGCTACAGATACTAAGACAGAGGGGCGCTGTTTGCCTAGCTCTGATGCTTTCTCTGGTGAAATAGATTCAGCCTCATGCAAATTCAAGGGAAATTATGAAACACAGATAGTCACCAATGAGAAATCATTGATTTGCTTTATTGATTACCTTTTTGGGGAAGCCTGGCTTCCCTTGGCATCCATGAATACACATCACTTTGTAGGCTGAATGTCATTACACATGGTGTTTGTAATAGATGTCCCTTTCTATTCAAATGACTGGTGCACAGTGCACTGTTTGGATGCTGGACATATTTTGGAATAGATTAACCTACGCAGGTAACCTACTTAACCTACTTTCTGAAGTAATTTTTTTGACAATCAGATGAGAATATCATGACTGGTTGTGTTCATGACACATTAAAAGGTAATACATTTTACTGTTAAATGACATGCCTACTAGGAGGTGTCCTTAAACAAAATAGAAATGCCTCGAATGTCACAGTATAATTCGCACTCTGGATGGCACTTTCTAGTGAATTTACTGCTCTATGCTAATACCCTTATATAAAATCCTGACCTTGAATGCAAAGACTGTAACAATATTTTCAGAATTGATTTATGATTTATTTGAACAGGGAAATGTACCAAACCTAAGCTAAAAAATGTGATGTTGAACCATCATAATTATACTTAAAAAAGACATGTTATGACCCCCTAAACTGGTTCTGTGCCCCACCTTGGCCACCCCATTCAAAATGTTCTGGACATGCCACTGAACGTTTTGACAACGCCCACAGACTGAGTTAGAGGCAGTGATTAACTTGGCAAAATACCAGATATTACCCTGCGATATTGACGGCTCCATATAGTCTACTAGGCTACATGCTGATGTAAAAATAACTCTATTTTCAGTCAACTGACTGAATATTGAAGTTGAATGATTTCTACATTCCAATAATAACACTGGAACTTTAGGGTCCACGAGGAAATATTGGGTCATTCGAGGTAGGTTGAAACTCAGTATCCTAAACTTTGTTTTAATGGCAACGCACTTTGCCTTTTCAAACAATGAACATTACAGTTGAATAGGCTACATACAAATAAAGAAGAAAGTATCTCATTATATTTTGATAAAAAAAAGCGTTAAATGGCCAATAAAGTAGCCTAAGTATTCACTTACCTGCTGTTGTTGGTCTCCATTAAACATGCAAATAAAGCAGTCAAGACGTTGATAAAGGGGCGATTCATTCCTTTTGATTTTAGATTTCTTCACTTCTTTATTTCTTCCATATGTGAATGTTGGTCAAACACACAATCCAAGCAGAAATATCGATTTCTTTCTGACCAAAGCGCAGTTGGGTGTTCTCGTGAAACACAGAGAATACACATGAGGCATTCCAGTCCGTAGGATCATAGCTTAGTTTGAAAAAACACTGATTCCCAGGAGCGGTATTGTTGTTGATAATGTGTAAAGAATCATCAATTCTGAGTCATTGCCACCTAAAAATAACCTGTGGAAAAGACGTTGTGAGGTGAGAAATATCCACAAGACGCGGAATATAGAGCCTTCAGGAAGGCGATCTCACTTTCATTCAAAAACTCAGTGAAAACAGTTGGTCTCTAAAGTATACTATGGTCTCTAAAGTATAGTGGTGTTGAAGAAGAATATTTCCTTGGGTTGAAGACCGTCTGCTGCTGGAATGGGAGACGAGTGGACGTCTCTTTAGATTCAGCACTTAGACAGCTCCCGGTTCATTTGCACGCAAGCGCACCATAAACAACTGGAGGACGTGGTTTTCAATATGTCATATAAATGACTAAGATAGCCTTTTAAAAACAATTTCAAGCTAGTTATATATGCTCCAACCTCCTGTGTTTCGAGTAAGATTCCCCTTTAGAAGCTGTCCATATATAGGTATGATATGGGAGTGCTCAGGTCAGAAGGGACTGCACGCGCAGATGTTGCGCGCCATAAAATCTTGTAGTCAGACAATAGTTTTCCAGGTTTCACCTCCTGACAAACTATGGTTCTGACAACACACTTCAATGAAACAATGAAAGCCTATTGATATAACACGTATAGATTACATGTAATATTGGTCTATGATCTGAACATATGTTGAAATTAAAATCTAGAGGAATATTTTCCATGGTTTGTAGTGTATTTACACGTTCCATATTAGCTGATCAAAACAGAGATGGTAGCCTACATACTGTAAATGCAATGACTTTCATAATGATGTGCAATCATGAGTGAGGTGGAGTTTGTTCTCTGTAAGAAATAAGAATGCAATTCAACAGGGTGACAACACAATAACCCATTTGCTATGCAAGCTATTGAAGCAAGAATAATTACACACTGCATGTGTAATGGAATAGCTGTTTTCTTCTCTGTAATGTAAACATTGTTTAAAAACATACAGTGCTTGAAAAATATTTTCTATATTTTTGCATATTTTTGATACTGAATGTTATCAGATCTTCAACCAAAACCTAATATTAGATCAAGTGAGTTTACAAATAACAAAAAAAAGAATACTTATTTAATTTATTTAATTAACAAAGTTATGCAACACCCAATTCCCCTGTGTGAAAAAGTAATTGTCTCCTTACACTCAATAGCTGGTTGTGCCACCTTTAACTGCAATTACCTCAACCAAATGCTTCCTGTAGTTGTTGATCAGTCTCTCATGTTGCTGTGGAGGTAATTTGGCCCACTCTTGGATGCAGAACTGCTTTAACTCAGCGACGTGTGGATTTTCAAGTCCTGCCACAACATCTCAATTGTGATTAGGTTTGGACTTTGACTAGGCCATTCCAAAACTTAAAATGTGTTGCTTTTAAACCATTTTCATGTAGACTTGATTGTGTGTTTTGGATCATTGTCTTGCTGCATGACCCAGCTGTGCTTCAGCTTCAGCTCACAGACGGATGGTCTGACATTCTCCTGTAGAATTATCTGATACAGAGCAGAATTCATGGTTCCTTCTATTAAGGCAAGTCTTGAGGCAGCAAAGCATCCCCAAACCATCACACTACCACCACCATGCTTGACCGTTAGTATAAGGTTCTTCCTGTGGAATGCAGTGTTTGGTTTTCGCCAGGGGTAATGGGACACACCTCGTCCAAAAAGTTTACTCAAATTTGTCAAACAGCACCTGGAAGCACCTGGATGATCATCAAGACTCTTGGAAGAATGTTCTATGGACAGATGAGTCAAAAGTATACTTTTTTGGACGACATGGGTCCTATTAGCCTGGCCTGACGAAAACCAAACACTGCATTCCACAGTAAGAACCTTATACCAACGGTGGTTGTAGTGTGATGTTTGTGGAGCAAATCAAATTGTATTGGTCACATACACATGGTTAGCAGATGTTAATGCGAGTGAAGCGAAATGCTTGTGCTTCTAGTTCCAACCATGCAGTAATATCTAACAGTCATCTCTAAGTAATCTAACAATTTCAAAACAACTACCTTATACACACAAGTGTAAAGGAATTAATAAGAATATGTACATTTAAATATATGGATGAGCGATGGCCGAACGGCATAGGCAAGATGCAGTAGATGGTATAGAGTACAGTATATATATATACGCTGAGTAATGTAGGGTATGTAAACATTATATAAAATGGCATTGTTTAAGTGACTAGTGATACATTTATTACATCCAATTATTAATTACAAAAGTGGCTAGAATTTGAGTCTGTATGTTGGCAGCAGCCACTCAATGTTAGTGATGGCTGTTTAACAGTCTGATTGCCTTGAGATACAAGCTGTTTTTCAGTCTCTCGGCCCCAGCTTTGATGCACCTGTACTGACCTCACCTTCTGGATGATAGCGGGGTGAACAGGCAGTGGCTCGGGTGGTTGTTGTCCTTGATGATCTTTTTGGCCTTCCTGTGACATCGGGTGGTGTAGGTGTCCTGGAGGGCAGGTTGTTTGCCCCGGTGATGTGTTGTGCAGACCTCACTACCCTCTGGAGAGCCTTACGGTTATGGGCAGAGCAGTTGCCATACCATGCAGCCCGACAGGATGCTCTCGATTGTGCATCTGTAAAGGTTTGTGAGTGTTTTTGGTGACAAGACAAATTTCTTCAGCCTCCTGAGGTTGAAGAGGCGACCCCGCCATGGGTCTCGACATGGCGGGGTCGAGACCCAGGGTCTTAATGACACGTTTGGAGGGTAAAATGGTGTTAAATGCTGAGCTGTAATCGATGAACAGCATTCTTACATAGGTATTTTTTTGTCCAGATGGGCTAGGGCAGTGTGCAGTGTGATTGCAATTGCTTCATCTGTGGATCTATTGGGGTCCACAGCAAATTGGAGTGGGTCTAGGGTGTCAGGTGATATGATCCTTGACTAGTCTCTCAAAGCACTTCATGATGACGGAAGTGAGTGCTACGGGGTGATAGTCGTTTAGCTCAGTTACCTTAGCTTTCTTGGGAACAGGAACAATGGTGGCCCTCTTGAAGCATGTGGGAACAGCAGACTGGGATAGGGATTGATTGAATATGTCTGTAAACACACCAGCCAGTTGGTCTGCGCATGCTCTGAGGACGCGGCTAGGGATTCCGTCTGGGCCGGCAGCCTTGCGAGGGTTAACATGTTTAAATGTTTTACTCACGCTGGCTGCGGTAAAGGAGAACCCGCAGGTTTTGGTAGCGGGCCATGTCAATGGCATTGTATAGTCCTCAAAGTCGAGCAAAGAAGTTGTTTAGTTTGTCAGGGAGCAAGACATCGGTGTCCGCGACGGGGCTGGTTTTCTTTTTGTAATCCATGATTGACTGTAGACCCTGCCACATACGTCTCATGTCTGAGCTGTTGAATTGCGACTCTACTTTGTCTATATTGATGCTTAGCTTGTTTGATTGCCTTGCGGAGGGAATAGCTACACTGTTTGTATTCGGTCATGTTTCTGGTCGCCTTGCCAGGATTAAAAGCAGTGGTTCGCACTTTCAGTTTTGCGTGAATGCTGCAATCAATCCATAGTTTCTGGTTAGGGAAGGTTTTAATAGTCATCGTGGATACAACATCACCAATGCACTTGCTAATTAACTCGCTCACCGAATCAGCGTATAAATCAATGTTGTTGTCTGAGGCTATCCGGAACATATCCCAGTCCACGTGATCGAAGCAATCTTCAAGCGTGGAATCAGATTGGTTGGACAAGCGTTGAACAGACCTGAGCATGGATGTTTCCTGTTTTCGATTCTGTCTATAGGCTGGGAGCAACAAAATGGAGTCGTGTTCAAATTGCCGAAAGGAGGGCGAGGGAGGGCTTTGTACGCGTCGTGGATGTTAGAGTAGCAATGATCCAGAATGTTGCCAGCCCGGGTCGCGCATTCGATATGCTGATAAAATTTAGGGAGCCTTGTTTTCAGATTAGCCTTGTTAAAATCCTCAGCTACAATAAATGCAGCCTCAGGATATGTGGATTCCAGTTTACATAGAGTCCAATGAAATTCTTTCAGGGCCGTCGAGGTGTCTGCTTGGGGGGGATATACACGGCTGTGATTATAATTGAAGAAAATTCTCTTGGTAGATAATGCGGTCGGCATTTGATTGTAAGGAATTCTAGGTCAGGTGAACAATAGGACTTGAGTTCCTGTATGTTGTTATGATCATACCATGACTCGTTAATCATAAGGCATACACCCCCGCCCTTCTTCTTACCAGAGAGATGTTGGTTTCTGTCAGCGCGATGCGTGAAGAAACCAGGTGGCTGTACCGACTCTGATAACGTATCCTGAGTGAGCCATGTTTCCGTGAAACAGAGGATGCTTTGCTGCCTCAGGAGCTGGACAACTTGCCTTAATAGAAGGAAACATGAATTCTGTTCTGTATCAGAAAATTCTACAGGAGAATGTCAGGCTGAAGCTGAAGCTGTGAGCTGAAGCTGAAGCGCTGCTGGGTCATGTAGCAAGACAATAATCCAAAACACACAATCAAGTCTACATGAAAATGGCAGAAAAGCAACAAATATTAGGTTTTGGAAAGGCCTAGTCAAAGTCCAGGACTTGAAACAAGCACAAATATCACTGAGTTAAAGCAGTTCTGCATGGAAATCTGAGCCAAATTTCTCAACAGCAACATGAGAGGCTGATCAACAACTACAGGAAGCGTTTGGTTGGAGTCACTGCAGCTAAAGGTGGCACAACCATCTATTGAGTGTAAGGGGGCAATTACTTTTTCACACAGGAGAATTGGGTGTTGCATAACTTTGTTTATGAAATAAATGAAATAAGTATGTCATTGTTGTGTTATTTGTTCACTCAGGTTCCCTTTATCTAATATTAGGTTTTGGTTGAAGATCTGATAAAAGTCAGTCTAAAAAATATGCAAAAGTAGCGAAAATTAGAAAGGGGGCAAACACCTTTTCACAGCACTGTATGCTATAGTCCACAAAACATGATAAAACAGCAGGGTATCAATAAGGACAATGTGAGGTTATTTAATTAATGTTTTATAAAATAGTTTGTCACTGAATATATTTTCTCTTTCTAATTTTTGTCAGTTAGTGTATTTATATTTAACTAGGCAAGTCAGTTAAGAACAAATTCTTATTTACAATGACGGCCTACCCCGGCCAAACCTGGACGATGCTGGGCCAATTGTGCGCCGCCCTATGGGACGCCCAATCACGGCCAGATGTGATGCAGCCTGGATTCAAACCAGGGACTGCAGTGACACCTCTTGCACTGAGATGCAGTGCCTTGGACCGCTGCGCCACGCCACCTTATATTATAAGTAGGAATGGATATGAGTAGTGTAAACAAAAGGCATACCAGCAAGATGCCCCTGGGAATGTGTTTGGTTCCCTGGTTGCCCTGGAAAAATATTTTAGAGGCACATCATTGGAAATATTGAAAGGTTGGCAACACAGAGTGAGGCAGGGGATAAGGGGATAACTAACTGATTGACTGGCTGACTGACTGACTGAGAGAGAGGCGCATGCACACGCATACACAAATGCGCACGAGTGAGATTGTAAAATACATTTTAATTTAGATATTTAGCTTTGCCTATTAATAAAGTATTTATATTATAGCATGGACCTGTCCAGAATCAAACTGTTTAAGCCAGCTAGGAGGCTGCAAGTTCCTCAGCATCATGGTCCAAAGGCATGAATGATGTTCATTCCACTTGGGCAGGCTGGAGAGCACACAAGGAGACAGAACAACAACAACAGCGTGAAAAAGTCCCTCTCTCCCATTCATGTCAAGCCATCCATAGGCTGTGTGAGATTACTCCTCGGTACAACACATGGCTGAATACTGCGACATACTCGGGGGCAATATTACTCCTCAGTCTGGTGCTCTGTTACTGACCGGCTCAGCTTCCAGCTCCTCTGCTGTGCTGCTTTGCTGTGACAGACTGTCTGAGCACCAGAAGGAAATAATACACTCCAGCCTCCTCCTCCGCCTGTTTAATTCTATGGCCAAAATTGCAAGTGTCACATTGGATCTCATGGTACAGAATGTATAACTTGCTCTGGTTCGAGGTGTATCATTGCTTTGTCATTAAAGTGACAGCGAATCGACATGCTTTATTCCCCAATGGCACCGAAAGGTAAAGATAGACTTTCAATGGATGAATCAGTTTTATTAGCTGAAAGCAGCTATTTTACACCTTCTCATCAAATAAAGTGCATTCGGAAAGTATTCAGAACCCTTGACTTTTTCCACATTTTGTTACATTACAGCCTTATTTTAAACTGGGTTAAATAGTTTTTTTTCCCTCAACAAACTACAGACAATACCCCATAATGACAAAGCAAAAACAGGTTTGTAGAAATGTTTGCAAATATATATATAAAAAACATGAAATAATCAAATCAAATCAGACTTAATTTGTCACATGCGCCAAATACAAGTTTAGAACTTACCGTGAAATGCTTACTTACAAGCCAATAACCAAATGTGCAGTTCAAGAAGAGTTAAAAAAAATATTTACCAAATAAACTAAAGTAAAAAATAACAAAAATAATTAAAAGTAACACAATAACATAACAATAACAAGGCTATATACAGGGGGTACCTGTACTGAGTCAGTGTGCGGGGGTACAGGTTAGTTGAGGTAATTTGTACATGTAGGTAGGGGTGAAGTGACTATGCCTAGATAATAAACGGGGAAGGGGGGGGGGGGGGTCAATGTAATTGTCCAATGGCCATTTCATACATTTTTAACAGTCTTATGGCTTGGGGGTAGAAGCTGTTAAGGAGCCTCTTGGTACAAGACTTGGCGCTCTGGTACCACTTGCCGTGTGATAGCAGAGAAAACAGTCTATGACTTGGGTGACTGGAGTCTCTGACAATTTTATGGGCTTTCCTCTGACACTGCCTATTATATAAGTACTGGATTGCAGGAAGCTTGGCCCCGATGATGTACTGGGCCGTACGTACTACCCTCTGTAGCGCCTTATGGTCAGAGGCCGAGCAGTTACCATACCAGGCGGTGATGCAACCGGTTAGGATGCTCTCGATGGTGCAGCTGTAGAACTTTTTGAGGATCTGGGGACCCATGCCAAATCTTTTCAGTCTCCTGAGGGGGAAAAGGTTTTGTTGTCCCCTCTTCACGACTGTCTTGGTGTGCTTGGACCATGATAGTTCATTGGTGATGTGGACAACAAGGAACTTGAAACTTTCGAACCCGCTCCACTACAGCCCTGTTGATGTTAATGGGCGCCTGTTCAGCCCGTCTTTTCCTGTACTCCACGATCAGCTCCTTTGTCTTGCTCACATTAAGGGAGAGGTTGTTGTCCTGGCACGACACTGCCAGTTCTCTGACCTCCTTCCAATAGGCTATCTCATCGTTGTCGGTGATCAGGCTGTCGTCAGCGAACTTAATGATGGTGTTGGAGTCGCGTTTGGTCACGCAATTGTGGGTAAACAGGGAGTACAGGAGGGAACCAAGTACACACCCCTGAGGGGCCCCAGTGTTGAGGATCAGTGTGGCAGATGTGATGTGCTTTGGGTCATTGTCCAGTTGGAAGGTGAACCTTCGCCCCAGTCTGAGGTCCTGAGCGCTCTGGAGCAAGTTTTCATCAAGGATCTCTCCGTACTTTTCTCCATTCATCTTTCTCTCGATCCTGACTAGTCTCCCAGTCCCTGTCGCTGAAAAACGTCTCCACAGCATTTTGCTGCCACCACCATACTTCACTGTAGTGATGGTGCCAGGTTTCCTTCAAACGTGACACTTGACATTCAGGCCAAAGAGTTCAATCTTGGTTTCATCAGACCAGAGAATCTTGTTTCTCATGGTCTGAAAGTCCTTTAGGACTGTCATGTGCCTTTTACTCCACCATAACGGCCTGATTGGTGGAGTGCTGCAGAGATAGTTTGTCACGCCCTGAGAGAGACGGTTTATTTCTCTATGTTGTTAGGTCAGGGTGTGGGGTGGGCATTCTATGTTTTATATTTCTGTGTTTTGGCTAGGTATGGTTTCCAATCAGAGGCAGCTGCCTATCGTTGTCTCTGATTGGGAACCATACTTAGGCAGCCCTTTTTCCCTCCTTGAGTTGTGGGATCTTATTTTTGTACTGCTCGGTAAGCCTGCAAGACGTGACGGTCATTTACCATTGTTTATTATTTTGTTTAAGTGTTCTGAGTAAAAATAAATATCAAGATGAACACTTACCACACTGCACCTTGGTGTACTCCTATGGACAACCGTTACATAGTTGTCCTTCTGGAACGTTCTCCCATTTCCACAGAAGAACTCTGGAGCCCTGTCAGAGTAACCAAGGCACTTCTCCCCCGATTGCACAGTTGATTTTTTTAACTTTTACCCCTTTTTCTCCCCAATTTTGTGGTATCCAATATGCAAATCAAATCAAACATTATTTGTCACATGCGCCGAATACAACAAGTGTAGACCTTACTGTGAAATGCTTACTTACAAGCACTTAACCAACAGTGCAGTTCAAGAAGAGTTAAGAAAATATTTACCAAATAAACTAAAGTAAAAAATAATAATTAGTACCTACAGTCTTGTTTCATCGCTGCAACTCCCGCACGGACTCAAGAGAGGTGAAGGTCGAGAGCCGTGCGTCCTCCGAAACACAACCCAACCAAACCACACTGCTTCTTGACACAATGCCCGCTTAACAAGGAAGCCAGCCGCACCAATGTGTCGGAGGAAACACCGTACACCTGGCAACTGTGTCAGCGTGCATTGCACCCGGCCCGCCACAGGAGTCGCTAGAGCACAAAGGTACAAGAACATCCCTACCGGCCAAACCCTCCCCTAACCCGGACATCACTGGGCCAATTGTGCGCCGCTCCATGGGTCTCCCGGTCGTGGCCAGCTGCAACAGAGCCTGAACTCGAACCAGGATCTGTAGTGGCACTACAAGCACTGCGATGCATTGCCTTAGACCATGTGCCATTCGGGAGGCCCACCAATTGCTCAGTTTGACCGAGTGGCCAGCTCTAGGAAGAGTTTTGGTGGTTCCAAACTTCTTCTACCACAGGTGGACTCCATTCAAGTTGTAGAAACATCTCAAGGATGATCAATGAAAGGATTGCACCTGAGCTCAATTATGAGTCTCATAGCAAAGGGTCTGAATACTTATGTTAATAAGATATTTCTGTTTTGCAGAAACAAAAATTTTGAAAACAATGTTTTTGCTTTGTCATTATAGGGTATTGTGTGTAGATTGATGAGGAAACAATTTTTAAAATCAGTTTTAGAATAAGGCTGTAATGTAACAAAATGTGGAAAAAATGAAGCGGTCTGAATACTTTACGAATATACAGGTTTCCGAATATGTCAGGTTTCACCAGTTTTCTTTGCAAATTTTTTTTTTAAAGTTAATTTTGAGTCAGGAGACCAATATTGAATCATGTATGCTAGGGCAGGGTTGCCAGTCTTAATTGAACTAACCTTGACCTACTGTAATGGGCTGCAACAGCTCCCATCTTATTTTAGGTCAATAGGAAGACTTATGTATACAACACACACACAACATTAAAAATGTATCTTGCCTCAGAGCCCAGTGAAAATCTCTTAACATCCCTCATCTTGGCAAACATTACCTTAAGGATTCACAGATCAACCAGACACTCTTCCCTTATCTCTTTAAATAAACCCAAGCAAAATGTACAGTATGACACATGATTAATGAGACAGAATACAGAGGGTCAAGACACACTTGACCCTGTGGTCACTCCGTGTCCATCTCAAAGACAGCTACAATTGTCTTGACCATGTTCCAACCGGCAGCACCCACTCTAACTGGTCATTAGATCCCATCAGTAAGGACCTTTGGGCAGGTGGGTCAGATAACCGTCAGATAATTAAGGAAGTGAAATCCCATTCTGCACGTCGCCAAAGGGAAAGAGAGATGTATCCATCTGTGTACTGTGGGTTTAAGAAGAATAAAACACCCTAATCTCCCGACTAGAGCTGTCTCTTTCACTCACCCAGGACTTCCTACGGCCATTAAAAGATAGGCACAATGCAGGACAAGCCTCTCATAAAGCTGCCCAGATACAAGTGAGATTGGCTGCTGCTGCCTGCTGTGGGGAATTGAGGATTTAACATTGCCAGGTTTATAGTGCAATCCATTTAGACTCCGCTGTCTAAAATGATTTTACACCAAAATGTAGAACTTTGATAAACAGAACTTTGATAAACAGAACTTTAGTAAACAGACAGAAATAACTGCCGGTTTTCTGGTTCATTAGGCAAGCTGAACTTAGATATGTGTTTTTGGTTGTTGACTCAATTAGACCATGCCCATTTCAAGCTTATCTTAGTCAAACATCTAAAGTTATTTCAGAATATTTAACTCCTTGATCCTGCTTTGTTGTATACCCCTCTGGTATTGCTCACAGAGGATGCTGTTTTGCTCAGGTTAATTGCAATATGGGTGTCTCCATTAGAACTCATTAGTCATTTTATATAATTTAAGATATTTCTTTACAAGGAAATTAGTAATCTACTCTAAATATTAAATGTTATCAAATTGATTGCAATATTAAATACTGTTACCCATCATCTGTTAATCACAGCATCTTAATCATATTCTCTCTGTTTTTGCATCATTGGGTAACAAGGAGGGAAAACATCCAGGATCTGAATAATGAATAAGTCAATGTGTTAGCTCCATCACTGTTCTCCAGTGCCACAGTATAGTATACCCAGATTGATGAGTGATTTTGATGGAACAGGCTGTTACCGTAGGGCATGTCCACATGATAGCTGTGACTTTAAATCGACATGACATTATCTTCAGGAGAACATACTTGAGGTAGTCACCTTCTGAAAGCCTCTACTTTCTCCCCAGTCAGGGGGATGCAGCTCCATCAATCCTCCAATAACCAGAGAGAGAGAGAGAGAGAGAAAGAGAAAGAGGAAAGTCAAGACAGAGAAAGTGAGAGAGAGAGAAGAGAGAGAGAAGACTGGACTGGTGAGTTCACCTGGAAACAACAAGCAGGCTGGAGTCTCCCTGATGCTCATGTTCAGTGGACTGGAGCATCAAGCTTTGGGGAGTATCCATTGCATCATCGATCCCCATGTATTTTTATCCCACCAAATGACTTTCTCCCTCTATCATTCATCTCATGGATTTAAACCAAGAGAAGAGGTGAGGTGGATTGTCACTGGTGGTTATAGCTTCAGTATATTGGGGTGGGCTTTATCTGGAAAGAGGAAACATAAAGATTCAATAAGAGGATTCATGAGGAGAGGGATGGGTTACCAATCCAACACAGAGACAATATCCCTCAACAACATCCCTGATCATTCTCTCATAGTAAAGTCATGTGAAGCTATTTGGCAGAATCTTACCAATATCCACTGAAGATAACAAACACATTATGACAAGACAGGAGCCCTGGTCTCTCTGTGGAGATATGGAGCTTCCAGGGGCTTTCTGTGCAAACAGACAGTATATGCTGTTCTGTGCTTGGTGGATCCAGGGTGAGTGACCCGCCTCAGGGCCTATAGGAGGATGCTTATCTCAGGGTCATCTCTCCCCCTGGGCAGGTGAGGAACTGGGGTTTCAAGTAGAGTACACATGTCAATCACAGCCCTCCCCTCCCCCATCAGTGAGACCAACCTGGCTGTTCTTCAGCCTTCCTTTCTTCATCACTGAGCACTGAAACCCCACTGATCCCCAGTCTAGGCACTGGGGAGGCTCCATACTCACTCTGGTAAATCACAATAAAACCCTCCTATGTCTGTCTGTCTGTCTGTGTGATGACAGTGTCTCTGGAGCAACCCACTGGGCACAGATGTCAATTTAACATCTATTCCATGTTGGTTCAATGTAATTTCATTGAAAATGTGTGGAAACAACATTGATTCAACCAGTGTGTGCCCAGTGGGAAGGGCTTACTGAGCTAAACTCCACTGCCGTTTTCAGGGGCTATGTCAAAGAAGAAAAGATACAAGGTAAACAATGTTGGGATTCATGTGGTAGAAGGGGGACATTCAATTGTAAGTACTGCATGATAGTTTAACAACAAGAATTTGCGGTTGCCCGTGTATAACAAGTCCATTGCGTGAATTAGTTTACCTGCTTGCCTCATTGCCTCTCCTGTCTAAGGTTTAGGTTGTAATCTCTAGATGCAGTCACCCAAACCCAAAAGGCAGACACACTCCATTTCTCTGGTCCAACGTATGCTGATGCTGACACTGGCTGGCAGGCTTGTCGCACTGAGCAATGTCACTGGATCTGTGCATGGCTGTCAGAAGGATAAGGGGAGATTGAGCACAATTCCAATTGCTTAACTTGTTTACATCAGCTCACCCCTCAGTGGAGCTTAGCAGGATGTTAAAGGCCCAGTTACCAACAAGACGGAGACCGACAAAGGAAGTTCACTTATTTTCTTGTTCTTAAAATATATTTCTGGTGAGTCTCGTCTCAAATATGCAGCGGCTTGTGTAGGATTTTACCGTAGGTTGAGATTCCAACCCAGTTTGTCTCATGTCTCTGGTTGGATAATCCCTGTGGTAAGGAATGTTGGCTGATGCAACTGATTGTTACATCCGCCGAGGTCTGTCAGAGGAAGCTGGGAAATTCCTCCCTTGATAGTTGCTGTCACTCTATTTTATAGCAGAGCCAGGAGCTACGAATAGAAAAGTATGTATGTGCAAGAAGTATATCTATGGGCTCACTGTAAACAGATAAAACAGCACATGATGTGCTTGCACAAAACATTATTTCATTAAAGTGATTAGCAAGCATTATGTCAAATGGAAGGCTCAAATGGAAGGCTCAAATGGAAGACTCAAATGGAAGGCTCAAATGGAAGGCTCAAATGGAAGGCTCAAATGGAAGGCTCAAATGGAAGGCTAACCGTCGGCCACTGAATATGCTCCCATACATAGAGTATGGTTTAAGTGAGGTTTCTGGCTATATGCAGCATTGAGAAACTGATATAATGTAAAACATCTATTTGTACCTCTACCTGCACTGTACATTGATATTATCATGTATGACACTATATTAGACAATGACATAATTCATGGTCATATTATATTTATGTACATTATTCATGTATGGTGATGATGTCATGTACTACAGTAGGTTTTTAAACTCAGAGCCAACACTGCTTTCATTATTCAACATCAGTATCTGGAGTCCTCACTTGTCATGTTTTACTTTACTTTATTTTATTACGCAGACTTTTACAGGAACAGTGCACATTAATCAACATTTCTGTAAAAGTGACGGTTTTAGCCAGCTGGAAAATCTTCCTGTCCACATGTCGTTCATCATGGTGAGAACAGTCAAACAATGACTCATATCACATATGCACCATATACACAGAGGGTCATGTATATCCTTCAATGAATGAATCTAACAAACTGCATTTCATTGAATGAACTCTGCAAGAATGCATGATTTGTATTGAGTGTACAAAACATTAAGAACACCTTGACATAGATTGACCAGGTGAATCCAGGTGAAAGCTTTGGTCCCTTATTGATGTAATTTAATTCCACTTCAATCAGTGTAGATGAAAGGGAGGAGACAGGTTAAAGAAGGATTGTTAAGCCTTGAGACAATTGATACATGGATTGTGTATCTGTGCCATTCAGAAGTTGAATTGGCAAGACAAAAGATTGAAGTGTCTTTGAACGGGATATGGTAGTAGGTGCCAGGCGCACCGGTTCGTGTCACAAACTACAACGCTGCTGTGTTTTTCACGCTTAACAGTTTCAGTATCAAGAATGGTCCACCAACCAAAGGGCATCCAGACAACTTGGTGTGTGTGACAATAAAACATATATAAGTACCAGTCAAAAGTTTGGACACACCTACTCATTCAATCTGGTTCCCATCTGGTTTGCACTTAGTGGGACTATCATTTTTTTTTCAACAGGACAATGACCAAACACACCTCCAGGCTGTTTAAGGGCTATTTGACCAATAAGGAGAGTGATGGAGTGCTGCATCAGATGATCTGGCCTCCACAATCACCCGACTTCAACCCAGTTGAGATGGTTTGGGATGAGTTGGACAGTAGAGTGAAGGAGAAGCAGCCAACAAGTGCTCAGCATATGTGGGAACTCCTTCTAGACTGTTAGAAAAGCATTCCAGGTGAAGCTGGTTGAGAGAATGCCAAGAGTGTGCAAAGCTGTCATCAAGGCAAAGGGTAGCTACTTTGAAGAATCTCAAATATGAAATATATTTTGATTTGTTTAGCACTTTTTTGGTTACTACATGATATCCATATGTATTATTTCATAGTTTTGATGTCCTCACTATTAATCTACAATGTAGAAAATAGTAAAAATAAAGAAAAACCCTGTAATGAGTAGGTGTGTCCAAACTTTTGACTGGTACTGTTTGTATATAGATCAGATGTTATGCAGACTGTTCAGAGGATTCTCTGGATATTTCGACTCATTATTTTCTCATCATTTGAACCCATTCATGATCAGTCTCTTTATTTTGATTCTACTGCAGAAATTACATTTAATCATCTTCATACAAGTGTAGGATCTTAATTTGATAGTTCTCTAACAGCAGGAAAATTAACCTGCAGCAACAGGAAATGTGAATTATTGTGTGGATTTTAATTAATGGACATTTTGTAGGCGTTAATATTTTAGTGACGGCAAATCAAGTCTGAGATGTTTAAGCGGAAATTACAAACTTTAGAAGCCTTTTTAAACCTTGAATACACTACAAGTTTGCATTTCCTGTGGGCATGACATTTCCTACAACAACAGGGTTATCAAATTAAGATCCTATATCTATATATAATCATTAACGCTAATATAAACAAATTAGAGTTGAAAATATACCTCCACAAACTACTGGAGCTATGTTGGAATCATTCATTTTTGACAAACAATTATAAGCCTCACTAAATGTATTGCCACCTTTATTATAAGCTTGAAAGGTTGCAAGTTAAATTTGCTGCAAGTTAATGACTTTGTGTGAAAATCCTGTGTTTTGTCTGCACCAGTCTAATTGAACATACAGTAGTTATGGAAACATATTGAAAACCCACATTTTGAAGCCCAATACCAGAGCCATACAGCTACTGCATACATAATTATTATATGGATACAAGATTTGTGAGGCCTACAATGACTTGTCTTTGAGGTAAATATAGTCTCCCCCTATAAAAACAAACACCTCTAGATACCGATGTGACACCAGGTAATTACCAATTATGTTGAATTGCTTTCAATTGCCACCTACGAAACGGCAGGTAAATACTAGTGGAGACAGACTGGATATTGTGAGATGGCAGGTCATTCCTGTGTTGTGGGGCCTGGGCCGTGGGGAGCCCAGTTACGTGGGATATTGAAGGGTAGGTTCTGACAGGACATTGATCTAGTCTATCAGGCAAGGTCCAGGAGACAGCCCAGTGAGCTCTGATTACTGAAGAAAGATTACTATGCCTGGCTTCACTCCACAGAGCTGGGACTAGCCACTGGTCAGTGCCAATGGACAACTGAAAATATCTGTGAAATTATTTCATTTACTCTATCTTTATAGGTCCTGGAGCTTTTGTTTGCATAATATCATCACTTTTCTCAAATGTAACTTACTTTCAATCAATCATATACAGTGTATGCCTACACTATATTTGTAACGATCGTCAAAAGGAGTAGACCAAGGTGCAGCGTGGTATGTGTTCATCTTGATATTTATTTTAACTCTGAACACTTAAACAAAATAATAACCAATGGAAACCGACCGTCACGTCTTGCAGGCTTTACACAGCAGTACAAAAATAAGATCCCACAACTCAAGGAGGGAAAAGGGCTGCCTAAGTATGGTTCCCAATCAGAGACAACGATAGGCAGCTGCCTCTGATTGGAAACCATAACTGGCCAAAACATAGAAATATAAACCATAGAATGCCCACCCCACACCCTGACCTAACAACATAGAGAAATAAACCGTCTCTCTCAGGTCAGGGCGTGACAATATTACTTGACTGTATTCTGGTATTGAAGAGCAATTAAGATCAAGGATTATTTTCACAAGACCACAGTTTTTTTCGAACAGCTGTTGTGTGTCTGTGGAAAGCTTCAGTACAGTACTGTATGTACTTGTGGCTGTCAGTTTGCTAAAAAGCATTTTCTTGATGTGACAGAAAAATGAGCAGAGTCAGCCCTGCACCACCATGTGTGTCTCTCTCTGGGCAAAAACTGGTTGAGTCAAAGTTGTTTCCACGTCATTTCAACCAACAAATTCAATGTGATGACGTTGAATCAACATGGTAAACTGATTGGATTTGAAAAAAGTCATCAACGTAAGGGAATTCCATCTTTCCTTCACCAAACTTTGAACCTAAATCCAATGACATGGTGAAATGTTTTGTTGATTTCACATTGAATTCACATTAGTTGACAACTCAACCAAATGTAAATCACAACTAGATGTTGAACTGATGTCTGTGCCCAGTGGAATATTTGTTTTATTTTCTACAAACATGTTGTCATGGAGACAGGGAGGATGTTGTCAGACCTGGTAGCCTAGATAGAATATAGATTTTTGTTCAATGTGAACGCATCTGACATGTCCCCTTACCTAACACTGTGCTTCTACACCTAACACTGTCCTTCTACACCTAACACTGTCCTTCTACACCTAACACTGTCCTTCTACACCTAACACTCTGCTTCTACACCTAACACTGTGCTTCTACACCTAACACTGTCCTTCTACACCTAACACTGTGCTTCTATTTTAGGCTGGGTATCTGTATAGCACTGCTTATGTATAAAGGGCTTTATAAAATACATGTGATTGATTGATACCTTCCGATGAGTCATAATGAGAGGCCAAGTCCCTGGACCTCACAGAGTAATTTTGACCATGCATTCCATCAAGCGACACCGTACGAAGTTATGGCCTGTGTCCAAGCACTGCTTACTGAAAGGTTGAGGAGGTATTCCAAAGGACAAGTCCACTGTAGTGTTTAGTTATCTGCCTAACATCAGCGCCGCTGGGGTGCAGCCAGTGGACTCCTATACTGCTGACCGGTAAGCCCAAAAGACCAATGACAGATGTTTGTCCCAGTCCTTCTGGTGGTTTGAGGTGAGCGGAGCCAGATGTATCGCCAAAGTCTGATTAGACCGTTCGACGAGCCTTTTGCTTTAAAGAGCAGGGGGCTGGTTCTCGTCCTGTGCACCACCAGTTCCATATAGACTGTCTTTAACACCTTTTTGTCAACATTTCTCGTCTGATCACTGTGGACATCTTCCAGTACTCCAAACCGGCAAAACATCTCCTTCACCAGCTTGTTGGCAGTAGTTGTGGTGGCCTGGTCGGGAACTACATCGGCCTCTGGCCACGGTAAAGCAGTCTTGGGGAAAGGACCCGCTTGATGGGGGCCCACACCTGGTATTGCTGTAATGGGGCATGGGAGCGTCCAGTTGGGCCTTTGTGGCCAGTACAGGTTTCGCAGGCATACACATTCTGCTCCAGCCCAGTAAAAATTCTCTCTGAGGCGTTGGATGGTATTTGTGTGCTCAAAGTGGCTTGCCCCTTCAAGGGCATGGACCCTTGAAGTCTGGTGTATGCACAAGGAGGTCATCCAGGTAGATAACACACTTGTTGCAGGGGATTGTGGTCAGAACTTGCTTCATAAGGTGCTCAAAGGTAGGCAGAGTGTTGCAGAGTCCAAAGGGAATCAAAGCGAACTGACAAAGACCTAATGCAATTGTGAAGGCAGTCTTCAGCCTGGCTTTCAGGGAAAGCACTTGCCAATAACCACTGTGGCAATGGAGGGAGCTGGAGGGGATAGGAATTCTTCCTAGTCACATAGTTCAGCTGCCTGTAGTCCACACAGAAGCACCATGCGCTGTCCTTCTTCTTGACAAGGACTACAGGGGCCATCCAAGGGCCGTTGGATAGCCTGATGACCCCTGTCGTGGCCATCTCCTGGATCTTCTGCTCCACTAAAATAAAAATAAAAGATGAAAGTACAGCAAATAGGGAAAAACATGACCATGTAGGCATAATGGAAGAATGATGTTTTACAACCAAAATCTTTCAAGACATGCTGTTGTTTCATATTACCATTGAAGCACCATCTGTGTTTTAACAGAGACGCCTACTAGTGCAATAATTAACATTCTGCTTCACATTACATTATAGAGAAGACTGAACCCGTTTTAATCCCAGTTTAAATCCCCTAATTGTCTTTAGCTTGTTATAAAGTCTCACCACAAGTCGTACCATATTAAATCAATCACTTTTTTGATGTCTATAATCTACAAATGGCCCATCCATCTGGTCGAGGTTGTGCAAACCCACTTCTGACACCAGCAAAACGAAATGGATTAGGTTCATAATGGAATGACTAAAATAGCTCTTATATTGCATTTGCATGTATGTTAGCCTTGAAAGGGCTTCAGAACTGGCAGTGAACAAGGTTAACATTTATTGGCATAAAACAACATAACACGGTAACTCTTACTCAAGGTTGCACAGAAATAACTGTGTGCAAACCACTGCAGCTACAATATGTTGTAAGTTAGGGGATGGATACAATTGGAGGAAATTAAGCAATTATAATGACAAAGGTTCCCCTTGGTAAGAGTAATTAAAAAAGGCAGTCTATCTCATGGTGTCCAGGTTTGGGCAATGTGCCAGTGAAATCCACATTGTGGGGAAGGGAAGAGAAATAATGGCATTTGTTAGCCCTTTTAATGCTACAATTGGCTCTCCACACTAATACTGTATGGCCACAAGGTCAACTTTAATTTCTAATTTGCTTCTATCTAAATTGGCACTCACCAGCTCTCACTACCCAGCACCCCTCCCTTTTAAATCTGCCAGTTACAATAACCATTGTCACAGGAGTAATAGAGACACAGAAGACATCCAGTTCTACTATAATAAGCATTCACTTCTTTCAGTTGCAATGCCGAATACAATGCTCTCCCTAATTAGTTGATTTATCTTACCTTCAAAAATAAATCTAATGTTTGATCATCCTAATTGATAATCAGTTCTCATCTTATTTAAAGGAGAAATGTTACAACTGATAAAAAGTAAAACCTAACAAAGACAAATACAATCATTGGTTTGTGTGCATTCATTTGGATCCACCTGTTACATTGTCCCACTCTCAGTACACCCCACTTACAGGCCTGGCTCGGTTATCACTTTGGTACCATTTTTAGAACTCAGCCAGGCAGTAAACACAGTTTCCATGGAAACATCACCCAGACACACATTGTTAAGCGGATTGGTGCGCGCTGATGATGAATGGAGCTTCAAAAGCTGAGAGTGTTTCAGTTGGAGAACACAACTAAACATTGACAATGTATTCTAGAAGGGAGATCCACAGAAGTAGAGGAATCTGTTTGATTCTTCTCATTATGAGACACAGATAACAAGCTGTTCTTAGCTGGCTTGGCCAAACCTGCCACACTGACTCTGCCTGCAAGCCTGCCTGCCTGAGATAGCAGTCACAAATGTACTCCAAATTCCAATTCGATTTGGATTTGGAAATGGATACATTGACTTGCTGCTGTTCTCATCAATTTGTAGTGAAATAATCAGGCAGTTTTTAATTTACCTTGAATCAATGCACTCAGTTACTGACAGTGACATGCAGGGGAAGTGCCTAGTACTAAAACACTGAGCATAAATACACCAATGATTTGCATTATGTTGGCTTAGTGTGGACAAATTAATTTCCTTGTAACAATCAAATTAAATATAAAATAATTATCAACATTTAATGACATTTCAATTTTGATTAGCCTACCGGGGTAATTAATTTAATGGTCTAAATGCCTGAGAGAAAAATTTGACAACCATTACAGCACATATACTGTATTTAGTCCATACCCTCTGTAATATTAATGTATCTGAGTACCCAGCATTTACATCACATTAATGTTGCCAGCAATAAAGAATAAGATAAATCAATAGGCCTACATGGATGGTACACAAACGTTGAGACTCAGGACATACACTGTCTTGGGGGGCTTTAGCAGTAAAGAACAGGACATTGATGGACAAACCTGACTCCTTTGCAGCCTGTGACAACCTGAAAGAGGCTTTGCTTGACAGCAGCACAGCTCCCATCGGTGATTTCTGAATCCCCAGAGTCTGAGCAGTGCAGAAAGTACAAGAGCACTGACCTAAAAACCTCTGCCAAGCAGCGCTCTGAAGACCTAAAAACCCAAACTGGGAGAACATACAGAAGTGGCTATGCATTAAATAGTTTCATTCTGCATGGAATGTGTCTGTGAACAAGGAGGGCACATGTCAAAGACCCGTAAATATACCATAGGCATGTCACTTCTGTTTACATCTGCAGTGGAGTACACTGGACACATCACACTCAAACACATACAGTGTGACACAAACATGTACGTACATACACACACAGAAACAATAACAAGGACACTGACACAATGACAAGGACACTGCCCATCACACATCTACGTATGCACACATACTGTAGACAGGCAACACACACTCAACACACACACGCACTGAAGTGTGACATCTCCCCATCCAAGCCTCCTCCAAATACATACATGCTCACTCATACAGACCCCATAGGAATGTATGGTGCTGGGAAGAGTATGAACACTGTTCTGTGGGTTTGGAGGGAACTCAGTCCCCATTGGCAGCAGCCTGCAGTGTTTCTGTTGTCTAATTAAGACTGGCCCTGAGAGGAAATGATGACATACTGGCACATGGCAACCAACACAGCCCAGCCAAGCACAGAGCTTCCTGATATATTTTATACTGTCACACCGAATGGAATGTGTTATAGCTATGGTGCTGTTCTTATTTCAAAGCAAAACTGTAAAGCCTCACCTTGAAACAACCTCTTAAAAATGTATTTGTCAGCAATAAGCCATTTTCCTCAGGTAAAGAGATTGTCAATGGGAGTAAAATTGGCTTGCATAATTTTAGGATAGTAACTTATAAAATCTTTATACCTTATTGTCATATCAAAAACCAAAGGAATCTGGGCCACGTCTGTTTACGTATGGCACCAAGATTCAAATCTCAGCCGCATTTAAAAGCCTCATTCAGCCATTTGTAAAAGAAAGTATTGAAAATGTCAATGAGTGGCTGCTTCAGTGGAGTCAGCATTCAAATGGAACTACAATATGCTCGCAACCTAAAAGGTATTTTTTTATTTCACTCATAAATTCATGCCAGCAACGATGTATGTACTATTCAACTTGAACAGCAGTAGAAATAAAACACAGCACACAGGCCACTTTATGAAGACGTGCTGTCTATTGTAAAGGAGGGTGTGTAAAACATAAGAAAGAGGAAGTAGACCCTTTTAAGTAACACATCCCATACAGACAGTAACTATGACAAACCACAACAGATGGAACTAGACCCGCTTCAGTGGCTTTAACCAAGAGATAATAGAGAAAGTGGGAACTAAATATGTGGATGTAATCCATTTGAAAATACAATAATTACTCTACACAAAAATAAAAGGCGAGCAAACTGCAGTGTGTAATGACTCACTAATGGCTTCTATTCCTCATTATTACCTTTAGATGTTGTTGACATGAACTCAAGACGGTATAATTAACCACAGTAAAAACAAAAACATTTAGAATAATGTTCTACAACCCGGTGCATGAATAAAATATGAAATGAAACAATTTATCTCTTATTAGTATTGACAGGAAATGTTCAGGAGCGATCTGCTCTGAAGAACAATTACATGTTTAGCACTGACAAAGTATAATAACTGTGCAAATGGAAACTGTGATACAGCACGGAGGACTACAGCACAGAGGACTACATTTCAATTTGACAGAGGTGATATTTGGCTCAAACAGATTTGAAGATAACTAATGTTTCAGGGACTGATTTATAGAGGACATGTAGCCTAACTCAGTGGACCCTGCTGCTAAAGGCTTCTCACGTTGAATCAACACACTGAAGAAAGTAAATCCACACATCATAACACATATCCAGGTCAAAGTTGAAACAGTTATGTTTTTGCCTGGGTAAAAAAAGGAGAAGAGAGATGTGTGGTGATATGGATCAGTATTACCTCAGACCCAGGGTGACATCGAAAGTAGAGTAATATCCTTGAGGCAGATAAGCCTGCAAGGGGCCAGCACTCCTGCCAAAATACAGGAGGATTAATAAAAGGTTAGGAGCAAGAAAAGCTTAGCACAGACAGAGTATGAGTACTTGGGCATTAGAGCAGGAGCAGGTATTTACCAAATGTAGACTCCCAGTGAGCAAAAGTATATATTTTAGACATCCATGGATGTCGGCGTCGGACAGTGCTAACTGGGATGCATTAAACAAAGTGCTGGACCAGCCTCAAAGTAAATAGGAAGCTGATTTAAAAAAAAAATGAAATGAAAGACTGACAATCAGTCTAACCCTAGGGCTCACAGTAGCCTAACAAACCCCTACAGATACAGGCAGACATTTTTTATTCTAATCCCAAATACATTTTAGTCATTTAGCAGACGCTCTTTTCCAGAGCAACTTACAGTAGTGAATGCATACATTTCATACATTCTTTTTTACTTCCCCGTACTGGTCCCCCGTGGGAATCGAACCCACAACCCTGGCATTGTAAACACCATGCTCTACCAACTGAGCCACACGGGACTAAGAATTAGATACCATAAAGCTCTACACCTGAGCATACCCTGCAGCCACACTCTGGGGTAAAGTTTCCCTTAGGATCAGATTCCCCTCCCCCAATACTAAACTTAACCATTACTGGGAGAAATGCACAACTGACCCAAGAACAGCATCTAGGGCCAACATCACCCTACCAGAGAGGAAGAGGTGAATCCAGAGGGTTTACTCCACTCAAAATCTGCCCACGTTACGCAGATCATTAATTATTACGAAGGTGAAGAGTTTTTGTATAGGGGCAATTGAGAGAGTGTCGAATTTAGTCAAGATAAAAATAAATGTATATTTTGATACGTGAGGCTTATTTGATCTAAGAGAAGTTTCTTAATGCTTAGGTTATTATGAGTTTAATGATATACGTGTGATGAACGTGACATCCCGGCAACTTTGGAAAACACACTATATATCGGAGTTGTCCCTGCTGAAATTCGAGATGGTCTATGCAATTGAATAGGCAATTGACATCAACACCCCTCATCGAATACTCAAAAAGTATTCAAATAACGAGATGTATCCACCAAACCAAAGAGAGGAATAGGTGGGAATTTGACATCCCACCGTTCCGCTCTGTGGACAATGAATCCCATTGTTAGAGCGGAGACATAAGCATCTCGTCATTACTGACAGTATCGCTGACCCCACTCCCTCCAGCCACTGGCAGAGACCAGGTGGCAGGAAACTAGAAACACTATTGTCATTAAAGCACTTTGTCAAACTAAGAAAGATAAAAATCTCACACATGACAGCAAACAATCAAACATTTAAAAGTTCTTATTTTAGGCTATGCAAATGATTAACGGACTTTATCTGATTTACTTCTTATGTATACTGTAATTTATGTTAAATGTTCAAAAATTATTAGCTAAATAACTGGTTATACACCTAACCAAAATTATGCCAAAATGTACTGAGAAATAGGCAACAGTGATGAAGCATAGACTAGTTTTTGTGCAGTCAAATGCCTAAATGGACGTGTCGTTCCTTTAGCCTCTTTCATGTTGCATATCAACACAGATCCTCTTCAATACAGTTACTGAGCGTAGCTAGGGGTGCCAATCTCAAACTGTCAGATGACTGTTACTGCTGGATTTGTATGGGGCTCAGAGATCCTGCAAGGCAGTATTCTTTATCATGGGGGATGAAAGATCCTCACAAAGGGGCATTGCTTGCATTTACAGTGTGTGATCAGAGGCGTCATGCCCCATGTCAGATTTGTCCTGTAATTTGTGATTTTGTTTGTTTGTTTTTTCTCTCTAATACTACTAGCCACTTAGCAATTTTATGAAGTTGGCTTTAGCTAGCCCAGATAGGTTTGCAATCTCCCAACCTCATAACTTGTCATGCCTGCTCCTGCTCCCCCTCCCTGGCGCTCGAGGGCGCCAGGCTGCCCATCATTACGCACACCTGTCACCTTCGTTACACGCATAAGCGCTTCATTGGACTCACCTGTACTCCTTTACGTTTTGATTGCCTTCCCTATATCTGTCTGTTCCTCTGTTTCATCCCGTGTCAGCATTGATGTCTTTATTTTTCCCCTGTCCAGATGCTGTCCGTGTTTTGTTTCATGTCCATTGTTTATTAAATGTTTACTCCCTGTACTTGCTTCTCATCTCCCAGCGTCTGTCCTTACATAACTAGCTCCCAAGAAATCATTTCAGGCTATCAATCAAGTTAGAGTAGCTAGCTTGTGTAACGATCTTTACATATTTTTTGCATCTAATTAAGTATAATGATTATGGCTCTAGATTGCAGGAAAAAGCTTTTACAGGTGCTTGAAAAATGCTAAATTCTCCAACTTACAGATGTGGGGGCATAGCTCCTCCCTGGACTACCCCACAGCCCACAGTACTTTGTGCCCCCTCAGATTTTTGGGGTGCAGGACGCTCCTGCCTGTGATTGATGTCAAATGGCAAATATAGAATATTTAGTGTATTGTATCATCAGTTTAGCGAATTAAACAGACAATGTACCAAGATCAATTACAATATAAATTACTGACATTGTTACAGTTAAAGCAATGTCATACAATGAGGGAAAAAAGTATTTGATCCCCTGCTGATTTTGTACATTTGCCCACTGACAAAGAAATGATCAGTCTATAATTTTAATGGTAGGTTTATTTGAACAGTGAGAGACAGAATAACAACAAAAAAATCCAGATAAATGCATGTCAAAAATGTTATAAAATGATTTGCATTTTAAAGAGGGAAATAAGTATTTGACCCCTCTGCAAAACATGACTTAGTACTTGGTGGCAATACCCTTGTTGGCAATCACAGAGGTCAGACGTTTCTTGTAGTTGGCCACCAGGTTTGCACACATCTCAGGAGGGATTTTGTCCCACTCCTCTTTGTAGATCTTCTCCAAGTCATTAAGGTTTCAAGGCTGACATTTGGCAACTCGAACCTTCAGCTCCCTCCACAGATTTTCTATGGGATTAAGGTCTGGAGACTGGCTAGGCCACTCCAGGACCTTAATGTGCTTCTTCTTGAGCCACTCATTTGTTGCCTTGGCCGTGTGTTTTGGGTCATTGTCATGCTGGAATACCCATCCACGACCCATTTTCAATGCCCTGGCTGAGGGAAGGAGGTTCTCACCCAAGATTTGACAGTACATGGCCCCGTCCATCGTCCCTTTGATGCGGTGAAGTTGTCCTGTCCCCTTAGCAGAAAAACACCACCTTAGCATAATGTTTCCACCTTCATGTTTGACGGTGGGGATGGTGTTCTTGGGGTCATAGGCAGCATTCCTCCTCCTCCAAACACGGCGAGTTGAGTTGATGCCAAAGAGCTCCATTTTGATCTCATCTGACCACAAAGCTTTCACCCAGTTGTCCTCTGAATCATTCAGATGTTCATTGGCAAACTTCAGATGGGCATGTATATGTGCTTTCTTGAGCAGGGGGACCTTGCGGGCGCTGCAGGATTTCAGTCCTTCACGGCGTAGTGTGTTACCAATTGTTTTCTTGGTGACTATGGTCCAAGCTGCCTTCAGATCATAGACAAGATCCTCCCGTGTAGTTCTGGGCTGATTCCTCACCGTTCTCATGATCATTGCAACTCCATGAGGTGAGATCTTGCATGGAGCCCCAGGCTGAGGGAGATTGACAGTTCTTTTGTGTTTCTTCCATTTGCGAATAATCACACCAACTGTTGTCACCTTCTCACCAAGCTGCTTGGCGATGGAGTTGTAGCCCATTCCAGCCTTGTGTAGGTCTACAATCTTGTCCCTGACATCCTTAGAGAGCTCTTTGGTCTTGGCCATGGTGGAGAGTTTGGAATCTGATTGATTGATTGCTTCTGTGGACAGGTGTCTTTTATACAGGTAACAAACTGAGATTAGGAGCACTCCCTTTAAGAGTGTGCTCCTAATCTCAGCTCGTTACCTGTATCAAAGACACCTGGGAGCCAGACATCTTTCTGATTGAGAGGGGGTGAAATACTTATTTCCCTCATTAAAATGCAAATCATTTTATAACATTTTTGACATGCGTTTTTCTGGATTTTTTGTTGTTATTCTGTCTCTCACTGTTCAAATAAACCTACCATTAAAATTATAGACTGATCATTTCTTTGTCAGTGGGCAAACGTACAAAATCAGCAGGGGATCAAATACTTTTTTCCCTCACTGTATGCTCACCATCAAAGTGATTTAGCCTCTTCTGTGCTGCACACTGAAATACAACAATGTCCATGATATGGGGAATGGGGGAAGAAAAGTGGGAATGAAGGAATGAAAGGCAAAGTCAAAATATAACTAAGCTTTAAAATTCTGCCCAGATTGAAGGAAACACACACACACACACACACACACACACACACACACACACACACACACACACACACACACACACACACACACACACACACACACACACACACACACACACACAAAAACTGAAAACCTCCATGCTTTCAGGCACCAGTAGACTCAGGAGATCTAGTTGGGGCTGATGCAACAGGAGGAACAGCTGCATGGAGGTGATACCATTCAAATAACTTAAGTACTTGAACATTCCAATAAATGTATAATTTCCCCTGAGGTATCGACAAATGCAAGTTTAATCATTTGGCTAACAACACTGCTCAGGAGAATTGCCAGTCTCGTATCGCGACGTTGCGAAATCATTTTAATGTCATTGGATAATTGGGTGGAGTCAGAAGATTTAAGAATTGGGTTAGTAATTAAAATAAAAGATCATTACTTTAGATGCATTCAGAAGATGAATCCCCTTCTACTAAAACAGACATATGTTTCTATCTCTTCTATGCAGATGTATTTGTTCATGGGTTCAACATCAATGAATGACAATGCTGACTGACAAAAATCTACACAGAAACATCCTCTCACTGTCAACTGCGTTTATTTTCAGCAAACTTAACATGTGTAAATATTTGTATGAACATAACAAGATTCAACAACTGAGACAGACATGTGACTAACATCAATCAAATCAATCAAATTTATTTTTATATAGCCCTTCGTACATCAGCTGATATCTCAAAGTGCTGTACAGAAACCCAGCCTAAAACCCCAAACAGCAAGCAAAGCATGTGAAAGAAGCACGGTGGCTAGGAAAAACTCCCTAGGAAAAACTCCCTAGAAAGGCCAAAAACCTAGGAAGAAACCTAGAGAGGAACCAGGCTATGAGGGGTGGCCAGTCCTCTTCTGGCTGTGCAGGGTGGATATTATAACAGAACATGGTCAAGATGTTAAAATGTTAAAATGTTCATAAATGACCAGCATGGTCAAATAATAATAATCATAGTAGTTGTCGAGGGTGCAACAAGCACGTCCGGTGAACAGGTCAGGGTTCCATAGCCGCAGGCAGAACAGTTGAAACTGGAGCAGCAGCATGGCCAGGTGGACTGGGGACAGCAAGGAGTCATCATACCAGGTAGTCCTGAGGCATGGTCCTAGGGCTCAGGTCCTCCGAGAGAAAGACAGAAAGAGAGAAAGAGAGAATTAGAGAGAGCATATTTAAATTCACACAGGACACCGGATAAGACAAGAGAAATACTCCAGATGTAACAGACTGACCCTAGCCCCCGACACATAAACTACTGCAGCATAAATACTGGAGGCTGAGACAGGAGGGATCAGAAGACACTGTGGCCCCATAAATGGAATAATGTGTCCCTGGTCAAAATTAAAAGTAACAGTCAGTATCTGGCAGAGCTGTGGACTCGAGTCACATGACTTGGACTCGAGTCAGACTCGAGTCACAAATATGATTGCTTGCAACTCGACTTTGACTTTAACACCAATGACTCGTGACTTCACTTGGACTTGAGCCTTATGACTCGACCTGACTTGATACCCTCCTCAAGCCCAAATATGAAAAATTATGCTATTAAAAAAGTGTGCAGCGCATCAACTCTTCATTTAACGGATTACAGTTTGAATCGGACAGCAGCCAATCAAATTGTGCCAGCTGAGAAAAAGTTGTGTGTGGCAGTGCAGAGGAATGTCGGCGGGTGAATTCAGATGGAGCCCTTGGAAAGATAATACCCAAAATCATTATGTTTGGATATAATGACTACGCTGTATCAACATAAAACGGATTGCAACTTGCAAAACATGCGGGAAGAAAATTACAGACGGAGGCGCAACAATTTCCAACTTTGTTCGACATTTGAAGCTGCACAAAGAATGGTAAGTTGTGGCTAATATAGCCGACAGCTATATATTTTATTACTTTACTAGTGTATCACGTAGGCTGACGTAACGTTAAATCAATGAGCCTCCACACAGTCAGTCAGTGCGGGAACGTGATCATTGCACCCGAGATTGAGCTACAACAGGCAGTTGGTAGCCTAAATCATGCCTGATGTTACTGCTGTTCCTAAAACCATTGACATATGTTAGCCTACTGTAACCACACAGAGAGAGAGTGTGTGTGTGTGTGTGTTAAGGTTGGGTGATTGTGTACAAGCCTACATCGCCCGATTGCGATCCTCGATAGTCGATCACTATTGGGGGGTCTTTCTCATGGCTACCCATGTATTTCCATGGAAATATAATGTTTATTTGGAAAGTAATAAATATATAGATATTTTGAAAAGCATTCATGATTAGCGTAAATGTAATATAATAACTATTACTCTTGTTAAAAATATGAAATGGTATTACATTTGGTGAAGAGCACATTATGACATGTTTAGGACTCGAAACTCAAAGTTTAGGATTTGAGACTTGACTTGATACTTGACGGTCTTGACTTGAGACTTGACTCAGACTTGCCTGTCTTGACTTGGGACTTGACTTGGATTTGAGTGCTAAGACTTGAGACTTACTTGTGACTTGTAAAACAGTGACTTGGTCCCACCTCTGGTATCTGGTGTGGCCACCAGCTGCATTAAGTACTGCAGTGCATCTCCTCCTCATGGACTGCACCAGATTTGCCAGTTCTTGCTGTGAGATGTTACCCCACTCTCCACCAAGGCATATGCAAGTTCCCGGACATTTCTGGGGGGAATGGCCCTAGCCCTCACTCTCCGATCCAACAGGTCCCAGACGTGCTCAATAGGATTGACATCCGGGTTCTTTGCTGGCCATGGTAGAACAGTGACATTCCTGTCTTGCAGGAAATCACGAAAAGAACGAGCAGTATGGCTGGTGGTATTGTCATGCTGGAGGGCCATGTCAGGATGAGCCTGCAGGAAGGGTACCACATGAGGGAGGAGGATGTCTTCCCTGTAACGCACAGCGTTGAGATTGCCTGCAAAGGTCAGTCCGATGATGCTGTGACACGCCGCCCCAGACCATGATGGACCCTCCACCTCCAAATCAATCCCGCTCCAGAGTACAGGCCTCGGTGTAACGCTCATTCCTTCGACGATAAACGCGAATCCGTCCATCACCCCTGGTGAGACAAAGCCACGACTCTTCAGTGAAGAGCACTTTTTGCCAGTCCTGTCTGGTCCAGCGATGGTGGGTTTGTGCCCATAGGCAACGTTGTTGCCGGTGATGTCTGGTGAGGACCTGCCTTACAACAGACCTACAAGCCCTCAGTCCAGCCTATTGCGGACAGTCTGAGCACTGATGGAGGGATTGTGCATTCCTGGTGTAACTCGGGCAGTTGTTGTTGTCATCCTGTACCTGTCCCACAGGTGTGATGTTCGGATGTACTGATCCTGTGCAGGTGTTGTTACACGTGGTCTGCCACTGCTAGGACGATCAGCTGTCCGTCCTGTCTCCCTGTAGCACTGTCTTAGGCGTCTCACAGTAGGGACATTGCAATTTATTGCCCTGGCCACATCTGCAGTCCTCTTGCCCCCTTGCAGCATGCCTAAGGCACATTCACGCAGATGAGCAGGGACCCTGGGCATCTTTCTTTTTGTGATTTTCAGAGTCAGTAGAAAGGCCTCTTTAGTGTCCTAAGTTTTCATAACTGTGACCTTAACTGCCTACTGTCTGTAAGCTGTTAGTGTCTTAACAACCGTTCCACAGGTGCATGTTCATTAATTGTTTATGGTTCATTGAACAAGCATGGGAAACAGTGTATAAATCCTTTAAAATGAAGATATGTGAAGTTAATTGGATTTTTACGAATTATCTTTGAAAGACAGAGTCCTGAAAATGGGTCTTTTCTTTCTTTGCTGAGTTTACTTGTGAAACAGCCTTCCATTTTGGCTTGTGAATGGGATAATAACTTTTGTCCAGTTTACCTTTTTTTCCAGTTACAATATTATCAGTGTGGAACACTTCTCTGGACTGTTCACAGAAAGGAAAGACATTGCCAAAAAATGAAAACCTTTGAGGAAATTATTCCCACATGAATTATATTTGTGAGCATGGGCTTGGTCGACTTTGGCTTTATTTCAGTTAATAATAAAACAACTATTAGGCTATGTATACATAATAATAATTTCCTCATTGTGTCACATAGCATCATAGCTCACTCAGTGTTGCAAGGTGAATAACAACTAACATCTGCACAATCAACTTCAGATACTTGTGTTAGTGTTTGTGACATACTTTTAATCTTAACTAGATTTGAGCCCTTTAGAACCCTTGAGATGTGTGATGACTAAATATGCGTGAGATGCTAGTCATCATGAGGCGTGTGGAACTTCTTCTCTCTGGACAAAATAAGAGATTGATCAATTCTGATTATGAGGGACTGTGTCCTCGTCTCATTCCTCTGTCTCACTGCCAGCTTCAAGACAGTAGGAGGTACATGAAAGTAGGACATACTTTACCAAGGACTTTAAGTCAGCCATTAATCAATCAACTGTTTGAGTTATCTAAACTGGATCAATTTAACAGCTCTACTATAATCAGAAACATGGTCCTTCACTTTGTTATGACTCAACTCTGACACCTGGTGGGTGTTGATGGAATTACAGTCTTCGATACAGCAACCCTGCAAATATCTGTGTCACAAGAGTCGTAAAGGACAGACCAAGGCGCAGCGGTATAGTGCTCATTCTTACTTATTTATTTTAAGAGACCACTTAAACAAAGAAAAAACAAACGACAGCAAACAGTTCCGTAAGGTTCACAGACTATAACAGAAAATAACCACCCACAAAACCCAAAGGAAAACAGGCTGCCTAAGTATGGCTTCCAATCAGAGACAACAAAAGACACCTGCCTCTGATTGGAAACCACACTCGGCCAAACCTGGAAAACGAAACATAGAAAATGAAAACTAGAACCAAAATCCCCTAGACCAAAACACACAAAACACACAAAACAAACACCCCCTGCCACGCCCTGACCATACTACAATGACGAAAGACCCCTTTACTGGTCAGGACGTGACAATCTGTGTGCATGTTTCTTGTTATGAAGGTTTAGCAGATCTATTTTTAAAGGGACCATATCTGTAAAAACTCACATGACACACTGTCAAATTGCATTATTTACATTAATTTTGTTTGCCTCATTTCCCCCAACATATGTTTTTCTTCGGATTGGGGTGTCATAAAAAAAGACGGTGGTCATCAAATGGTCCCTGTTTGTCTTTGGCTCTATTAAAACTCTTTGTGTTTGTGTGCAGAATGCTGTAAGGACCATGGACTCCGGTGATGCCACCATGTTGGATTGCACTCTGGTGGCCCCCAACTTCAACAGTCTCTATAAACATGGGACACCAGTGTTGGCTGTGTGTGTGTGCATTTGCATTTGTTTGTAAATATGCAAGTACAGGAGTCTGCGTGTGTGTGTTAGAAACACAAGCATTTCAGCTGTGACATCAGATAATCTGAGTACACTACCAATAAACTTTTATTTGTAAATACTCTACATTTCTTATCATTTTGCAGACACTCTTATCCAGAGGGACTTACAGTAGTGAGTGGATAATTATATTTACTTTTCATGGGACTGGGAATCAAACCCATAACTCTGGCATTGAAAGCGCCATGCTCAATCAACTGAGCCACACGGGACACATATCTCAGATATTGTCAATAACAGATTTTTTACAATTTACTAAGGAATAAAATCATAATAGTTGTCATCATAGCAGTGCGTTTAAGTATACAGTATATTATACTTTTATGTTTCTACTTTACAGACACAGATTTTCATTATGTACAGTTGAAGTCGGAAGTTTACATATACCTTAGCCAAATACATTTAAACTCAGTTTTTCACAATTCCTGACATTTAATCCTAGTAGAAATTCCCTGTATTAGGTCAGTTAGGATCACCACTTTATTTTAAGAATGTGAAATGTCAGAATAATTGTCACAAAAAGAGCTGTGTTGAATAGACCAAACTGTAGCGGGAATATGGATGCTCATGTTTTAATTTAAAAAAAGGAGTAAAGCATCCACTAGAAAAACAATACATACGACAGGAACAGTCTTACAGGCATACAAAAACGCAGTGCAAGAACAACTACCCACAACCCCAAAGAAAAACACACACACCTATATAGGACTTCCAATCAAAGGCAACTCAACACACATGCCTTCAATTGGAAGTCCCAATCACCAACACAAACATTCACACACACAAAACTGCCACGTCCTGACCCCAAAACTAATACAATAGCTCCATCTGCTGGTCAGGACGTGACAGTACCCCCCCTCAAGGTGCAGACCCCGGAATGCACCTACCAACAGAAAACACACAAAAAAAATCCCCAACAAAAACCCCTTAACCTGTTAGGGCTAGGGGGCAGCATTTGCACGTCTGGATAAAAAAAATGTACCCGATTTAATCTGGTTACTAATCCTACCCAGTAACTAGAATATGCATATACTTATTATATATGGATAGAAAACACTCTAAAGTTTCTAAAACTGTTTGAATGGTGTCTGTGAGTATAACAGAACTCATTTGGCAGGCAAAACCCTGAGACATTTTCTGACAGGAAGTGGATACCTGATGTGTTGTATTGACTTTAAACCTATCCCATTGAAAAACACAGGGGCTGAGGAATATTTTGGCACTTCCTATTGCTTCCACTAGATGTCACCAGCCTTTACAAAGTGTTTTGAGTCTTCTGGAGGGAGATCTGACCGAACAAGAGCCATGGAATGATGATGTCCCATTAGACACCTGGCGCGCGAGTTCATGTTGGGTACCCTCGTTCCAATACGTTATAAAAGAGTATGCATTCGTCCACCTTGAATATTATTCATGTTCTGGTTAAAAAAGGCCCTAATGATTTATGCTATACAACGTTTGACATGTTTGAACGAACGGAAATATATTTTTTCCCCTCGTTCATGACGAGAAGTCCGGCTGGCTTAGATCATGTGCTAACAAGACGGAGATTTTTGGACATAAATGATGAGCTTTTTTGAACAAAACTACATTCGTTATGGACCTGTGATACCTGGAAGTGACATCTGATGAAGAGAATCAAAGGTAATGGATTATTTACATAGTATTTTCGATTTTAGATCTCCCCAACATGACGTCTAGTCTGTATCGCAACGCGTATTTTTCTGGGCGCAGTGCTCAGATTATTGCAAAGTGTGATTTCCCAGTAAGGTTATTTTTAAATCTGGCAAGTTGATTGCGTTCAAGAGATGTAAATCTATAATTCTTTAAATGACAATATAATATTTTACCAATGTTTTCTAATTTTAATTATTTAATTTGTGACGCTGACTTGACTGCCGGTTATTGGAGGGAAACGATTACCTCAACATCAATGCCATAGTAAAACGCTGTTTTTGGATATAAATATGAACTTGATAGAACTAAAAATGCATGCATTGTCTAACATAATGTCCTAGGAGTGTCATCTGATGGAGATTGTAAAAGGTTAGTGCATCATTTTAGCTGGTTTTATGGTTTTGGTGACCCTGTCTTTGACTTGACAAAACATTACACACAACTCTTGTAAATGTACTGTCCTAACATACTCTAAATTTATGCTTTCGCCGTAAAACCTTTTTGAAATCGTAAAACGTGGTTAGATTAAGGAGATGTTTATCTTTCAAAGGGTGTAAAATAGTTGTATGTTTGAAAAATTTGAATTTTGACATTTATTTGGATTCAAATTTGCCGCTCTTGAAATGCACCTGCTGTTGATGGAGTGCACCACGGGTGGCACGCTAGCGTCCCACCTAGCCCATAGAGGTTAAACAATAACCCCTAAAGAATAAGGGAGGGAAGGGAGGGTGGCTGCTGTCAACGACGGCACTGTGCTACACCCTCCCTCCCCAACCCACCTATCCTGGAGGTGGCTCAGGTGCAGGACGTGGACCTCGCTCCACCTTCGGCGTCGCCCACTTCGGTGGCGCCGCTAGCTGCGCCGGGCAGACGGGCCACTTGGGCTGACCCTGCAGACGGACCACTCGGGCTGACCCTGCAGACGGACCACTCGGGCTGGGCCGGAGGGCAGGAGGGCCACTCGGGCTGGGCCGGAGGGCAGGAGGGCCACTCGGGCTGGGCCGGAGGACAGGAGGGCCACTCGGGCTGGGCCGGAGGACAGGAGGGCCACTCGGGCTGGGCCGGAGGACAGGAGGGCCACTCGGGCTGGGCCGGAGGACAGGAGGGCCACTCGGGCTGGGCCGGAGGACAGGACGGCCACTCGGGCTGGGCCGGAGGACAGGCGGGCCACTCGGGCTGGGCCGGAGGGCAGTCGGGCCACTCTGGCAGCTCCGGGCAGTCGGGCCACTCTGGCAGCTCAGGGCAGCTCAGGTGACTCTTGACTGGCGGGCAGCTCAGGTGACTCTTGACTGGCGGGCAGCTCAGGTGACTCTTGACTGGCGGGCAGCTCAGGTGACTCTTGGCTGGCGGGCAGCTCAGGTGACTCTTGGCTGGCGGGCAGCTCAGGTGACTCTTGGCTGGCGGGCAGCTCAGGTGACTCTTGGCTGGCGGGCAGCTCAGGTGACTCTTGGCTGGCGGGCAGCTCAGGTGACTCTTGGCTGGCGGGCAGCTCAGGTGACTCTTGGCTGGCGGGCAGCTCAGGTGACTCTTGGCTGGCGGGCAGCTCAGGTGACTCTTGACTGGCGGGCAGCTCAGGTGACTCTTGACTGGCGAGGCTGGGCTGACGCACTAGACGCCTGATGCGTGGGGCTGGTACTGGACTGCCAGCCTGGAGACACGCACCTCCATGCTAGTAAGTATGGCGGGAAACACCGGACCGTAGAGGCGCACTGGCGGTCTTGAGCGTAGGATTGGCATCACCCCTTCCGGCTCGATGCCTACTTCGCCCTGGCACATGCGGGGCTCTGGTACTGTGCCTACCGGCCTGAAAATCCCAGGCCTCACCACAGCCCCAAAGCACGGGACCTGTCCAGTCTGCTCTACAAGGGTACGGGGAGCTGGCCTGGGGCTCCAATCTCGCCCCGCCAAATAGCCCTTGTGCCCCCCCCAAAAAAATCTTGGGGCTGCCTCTCGGGTTCTACCTGCCTCCCAGGCAGGTTGTCACAGTGGGCCCACAACTGCTCCCATGTCCAGTCAATCCTCTCCTCCAATACTTCCAGCGACCAGGAATCCATCTCCTCCCGAGCGCGCTACTTCCAATAGTCCTCTTCTCCGCTGCTTGGTCCTTTGGTGGTGGGTAGTTCTGTCACAAAAAGAGTCGTGTTGAATAGACCAAACTGCAGCGGGAATATGGATGCTCATGTTTTAATTCAAAAAAAGGAGTAAAGCATCCATTGGAAAAACAATACACACGACAGGAACAGTCTTACAGGCATACAAAAACGCAGTGCAAGAACAACTACCCACAACCCCAAAGAAAAACACACACACCTATATAGGACTTCCAATCAAAGGCAACTCAACACACATGCCTTCAATTGGAAGTCCCAATCACCAACACAAACATTCACACACACAAAACTGCCACGTCCTGACTCCAAAACTAATACAATAGCTCCATCTGCTGGTCAGGATGTGACAATAATAGTAGAGAGAATGATTTATTTCCGCTTTTATTTCTTACATCACATTCCCAGTGGGTCAGAAGTTTACATACACTCAATTAGCATTTGGTAGCATTGCCTTTAAATTGTTTAACTTTGGTCAAAGATTTCGGGTAGCCTTCCACAAGCTTCCAACAATAAGTTGGGTGAATTTTGGCCCATTCCTCCTGACAGAGCTGGTGTAACTGAGTCGGGTTTGTAGGCCTCCTTGCTCACACACGATTCTTGAGTTCTGCCCACAAATTTTCTATAGGATTGAGGTCAGGGCTTTGTGAATACCACTCCAATACCTTGACTTTGTTGCTACAACTTGGAAGTATGCTTGTGGTCTGTCCATTTCGAAGACCCATTTGCGACCAAGCTTTAACTTCCTGACTGATGTCTTGAGATGTTGCTTCAATATATCCACATCATTTTCCTTCCTCGTGATGCCGTCTATTTTGTGAAGTGCTCCAGTCCCTCCTGCAGCAAAGCACCCCCACAACATGATGTTGCCACCCCTGTGCTTCACGGTTGGGATGGTGTTCTTCGGCTTGCAAGCCTCCCCCTTCTTCCTCCAAACATAACGATGGTCATTATGGCCAAACAGTTCTATTTTTGTTTCATCAGACCAGAGGACATCTCTCCAAAAAGTACGATCTTTGCCCCGCATGTGTAGTTGCAAACCGTAGTCTGGCTTTTTTTAACCTCTTGGGGCTATGTGGGACGCTAGCGTGCCACCCGTGGTGCACCCTATCAACAGCAGGTGCATTTCAAGAGCGGCAAATTTGAAACCAAATAAATGTCAAAATTCAAATTTTTCAAACATACAACTATCTTACACCCTTTGAAAGATAAACATCTCCTTAATCTAACCACGTTGTCCGATTTCAAAAAGGTTTTACGGCGAAAGCAAAAAGTTAGATTATGTTAGGAGAGTACATTGACAATAGCTGTGTGTAATGTTTTGTCAATTCAAAGACGGGCGTCACCAAAACCATAAAACCAGCTAAAATGATGCACTAACCTTTTACAATCTCCATCAGATGACACTCCTAGGACAATATGTTAGACAATGCATGCATTTTCAGTTCTATCAAGTTCATATTTATATCCAAAAACAGCGTTTTACTATTGCGTTGATGTTCAGGAAATCGTTTCCCTTCAATAACCGGCAGTCAAGTCAGCACCAGAAATTAAATAATTAAAATTAGAAAACATTGGTAAAATATTATATTGTCATTTAAAGAATTATAGATTTACATCTCTTGAACGCAATCAACTTGCCAGATTTAAAAATAACCTTACTGGGAAATCACACTTTGCAATAATCTGAGCACTGCGCCCAGAAAAATACGCTTTGCGATACAGACAAAGGGCCATGTTGGAGAGATCTAAAATCGAAAATACTATGTAAATAATCCATTACCTTTGATTCTCTTCATCAGATGTCACTTCCAGGAATCCCAGGTCCATAACGAATGTAGTTTTGTTCAAAAAAGCTCATCATTTATGTCCAAAAAGTTGTGTTGTTAGCACATGATCTAAGCCCGCCGGACTTCACTTCATGAACGAGGGGAAAAAATATATTTACGTTCGTTCAAACATGTCAAACGTTGTATAGCATAAATCATTAGGGCCTTTTTTAACCAGAACATGAATAATATTCAAGGTGGACGAATGCATTCTCTTTTAAAACGTTTTGGAACGAGGGTACCCAACATGACCTCGCGCGCCAGAGTCTAATCGGCCATCACCGTTCCAAGGCTCTTGTTCGGTCAGATCTCATAGTAGAAGATTCAAAACACTTTGTAAAGGCTGGTGACATCTAGTGGAAGCAATAGGAAGTGCCAAAACATTAATCAGCCCCTGTGTGTTTCAATGGCATAGGCTTAAAGGTAATTCAACACATCAGGTATCCACTTCCTGTCAGAAAATGTCTCAGGGTTTTGCCTGCCAAATGAGTTCTGTTATACTCACAGACACCATTCAAACAGTTTTAGAAACTTTAGGGTGTTTTCTATCCATATATAATAAGTATATGCATATTCTAGTTACTGGGTAGGATTAGTAACCAGATTAAATCGGGTACGTTTTTTTATCCAGCCGTGAAAATACTGCCCCCTAGCCCCAACAGGTTTTAAGGAAGTTTTGGAGCAGTGGCTTTTTTCTTGCTGAGCGGCCTTTCAGGTTATGTCGATATAGGACGCATTTTACTGTGGCTATAGATACTTTTTTACCTGTTTCCTCCAGCATCTTCACACGGTCCTTTGCTGTTGTTCTGGGATTGATTTGCACATTTCGCACCAAAGTACGTTCATCTCTAGGAGACAGAACGCATCTCCTTCCTGAGCTGTAGGACGGCTGCGTGGTCCCATGGTGTTTATACTTGCATACTATTGTTTGTACAGATGAACGTAGTACCTTCAGGCATTTGGAAATTGCTCCCAATGATGAACCAGACTTGTGGAGGTCTACAATGTTTTTTCTGAGGTCTTGGCTGATTCTTTTTGATTTTCCCATGATGTCAAGCAAAGAGGCACTGAGTTTGAAGGTAGGCCTTGAAATACATCCACAGGTACACCTCCAATTGACTCCAATTATGTAAATTTGCCTATCAGAAGCTTCAAAACCCATGACATCATTTTCTGGGATTTTCCAAGCTGTTTAAAGGCACAGTCAACTTAGTGTATGTAAACTCCTGACCCACTGGAATTGTGATACAGTGAATTGTAAGTGAAATAATCTGTCTGTAAACAATTCTTGGAAAAAGTACTTGTGTCATGCACAAAGTAGATGTCCTAACCGACTTGCCAAAACTATAGTTTGTTATTAACAAGAAATTTGTGGAGTGGTTGAAAAACAAGTTTTAATGACTCCAACCTAGGTGTATGTAAACTTCTGACTTCAGCTGTAGTTCTTAAAATCTGTTGTAGACAAACCAGTTACACGTTCAATCTATAGGTTTACCAAACGTTTTGGTGATCATCAGTTAAGAGCAGTCGGATTATGTAATATTAAAATGTACATTAACAAAAGAGAAAATATTCACATCAAAATGAATGTGACCATTGTATTGTGAGAGGCAATTACTTTATATGAACATGTATTGCAATGTGGAGCACGTATTCTAGATAAACACTGTGTGTGTTAGACTTAGTCAATTGAAAATGTGCTTAGAGTTTTGATTATCTCTTTTGAGTTTTGTACTAAGAGTTGTGAAAATTGCACCAAAGCAATTAAAACACTACATTTCTATAAATATTTTGCTGACTATTAACAAATACCATATATGATATATTTAAGCATATTATTGTAGTGTTCTCTGAATCTTCCTACAAACTTCCCAGAAAGGGTGTGATGTTTGCAGAAGTTGGTTGTGTGCCAGCTCTTTTGTTATGGCTAATCTTCATACAAGTAGGCCTTTAGCTGTGACTGGTAACCTGTTTTACTGTTATCCAATGCCATTTGAAATGAATAATTTATGTAATCTTTCAAAAGTATTTTAACTCATGTCAAGTGAAGTTAATATGAGAAATAATCAAATGGTTCATTCTAGTAGTGGTTCAATTAAACAGTGTTAATGAGTTGACTTATAATGATTTCAAAATCCATGAGCTGTGAAACATTAATGAAATATATAGGCCTATAAAGATACATTGGTGTGTTAACTAAACGTTAACAAGGAGTGTTTGTTTTTATCAGTAGACCTAACATTCATCCACCTTTTTAGATAAGAATTGCTTCTCTAAAATATATACACTTCACATTTCAATTATTACTAGGCCAAGTTCTAACCTCACAAATTCCCATTGGCAGTGGCGCAAAGTAGAACACGGGCTTGGTGGGTGGCGTGTAATGGAACCAGGCATAAGATGCACTCTTGAGACAAAAGCAGGTCCAGGTAGGTTAAAAGTGTCCAGCCTGGTCTCATGAACAAGACGTAACGTAGTAAATGTAAATCCGGTACCCTCAAATTAGAATGATATGTTACGTTTGGTATGGTTACATAAGACAGATGGTTGCTTAAGGCAAAAACAAAAGTAGGGTGGTTGGTCATGGTGGACGTATAACACTGTAACGGGTGTCGTAATGATTGGACCAAGGTGCAGCGGGAACGTGTATACTCATCTTCTTTAATTGGTCAAAAGAAGGCAAAACAAACAAAACACGTATACAAACACAACGAACGACACTAACAGTCCTGTCAGGTGCTCAGACACTAAACAAGGAGACAACTACCCACAATTCCCATTACAAACACACCCCTATACATAGGACCCGATCCTGTAGGTTTATGCTCTACAACATTCGTAGAGTACGACCCTGCCTTACACAGGAAGCGTCGCAGGTCCTAATCCAGGCACTTGTCATCTCCCGTCTGGATTACTGCAACTCGCTGTTGGCGGGGCTCCCTGCCTGTGCCATTAAACCCCTACAACTCATCCAGAACGCCGCAGCCCGTCTGGAGTTCAACCTTCCCAAGTTCTCTCACGTCACCCCGCTCCTCCGCACACTCCACTGGCTTCCAGTTGAAGCTTGCATCTGCTACAAGACCATGGTGCTTGCCTACGGAGCTGTGAGGGGAACGGCACCTCCATACCTTCAGGCTCTGATCAGTCCCTACACCCAAAGAAGGGCACTGCGTTCATCCACCTCTGGCCTGCTCGCCTCCCTACCTCTGCGGAAGAACAGTTCCCGCTCAGCCCAGTCAAAACTGTTCGCTGCTCTGGCACCCCAATGGTGGAACAAGCTCCCTCACAACGCCAGGACAGCGGAGTCAATCACCACCTTCCGGAGACACCTGAAACCCCACCTCTTTAAGGAATACCTGGGATAGGATAAAGTAATCCTTCTAACCCCCCCCCAAAAAAAAGATATAGATGTACTATTGTAAAGTGGTTGTTCCACTGGATATCATAAGGTGAATGCACCAATTTGTAAGTCGTTCTGGATAAGAGCGTCTGCTAAATGACGTAAATGTAAAAGTAAATCAGAGGCAACGAGGAACAGCTGCCTCCAATTGAAGGCCAATCCCAATGAACTAAACATAGAACTAAACAACCTAGATCTAACATAAAAATACACTAACCTAGAACATAACCCAAAAACCCCGGAACACTCTAAACAAACACCCCTCTACATAACACAAAGCCCAACAAACCCCGAAACACTCTAAACAAACACCCCCCTCTTACATAATAACATAACCCAACAAATCCCGAACCATATAAAACAAACACCCCCTGCCACGTCCCGACCAAATTACAATAACAAATAACCCCTTTACTGGTCAGAACGTGACAGTACCCCCCCCCCCCCCCCCCAAAGGTGCAGACCCCGGATGCACCTAAACAAAAAAATAAAAATAAAATAACCCCAAAACAAAAATTAATCCCAAACTAAAGGGAGGGAAGGGAGGGTGGCCACCGTCACCGTCGGTTCTTGTGCTACACCCCCCCCCCTCTCCAACCCACCTACTATGGAGGTGGCTCAGGCTCCGGCCTTACTCCCCAACCTAACCTGTCCACCCCCGCTAAATACTTAATAAATGTTACCCCTCCCGAAGTCTCTGGGCTATGGCTCATCGCTGAAGACCTCGGGCTGATGTGCGTTGCTGGAGACCTCCGGCTGATGTGTGTCGCTGGAGACCTGGGGCTGAAGGGCGATGCTAGCTGCGCCGATTCCGGACTGTAGGGCGACTCTAGCTGCTCAGATTCTGGACTGTAGGGCGACTCTCGCTGCGCCTATTCCAGACTGTAGGGCGACTCTCGCTGCGCCAATTCCGGACTGTAGGGCGACTCTCGCTGCGCCGGTTCCGGACTGTAGGGCGACTCTCTCAGCTCCGGAATGTGGGCCGTCTCTCGGGGCTCCGGACTGTGGCCCGTCTCTCTCGGCTCCGGACTGTGGGCCGTCTCTCTCGGCTCCGGACTGTGGGCCGTCTCTCTCGGCTCCGGACTGTGGGCCGTCTCGCTCAGCTCCGGACTGTGGGCCGTCTCTCTTGGTTCTGGACTGTGGGCCGTCTCTGCTGGCTCCGGACTGTGGGCCGTCTCTCTACGGGGCACTGTCGCCGGAAGCTCTGGACGGGGCACTGTCGCCGGACACTCTGGACGGGGCACTGACGCCGGACACTCTGGACGAGGCACTGTTGCCGGAAGCTCTGGACGAGGCACTGTTGCCGGAAGCTCTGGACGAGGCACTGTTGCCGGAAGCTCTGGATGAGGCACTGACGTCGGAAGCTCTGGATGGGACTGCGCACCGACGGCCTGATGCGTGGGGCTGGCTTAGGACGCGCCAGACTAAGGACACGCACCACAGGGCTAGTGCGAGGAGCAGGAGCAGGACGAGCTGGACTGGGCTGACGCACTGGAGGCCTGGTGCATGGGGCTGGTAGTGGAGGTACCAGACTGGTGACACCCACCCCAAGGCTAGTGCGAGGAGCGGGAACAGGACGTACTAGACTGGGCTGATGCACTGGAGGCCTGGTGCGTGGTGCTGGCTTTAGAGGCGCCAGCCTAGAGACACACACCTCAGGGCTAGTACGAGGAGCAGGAACTGGATACACCGGGCCATGGGTAAGCACTGGAGGTCTGGAGCGCACCTCCTGCACAACCTGTCCTGGCTGGATGGTAATATCAGCCCTGCATGAGCGGAATGCTGGCACAGGGTGAACTGGGCTGTGCAGAGGCCTGATGGTTGCCATGCGTAGAGCATTTTTTCACTCATTAAAATGCAAATCATTTTATAACATTTTTGACATGTGTTTTTCTGGATTTTTTTATTCTGTCTCTCACTGTTCAAATAAACGTACCATTAAAATTATATACGGATCATTTCTTTGTCAGTGGGCAAACGTACAAAATCAGTAAGGGATCAAATACTTTTTTCCCTCACTGCATCTCCCTCACTAACTTTAAGCATCAGCTATCTGAGCAGCTGACCGATCGCAGCCGCTGTACACAACTTCCTACCTCATCCCCATATTGTTTTTATTTACTTTAAAAAAAATCTTTTGCACACCGGTATTTCTACTTGCACATAATCATCTGCACATCTATCACTCCAGTGTTAATTTGCTAAATTGTAATTACTTCGCTACTATGGCCTATTTATTGCCTTACCTCCATACTCCATTTGCACACATTGTATATAGATTTTTCTATTGTGTTATTGACTGTACCTTTGTTTATCCCATGTGTAACTCTGTGTTGTTGTTTATTGTTGCACTGCTTTGCTTTATCTTGGCCAGGTCGCAGTTGTAAATGAGAACTTGTTCTCAACTGGCCTACCTGGTCAAATAAAGGTGAAATAAAAATTGTAAAAATAATTTCAAAAAACTCTGTTGCACCACATCTCCCACGGCCAAGGTAAGTCAGGATGAAAGAGCAGCCAGCAAAATGCACTCTTCAAGCGAGGGAGAATGACATGAGAGGTTGTGTCACTTTGTGTTATTCAGTTTGAATGGGCAGGTTGGATTGATTGGGGATGCATTCACTTGAGCAAACCGGCTGTGTTAAACAACATATATGGTTAATGGCTTCTCCTATACCAACTGTTGCTATGATCTTTATTATGCACCATGAAAGGCTATATCCAAAATAAGGTAGGATATTTAATGCCGTGTTCCTTATCTTATTAACCTATTATAAGTAACCTGTTGGCTTAATTTCTTAAGGCTTTATTAACATTTCTAAATTGTGGCTGTAATTTAGGTGTGAGAAATGGTGCATTATGCTTGACTATGTAATGTAGCCAGCCTAATGTTTGTCTTCACCGACGCTGTCATGAGAGACAGGTGGCATCATTTATTCATTTACCTTTATTTAGCTAGGCAAGTCAGTTAAGAGCAAATTCTTATTTACAATGACGGCCTACCCCGGGCAAACCCTCCCCTAACCCGGATGACACTCCCAATCATGGCTGATTGTGATACAGCCCAGGAGTGAACCAGTGTCTGTAGTGATAACTCTAGTACTAAGATGCAGTGCCTTAGACCGCTGCGCCACTCGGGAGTAACTACTCTTTCTCAATTCAATTTCAATTTAAGGGCTTTATTGGCATGGGAAACGTGTTTATATTGACAAAGCAAAGTGAAATAGATAATAAACAAAAGTGAAATAAACAATAAAAATGTACTGTAAACATTACACTCACAAAAGTTCCAAAATAATAAAGACATTTCAAATGTCATATTATGGCTATATAAAGGGTTGCAATGATGTACAAAAGGGAAAATAAATACACATAAATATAGGTTGATTTACAGTGGTGTTTGTTCTTCACTGGTTGCCCTTTTCTTGTGGCAACAGGTCACACATCTCGCTGCTGTGATTGCACACTGTGGTATTTCACCCAATAGAAATGGGAGTTTGTCAAAATTGGATTTGTTTTCAAATTCAAAGAGCAAAAGGGGTGCACCTAAATTTTAGGAAGATGTTCCTAATGTTTTGTACATTCAGTGTATATATCTGTCTCTCTCTCTGTCTCTCTCTATTCCTCCCTCCCCCTATCTATATACTGAAGATATATATCCCCCCCCCCTGTCTATCCCCTTCACTTCACTATTTCGTTTTGAAAGCCTCTTTTAAATGTTTGTCTCTTTTTGTACATCCTGTCTACATGAATGTGGTCAAAATCTGAAATGTGCATCAGAAGAAAGGCTTGTTTCAGGTTAATTCCCTGCAAGGCCGACCCACTGGCCTTGTTTCTAAAAGATTTCTCCCACTTTCTGAACTGTTTACACCCTCCAAACATCTCTCTGATAGGTATACTTAAGCAATTAGGCCAGAGGGGGTGTTGTAAATGGCCAATATACCACGACTACGGGCTGTTCTTACGCACGATGCAACGCAGTGTCTGGACACATCTCTTAGCCCTGGTATATTGGCCATATACCACAAACCCCGGAGGTGCCTTATTTCTATTATAAACTGGTTAGCAACGTAATTACAGCAGTAAAATTAAATGTTTTGTCATACCCGTGGTGGACGGTCTGATATACCACGGCTGTCAGCCAATCAACATTCAGAGCTTGAACCACCCAGTTTACAATATACTGTATGTCCTAGGGCAAGGCCATTAGCCAAACATTATCTGCATTGATAAAGGACAGCTTACAGGTAACAAGATAGACAAGCACAGATAAGTAGCGTCATGTGGGGTGACAATACCATTGATTTGCCTTTCTATTCTGCATGCAGACAGATATTGCAGCACCCTCATCAGCAGTTTCATTTCCTGCTTGGGGTGTCTTGAAAAGGTCAGGACCTGGTCAGGACCCACTAGTGGTTCACAGCTGATTGTTTGTGGATGCAGTTGACTTTGTTTGACAGGCAGTTGGGTTTCAGTTTTCTCAGCGAGTCATTCATTTTAAGTGCTGCTTCTTCTAAATTAGATTGATGAAGTCATATTAAGTTGACATAAACCTGTAATAAGAACCTTTTCACTGTGTCATCCAGAACACCAGGGGGCAATAGAAACCCACTACATCAGTGCAGGTCACTTCTTCCAGCTGAAGTGTGGTGATGCCACTGAGGACCATACCACTGTGACCTAGAGCAGAGGGGGGAACCAGACCCTGAACATGACCTCTGGGGTGGAGGTCAGAGGGCAGGTTCTATGGTTTCTACATGCCCACACCTCCCATTGCAGACACTACACCTGTGAGAGCAGGTAAGAAACCTCTGTAAGTTACTGCATGTAGTTGTCAAATGCCTTTGTTAATTTATTTTAGTTTCTAAAGTGACTTCAAGAATGTTTGAGGTAATTCCACTATCACAAGCAGAGTTTGAGATAGGGTGATTGGTTTCCAAATCCTAAATCTATTCACGTCTCACATTAATACTTCTCAACTTCACTATTACAATAGTAAATGGAGTACTCTGGTCATATATTCATGTGTATTACAACACAGGTACCCTACTGGATCATGGGAGATGGAGTTTGTGCTGTCTGTGGACCCTGGGCCCTGTCCTGTCCCAGCTGACAACAGGGCTGTATCCCAGGGGACTAGTGAAGTGGTGTTCTACAGACAGCAAGATGTTCTTCGTCTGGACCCCACAGCACACGTCCGATGATTCAAGGTTAGGGAAGACACCCCACTAGACATACATACCATAATACCCTACTTGAAGAGCCCTGTCTTAAAGCAGTGGAGGCTCCTCAGAGGATGAATGGGAGGACCATCCTCCTCAGTGAATTTCAGAAAAATACAAACGGTAAAACATAAACATGTCACCAAATAATTTATTAAAACACACTGTTTTGCAATGAAGGTCTACAGTAGCCTCAAAAGCAGGAACATTTTACACCGAGACTTTTGAAGAAAAATAACTTTTATTTTTATTTTTTATTTATATTTACACAAGAAGCAACCTAATATCACAGAGTCAACCTCTCAGTCATTTAGTAAGTTCACCATTGGTATACATTGACTACAATACAAAACCTAGGAGACTCATGGTTCTCAACCCCTTCCATAGACTTACACAGTAATTATGACAACTTCCGGAGGATGTCCTCCAACCTATCAGAGCTCTTGCAACACGAACTGACTGTCACGACTTCCGCCGAAGTCGGTCCCTCTCCTTGTTCGGGCGGCATTCGGCGGTTGACGTCACCGGTCTTCTAGCCATCGCTGATCCACCTTTCATTTTCCATTGGTTTTGTCTTCGTTTTCCACACACCTGGTTTTCATTCCCCAATTACATGTTCATGTATTTAACCCTCTGTTTCCACTATGGTTTTTGTGCGTGATTGTTTCTATGTTCAGTTCGGTACATGATGGCTGGTTTTGCGACGGGTGCTGTTTTCACCCATGCGTAATATTTTACCGTTTGTATTTGGTCAAGTGTATTTGTTACCTTGTGCCTTCATTTTTGAGTAAAGTACGTTGCTCACTCATTTTGCTCTCCTGCGCCTGACTTCATGCACCAGCTACACCCACATGTTCACTCAATCAAAGTATCAGAAACTGAATCTAGTCCTAAAAGCATAAGCTACAGCTGGCTAGCACTGCATAAAACGTGGTCAGTAGTTGACTCAAAGAGAGATAAAGACAGTAGTTGAACAGTTTTGAACAAATTTGAGATTCATAAGGAGAAACACGAGAGAGAGAGACAGCTATCTATATTTTGCTGGATTGTTTTTCACTTTCACTTACTTAGCTAGCGGATGTAGATAGCTAGTTTAGCCTACTCAAACAACAGGCTCAACCAGAGAGGGATTCTATGTTAACTAGCTGGCTATGGCTATCCAATACAGGAACTCTTCCAAATCAAGGTAAGCTTTTGGTTTTATAAAGGAAAGGGGGCCCATCGGTGTAACTGCTAAACTGCTTGTTGACTGTACACTGTACTGCTTCTTTGTAGCGGGTATACTAACGGGTTGCTTCTAGTACGTATGTTGACTAGGACGTTAGCTAATATGGTGACACTGATGTATGCTGTGTGTAGCGGTTAGTGGTTAGGATACTGTATGATGGTTTGGCTTGGAAAGGTTTTTTGACCTGGTCACAGACAGCTGATGTGTTGTGCACTGAAGTCCACAAGCGATGGGAAAAGGTGAGAGGAGGAGAGCGCGTAGATGCGAGAAGGCATTATGCAACAAGCAAAAGGTTCATGCTGTTTGGTCCCATGTGGGTCAGTTGGTAGAGCATGGTGTTTGCAACGCCAGGGTTGTGGGTTTGATTCCCACGGCGGACCAGTACGGAGAAAAAGATTTATGAAATGTATGCATTCACTACTGTAAGTCGCTCTGGATAAGAGCGTCTGCTAAATGACTAAAATGTAATGTTTGTATGTGGCTACTATGAAAGTGAACTGTGTTTGTGTGTGACCAAGGGTGTACAGTCGTAGCCAAAAGTTTTGAGAATGACACAAATATTAATTTCCACAAAGTTTGCTGCTTCAGTGTCTTTAGATATTTTTGTCAGATATCTATGGAAACTGAAGTATAATTACAAGCATTTCATAAGGCTTTCACTGACAATTACATGAAGTTGGTGCAAAGAGTCGACCCTTCAACACCCAGTGTTGACCCTTCTTTTTCAAGACCTCCGCAATCCACCCTGGCATGCTGTCAATTAACTTGTGGGCCACATCCTGACTGATGGCAGCCCATTCTTGCATAATCAATGCTTGGAGTTTGTCAGAATTTGTGGGTTTTTGTTTGTCCACCCGCCACTTGAGGATTGACCACAAGTTCTCAATGGGATTAAGGTCTGGGGAGTTTCCTGGCCATGGACCCAAAATATCTATGTTTTGTTCCCCCGAGCCACTTAGTTATCACTTTTGCCTTATGGCAAGGTGCTCCATCATGCTGGAAAAGGCAATGTTCGTCACCAAACTGTTCCTGGATAGTTGGGAGAAGTTGCTCTTGGAGGATGTGTTGGTACCATTCTTTATTCATGGCTGTGTTCTTAGGAAAAATTGTGAGTGAACCCACTCCCTTGGCTGAGAAGCAACCCCACACATGAATGGTCTCAGGATGCTTTTCTGTTGGCATGACACAGGACTGATGGTAGAGCTCACCCTGTCTTTTTCTGGATGCCTCAAACAATCGGAAAGGGGATTCATCAGAGAAAATGACTTTACCCCAGTCCTCAGCAGTCCAATCCCTGTACCTTTTGCAGAATATCAGTCTGTCCCTGATGTTTTTCCTGGAGCAAGCTCTGTACTGGTGGTGCCCCGATCCCGCAGCTAAATCAACTTTAGGAGACGGTCCTGGCGCTTGCTGAACTTTCTTGGGCACCCTGAAGCCTTCTATACAACAATTGAACCACTCTCCTTGAAGTTCTTGCTCTCCAGCCTTGTCCTCGTCAACACTCACACCTGTGTTAATGAGAGAATCACTGACATGATGTCAGCTGGTCCTTTTGTGGCAGGGCTGAAATGCAGCGGAAATGTTTTTTGGGGATTCAGTTCATTTGCATGGAAAAGAGGGACTTTGCAATTAATTGCAATTCATCTGATCACTCTTCATAACATTCTGGAGTATATGCAAATTGCCATCATATAAACTGAGGCAGCAGACTATATTTGTGTCATTCTCAAAACTTTTGGCCACGACTGTATTCATTCCGTCAATTCTGTTGAAAGAAAAACTTAAACAGAAGCAAACGGAACGAAACGGGGATAAACATAGCTGAATTTGTCCAATATAAACTGTCGTTTGCAACTGTTGGACTAATGATTACAACCTAGATCAGCTAGATACAGGCAAGAGTGCAAGGAGGTACTGAATGTGTCATTGTCTGTCACCTTGATTACTCAAATTCTTCTCTTGACCTGTGCACCTACGTTGTAAACTTTCATTCATAGGCTAGGTTGTAGCAACCTCATGATGGGTATAGGGAAAATGATTGTGTAGTAGCCTAAACCTATCAATGTTACATTGAGCTGGGTGAATGGAATATGAATGACAGTCATCCAATATGCTGTAATAGAAATATGGCTATGCTCATAAAATAAAAAATTATCCTCATCTTAAACGTCACCGACCGCCTCTGGTCTGGCATGCATTACAATGTCATAGTAATAATGTAACAGATTCATAGTAGCTGACTTCAGCTTGTGACAATGGACATAATTCAGTCATGACTGAACTGTTGTTTAGCTTAACTATTTGCCTTGCCTGTCATGAATGTCAATTGCTCAAATTTGTTAACTTAATAAAAAACATTGAAGACATTTCTATTGTGGGATAAGTAGATAGGATTGCGTGAGCTAACTTTGACACACAGCATCTCCGATGGGATATGCACGACTGTAGCCCTGTCGACCAGCATGGAGAGAAGATCATTGAAGAAGATGGTCTGAAGAGGCTCCGGGTGATCAATGCTACTGAGAGCCATGCTGGAATTTACACCTGCCTAGTAGAGTTCTCTCTGAAGGGAAAAACCCCCACCACCGCCCACAGCACTCAGCTCAAATTTAACAAAGGTAAAGTTGTACCTCCATTTAAATTCAATTAACATATATTTTTTCTCACCACACTTTCTGTGGCTGCAACAAAGTGTGAAATTGTATAATGTGTATATCTTTTTTGACATATTTGGTGATAATTAGGTGATTTGTAAATGTGTACGTTTTGCAGCATTTCCGTTGACCTGATGATATTGATAAGGCTTTATCTGACTTTACCTGTGTGGTCTGTGCATTGGCAGAAAAAGTCCTGTTGCAACCCCAAGTTAACCTACCCCAGAAAGGAAACCGTTGTGGTTGAACCAAGTGTGAAATTATGACATCATGCTTTTTTGTAGATAATGCTATCTCTCATCCCTTGAACATTAGTGTGTAATAGAAATCTGGTGTGAAGACTGCTGGGTAATTTAGTCTTTCTGGGCCATGACTCGGAGTGTTTTCTGTTTGACGGCAGGCTCAAGGATAGAGCTGGTGTGTTCAGCGTTTCTGGGGGACGGTGAAGGTACGGAGTCAGAGAGCTCTATGTTCTGGATGGTAGATGGAAGACATACTGACCACATAGAACAGCTCAACGTGACAAAGACAACAATGTGAGTACTCTTTTAAAACATATAGTATACACTCTGTATCTCAGTATTTATCTTTTCAGAGATGTGTTTGTGTGTGAGTTTGTGTGTGTGTGTGTTTGTTCGTCTGTGTGCATGCGAGCGAGAGTTTGTGTTTGTGTGTGTGCGTATGCATGTGTGTGCATGAGTATGTATGTATGTATGTATGTGTGTGTGTGTGTGTGTGTGTGTATGTGTGTGTGTGTGTGTGTGTGTATATGTATAGAGCTCTGTCCTACACTGTCCTACACTGTGACTGTCACCATCTGACCCTCAGCCTTTTTAGGAGTAGTGGGGTCTATGGCCAGTCCACTCTGTCCATCTCTGAGGTCCGTTCTGAACTCCTCAATGTGCCTATCAGCTGCGTCGCCAGGAATGCCCTGGGTCGGGACATAGGGTTGCTACTGCTCCAACCAGGTGCTCCAAACACACTCCTTAGTAACATGAAAGACTTCAAATCGCCCATAAGAGTCTGTTTGAACAAAACGTTGGCCTTGCCATTTGTGAAAGATTTGATGTAAGGTGCTGTTATTGTAACAGTAACTTAGACTAGTAGCTACTGTCTGTCAGCACAGAATGTGATAACATTATATCTCACTTCCTTTGCTTTTAGCCATTCACAGTGGTTTCTACACATGCATGTGTCTCTGCCTGGTCTTGTCTATGGCTGTAAAGTGGACCTGGTGTTGGCCTATAGGAAACTGAACAACCTTGTGCCCAAAAAGAGAGGTGAGTAAACGTAGAAATCTCCCATGTTCACAAAAGATTCCTGGGGCCTCGTTAATCAATATTGCGTAGAAACTATTCTAAAGTACTACTTAAGAATGGAATTTAGAATGTTCATATGCATCGAAAAAGTGTGATTTATCAAACAACCCTATGAGTGTCATACGCACACCAGTATAAGATAACCATTGGTAAATACCAATTGTTCTCAGCCTCCGTGCTCGTGCACGACCTTGGCTATTTGCATTTCAAAATGCTCCTAATTAACCATATATGGTCAAAAATCATCCCTTTAAAGCCTGAGGGGAATATACAACGCCATACCATGTAATACAACGGCACAACAAAAAAATGCTAAGAAAAATAAAACGTTACCGAAAGTGAAATAGAGGTGCTAGTGTCAAAAATGTATTACAACTAAAAGGTTTTATTTGGCTGGCTCAGTTGTTTCTTCACCAGTAAAAAAACAAAAACAAAGAGAGTACCATTCAGACAATTCAAGTTGCTTTAGCAATGGCAAATATACTTCAAAGCCAACTATCCTCAGCAGCTCTCTCCTGTAGGCGTATAGGCCAACATTTCTGTTCTGCTGAATGAATGAGTCATGCGTTCCACCTTGCCACTACATTCAGCAGTGTCTTTTACGCATCACATAACTTTTATGGAGATGTGGGTGCCGTCCAGTTGTGGCTTGTCATTCAGGGCAGGTGGGGCAGAGCCAAAACGTTTTCGTTTTTTGGCGGCATGCCTGTTTTGCATGTTATTTTGGCAATAATACGTGTCACACATCAGTTTGAAAATAATGTAAAAAAAATATATATAATTGAGTTAATAAAGCCGCATACAAACATGGTCTCTTTTTGTTTTCTTAAGTAAGGCAGTTACAAAATTCAGGTGTTTCAGCGTAGCTCAGTGCTTTCTGTGGTGGTGGGGCAAGCCAGCAGAAAATACGAAGCGTTGCACCGTGATTGGCTCAGTGTTCTGTCACTCATGGGAACACTACGTCACTGCCAAGTCTAAGGGTAGAGCTAGAAAATTCAAGACACTTGGGTGCTGCCATAGAGTTACATTAGAAGTGCCCTTCGAAGAGGCTCAAGATCATTGGCCACAGATAAAATGACGTCAAATCACATTAAATCTGCAATAGCTTTCACAGTCTATGCTAGCAGTCATCCTCATGAATCAAGTCAATAGTCTACTGGCCAATCCTTTTTAATCCTGATCATATGAAGAGAAATGATAGACAAAGCGTATCGGTGTTCATCGGCCATTCAACATAAAGACGCACATTGGATGCAAATTCAACAATGAGTGGTTTGGAACGAATCAGTGTGGCTTACTGTAAGCATTGCGAAGCAATCACTAGCCTGCTATTCAGTGGAGTGGCTGTGTGGTCCAAAGTCTAAGATTAAGGCTCCTTTTTCCTAGTTTAAAATGATAAACATTCAACATTGGCCATGCTGTCAATGAAGTATGATTTGTGCCACGCTCAAAACAACTGTTAACTCTGAACTGCAAAATTGGACTTTAGTGAGTTCAAGACAACTGGGAACTCGGGAAAAATGAGCTACGACTGGGAAAATAAGTTTTGAACTTTCAACTCGGAATTGTAAATTCGTAACTCTGGCCTCTTTCTAGATCTACGACCTGAAGATCACTGATGTCATCATGATTCAACCTTTTTTTGTTTTGTTCCCAGTTGTCTTGAAAGCACCATGGGTTGTCCAGAGCGGAGACGTTTTCTCTGCAGGTTCTACCTGAGTTGCTGGAGAGACGATACGGATACACACTCTATGTCAGCGGCCAGGACAACCTCCCTGGAGAAGGTACCCAGACACATTTCTATTGAAGTTTTGCTAATGCTCTGTCATGTTACTGCTTTGGGCCAGGATTCAATCTGATGGCGGGCTGTTGACACTGCAGCTTTTAAAGGCACTTATTAATTGAGCCGACACATACAGTGTTCACCGTAATTGCGGTCTCCGGGAATGCGGGAACATTGCCTTTAAAAGCTGCACTGTTGACAACCCACAATCAGATTGAATCCCGGCCTTAATTTAGACTAATTAGGCACATAAAATTTGCTTTAGAGAAAACTCAATCGTGGCACTTTGAATGTTAAATCTACTGCATAATCCCCGTTCAATAAATAAGACTAAATTCCCATGTTTATCTGTAGCGATCCATGACGTTGCCTCTGATACTTTACAGAGAAGCAGATGACTCATAATCATCCTGTCAGCCCAGAGTGGATCCCCTCTGGACTCCAAAATTAATCCTGAGGACCAGTTACCACTGCAACAGAAGCTGCAGGACCACCCTGGCTACGACCAACAGATTGGCCTATATGACGCTTTGATCCAACATGGGCTCCGGGTGGTCCTGGTGGAGACAGATGCCAAGGTGGACTACACCTCCCTGCTTGAGTCACTGAGCTACATTAGGAGGAAGCAGGGAGCTATGAAGTGGAAACCCAGCTCTGGAAACAGCAGCTCAACTGCGGCCCCTAATGGCTACTTCTGGAAGTGTATGAGATACCACATGCCCTCTGAGCCAGAAAGGGGGTCTGAATCCTCAGCCAACAACTGGGATGAACCGTAGTATAGAACTTTATCAAACACCTGGGACATACTATAGCACAGAACTGTATTAGTTATTTGACAATGTGTATAATGATGTCTTTATATGGATATTTTGCTCTATGGCTTGGGTGGCCATCCTTGGTCTTGGAGCTTATTCCTGGAGAGCTTTTGCTGTGGAATTGAACTGTGACCTCAAGTCAAGCCTTGAATTATACTGTGACCTGTTTGTTGTTTATTTATTTTTTAAATGATCAAGATGGAAAGAAGTGGAGGGCGATCAACCAATGTGAGTCGAGATGCAACCCAAAAAATGTATCATCATTGAAAAGGAAAAGGCGCAACACTCTCTCACCATTAAAAACAAATCATTTTATTTAAGCAACTATTTAAGCTTTTATAATAAAGAACAACATGTGTTTTTAATGGGCTAGGCGGGACGAATTCGTCCCACCTACGTAACAGCAACTTGCAGCCTGTGGCGCGATTTTCAAAACCTTAAAAATCCTATTACTTCAATTTCTCAAACATATGACTATTTTACAGCTATTTAAAGACAAGACTCTCGTTAATCTAACCACACTGTCCGATTTCAAAAAGGCTTTACAACGAAAGCAAAGCAGAGTACCAAGCCAGAAATAATCAGACACCCATTTTTCAAGCCAGCATATAATGTCACCAAAACCCAGAAGACAGCTAAATGCAGCACTCACCTTTGATGATCCTCATCAGATGACAACCCTAGGACATTATGTTATACAATACATGCATGTTTTGTTCAATCAAGTTCATATTTATATCAAAAACCAGCTTTTTACATTAGCATGTGACGTTCAGAACTAGCATACCCCCCGCAAACTTCCGGGGAATTCGCTAACATTTTACTAAATTACTCACGATAAACGTTCACAAAAAGCATAACAATTATTTGAAGAATTATAGATACAGACCTCCTCTATGCACTCGATATGTCCGATTTTAAAATAGCTTTTTGGTGAAAGCACATTTTGCAATATTCTAAGTACATAGCCCAGGCATCACGGGCTCGCTATTTAGACACCCGGCAAGTTTAGCACTCACCATAATCATATTTACTATTATAAAAGTTTCATTACCTTTTGTTGTCTTCGTCAGAATGCACACCCAGGACTGCTACTTCAATAACAAATGTTGGTTTGGTCCAAAATAATCCATCGTTATATCCGAATAGCGGCGTTTTGTTCGTGCGTTCCAGACACTATCCGAAATGGTAAAGAAGTGTCGCGCGCATGGCGCAATTCGTGACAATAAAATTCTAAATATTCCATTACCGTACTTCGAAGCATGTCAACCGCTGTTTAAAATCAATTTTTACGCCATTTTTCTCGTAGAAAAGCGATAATATTCCGACAGGGAATCTCCTTTTCGGCAAACAGAGGAAAAAATCACAAAGGCGGGGGCGGTCGGGTCATGCGCATAAGCCCAGAGTCCCTTGATCGGCCACTTGAGAAAGGCGATAATGTGTTTCAGCCTGGGGCTGGAATGATGACATTCTGTTTTTTCCCAGGCTCTGAGCGCCTATGGACGACGTGGGAAGTGTCACGTTAGAGCAGAGATCCTTAGTAAAAGATAGAGATGGAAAAGAAGTTCAAGAAATGGTCAGACAGGCCACTTCCTGTAAAGGAATCTCTCAGGTTTTGACCTGCCATTTGAGTTCTGTTATACTCACAGACACCATTCAAACAGTTTTAGAAACTTTAGGGTGTTTTCTATCCATATGTAATAAGTATATGCATATTCTAGTTACTGGGTAGGAGTGGTAACCAGATTAAATCGGGTATGTTTTTTATCCAGCCGTGTCAATACTGCCCCCTAGCCCTAACAGGTTAATGGTGAACAAGCATTGGGCATTTTCTTTTTCAATTTATATGATTGAGATACCAGAGTGATCGAGTGTCTTCTTAAGAAATGCGTAAATTGTGCAAATTGAGAGGGTTTTTATCAATAACAGAGCTATTAGTGTAATGTGTCAGTGCAGTGGTACTGTATACACTGGTACTATGTACAGTAGTGTAAGTATAAACTGTGGATGGGTTGGAAACTGCATGGTCTCAACCAAGGTCTCCACTGACTTAGTAAGTCTATTTTCAATGAATGAAGTCTCTAATGGTACAGGAACCACATCAGCTGTGTATACCTTTTGTACTTTATTTGTTTATTTTAGACTCTACATTTAAAATATGATGAAGTGTGTTGAACTGGACAATGTTCTTCTTATCAATAGCTGTTGAATATAATAGGTGATATGTTAGAGACCTCTTTGTTATTGAAGATCATTAGTAATGACAATGTTTCATTATGGGTCCAGATTAAATTCGGACTTGTGTGTGTATTTCGGATTGTTTGTTGTACACTGTATATTTTAATGAATCTATGTTCCAGGAGGAAGGCAGCGGACACCTGCCTCATGTCTGTGACAGAGGTGATTGTGGTCAAAGCCCAACCGTTCAACAACTCGGTCCTGTTCAGCGATATCTCAGAGCTAGCAGACAGCATCGCTATCCCATGTCCTGACCCTCGTGGAACAACTAAGTCAGGATGGGAAAGGAAACTTAACCAGAATACTAACACAAGCGATGTACCATTGGTTCTCAACTCCTGTCCTAAAGCTCCTAAGGGTTGCGTGTGTTTTTGTTGTAGCCCAGCACTAACACCCAACTCATCATCAAGCTCTGCTTTAAAAGTTTGTCTGCTGTTTTGTCTTTAATTCCAAATGAGTGTGAGAGTTATCTGTGGGTGTACGGTGTTTCCAAAGCAGATGAGGGCATCTACCCATTTGTGTGTGTGTGTGCCTGTGGGAGCACAGTGGGAAGGTTCTCACCACTTCTGCATCCAGGGGACTAAAGGTCCAAGGTAAGTAGGCTGTGGATTAATGACTGCTCTGTCAAGTCTGCTCAGCAATTGATTTAATCTTTACTGAGATAGAGACCTCGTCCAACATACTGTAGCTGCAGGGTCAGCAATTTTACAAATACAATCGCAAATGTGGAAATACAAGCAACCCGCTTATCTCGAGTGGCACTTGCAGCAGCCACAATCATGAATAACATGTTCGTCAAAACACTTTTTAAAAGTATCCAAAAGTACACCAAGTCACTTGGCTCTGTCATATCCTCACATGGTCTCTCCTATCATTGCTACGCAGACGACACACAATTAATCTTCTCGTTTCCCCCTTCTGATAACCAGGTGGCGAATCGCATCTCTGCATGTCTGGCAGACATATCAGTGTGGATGACAGATCACCACCTTAAGCTGAACCTCGGCAAGACGGAGCTGCTCTTCCTCCTGGGGAAGGACTGCCCGTTCCATGATCTCGCCATCACGGTTTACAACTCCATTGTGTCCTCCTCCCAGAGTGCTAAGAGCCTTGGCGTGACCCTGGACAACACCCTGTCGTTCTCCGCTAACATCAAGACGGTGACCTGATCCTGTAGGTTTATGCTCTACAACATTCGTAGAGTACGACCCTGCCTCACACAGGAAGCGGCGCAGGTCCTAATCCAGGCACTTGTCATCTCCCGTCTGGATTACTGCAACTCGCTGTTGGCGGGGCTCCCTGCCTGTGCCATCAAACCCCCACAACTCATCCAGAACGCCGCAGCCCGTCTGGTGTTCAACCTTCCCAAGTTCTCTCACGTCACCCCGCTCCTCCGCACTCTCCACTGGCTTCCAGTTGAAGCTCGCATCTGCTACAAGACCATGGTGCTTGCCTACGGAGCTGCGAGGGGAACGGCACCTCCGTACCTGCAGGCTCTGATCAGTCCCTACACCCAAAGAAGGGCACTGCGTTCATCCACCTCTGGCCTGCTCGCCTCCCTACCTCTGCGGAAGCACAGTTCCCGCTCAGCCCAGTCAAAACCGTTCGCTGCTCTGACACCCCAATGGTGGAACAAGCTCCCTCACGACGCCAGGACAGCGGAGTCAATCACCACCTTCCGGAGACACCTGAAACCCCACCTCTTTAAGGAATACCTGGGATAGGATTAAGTAATCCTTCTAACCCCCCCCTACCCTCCCCCCAAAAAAAGATATAGATGTACTATTGTAAAGTGGTTGTTCCACTGGATATCATAAGGTGAATGCACCAATTTGTAAGTCGCTCTGGATAAGTGTGTCTGCTAATTGACGTAAATGTAAATGTATCTATCTTTTCTGTGTATTAGTCTCCTTCAGCTCCCTCCGCCTCCCATCCTCCTCAGACAACGTGCCTAAAGCCAGAAGCACAGATACCACTGACCTCAGTAGGGAGCACACCTGGCTCAAACGCTTTCAAATATTTGTGCTTGATTTGGTTTGTGTAATGGTCTGGGCGTAGTGGGTGCGGAGTCAGGCGCAGGAGACAGAAAGTTCAATTTAGCGCTTTATTACGCACAAAAGTAATTCGCCCAAAAAGCCGGGCGCACCAAAATACAAACGCCCAAAATATGCTATCCACCACACAGAACACAGTGGAAGGATCCTTAACCCCGCACAAAGAACAGGCGGGCCTACTGGCTTAAATAGCCCAACTAACAAGCCTAAATGAAAACAGGTGAAACTAATTAGACAAAACAAACAGAAAGGGAAAAAGGGATCGGTGGCAGCTAGTGTCACGGTCGTCGTAATAAGTGGACCAAGGCGCAGCGGGTTGAGTGCTCATTTTCACTTTTTATTTGTGAACACTTAAATAAACAAAACAATGAACGAACTAACTAACAGTCGTGCAGGCAAAACACAGCAGTGCAAAGAACAACCTCCCACCATTCCCATAACAAACACATTCCTAATTATAGGACCTTCAATCAGAGGCAATGATAGACAGCTGCCTCCAATTGAAGGCCCCAATCCCAATTACCTAAACACAGATCTAAACACCCTAGAACAGACGTAGAAATATACAAATATAGAACAATGACCAAAACCCCGGAATACATAAATCAAACACCCCACTACATACACACACACCCCAAACCATATAAAACAAATACCCCCTGCCACGTCCTGACCAAACTATAATAACAAATAACCCCTTTACTGGTCAGGACGTGACAGCTAGTAGGCCGGTGACGACGACCGCTGAGCACCACCCGAACAGGGAGAGGAGTCACCCTCGGTAGGAGTCATCTTCACAGTATCTCTCATTCTTTATAGGCACCACTAAGAAGTTGAATTGTGAAGTCACAGACGCCATAATGGGACAGATAAAAAGAGTCTATCGTTCTCTATGGTACACACACATGAATGCACACATGCATGCAGGCACACATACACCCTTGTTTTTTAGAAGAAGGCAACAGAATGTGAAAACAACACCTCAGATTTGCTATTGATAATTAATGAATGTGTGAATGTTCTGTGTGTATTTGTTACTGTAGAGAGTAGTGAAAATCACCTATATTCATTGAGCTTGTCTGATGCTTTAAGATTACGGTTTGATGAAATAAGACAACTGCCTCAAGAGGGCGCCAGAGATCAAAATAACCAGAAAAAGAACAACATAACCTGACCCAACTATCCTCCTCCCGCTCCTGCTGGCTTTTGCAGATTCTGCCATTACTCTCCTGAAGTTGCCGGTAATAGGTTACACGAGGAGTCAGCAACCTTTCTAATGTTGAATGCCAATTTATCTTACCATTTCTTGGGAAACAGTTTCATTTAATTCATAATGTCTTCATATCTCAAAATCATTGTCATGTGGTTAATCAAAATTCTATCCAAATCTAAATTAAAATGATACGAACCAAAAAAGTAACTTTTATTGCCATTGCCAACTATGTAAAAATAGCCTACATAAAGCCAACAAATAAAAACATTGCAGCCTGCAGGTAGAAATTATCCTGATAAAAATAAATATCTATTAATCACATTGGCTACATATGGCCTGTCTGCAACAAACTTTAAATATTGTGTCAACTACTAACTTGGGTCCAGCCCAAGCTTGCACTTGCGAACTTGCAACATTGTATAAAATATTCTGGGCCCTCAGTTTCCTGTGCCAGTGAGCTCGGGACTGTTTAGATTTATATAAATGTAATTTTCTGTAGATAGAATGTAGATTAACCAGACAATGATTTTGAGATACAAAGACTTATATACTGAACAAAAATATAAAAGCAACATGTAAAGCGCCGGTCCCATGTTTCATGAGCTGAAAAGAACCCAGAAATGTTCCATATGCACAAAAAGTGTATTTCTCTCAAATTTTGCACACAAATTTGTTTACATCACTGTTAGTGAGATTTTCTTATTTGCTAAGATGATCCACCCACCTGACAGGTCTGGTATATAAAGAATATGATTAAACAGCATGATCATACCATAGGTGCACCTTGTGTTGAGGACAATAAAAGGCCACTCTAAAATGTGCAGTTTTGTCACGCAACACAATGCCAAAGATGTCTCAAGTTTTGAGGGAGCGTGCAATTGGCATGCTGACTGCAGGAATGTCCACCAGAGCTGTTTCCAGATAATTTAATGTACCTTTCTCTACCAAAAGCCACCTCCAACATAATTTTTGAGAATTTGGTAGCACGTCCAACCGGCCTCACAACCGCAGACCACATGTACCCACGCCAGCCCAGGACCTCCACATCCGGCTTCTTCACCCTCGGTATCGTCTGAGGCAGTGTTGAGGAGTATTTCTGTCTGTAATATATGTTGAGAAATTTTACTAATCAATTGAAGCTATTAATTATGTATCTAGTTAAAAGACTACTCTTGGTGGACCAAGATTTGTTTTAGTTGGGGACAGCCCTAGTAGAAATGCAGGAAATGAGCTTTAGATGCCCAAAGAAATTCTGAGGGAGGACCCCCTGCCAGGTATTGTCGCCCCCACTTCTAGAACCAAAGTTGAGACCCTGATATATTGTATCGTTTTGATAATATCTTTTCTCTAGTTTGATGTACTTTTGCACCAAAACTCCAGTATTTTTGCTTCAAAGCTTGTTCTACATCTTCTTTTTAAATAGAGAGACAATTTATTTTCAGCTATTTATTTCCATGACTGATCAAAACTCGTTTTCTCATGGCTTTCTCTTGTCCCTCTGCAGCAGACATATGGTGAGCAATATGTTTGGAACATCGAATCGCAATAAAATCACTATCAAATCGCAATACATATAGAATCGGGAGAATCGCAATACATATCATATTTGCACCTAAGTATCATGATAATATCGTATCGTGAGGTCATTGGCATTTCAAGTTCTAGTAGAGGTGTGGAGATATCTTCAAGGCAGAGTATCTTCATGGCTATCCTGACCATAGACACCATGATTATCAAGGACCTCCAGTCAGAGTTCAAGTGTGTGGCTCTCCTCTTCCGTGGAGAGTAATAAACAGTAATAAACTGTTAAAAACATCAACTTCTTCCACTCCTCTGTTGTGTACCCAGACTGTTGGAGGCTGATGTATGCAGCCGAGCAAGAGGCTGGTGGTCATTTTTGTGACGTTGTATTGATTGTGTTGATTGCTGCTCATCGAATGATTAATGGTTCATAATTATGTGATTAAATGAATCAGGTAATTATTAACTCATTAACCTGGGGCACCATGGTAAAGTTTGATTTGACTATTTCCCAAATTAACTCAAAGTCTATCAGAATATCGATTTTACAACAGTCGCTAATTAATCAATTTCCTCTACAGTCTCATTCTGAACGTCGCATAATCCGTGAATCTGCACAAACCCGAGTCCCACCAATAAGTTCGTACCACACCAATTGAGTTGATTATTTATTTACTAACAAGCTAAAATTATAATATAAGATACACATACACACAGTCTAGGCTATTGATTAGAATTTAGTACAACGAACAGCTCCGGCCAACACAATATGACACGTGTTACACAACATGGGGATTTAAAGAGAGAAAGAGAGAGAGTATACACGAGAGAAAAATACACTTGGGTGCATTTGTCAGCTATGCTTATTTTAACCCTAACCTTGCCCCGAACTGCTGCTCTTATGGGTCAGAATATAAAGATGTAATTACGTGTTGAAGGTCTCCGAAGGGGGTCTCTGCATGGACCGTTTCGGCTTCTCGGATGACGCACTTCTCTGGTGTAACTCTCTGGTTGTCCTCACAATGTCAATGTCCTTTGTCTTAGTGGTCTGTATTCCTCGCTCTTGTTCTGAAAGGGGTCTTTTGAGAACAGCCAGCCCTGTAGCTCAGGTCTCACAGCCTAGGGATGAAAGCAGTGTAGACACACGATTCGATGGAGAGAGGTGACCGGGTGGTCCTGCTTGAATTCACCCTCTTAGACGCAGCTACTCATCAGTAAAATAGATAGATAAAAGGTTCCTTGTCTTCAACCTCGTGTTGCGTTTTGGGGTTGCTGACTACTCAGACCTTGGCTGCAGCTCAGGTCACTTAGTCTGGTTGTAAATTCTTAACTCACAAGTTTTATACCCTCGGGTCAGAAATGGGCATTTCTGCCTTTTAGGGCAATTCTCTGGGCGTACCAAGTTACGAGGCAAGGTCTGGATTTTACTCAGATCCAATTTAGACAACTAACTTCACATTTCATTTCAAAACATTCTCTTTGATCTGGACATTTTCCACACAACGTACAATATGCAAACATCCAGCATATACTAGGACAACTCTTAAAGTTACAATGTTTTCGTTATAACGTTGTCCTTTAACTTTTAATAACACTGAAAATGAAATATATTTTCATATTCTATCTATCGTCATTAACACCATTTTCTGATGAAACCTATCCTCCCAAAGTCCATTTATAGCATGTTAATGTTCTGAGGCCGGTTCTCCATAGTGAGAGGACAAAGGAATTTTGTCTGCTGCCTTAGATTTACAATGGGCGTGAGGTGTCATAAACCCCCCCATCTCCATACCTCTCGATCTCTTCCCCTCTGGTGGGTGTGAGAGATCTCTCTGTAGGATTGTGGTCCAAGGTAACCTGACCCGAGCAGGCCAGTCATGACATCATCCTGACCCACAGCTCAAGCTCAGGTCGGGAGGTCGGGAGGGCAAGCATGGCCACCAGGCTCCACCAGACTCTGGACCACAGTGAGATGAGTGTCTTCCTCATCCAGCTGGGGGAAATGGGAGAGGGGGGCTACACACACCTGCCCCCCAGCCTGCATCACCTGTTCCGCAAGAGGGCCTCCTTAAGGTGGCATGAGGGAAGGCGGGGTATCACATGCTTTAAATCAATGGAAAACTACATTTTTTGGACCTCTGAGAAACTTGCCTGTCTACTTACGTAAGAAAAAGTGTTGACTATTATGAAAATAAAATAAAAGCACAAGATGGTCTACTGTAGGTTGCCTTTGAGTTTGTAAAGAGCTGCCAATTATTTACTCTTTGTTTCTGTCCTTTCTGTCAGTATTTATTGAGGTCTGTGTGAATGGTTTGGCTGCACTGATGTTGGTCTGCCATATGTTGCTGCTACTGTTGTATCTAAACATCTCCCAACCATCTGTTCTCATGACATTTAGACTCTTCTCTGGCACACACCTTCTACACAGCTACCCATACACACCTGGGGACAAGGTTAACACGCAGACACACACACACACAGACACACACACGCAGACACACACACACAGACACACACACACACACACAATTGAAAACGAACAGCTTCTAATTAGTTGTTAGACATGTTATTAAATAGGATGTTTCAAGTGTCAAACTCAACCCTAACCACTGGGAGGCTACAGGCTGCACTTACACTCTGTGACTCCCTCAACTACACTAATCGACTGAGTGCAAAGGCAGTTTGTAGTTATATCTACTATAGGCCTACATACAATGTAGATAGTACTGTACCTTCCACTCCTCAGTCATTCAAATTCACGCAGAGCTCTACACAGATCCGGGAGCCTGAGAGGACTGAACTGCTCCAGCCAGTATTCCGTGCAGCTCCTCGCCTACGACATCCTTCAATCCCAAGAAGCGTTCAGCTGCAGATATGATATCAATCTTTTTTTTTATTTTACCTTTATTTAACCAGGTAGGCTAGTTGAGAACAAGTCCTCATTTACAACTGCGACCTGGCCAAGTTAAAGCAAAGCAGTTCGACACATACAACAACACAGAGTTACACATGGAATAAACAAACATACAGTCAATAACACAGTAGAAAAAAGTCTATATACATTGTGTGCAAATGAGGTAAGATAAGGGCGGTAAGGCAATAAATAGGCCATGGGGACAAAATAATTACAATATAGCAATTAAACAGTGGGGTGATAGATGTGGACGGAACAGATACGACGGCTGGTTACACAAAGAGAGGGGGTTGGGTTTGAGTGAAAGAGCGGGAAGACTGAGTAACAAAGGGAGAAGCTATGCTATCGTAAATACAGAATCTTATGCATTCTAAATAACCGCCCATTTGAAAAAGGAGAAAGCAATAAATATTTACTCTGAGCTGCGCTTCGGTAGATTGGTCGTCGATGGAAGGCCGGTTTGTCCTTTTTGGATCTCTGGTCCTCTGAAGAATGTCTAGTGGTGAACTGGAGCGTAGTAGAATGGATACTCTGTCCGTCCTCTCCTAACCCACATTTAGCAACTGCTACTAACTCAACGGCTAGGAGGTATCACTTCTGGAGTGAATAAGAGTTCAAAGTTCAGAGCAAAATGCCATACTTTAAGCTCATGCTATATTCTGGCTGGTATAGTCGAAATTCATCCTTCCGGAGTGTAGGTCGTCACCTTCAAATCAAATCAAATCAAATGTATTTATATAGCCCTTCGTACATCAGCTGATATCTCAAAGTGCTGTACAGAAACCCAGCCTAAAACCCCAAACAGCAAGCAATGCATGTGAAAGAAGAACGGTGGCTAGGAAAGACTCCCTAGGAAAAACTCCCTAGAAAGGCCAAAAACCTAGGAAGAAACCTAGAGAGGAACCAGGCTATGAGGGGTGGCCAGTCCTCTTCTGGCTGTGCAGGGTGGATATTATAACAGAACATGGTCAAGATGTTAAAATGTTCATAAATGACAAGCATGGTCAGATAATAATCATAGTAGTTGTCGAGGGTGCAACAAGCACGTCCGGTGAACAGGTCAGGGTTCCATAACCGCAGGCAGAACAGTTGAAACTGGAGCAGCAGCACGGCCAGGTGGACTGGGGACAGCAAGGAGTCATCATGCCAGGTAGTCCTGAGGCATGGTCCTAGGGCTCAGGTCCTCCGAGAGAAAGACAGAAAGAGAGAAAGAGAGAATTAGAGAGAGCATATTTAAATTCACACAGGACACCGGATAAGACAAGAGAAATACTCCAGATGTAACAGACTGACCCTAGCCCCCCGACACATAAACTACTGCAGCATAAATACTGGAGGCTGAGACAGGAGGGATCAGAAGACACTGTGGCCCCATCCGATGAATCACATTGAGATTCGATGCTAATTTTGTTAGGTTCTTGTCGTTCAACCAGAGCTCACGCTGAGGTTGGCTTAGTTCTTTACCATTGCCGTCTCTCTCTTAATTTCTCCACACCACCTTTTCATTTTCTCTCCATTATGAGACCACGAGGCTACTCAGAATAGTTATTTGGAAAACATGCAGACACAGAACACGGAACGAACATAACCAGTCACGTTCTGAAAAAATGCCAGACAAATTACATTAGGGATGGGGTCACTCTTCCTCCCCCTTACATATTGCAATATTGGATCGATCCATTCAAGACAGAGGCTGTTGTGTGTGTGTGTGTGTGAGTGAGTGAGTGAGAATGAGAGAGAGCAAGTGGGAGAGCGAGAGAGAGCCAGTTGAGGAGCGTGGCCCACGCAGGGCCAATCAGACAGGCCTACCGGGAATAGTCCCTCACGTCTCGTTGTGTTTTACAGCTTTGTCATTCTATTTTATTGTTTTATATATTTTACATGTGATAAGGCCACACAGAGGGCCAGAAATAATTACCGACACCTGTGACAATCTGAAAAACCCAAAAAGGCCACTAGACCACATGTGATAAATTACATAAAATCCATGAAAGTTACCAAATACCTTCCCTTTGCAACCCAATCTGCACCTATAGCGAACACACACACACAACACATGTATAACACACACTGATGCTAGCATGCAAGTACTGTAGGTGTAACGAGTGTCGTACGGAGTAGACCAAGGCACAGCGGGTTGAGTGCTCATCTTTACTTTTATTGAACACTGAACAAAACAAGAAAACGAACGGACGCACAGTATTGCAGGCTACACACACAGCTATGCAAAAAAATAAAAAAAAAATAATAAAAAAAAAATAAATAAATAAATAAATAAATACCACTTCCCACAAACGACAGGTGAAAAAGGGCTACCTAAGTATGACTCCCAATCAGCAACAACGATGTACAGATGTTCCTGATTGAGAGCCATACCAGACCAACACAAAGAAATATACAACATAGAAAAACCATAGAAATACAAAACATAGAACAGAACCCCAAAACCCCAACAACACAAAACAAACACACCCCTGCCACGCCCTGACCAAACTACAATGACAAATAACCCCTTATACTGGTCAGGACGTGACAGTAGGCTCACACAATGATGCACAAATACATTTACACACACACCTGCACCTGTACACATGCACGTACACACGCAAAGCCAGGGATATAGACTGGTTGGCCGAGGTTCCCTCCTTTCCTCTATAGCCTCCTCCCGCCGAGGAAGTTCAAGTGTATCCTTAAACCTCCTTTGAATAGGCTGTTGTTTCCTTTAGGAGATAAGCATGGACACATTTCTAAACCATATGCTCCTTATCCTTTATCTATAAAACGTATGGGACAATCAGCTCAATTTATTTTTAACACTTTACACATATAGTTTGGGATTCCACGAGAACGTGAGGAGTCAAGCAAAACCAGTTGAGCTTCTCCTGGGGAGAGGGAGAAAGATGGCAGACTGATTGATTGATCGACTGACAGACGATTAGCTTGATTGCTGATTGACAGGCAACTGTGTGAGAGGGTGTGATTGGTCCAAAGATAATTACAAAAGCAGCCGTCTCAGCCCTGTCAGTCTCAGCTAGTTTCCATCCAAGTGCTCACACTGGGATTTGCCTACACCTCAGAAAAGAGGTACAGCCAGGGCAACTTCAAGGTAAGGGCTGCAATCCCATAGTCACTGTTAAAGGTCAACTGCAGCTCTTTTTATATACACTGCTCAAAAAAATAAAGGGAACACTAAAATAACACATCCTAGATCTGAATGAATGAAATAATCCTATTAAATACTTTTTCTTTACATAGTTGAATGTGCTGACAACAAAATCACACAAAAATAATCAATGGAAATCCAATTTATCAACCCATGGAGGTCTGGATTTGGAGTCACACTCAAAATTAAAGTGGAAAACCACACTACAGGCTGATCCAATTTTGATGTAATGTCCTTAAAACAAGTCAAAATGAGGCTCAGTAGTGTGTGTGGCCTCCACGTGCCTGTATGACCTCTCTACAACGCCTGGGCATGCTCCTGATGAGGTGGCGGATGGTCTCCTGAGGGATCTCCTCCCAGACCTGGACTAAAGCATCCGCCAACTCCTGGAGAGTCTGTGGTGCAACGTGGCGTTGGTGGATGGAGCGAGACATGATGTCCCAAATGTGTTCAATTGGATTCAGGTCTGGGGAATGGGCGGGCCAGTCCATAGCATCAATGCCTTCCTCTTGCAGGAACTGCTGACACACTCCAGCCACATGAGGTCTAGCATTGTCTTGCATTAGGAGGAACCCAGGGCCAACCGCACCAGCATATGGTCTCACAAGGGGTCTGAGGATCTCATCTCGGTACCTAATGGCAGTCAGGCTACCTCTGGCGAGCACATGGAGAAGAAATGCCACCCCACACCATGACTGACCCACTGCCAAACCGGTCATGCTGGAGGATGTTGCAGGCAGCAGAACGTTCTCCACGGCGTCTCCAGACTCTGTCACGTCTGTCACATGTGCTCAGTGTGAACCTGCTTTCATCTGTGAAGAGCACACGGCGCCAGTGGCGATATTTGCCAATCTTGGTGTTCTCTGGCAAATGCCAAACGTCCTGCACTGTGTTGGGCTGTAAGCACAACCCGCACCTGTGGACGTCGGGCCCTCATACCACCCTCATGGAGTCTGTTTCTGACCGTTTGAGCAGACACATGCACATTTGTGGCCTGCTGGAGGTCATTTTGCAGGGCTCTGGCAGTGCTCCTCCTGCTCCTCCTTGCACAAAGGCGGAGGTAGCGGTCCTGCTGCTGGGTTGTTGCCCTCCTACGGCCTCCTCCATGTCTCCTGATGTACTGGCCTGTCTCCTGGTAGCGCCTCCATGCTCTGGACACTACGCTGACAGACACAGCAAACCTTCTTGCCACAGCTCGCATTGATGTGCCATCCTGGATGAGCTGCACTACCTGAGCCACTTGTGTGGGTTGTAGACTCCGTCTCATGCTACCACTAGAGTGAAAGCACTGCCAGCATTCAAAAGTGACCAAAACATCAGCCAGGAAGCATAGGAACTGAGCAGTGGTCTGTGGTCACCACCTGCAGAACCACTCCTTTATTGGGGGTGTCTTGCTAATTGCCTATAATTTCCACCTGTTGTCTATTCCATTTGCACAACAGCATGTGAAATTTATTGTCAATCAGTGTTGCTTCCTATATATATTACATTAACCATTAGACAATTCACCAAATAATAATTAAAGGAATATTACTCAGAAATGTGAGAAATATAGTTTGTAACATCACTTGCATGGCCCAAAACATTAAAACAAAAGGCATGAAAACAACACACATTATTGGATCTGATTATCACAACTCTAATCTAAATTATACGAGCATGCCCCTGTGTTGCTCCTCTTTGAACTCTCCGCCGTCTGACGAACATAATAACACTTTCTCTGTAACATAAATCCATAGCACTTACAGTACAATAAAACATATAAAAATGTAGGAAATCTTGAAACAATCCAAACATGACAATTAATTCACACAGTAACATTAATTTAGTCAATTCATGTTTCATCAGTCTTCACACCTCACCTGGTGTTAGTGACCCCAGGACTTCTGACCAGTGCTAGTGTGGACTAGAGCTAGCAAGCTACTAGCTACTCCCTGGACCAGAGCTAATTAATGCAGACCAAAGTTAGCTAGCTACTAGCTGTGCCCGAGACAAAGTGCTAGTGGCAGATTATAGCTTTAGCCCAAGGCGTTAGGGCACTCCATGAGCAAATACCAACAGACACAAAAATATAATCTGAGACATTCGCTGACCAGGTGTCCTCAGCACGCACCGTCTGCAGCTGGATGCTTCTCAAAACTACAGGATAAAGAGAAAAAACAAAACTACACTTGTGGACCAATTTACCTGGCTGAGATTAAATACATGCAGCAGTGAGTGAATGCAAAGTAATTACATGACATGGCAACTGGTGAGCCTCTCTATGCTGCACAAACACCTAACCGTAAACTATGTCCATAGAATTGCCAGGGCTTTAAATTCTACGTGTCATCCTATTTAACCAATTACAAAAGTATGTATACTTAACATTACTAGCTAGCTAGGCTAGCTCAGTACTTGCCAGCAGTGACAGCGTTAGCCAGGTCGTTAAACTAGTAAACAAGCAGAGTTGTGTCAATGAGATCGGTTCTCAGTTGGCTAACACATATCACGAGGCTTGTGCAGGCTGAAATAAGGTGTATTGGGATGCTATCGGCAGTGATGTAAACTAAAGTACCGGTACTTAAAGATGCACTGTAGGACCTTAAACACAACAAATTTGTAACACGTAGTACGAATTGGATTCGTAACATATCATACGAATTGCACCAAAAAATTGCAGGATGTAACATATCATACGAAATGGATGACATAGTACTGATATTTGATAACGTAGTACACAAAAAATGGGGACCACTTTTGGCTCAAGAGCACCACTTTCAAAACTACTGGCTGAAATTATACAAAAGTCTGAGTGCATCTTTACTGTACTTGAAAGTACTAATTTACTTGACACCCAGCGTCATAACACATTATGACACGGCCATAACCATGTCATAACAGCTGACATAACTTGTCATAGCCTGTAATAATATGGTCATAACACTGTCATGACACATACACTACATGACCAAAAGTATGTGGACATCTGCTCGTCGAACATCTCATTCCAAAATCATGGGCATTAACATGGCAATGGTCCCCCTTTTGCTGTGATAACAGCCTCCACACTTCTTGGAAGGCTTTCCACTAGATGTTGGAACATTGTTGCGGGGACTTGTTTCCATTCAGCCACGAGCATTATTGAGGTCAAGCACTGATGTTGGGCGATTAGGCCTGGCTCGCAGGCTTTCCATTTCATCCCAAAGGTGTTCGAAGTGGGTTGAGGTCAGCGCTCTGTGAAGATCAGTCAAGTTTTTCCACACCGATCTCGACAAACCATTTCTGTATGGACTTCGCTTTCTGCAAGGGTGCATTGACATGCTGAAACAGGAAATGGCCTTCCCCAAACTGTTGGCACAAGGTTGAAAGCACAGAATAGTCTAGAATGTCATTGTATGCTGCAGCATTAAGATTGCCCTTCAAGGGAACTAAGGGGCCTAGCACGAACCATGAAAAACAGCCCCAGACCATTCCTCCTCTACCAAACTTTACAGTTAGCACTATGCATTGGGGCAGGTAGTGTTCCCCTGGCATCCGCCAAACCCAGATTAGTCCGTCATTCACCAAATGGTGAAGCGCAGTGCCGTCGGGGGTACGCCAAATAGATAAATAAAACATTTAAAATTATGTCTCAAGTTTTGAAGGAGTGTGCAATTGGCATGCTGACTACAGGAATGTCCACCAGCGCTGTTGCCAGAGAATTGAACGTTCATTTCTTTACCATAAGCTGCCGCCGCCAACGTTGTTTAAGAGAATTTGGCAGTACGTTCAACTGGCCTCACAACCGCAGACCCTGTGTAACCATGCCAGCCCAGGACCTCCACATCTGGCATCTAAATACACTTTAATGTACTAAAACCTGTGTAACAACAAGTAATTGCATTCTACTTATGTGAATATTGCGTGTATTCTTTGATGTATTTTATGTGTTTATTCTCCCACTTGGATCACACTTCCAGAAACTTTAAAATGAGGGCCAGGTTGTCAGGATGTACTGTATAAGTACACATTAATCACATACAAGTTCCCCTCAAGATGCACTTCATTTTAACTAGCTATATGCTGTGTAACAACTAGTAATTACATTGTACTTAGGCAAACATCACATGTGCTTTGAAATGGTGTGGGATAACACTCGCATTAAATCTGCTTTCGTTAGCTCAACCAAGTTGACCCAGATGATATGCTTTATTTTATGGGCAGTAATTAGAGCCTATAGGCTATAATCTCTCAGACACCCAGTACATCCACAAGGGATTGCAACCTTTGTCAAAGTTGTTCATGAATCAGATGCAGCTCAGATGAAGCAAAACACTAAGTTGGTGAATTAGTGTAAATTTGCACAATTGTAATAAGTATGGTAACAAGCATTTGTTGTTACAGTTCTGTAATTACAGACCACAATTACAACCAGGCACATGTTTTTATTACATTGTAACTATGAGTAGTTACAGTTAACTACAAAAGTTGTTACAGTGTAAATACACATGTAATTAAGCATCCTAAACCTAGGACCTAGGATCCTAGACCTAGGATGATTAATTATGATGTACTAGTGTGTTTATTCTCCCACTTGATTCTTAGTCACACCACACAGGGGAAGTCTAAATAGGGCCCGCTCATTGTGCAGTGCAGTAGGCCTATAGTCTGCAGTAGGCCTATCTGCTCAAAGTAAAATTATGCTCATTTTGCTCAAATTACAGAATTGAAGTAATAAATCATGGGCCTTTTAAGATAAAATAACTCAATTTCAGTTAAAATAGAATTTAACATAATCTCTAGAATCCACTCTTTTTTTATTGAACCTTTATTTAACTAGGCAAGTTAGTTAAGAACAAATTATTATTTACAATGACGGCCAACAAGCAGAGGTTAGACAGAAACCTCTTTATCTGCGTTTTCAGATCGGAAGGTCTAGGATGCTTAAGTTGTCTACCAGATGGTTGGTGTAGACCAAGGCATGGAGGAGAAAGTGTCACTTTGTGAGAAACTGTCCTGCAGCAGAAATTAGGCTTAAGACTCTTCATCCACAGCAGAAATGACTTACCTGGAGAAGGTTGATTCTTTTAGACAGTTCCCTACCCTCTAAGAGGCTAATTGAACAATAATAAACTGTTAAAAACTTAAACTTCTTCCACTCCTCTGTTGTGTCCCCAGACTGTTGGAGGCTGATGTATGCAGCCGAGCAGGAGGCTGATGGTCACCCTGACCCCCAGCTCAAGCTCAGGGTCAGGGTCGGGAGGTCAGGGGGCCAGTGGGCTACTCGTCCTCACTGACCCCTGCAGAAGACTGACTGTCTGTCAGGTGGGGCTCCACCAGGCTCTGGTCCACAGTGAGATGAGTGTCATCCTCATCCAGCTGGGGGATATGGGGGAGGGGGGCTACACGCACCTGCTCCCCAGCCTGCAGCACCTGTTCCGCAAGAGCTCCCCCTTAAGGTGGCATGAGGGAAGGTGGGGTTCCTTAAGTGTCCACGGACCATTCCCACCTACTCACAAGTGGACATTTTGTTTCAAATTCCCATTTTGGGGATTTAGGAGTTCACCATGTGAAATCCTTTGTTCTCTCTGTGTCTCTCTTTCTGCATGGCCAAGGGGTAAGAGTCTCCGCCAGGAATTTACGACCCTCGATAACAGAACCTGGGTGTAGGAGAGTGAGAGAGATAGTGACAGAGAGGGGGAAGCTACTATCTATACCCAGAAAGGGCCACGTCATGACACTGTAGATTCTATTCATGGCATGGTGGAGGTGGTGCAAAGGGAGAACAAACAACTTAAAGAAACCTTGCTTGATGTACAGTGTCAATCAATGCGGACAAGCTAATCTTTTCAGGGATACCAGAGAATGACAACAGCAGAAGCTGTGAGGACACTGTCTGAGACTTTGTCAACTCAACTGAAACTGCCCACTGATGTTGAGTGTAATATCACTTTCTCCAGACTATAGAATGGGTAAGGCCTCTGGGAATAGGCCATGGGCTATTATTGAATGTTTTGACAATTTTAAGCAAAAGGAAATGGTTAAGAGCAGGGGCAGAGAACTCAGAAAAACTGATTTGGGAGTAAATGATCACTTCCCCACGGAGATCAATGAAAGGAGAAAAAACTGTATCCCATCATGAATGAAAAGCATTGCCTGAATCAAAAGGTTTCCATGGTTATGGATAAACTTTACATCAACGGGCAATTGTATCGGAACTCTAGAGTAACTCCCTGGCTATTTTAATTCAATGTTCATATCTGAGTTTGTGTTGTAGTGTATCATGACAACTTCAACTATAACCAATATATGCTCTATTGATCTCCTCTTGACAAGGAAAGGGCTGCATATAGCTCAAGTTAATGTATGTAGCCTTCCCAACAAAATACATTAGGTTTTTAACTTCGTCAACATAAATAATATTCATATTTTGGCTTTCACTGAAACGCATTTAGATGCATCTGTAAATGATGGGCAAATGAACATTCATGGATATAGTCTACTTAGAAGGAGCATGAATAGGAATGGTGGGGGTGTAGCACTGTACATTCAGAATCATATACCTTTTAATGGGAGGGATGACCTTAATGTATGTCAAATAGAGGCACAATGGGCTCAAGTACATCTGCCTCATCAGGCACCCATATTGGTAGGATGTGTGTATAGACCTATTTCTAAGGTGTCCTATCTGGATGATTTATGCACTGGGTTTGACCAGGCCACAGATAGTAACAGATGTATTTACCTTGGGTGATTTTAATATAAATTGGAATGATCATAATAATTAAAATATAACTAAATGTATGAGATATGCCGAGAACTGTGGTTTGAAAGAAATGGTTAATGATACTGCTAGATCATCAACTAAGTTGGGTCACCGTCCTGACACATGCATTTGATCTGATCTTCTGTAGTATTCCATTGCAATGCTTAAAAGCCAGATCAATGCCAGTGGGCTGGACAGACCATAATATTGTGACCATAGCCATGAACACCAAGGTTCCAAAGAAACCCCCAAGAATTGTGGTCAAAGAGAAATTTTAAAACACTTTACCATGAAATATTTTTAAATGATTTGGCTGCTGTACCCTGGGAGCTGATTTATCTAGAGGATGATTTAAATCACGCTACAAAATGTTTTATTGATTTGCTCACTGACGTAATGGACCATCATGCCCCAGTAACAAATAGTACATTTGGGGCTCATCCATCTCATCCATCCATGTGTCACGCTCGTGTAAAGAACTGGACCAAGGTGCAGCATGAGTAGAGTTCCACATAGTTTAATAAATTGAAACTCACCAAACAAAGCACAAACGAAACGTGAAGCAAATGGCATGCTCACAGGCAACTAACCAAAAAAACAAGATCCCACAATCACAGGTGGGAAAAAGGGCTGCCTAAGTATGATCCCCAATCAGAGACAATGATAAACAGCTGCCTCTGATTGGGAACCATACTAGGCCAACAAAGAAATAGAAACCTAGATATGCCCACCCAAGTCACACCCCGACCTAACAAAATAGAGAATAAAAAATGCTCTCTAAGGTCAGGGCGTGACATGTTTTCTCAAAGAAATATGGCAAAAGTTTTAGCAGCCAAATCTAAACTAGAAATTGATTAACAGAATTATAGAACACTATGTAATTATGCAGTTAAATTAAGTCATAAGAAAAAAACGTTATTTTACAAAAGTGCTTTTATTTATTGATTTTAAAAATGATTCTAGAAAGGTATGGAATACAGTTAAGGGCTTACTTGGTACATCTATCTCATCATGCCTATCTAGTGTTGAGGTTGGTGGTGGGAGAACAATAACAAAACCAGCTGATACTGCCAATAATTTTGCAGATAATGTAAACACCCATTCTTCCAAACAAGCTATTGTCCAATGGATTGATGATCATATTATATGCAACAAAACCTACTCTTTCTGTCTACAAATGGTGTCAGTAGAAGAGGTGTTAAACCTATTGAAGTCATTACCCGATGGAAAATCTACAGATTATGCTCTTATGGACAATTTTTTACTTTGCTATGCTGCTCCCCAGATTGCAGCTCCACTGAAGTACATATTTAATTGGTCATTGGAAAAGGGGATGTTTGTAAATGTATGGAAGCACGCTAAACTGTGTCCTATTCTGAAAGACAGCAAAGAACTCATTACTCCTGCCAATAGTCGACCAATTAGTCAACTCCCTTCACTCAGTAAGATATTGGAGGGTATTGTGAGTAGACAAATATGGGAGTACATGGAAAAGAATGATCTGATTACAGCCAATCAGCATGCTTATTACAAAAGCCATTCCACTACCACTGCATTGGTTGACATGACTGACCAGTGGCTCAATGCTATGGATAATGGATAGTGCAGTATTTGATTTAGTAGATCATTGGCTCGAATGCATTAAGAAGGAATGAAATTCCACAAATTAACTTTTAACAAGGCACACCTGTTAATTGACATGCATTCCAGGTGTATACCTCATGAAGCTGGTTTAGAGAATGCCAAGAGTGTGCAAAGCTGTCTTTTTTTTAATTTTAATTTTAATTTTATTTTTATTTCACCTTTATTTAACCAGGTAGGCAAGTTGAGAACAAGTTCATCAAGGCAAAGGGTGGCTACTTTGAAGAATCTCAAATATAAAATATATTTTGATTTGTTTAACACTTTTTTGATTACTACATGATGTGTTATTTAATAGTTTTGATGTCTTCACTATTATTCTACAATGTAGAAAATTGTAAAAATAAAGAAAAACCCTGGAATGAGTAGGTGTGTCCAAACGTTTGACTGGTACTGTATAGTGTAGATGATGTCGCCACTGTCTGGGATCAAATCAAAGTTTATTGGTTGCGTACACAGCTTAGCAGGGGTTATAGTGGGTGCAGCGAAATGCTTATCTTACGAGCTCCTAACAATGCAGTAAAATGTCAAACATTTACACAAATAATCCATTCAAAGCAGCAATATTCAACTTTTTGGGCGACCTTACCACATTCACACAGAAATGTGTTATAGATCTATCATTCCCATTGAAAGCAAGTCTACAAATCTGTAGGTCTGTTCTATGTGCTCTAATTCTATGCTTCTCATTCTTAAGTGTCATTTATGCGTCTTTTACTTTCGGTTTTGTACATCAGCTTCAGACATCTGAAAATCCAATATTTTTGGTTATGGAAAAGATATTTCACAACAGTTTAGATATTGTACAATGATTCTCTACACTATACTTGTTTTGCCACGTAAACTGAAATTAGGTGAACTATTAGAACTATTAATTACTGCCAGATCAGCGGCAGTAGGGATGACCAAGGATGTTCTGTTGATAAGTGCGAGAATTGGACCATTTTCCTGTCCTGCTAAGTATTCAAATGTAACGAGTACTTTTGGGTGTCAAGGAAAATATATGGAGTATAAAGTACATTATTTTCTTTAGGAATGTCGTGAAGTAAAAGTAGTCCAAAATATAAATAGTAAAGTACAGATACCCCCCAAAAATTACTTAAGTAGTACTTTAAAGTGTTTTAACTTACTTGGTTGAGAGAATGCCAAGAGTGTGCAAAGGGTGGCTATTTCAAAAATATAAAATATATTTGGATTTGTTTAATACTTTTTTGGCTGCTACATGATTCCATATGTGTTATTTCATAGTTTTGATGTCTTCACTATTATTATCTTCACTATTATTATTCCACAATGTAGAAAATAGTAAAAATAAAGAAAAACCCTTGAATGAGTAGGTGTTCTAAAGGTTTTGACAGGTAGTGTATTTCTATAGAAGAAGAAAATAAAAGAAGCTAATATGCTTTCTAAAAGACAGTCCGTCATCTATCCAGATGCCCAGATATTTGCAAGCAGGGACACGATCTAAGTGGGCACCATCCGAAGTACAAATGCTTAAATAATTTGTGTCCTTTTAACACTCGCTAGAAAACAATATATACTTAGTTTTACCTGCATTCAATACTAGTTTGAGGTCAATAAAGGTTTTCTGTAAAACAACTAAGGCAGACTGTAGATCAGACAGAGTCTTGTCAACAGAAGGGGCAGCAAAATACACAGTAGTATCATCCGCATACAAGTGAAGGTTACTTTTTCTCTCTTTCCTTTTTTACAGACAAACAAATATTGTTTATATAGATAGTAAAAAGTACAGGACCCAAAATCGACCACTGTTGGACACCTTTTGTAGCATCAAGGAAACCTGATTTAACACCATTATAAAATACATATTTTGTCCTGTCTCTGGTCGTTTTTAAACCAGTTACATGCAGCCTGATCCAGGCCAATTTTGGACAACCTTTGAATTAATAATGAGTGGTCCACAGTGTCAAAAGCCTTTGACAGGTCAATTAAAAGGGCAGCACAATGTTGCCTGCTGTTAACTATATCATTTATAAACAGTGATGAAGCAGAGATGGTCCTATGACCTGGCCTGATGACAGATTGATGAACATTTTCAATACATTTTGCAAACAGGAAAGATCTTAACTAAGAATTGATCAAAGATTCTAATATGTTTGCAAGGCAGGAAAGTTTAGAAATAGGGCGATTAGTTATTTAGGTCACCAGGTTAACCACCTTTGTGGAGAGGAGGTACATGGGCTGCCCTCCAAACCCTGGGGATAGTACCAGTTACGATTGTCAAAGTAAAAATACGTGTTAATGATTCAGCAATCAAGACGTGAAAAACTGCAATAAAAACGGGTCAAGCATATCTACACCAGTGGATTTTTTTGGCATCAATCTTAAAAACAAGGCAGTTAGCACAAAATAGGTAGTGTGAGCGGACCAAGTCATTTGGTGTCACTCTAAAGTGGAAAGGTGGAATAAACGAGTCCAGAGTAGGTTTTCTTGATTCAACACAGTTCTCTATTGAGGGATTTCTGACAATACAAACACTCCAACACAGTCAATGAGAATCTCCAAAGGAACAACATACATCTTCTTTAGATGACACAGGATCACATTACGATTATCTTCAAACTATAACAACAATCACATATTCGTCACCGTCTTAATGGATCTTCTTGGATAGCACCTCTCTCTCCGTAGCCATTCTCCAGAGATAGTTTATCTTCCCCTCTCTTGCTGGTTCCATCCTCTCTCTTGTAGGGGAAAGAGAATATCTCATTAGTACCATCAGCTGTGCTTAACCTCTATGGGCTAGGTGGGACGCTAGCGTGCCACCCGTGGTGCACTCCATCAACAGCAGGTGCATTTCAAGAGCGGCAAATTTGAATCCAAATAAATGTCAAAATTCAAATTTTTCAAACATACAACTATTTTACACCCTTTGAAAGATAAACATCTCCTTAATCTAACCACGTTTTACGATTTCAAAAAGGTTTTACGGCGAAAGCATAAATTTAGAGTATGTTAGGACAGTACATTTACAAGAGTTGTGTGTAATGTTTTGTCAAGTCAAAGACAGGGTCACCAAAACCATAAAACCAGCTAAAATGATGCACTAACCTTTTACAATCTCCATCAGATGACACTCCTAGGACATTATGTTAGACAATGCATGCATTTTTAGTTCTATCAAGTTCATATTTATATCCAAAAACAGCGTTTTACTATGGCATTGATGTTGAGGAAATCGTTTCCCTCCAATAACCGGCAGTCAAGTCAGCGTCACAAATTAAATAATTAAAATTAGAAAACATTGGTAAAATATTATATTGTCATTTAAAGAATTATAGATTTACATCTCTTGAACGCAATCAACTTGTCAGATTTAAAAATAACCTTACTGGGAAATCACACTTTGCAATAATCTGAGCACTGTGCCCAGAAAAATACGCGTTGCGATACAGACTAGACGTCATGTTGGGGAGATCTAAAATCGAAAATACTATGTAAATAATCCATTACCTTTGATTCTCTTCATCAGATGTCACTTCCAGGTATCACAGGTCCATAACGAATGTAGTTTTGTTCAAAAAAGCTCATCATTTATGTCCAAAAATCTCCGTCTTGTTAGCACATGATCTAAGCCAGCCGGACTTCTCGTCATGAACGAGGGGAAAAAATATATTTACGTTCGTTCAAACATGTCAAACGTTGTATAGCATAAATCATTAGGGCCTTTTTTAACCAGAACATGAATAATATTCAAGGTGGACGAATGCATACTCTTTTATAACGTATTGGAACGAGGGTACCCAACATGAACTCGCGCGCCAGGTGTCTAATGGGACATCATCGTTCCATGGCTCTTGTTCGGTCAGATCTCCCTCCAGAAGACTCAAAACACTTTGTAAAGGCTGGTGACATCTAGTGGAAGCAATAGGAAGTGCCAAAATATTCCTCAGCCCCTGTGTTTTTCAATGGGATAGGTTTAAAGTCAATACAACACATCAGGTATCCACTTCCTGTCAGAAAATGTCTCAGGGTTTTGCCTGCCAAATGAGTTCTGTTATACTCACAGACACCATTCAAACAGTTTTAGAAACTTTAGAGTGTTTTCTATCCATATATAATAAGTATATGCATATTCTAGTTACTGGGTAGGATTAGTAACCAGATTAAATCGGGTACATTTTTTTTATCCAGACGTGCAAATGCTGCCCCCTAGCCCTAACAGGTTAATTGCCTCTGGTTACCTTGTCTCACATGCCTTGTTGGGCTACTATCCGTGAGTCCAGCCTGCCCTCTGGTGGTCCTTCCACAGTAGTAAGTTGTTGAAATGAAAACAAAGATTCACTAGTAAATGATGACTGCCCTCTGGGACTGTGCCTCTCCTCCAGCAGCACTGGCTTAGTCTCATTCTCCATGCCTCTTATTGTGCTTACAACACTACGGTTTACCACTTATGTCAATAAAAACTCAGAAATGGTGTGTGATACTGCAAAGTGCAAAATATGTTTTTATTCAACTCATTGACTTATAACTAACTGTTTTATAGGTGGTTTTGTTCATCAAGGCCAGTTTGGATTGTTGAATCACAGCCAAATCTCCTAATGGTTTCTGTCTAAATATGCCATCATCCAAAGGATCTATCTCAGCAGCATATGTCTGGAACAGTTGTTTTAGTTTCATCACTCTCTCATCATCCAACAACTTCTGCGTGAAAGACATCCCTTTCTCAGTCATCAAGTTTAATGTAGTTGTGACTGCTGTGCATGTGGATGTATTTACACGTTTTTCTGCATGTTCCCATGTGCTCTTTCCCCTAGTCTCTAGTGGGCCCCAGACATGACCATGGCCCCCTGGGCCGACCGCGTGTGTGTGTGTTTGTGTGTGTGCATGTGTGTGTCAGCAGAAGCCAGCACACTCCCATTCAGATGGGAAAGGCTGGGTGTTTGGGGGTAGTGATGGAGATGATGTTTGGCTTAACAGCTGGCACGGGGCCATAGGAGACCTGCTCCCCGGCTTTGTTCCTCTCTGGCCCCGGTGACATGGCACTCGCCCTGCTGTCCCCCCACTGCCTCCCTTCGCCTCCACACCCCTCTTTCTGGACCCCCTGAACCAAACAAACCCCTGTCCGAACCCCACCCTTTCAGGGGCAAGGCCAGTGGGGGCCGATCCATCATGAGTTAATCAGAGAGCGCTAAAAACAGACACCAGATGCACAATGAATGACAACCACATAGATAGATAACTCAGGCATGAATCTGTGATCGGCAATGTAATCACTACCACTGCTATGGCTGTTCAAGGGCTGTCCACCAATATAGAAAGCATATTGAAAGTGATTGAAGTGAATTAATGGGAATCGTGTGGTGTCACATTTGACCTTGTCTCTGTGTCATATATCATAGTGGTGATGGCAGCAGCACCATGTTGAAATGACTGGGGAGGTCTGTATAGGGCGTGTCCTGCCAGAGTCTCCAGAGTCTCTGTTAGGGAGTACACTGGGATTCCTAATGTGCTAGTCTGACTGGCACATTGTTTCTTGGATGATGAGGAAAGTGTTGTTGAGTTAGGCCATAGTATCTCAGTGAAGTCTTTACTCCTTTTCTCTGGGTTTGTAGGGGAGGAATCCACTCCATCACTATTAACCAACAGCTCTGAATGAACAGCAGGTGGGGGGGAGGGGGGGTCGTAGATGTACAATGGACTGGCCTTAGGCCTACTGCCCTCAGGATCACTTAAACCAATGTGCACAAACACACACCACACACACCGAACATGCACACCTCCCAACACAATACTAACAGCCCTCACACATGCTCCCCCCTATGGAGAAGACGGCAAGACTAAGGAATCTAACAGGGCCCCATGCTGTGTGTGTTTGCACAATAGAGAGTGTCCATGTGTGGTGGTGAGTAGAGATATAAGGACAGAGCATCAGCTGGGCTTCTGGACTACCTCTTCCCCTTTAGAGGCCTGGGGCTCCCAGTGCAGGCCCAGTAGCCTGCTGAAATTAAAGATCCCAGAAATTTTCCATATGCACAAAAAGCTTATTTCTCAACAAAAAAATTGCACTAATTTGTTTACATCTCTGTTAGTGAGCATTTCTCCTTTGCCAAGATAATCTATCCACCTGACAGGTGTGGCATATCAAGAAGCTGATTAAACAGAATGATCATTACACCGGTGCACCTTGTGCTGGGGACGAACGGCCACTCTAAAATGTGCCATTTTGTCACACAACACAAGGCCACATGTTTTGAGGGCGTGTGCAATTGGCATGCTGACTGCAGGAATGCCCACCAAAGCTGTTGCCGATAATTTAATGTACATTTCTCTCCCATAATCTGCCTCCAATGTCATTTTAGAGAATTTGGTACATCCAACCGGCCTCACAACCGCAGACCTCCACATCCAGCTTCTTCACCTGCGGGATCGTCTGAGACCAACCACCAGGATAGCTGATGAAGCTGTGGGTTTACACAATCACCAGGGTCTTGACCTGTTTGGTGTAGTAACCGACTTCATTGGGAAAATGCTCACCTTCGATGGCCACTGACATGCTGGAGAAGTGTGCTCTTCACGGATGAATCCCCGTTTCAACTGTACCAGGTAGATGGCAGAAAGCGTGTATGGCGTCATGTGGTCGAGCGGTTTGCTGATGTCAATGTTGTGAACAGAGTGCCCCATAGTGGCGATTGGGTTATGGTATGGGCAGGCATAAGCTAAGGACAACATTCCACAGGCCACAATCAACAACCTGATCAACTCTATGCAAAGGAAATGTGTTGCGCTGTATGAAGCAAAAGGTGGTTTTCTGATTCACGCACCTAGCTTTTTTTTAAGGTATCTGTGACCAACAGATGCATATCTGTATTCCCAGTCATATGAACTCCATAGATTAGGGCCGAATGAATTTATTTAAACTGACTGATTTCCTTGTATAAACTGTAACTCAATAAAAAATGTGAAATGATTGCATGTTGCATTTATATTTTTGTTCAGTGTAAATAGTTTCACCTTCTTTTGTTACTACCTTAATAGTTTATTTCTACTGAACGAGCAGCACAGCAGCATGTGTAACAACGTCTTCAAGAGACCCACACATCTTTTTTAAGGATTTAAATCAAACCAAGTGAGGCGAGCAGGTTGCATTAGTTCCCTACAGGCTGAGATGAGCCAGTTAAGGAGAGGAGAGCAGCGCAGTGGTGTGTTCTATAAATGGACTAGCGCAGGGTTTGAAAGGTGCAGGGCCAGACCGGCAGGCAGAGAGGAGGAGGAGAAGGAGAAGGAGGACACCTGTTTATATCGGCCTAGCAGCAGATGGCCAGTTCATGGTTCCCCAGGGGAAAGCTGTCAGCTGAGTCACCCACTGCATTGCACCGCTCCGCAACGCAAGTCAAACTGCCCAGGATACCTCGCCCGCCTGTGATTACACCTACATATGGACTCACAGAGTTACGCACATACTGTACATAGGCACACACACTCAAATAGGCAACTGCAAACCTTCATGTCCCGCCTCAAACTTACATTCCCAAAACACTTTCACATTCATGAAGACCCTCCACACGTCCACTACTGGAGCTCCAAATCTGTTAATACCTACATTCCCCCAGGCATACCACACATATACAGTACCAGTCAAAAGTTTGGACACACCTACTCATTCAAGGGTTTTTCTTTATTTGTTTTATTTTCTACATTGTAGAATGATAGTGAAGACATCAAAACTATTAAATAACACATTTGGAATCATGTAGTAACCAAAAAACTGTTAAACAAATAAATATTGAGAATTTGAGATTCTTCAAATAGCCACCCTTGATGACAGCTTTGCAAACTCTTGGCATTCTCTCAACCAGCTTTGTGAGGTAGTCACCTGGAATACATTTCAATTAACAGGTGTGCCTTGTTTTAAAGTTAATTTGTTGAATTTATTTCCTTCTTAATGAGTTTCAGCCAATCAGTCCAAACTTTTTTTTGTCCAAACTTTTGGAACTGTACATCAGACTGGCATGAAAAAGCTGTGGACCACACTATTTACCAAGATTTACCAACATCTTGTCACGTTCTGACCCTAGTAAGATGTAATTTTCTATAGTAGAGTAGGTCAGGGTGTGACAGGGGGTGTTTTGGGTTGTTCTATGTTTTCAATTTCTATGTTTAAGTTCTAGTTTTTCTATTTCTATGTTGGGATTGTTTGGGTTGATCTCTAATTGGAGGCAGCTGATCCTCGATGCCTCTGATTAGAGATCATATTTAAGTAGGGGTTTTTCTTACTGGGTTTTGTGGGTAGTTGTTTTCTGTTTAGTGTATGTCACCTGACGGAACTGTTGTCGGTTGTTTTGTTTAAGTATATTCATTAAAAGTAAATATGGGCACTCTACACGCTGCGCCTTGGTCCCCTTTATACAACCCGTGTTACACATCTATATTTTTCGTAGCTGTCTATATACCACCGCAGACCAATGCTGGCACTAAGACCGCACTCTGAGCTGTATACGGCCATAAGCAAACAGGAAAATGTTCATCCAGAGGCGGCGCTCCTAGTGGCCGGGGACTTTAATGCAGGGAAACTCAAATCCGTTTTACCTAGTCTCTACCAGCATGTTAAATGTGCAACCAGAGGGAAAACAACTCGAGACCACCTATACTCCACACACAGAGACATGTACAAAGCTCTCCCTCACCCTCCATTTGGCAAATCTGACCATAATTCTATCCTCCTGATTCCTGCTTACAAGCAAAACTAAAGCAGGAGGCACCAGTGACTCGGTCAACAAGAAAGTGGTCAGATGAAGCAGATGCTAAGCTACAGGACTGTTTTTCTAGCAGAGACTGGAATATGTCCGCGATTCTTCCAATGGCATTGAGGAGTACATCACATGTCACTGGCTTCATCAATTACTGCATCGATGACGTTGTCCCCACAGTGACCGTACGTTCGTACCCCAACCAGAAGCCATGGATTACAGGTAACATCTGCACTGAGCTAAAGGGTAGAGCTGCCGCTTCAAGGAGCGGGACTCTAACCCGGAAGCTTATAACAAATCCTGCTATACCCTCCGACAAACCATCAAACAGGCAAAGCGTCAATACAGGACTGAATCGTACTACACCAGCTCTGACACTCATTGGATGTGTCAGGGCTTGCAAACTATTACAGACTACAAAGGGAAGCATAGAAGCGAGCTGCCAAGTGACACAAACCTACCAGACAAGCTAAATTACTTCTATGCTCGCTTCGAGGCAGGTAACACTGAAACTTGCATGAGAGCACCAGCTGTTCCGGATGACTGTGTGATTATGCTCTCCATAGCCGATGTGAGTAAGACGTTTAAACAGGTCAACATTCACAAGGCCGCAGGGCCAGACGGATTACAAGGACGTGTTCTCTGAGCATGCGCTGACCAATTGGCAAGAGTCTTCACATTTTAAACCAGTCCCTGACTGAGTCTGCAATACCAGCATGATTTAAGCAGACCAGCATAGACCCTGTGCCCAAGAACACGAAGGTAACCTGCCTATATGACTACCTACCCGTAGCATTCACGCATGTAGCCATGACGTGCTTTGAAAGCTGGTCGTGGCTCACATCAACACCACTATCCCAGAAACCCTAGACCTGCTCCAACAGATCCACAGATGATGCCATCTCTATTGCACTCAACACTGACCTTTCCCACCTGGAAAAAAGGAACACCTATGTGAGAATGCTATTCATTGACTACAGCTCAGCGTTCATCACCATAGTGCCCTCAAAGCTCTCCACTAAGCTAAGGACCCTGGGACTAAACACCTCCCTCTGCAACTGGATCCTGGACTTCCTGACGGGCCGCCCCCAGGTGGTAAGGGTAGGCAACAACACGTCTGCCACGCTGATCCTCAACACTGGGGCCCTTAAGGAGGGTGTGTACTTAGTCCCCTCCTGTACTCCCTGATCACCCATGACTGCGTGGCCAAACATGACTCAAACACCATCATTAAGTTTGCTGATGATCACCAACAACGATGAGACAGCCTATAGGGAGGAGGTCAGAGACCTGGCCATGTGGTGCCAGGACAACAACCTCTCCCTCAATGTGATCAAGACAAAGGAGATGATTGTGGACTGCAGGAAAAGGAAGACCAAGCACGACTCAATTCTCATCGACGGGGCTGTAGTGGAACAGGTTGAGAGCTTCAAGCTCCTTGGTGTCCACATCACCAACAAACTATCATGGTTCAAACACACCAAGACAGTCGTGAAGAGGGCACAACAAAGCTTATTCCCCCTCAGGAGACTGAAAAGATTTGTCATGGGTCCTCAGATCCTCAAAAGGTTCTACAGCTGCACCCTCGAGATCATCCTGACTGGTTGCATCACTACCTGGTATGACAACTGCTCGGCCTCTAACCGCAAGGCACTACAGAGGGTGGTGCGTACGGCCCAGTACGGACAAGCGGTACCAGAGCGCCAAGTCTAGGTCCAAAAGGCTTCTTAACAGCTTCTACCCCCAAGCCATAAGACTCCTGAACAGCTAATCAAAGGGCTACCCTCTTTTACGCTGCTGCTACTCTCTGTTTGTGATCTATGCATAGTCACTTTAACTCTACCTACATGTACATATTACATCAATTACTTTGACTAACCGATGCCCCCGCACAGTTGACTCTGTACCGGTACCCCCTGTATATAGCCTCGCCTGTTATTTTACTGCAGCTGTTTAATCATTTGTTACCCATTTTCAATTTTTTTACTTATCTTTTTTTACTTAAAACTTCTTAAAGCATTGTTGTTTAAGGGCTTGTAAGTAAGCATTTCACTGTAAGGTCTACACCTGTTGTATTCGGCGCATGTGACAAATACAATTTGATTTGATTTGAAATTTACTGCCTTCATGTGCTCGTCGCAAGTGGAAAACGTTCAAGTCGCATTTCTGACATGATTGTGTTCAAGTGCTTTTGATGTCGGAACAACTCTTCAACCAATAATATTTCAGCTAGCTGACATTGCTAGTAATGAAGATAGCTAGCTCGGTTAACATTGACAATATGGTCAAAATAGCTTTTTTACCAAATGTCTATCTTTGTAAACACAGCAAAATAAGAAACGTCCCTTTTACAGCACCCTCTCTTTCAAAGAATTCGTAAAATTCCAAATAACTTCACAGATTTTCATTGTAAAGGGTTTAAACACTGTTTCCCATGCTTATTCAATGAACCATGAACAATTGTGGGGCGGCAGGTAGCCTAGTGGTTAGAGCGTTGGACTAGTAACCGGATGGTTGCAAGATCAAATCCTGAGCTGACAAGGTAAAAATCTGTCGTTCTGCCCCTAAACAAGGCAGTTAATCCACTGTTCCAAGGCCGTCATTGAAAATAAGAATTTGTTCTTAACTGACTCGCCTAGTTAAATAAAAGTACAATTAAAAAATTATGAACATGCACCTGTGGAACAGTTGTTAAGACACTAACAGCTTACAGACGGTAGGCAATTAAGGTCACAGTCCTGAAAACTTAGGACACTAAAGAGGCCTTTCTACTGACTCTGAAAATCACCAAAAGAAAGATGTCCATGGTCCCTGCTCATCTTTGTGAATGTGGCTTAGGCATGAGGACTGCAGATTTGGCCAGGGCAATGTTTGTACTGTGAGATGTCTAAGACAGTGCTACAGGACAGACAACTGATTGTCCTCGCAGTGGCATACCATGTGTAACAACACCTGCACAGGATTGGTACATCTGAACATCACACCTGCGGGACAGGTACAGGATGGCAACAACAACTGCCTGAGTTACACCAGGAATGCACAATCCCTCCATCAGTGCTCAGATGGTCTGCAATAGGCTGAGAGAGGCTGGACTGAGGGCTTGTAGGCCTGTTGTAAGGCAGGTCCTCACCAGACATCACTGGCAACAATGTCGCCTATGGGCACAAACCCACTGTCTCTGGACCAGACAGGACTGGCAAAAAGTGCTCTTTACTGACGAGTCGTGGTTTTGTCTCACCAGGGGTGATGGTCGGATTCGCGTTTATCGTCAAAGGAATGAGCATTACACCGAGGCCTACACTGGAGCGGGATCGATTTGGAGGTGGAGGGTCCGTCATGGTCTGAGGCGGTGTGTCACAGCATCATCAGACTGAGCTTGTTGTCATTGCAGGCAATCTCAACGCTGTGCGTTACAGGGCAAACATCCTCCTCCCTCATGTGGTACCCTTCCTGCAGGCTCATCCTGACATGACCCTCCTGCATGAGAATGCCACCAGCCATACTGCTCGTTTTGTGTGTGATTTTCCTGCAAGACAGGAATGTCAGTGTTCTGCCATGGCCAGTGAAGAGCCCGGATCTCAATCCCATTGAGCATGTCTGGGACCTGTTGGATCGGAGGGTGAGGGCTAGGGCCATTCCCCCCAGAAATGTCCGGGAACTTGCAGGTACCTTGGTGGAAGAGTAACATCTCACAGCAAGAACTGGCAAATCTGGTGCAGTCCATGAGGAGGAGATGCACTGCAGTACTTGATGCAGCTGGTGGCTACACCAGATATTGACTGTTACTTTTGATTTTGCCCCCCCCCCCCTCTTTGTTCAGGGGCATGACCATTTCTGTTAGTCACATGTCTGTGGAACTTGTTCAGTTTATGTCTCAGTTGTTGAATCTTATGTTCATACAAATATTTACACATGTTAAGTTTGCTGAAAATAAACGCAGTTGACAGTGAAAGGGGGTTTATTTTTTTGCTGAGTTTAGTTGTCAAAAACAGATTTCTTGTTGTCTTTTGGTAGAAAAGGTGAAAGGTCAGTGATGAAAAGTCACAATTCGGAAACTCAGTAAATTACGAGTCGGGGTGTAGTTCAAGCTAATCTTCTGAAACTCATGTTTTTAATCATTCTGAAGGCACCATTAGGTGTAAGTAAAGGTACCATTAGCAACAGATCTCAACAGGACTAGGGATAGATACGCATTACTGGTTTAAGTGTATTTCACTAAGTCAACACTTTTCTTTTTATCAAATTAAAACGTGCTGGAGCACCTCTAAGACGCCTTTAGTGAGACTGTATTTTTTTTAGATGTAAGGCATGAGTTTGCTTGTTCTGTGTTTTGTTTATGGCAGAAGAAGAATCCAACATGTACAACTCTCTATTGTTGATAAAGCGGTGTGTAGAGTTGAGTTTGGCTTTGTGCCTGGGAGATATTGCATTTGGGGTTTCTGTGTTATATGCAAATATGTGTCTGTAGGTGATAATGGGATACATGTTGTCACAGTAACTGGAGAGGAAAGGTAATGCGATGTCTCCTTGGCTCTCAGGGACAGAGAGTTACCAACCCCAGTTGTTTAACTGTTGCCTCACCCTGACTCTTTGATAACCTCAAAGTCCGAAAGTAATCCCTGTCTGTCGCCATCCGATTCCTTTGAAAAGAGCGCACCATTTTGTTGAAGTGTGTCCAAACAATTAGGACCGCCCTGCCCTCACCCCCTCTCTCTCTCTTTCTCTCTTGCTCTCCCTCTCTCTTTCTCTCTGGACCTCCAATGACACTGAACATTTTTGCAGGGTCTCCCTCCACAACCCCATCTTAACTTTCCCCCTCTTTTTTCCTTCTTTCCCATCCTCCCCCTTCCCCATTCCATCTCTTCTAACACCATTTAGGAATATGCACTACTTTTAACATAATTCAGCTTATTGTCTGCCCACCCCCCACCCTCTGGGGGACAAAGGGGCCAAGGGAGACAGTGGTCCCCAGTGAGCCAGGTGTTCCCCAGGGCAAGGCCGCCGCTCTGTAATGGCTGCAGCCCGGTGCCTCTGCAGCTGCCCGCCGGCCGGGACCCTTTTGTTTGACTGCCATTGTCAGTGCACGCCCCTTGTCCATTCATGGCTCGAGCTAGAGGGGTGGGGTGGAAGGAAGGGAGAGGTGCTTATTTTATTGCCATATTGGTGTGTTTGTGTGTGGGGAGGGGAAGGGGGGTCGAGGTAGTGGGTTTAGGGTGGTGTGTGTGTTTGTGTGTATGTGATGGGGGGGTAGGTTGGTGTGTGTATGTTGAGGTGGAGGGGGTCAAGGGTGGTGCGTGTGCGTGAGTGCGTGTACGTGCGTGCGTGCGAATAAACGTGTGCTGGAGCAGACGGCTTGGTGGTGGTCACTGCTGTGCTCTTATTGGTCACTAGGCAGACTGTGTGTAATGGGGAAATGAATGGTAGACACTGCAGCTCCATCTGTTCACACTCACATTGTTCAACCCTCCTGCCTTGGGACCAGACTGCAGCACTACCAAACCTAAAAAGGCGTTGAGTTGAGTTTGGACCACTGTACTACAAGGAAGCTTGATTCACTACACCTCCCTTTGGATTTTTTCTCATTTTATTAATTCTCTGCTGGATACATAGAACCTGGATTTGTATGTACAAACATTTTTGAACATTTGAAAAAGCTGAGAAAGTCCTTTTGCTATGCTGGAATGACCAAAGCTATTCTGTCCGGAGCATATCTCTAGGAGTTCCTTCTGTATTTGTGTTGCTGTTTTTTTGTCTTCCTTGAAGCCTGTGGTAAGTCTTTTAATAAACATTTGTATAGGCAGTTAAATACGCTCATTTTATAGTTACAACAGGTGTAAAAACTACATCTGAAGTCCAATTTTTTCCCTGTCTGGTCCTGACCTTTGCACAGTTTAGTGCACATTTTTCATTGATTATGTGATTTACTTTAAGTGTTTGATTAAGCGTTTTTGTTTTCCGAATTCTTGGTGGGAAACAATCTTAAATATATCTACTAATAGATAAGCTTAATCCCAGTTTGATTATTTATTCATTTGATATCTATGATAAATTCATTGATAAATAGACTATACTTAATAATACCGGTATACTATCAGTAAAACAGTAAAGATGTAAGATGCTAATTGTCCTAAACATAGCTATGTGGTCCTCTGTAGCTCAGTTGGTAGAGTAGGGCGCTTGCACCGCCAGGGTTATGGGTTTGATTCCAGGCGCCACCCATATGTAAAATGTATGCATGCATGATTGTAAGTTGCTTTGCGCAAAAGCGGCTGCTAAATGGCATACATTATTATGTTTATACTCGGAACATAGCAACCAGGGAATCCCTACCTCATTGAAGTTTACATTTAAAATGGTTAAGGTTAGTGTTAGATAAGGGTTATGGGTATGGATGGCCCTAGGATCCCGGATAGCACTAACCCATAAAACAGTGTTGGAATAGACAATACAAGATGGAGTGTGTTAGTGTTGAAGCTTTTCATTTCACCTTTGGGCTAAAGATACAGTTTATGTTTGAAAGATCGAATTGTTCAATCCATGTAGTCAGGCGCTTTCAGAGTCACCAGTCTTCATGTTTAATGACAGGGAAAGACAGGTCAGCGATTGCTGCCAATGAAAATAAAACATACTTGAATATTTTGTCTGAGAGAGCGAGAGAGAGAGACAACCTGTCCACTGTCGCTATGTACAGATACAGTGAGCGTTGTTATTGATAGAGGTCGCCATAGGCAGACCTGGCTCTCAAGAGAAGACAGACTACGTGCACACTGCCCACAATATGAGGTGGAAACTGAGCTGCACTTCCTAACCTCCTGCCACAGATCACACAGACCCACAAAGAATTTTAAAACAAATCAAACACTGATAAACTCACATATCTATCTGTCAGGAGAAATACCGCAGTGTGCAATCACAGCAGTAAGATTTGTGGCCTGTTGCCATGAGAAAAGGGCAACCAGTGGAGCACAAACAACATTGTAAATACAACCGATATTTATCTGTTTATTTATCTTCCTCTACTATTTGTACTAGAAGTATTTGCACATTGCTAAAACACTGTACACAGCTGATAATATAACACATGAAATGTATTTTTGAGTGCAATATTTACTGTTAAATTTTAATATTAAAAATGTTTAACTTTTGTTTATTGTTTATTTCACTTGCTTTGGCAATGTTCCCATGCCAATAAAGCCCCATTTAATTTAATTCAGAGAGCGAGAGAGAGAAGCAAGAGAGAGAGATGTCTGTGCTGAGGGGTTAAAGTGAGGTCCATTACCGGGTCACATGACAGTGGTGATATGTATCAGCCTTTACTGAGCGCCAGTTTCCCTGGTCCCCTGTGGTTTCAGTAGGCATCTGTTGCCCCTGCTGCCTATACACTCCCCCTGTCCCTCCTCCCCCCTCTCTTTCACTCCTCTTACCTCCCTTTCTTTGTCCCTGGCTCAGTGCAGACTTCGGAGTGTCATGGCTCAGCATTCTGAGGGGAATAGGTCAGGTCTGTCCCAGCCCCAGGGGAGATAGCAGGGCCTAAGGGGGCTAACCCTGGCTCTCTCCCCCAGCCCCAGGTACAGCAGGCTCGGACACTGAGGAGGATGCTGCAGCATCTGCTCACTGTAGTAGGACCTTAACGCCCACTTCCATCGCTGTCTCTATCTCCATGTCTAGATCTAGCTTACCCTTTATTTCCATTTTTCCATATCATTCTTTGTCTTTATTTGTATCTCTCTCCAGCTGGAAGTCTAGCTTTACATTTACTTCCACTCATCTTTGCTGGAGACTGAGGCAGTGCAGAGGGGAGAGCAGTTTTGGAGTTTCTAGGACTGCTAGTGCCTGTGCTTATTGTTTGCAAAATAAAATGTGCAACCAGGGTCACTTATTTTCTAAATAGCCATTCAAGTTTCTCTTCATCTCTAATACAGAATAGGTCTGGTTTCTGTTGTTGCGTTTAATAAAACAAGATTACACTTAAGTCATCATATAAAGAAGTAATGGACACAGTCCTCTATAAATGAGTCAAAGGACTTTGGGTATTCATTAATCTGATCTCAAAGCCTTGGACCTTTCTACATTGTAATTTCAATTCAGTGTCTATTCAGCCATGGTCCTTTACATCTGACTACAGTACAATCAATGGACTGAGCACTGCATTGTACTACTTATCTTCATGGGGAGAATGAGTAGATCTATGATGTGTAGAAACATGGAAATATTCTGACCTCCTTATTCACTGCTTGTGGAAGATTTTAATGGTGTCTGTGTATGTTTGGAAGATTGTTTGGGTAAAATTTGGAGGTTGTGTGTTTGTGTTTAAAGTGGGAGAGAATAAGAGTGTGTGTGTAGTGTTGGTGTGTGTGTAGTGTTGGTGTGTGTGTTCGTGTTGGTGTGTGTGTGTTCATGTTGGTGTGTTTGTAGTGATGGTGTGTGTGTGTTGGTGAGTGTGTAGGTGTGTGTCTAGTGTCTTATCATGTTTAAACACTTCATCTGGTGAGCAGTGACTCAGGCCTGCACAAGTACGTCTGTTCTGATTCTGATGGGGTAATTGTATGTGGTGTGTGTGTGGTGTGTGTGTGTGTGTTTGAATATCCCCATCCTCTGTCTGTGCACACCGTACGCCGCTGTGGAACAATGGTCTGTCGGAGGAGTCCAGATTGGGATGGCAGCGGCTTTGTTTGGGGACGGCAGGCCAGACACACTTTAGCCCCCCCCCACACACACACACACACACACTCACACACACACACACACACACACACACACACATACACACACTCGCTTTCTTTGTTTGTGCCCCTTTTGTTGTTGGAGGACAAAATGATTTCAGCCATCTTGTGGCATTCATAGTGACCCACAATGGGGCAGCAGCTTGGATACTGAGGGGCAGGTCATTAGGAGGCCTTTTTTCCGGTACTGAGATCCCACCTTTACCCTACTTATACATGCAGACACACACAATAATAGTATAACACGAACGTCTAGCAACCCAATGATTCCGTGTTCAAATCTCATCACTGACAACTTCAGCATTTTAGCTAATTAGCAACTGTGCAACTACTTACTACTTTTTAGCTACTTTGCAACAATTTAGCATGTTAGCTAACCCTTCCCCTAACCTTAACTCTTTAACCTAACTCCTAACCTTAACCCTAACCTTAACTCCTAACCCTAATTGTTTATTATATTATGTATACCCCTGAGTCCAGGTTGCCCTGGGTCACTAGATTAGTGTGTCACCGTGCTCGGATGATGCTGTAATACATGTCTCTTTTAAAGGGGTCACTGAGCAATTAGGAGGCTGACCCATTAGAACAGGTCTTTCTTTGTTTCAGCAAATCACAAACCTCAGCCAGGGCTGCACACGACCACTGATCCTAGTTTGAACATCAGGTGGTGGATGTAAAGAGTCCCCTTTAAATCATGTCAAGACAAAAAAATACCATCCTGCATTCTCCTGTATGGGTGTAGGTGCAATGTAGAGTATGTTATTGAGTGTCAATTCCGCCATGTTTGTGTGTCTTAGCACGGTGTGTTGTTAACACCGATGTTGATTGAGAGCTTCTCTGACTGCTGATCTCATCGCTGCTAAAATGCAAATCAGTTGAAGTGAATGATGGAAATTACGGTTTTAAACCTGCCATTTTGGAGATGCATTTGGTGTGTCATTCAGCCTAACGCTTAATAAGCTCTACTACAGCTCAGGTTACTCAATTAGAACTATTCAAGGTTACCTACCGCCTGCAGCATGGGTGTTGGAAGGGAGGGCTGGCCCCAGTGATTTACTCTGGCTGTTATAAAGTATTTCAACAAGTTAGGAAATAGGAGTCAAATCACTTGGGGTTTAATTGTAACATTACGAAAAGTTCAAATAGAAATGTATTGAAAATTCCCCAGATTTACATGAGGAAACCAGTCTGACCAATGCCCCTCCCTCTCCCCCAGGCTTCTGTCTCAGGATTGGTCAAAGAGCAGCCCGTCAGCATCAGTGACATTGGGGTCGTCTGGGGTCAGAGGTCCGGTGTTAGATACTGGATGTATGAGTTGGCTTCATGGGCCTGAAGGACCATCTGGAGGATGAAACAGGCCACATCCTCAACCTGGCGCTGGATTTGGACTACCTCCACGTGGAAGGCACCGACCGCCAGGCCAGCTTGAGTGCCACAGTCGGCACCCACTCAGGAGCCTTGGAGAGGGACGAGACGGAGGTAGGAGGCACCCATAGCAGTGTCAGTAGTAGCAGCAGTAGTAGTAGTTGTAGTAACTCCTCTGAAGAGAGTGCTGCGTCGGACAGCGAGGATGAGCGGGGGGTCCAACATGGCTCTGGTTCTGATGCTCAGACCACCCACCCGCACCCCTGTCACCCTGCTGGGCAGGGCCCGGCACAGAGCCCCCATTCTAGGGACCCAAAACACTCCACCAACCCCTTCACAGAGTATCGCTCCAAGATGGAGTTTGCCCTGAAGCTGGGCTACTCTGAGGAGCTGGTTCTGCTGGTTGTGCAGAAGCTAGGGCCTGACGCCCTCATCAATGACATACTGGGAGAACTGGTCAAACTGGGCACCAAGTCAGAGACGGATCAGGCTGGGGGGTCGGCCACCTCCCACTCGCCCTCCTCCTCCTTATCCTCCTCCTCACTGGACTCCTGCAGGCTGGACTGCTCCTCCCAGCTGCTGTTGGATGACAAGGAGAACATCAGGCCTGTGGTGGTGGATGGGAGTAATGTAGCCATGAGGTGAGTCAACACAAACTGCTGCTCTATTCAGAAACACTTTACTCATGTTCCTTTTCACTCTGAAAAACCTCATCCACTAGCTCTTCTAATCTTTATTCTGTAGTATTATAGAAATAAACGAAGACACCAAGAATTTCATGACCATGAATTTGTGTATGTTTTTCCACAGCCATGGGAATAAGGAAGTGTTCTCCTGTCACGGCATCCAGCTGGCTGTTGATTGGTTCCTGGAGCGCGGTCACCGTGACATCACTGTGTTTGTGCCCGCCTGGAGAAAGGAACAATCCAGACCGGACACCCTCATCACAGGTTAACCAGCATTTCCACGTGCACCCCCAACATTCCATAACTCTCCACCAAACCCCCACCTTATTTTGATTAAACTCCACCCTCACTCCTGTTTTAAATCACCTCTTTCTCCCAACATTTGTGTCTTCCCTTTACTGTCAAAGGACAGCAACACCAATAACACATTTTAGGTAATTGAGGATGCTCAAATCTCAGGTCATTAACCATAAAAAAAAACGGAAAAAATCTATCCTCCTGAGACCCCACAAAAAAAGTTTGGATTTAATTTTTTTTTTTACATAACCTAAGTGTTTGCGGTGGAAAAAAACATGTTACCAAAAATGTGTTTAGAAAAAATATTGTTATTTATATTTTATGCCAAGTGCAAAATTGTCCCCTGTAGTGGTCATTAGGATTTAAATATGAAAACATGTGCATTACAGTCAATGGGTACAGTAGGTGAAAAACATCATTGTGGCATCTGGGTGTCTATATATAGAGTGTCTACTATAGAGGACATTTCTTAATAAGCTCTTATTTAGCGCTTATTTAATGTGAAACAATTACTACACAGTCCTGCCAACTCATTTAACTATTCCTGAGATATTCACTTGCTAGAAACAATTTGAATATCAAACTGACAAAAATTATAATTATTAATTACACACACTTCTTTTCAAATTTCCATAAAATGTGCTGATTCTGACGGCAGCCATTTTTTTCTACCAGGAAGAGAAAGTTGTCAAGGTCATACCCCCACACATGATATCATTGAACATCCCAGAATGTCCTCTCAAAGGGACAACATGACTTAATACAGTGGCTTGTATGGCCTCAGAGATACGGACCAAGAACTGATGTCCACTAGAGAGGACAGAAATGGAGGATAAGATTAATAATTTTGCTCCCAATGTAATTTCCCTTAATTGAACTTTGTTACTTTGTTTCAATGCAAAACATACATTTTTGCAGTATAAAGGACTTGCATTATGTTTTATCATTGATAAAAGTTCAATATAAACAAAAACATATATGATGTGTAACTATTTGTCAATTTTAAAGTGTTTTTCATGGTTGCAAAGGCGAGGGATGCAAATGCCACACCAATTCAAGGACAAACCTGTAGCCACTTTAGACTGTTATAGACTTGTCTAACCTTTTACCGATATCATTGCTTATTTGCATATCGGTGGGAATTGCGTACTTTTACATTCTCTATAGGCACAAGCCGAGCCCTGGTGTTAGGCTACTTGACATTTAAATGTTTCATCAGAGAAGAATCACACACAAACGCTCGGTAGCTTTGTTCATGAATTCAAATCAAATCAAAAGAAATGTTATTGGTTACATACACATGGTTAGCAGATGTTATTGCGAGTGTACTGCAAAGTTTCCAAAGGACTAGAAGCGAGGCAGCCCTCTCTGTCGGCGCCATCTTAATATATTGTTTTTTACATGTCTCACCAGACTAAAGGTCTGAAGCCATAGTCGATTTCTGCACCTAAGTTCCTAGTTTATCTTATACTGTATAAGTTCAATCAATCAATCAAATGTATTTATAAAGCCCTTTTTATATCAGCCGATGTCATAAGTGCTATACAGAAACCCAGCCTAAAACCCAAACAGCAAGCAATGCAGATGTAGAAGCATGGTGGCTAGGAAAAACTCCCTAGAAAGGCAGGAACCTAGGAAGAAACCTAGAGAGGAACCAGGCTCTTAGGTATGTGGCCAGTCCTCTTCTGGCTGTGCCGGGTGGAGATTATAAGAGTACATGGCCAAGATTGTTCAAACGTTCATAGATGACCAGCAGGGTCAAATAATAATAATCACAGTGGTTGTAGAGGGTGCAACAGGTCAGCACCTCAGGAGTAAATGTCAGTTGGCTTTTCATAGCTGATCATTCAGAGTTAGAGACAGCAGGTGCAGTAGAGAGAGAGAGTCGAAAACAGCAGGTATGGGGCAAGGTAGCACGTCCGGTGAACAGGTCAGGGTTCCATAGCCGCAGGCAGAACAGTTGAAACTGGAGCAGCAGCAGGTGGACTGGAGACAGCAAGGAGTCATCAGGCCAGGTAGTCCTGAGGGATGGTCCTAGGGCTCAGGTCCTCCGAGAGAAGAGAGAAAAAAGAGAAAGAGAAAGAGAGAGAGTTAGAGGGAGCATACTTAATTAAATTCACAAAGGACACCGGATAAGACAGGAGAAATACTCCAGATATAACAGACTGATCCTATTGCAGCATAAATAACTATTGCAGCATAAATACTGGAGGCTGAGATAGGAGGGGACGGGAGACACTGTGGCCCGTCCGACAATACCCCCGGACAGGGCCAAACAGGCAGGATATAACCCCACCCACTTCGCCAAAGCACCGCCCCCACCAACTTACTACCCTGAGACAAGGCAGAGTATAGCCCACGAAGATCTCCCCCACGGCACGAACCCGAGGGGGGGCGCCAACCCGGACAGGAAGATCACGTCAGTGACTCAACCCACTCAAGTGACGCACCCCTCCTAGGGACGGCATGGAAGAGCACCAGTAAGCCAGTGACTCAGCCCCTGTAATAGGGTTAGAGGCAGAAAATCCCAGTGGAGAGAGGGGAACCGGCCAGGTAGAGACAGCAAGGGAGGTTCGTCGCTCCAGTGCCTTTCCGTTCACCTTCACACCCCTGGGCCAGACTACACTCAATAATAGGACCTACTGAAGAGATGAGTTTTCAATAAAGACCTAAAGGTTGAAACTGAGTCTGCGTCTCACATGGATAGGCACCGGTCCGTGACTGGTTCGTTCGTGTAGGTATGTACGGCAGGACCAAATTGGAAAGATTGGTAGGAGCAAGCCCATGTAATGCTTTGTAGGTTAGCAGTAAAACCTTGACATCAGCCCAAGCCTTAACAGGAAGCCAGTGTAGAGAGGCTAGCACTGGAGTAATATGATCACAATTTTTGGTTCTGGTCAAGATTCTAGCAGCCGTGTTTTTTTATTTTTTTTATTTTTTTTAACGAGGTAGGCCAGTTGAGAACAAGTTCTCATTTACAACTGCGACCTGGCCAAGATAAAGCAAAGCAGTGCGACAATAGACAACAACACAAAGTTACACATGGGATAAACAAACGTACAGTCAATAACAATAGAAACATCTGTATAAAGTGTGTGTAAATGAAGTAAGGAACTAAGGCAATAAATAGGCCGATAGTGGCGAAGTAATTACAATTTAACAATTTACACTGGAGTGATATGTGCAGATGGGGATGTGCAAGTAGAAATATTGGTGTGCAAAAGAGCAGAAAAACAAAAACAAATATGGGGATGAGGTAGGTAGTTGGTTGGATTGGCTATTTACAGATGGGCTGTGTACAGCTGCAGCGATTGGTAAGCTGCTCTGACAGCTGACGCTTAAAGTTAGTGAGGGAGATATAAGTCTCCAACTTCAGAGATTTTTGCAATTCGTTCCAGTCATTGGCAGCAGAAGGAAAGGCGGCCAAAGGAGGTGTTGGCTTTGGGGATGACCAGTGAAATATACCTGCTGGAGCGAATGCTACGGATGGGAGTTGCTATGGTGACCAGTGAGCTGAGATAAGGCGGAGCTTTACCTAGCAAGGACCTATAGATGACCTGGAGCCAGTGGGTTTGGCGACGAATATGTAGCGAGGACCAGCCAACGAGAGCATACAGGTTGCAGTGGTGGGTAAAATATGGGGCTTTGGTGACAAAACGGTTGGCACTGTGATAGACTGCATCCAATTTGCTGAGTAGAATGTTGGAGGCTATTTTGTAAATGACATCGCTGAAGTCAAGGATCGGTAGGATAGTCAGTTTTACGAGGCTACGTTTGGCAGCATGAGTGAAGGAGGCTTTGTTGCGAAATAGGAAGCTGATTCTAGATTTAACTTTGGATTGGAGATGCTTAATGTGAGTCTGGAAGGAGAGTTTACAGTCTAGCCAGACATCTAGGTATTTGTAGTTGTCCACATATTCTAAGTCAGAACCGTCCAGAGTAGTGATGCTGGACAGGCGGGCAGGTGCGGGCAGCGATCGGTTGAAGAGCATGCATTTTGTTATACGAGCATTCAAGAGAAGTTGGAGGCCACGGAAAGAGTGTTGTTTATCACCAACTGAAGTGTATTTAGTGCTTCATCTAGGTAGACGGAAAGTAGAGCATGTCTAATCTAGAAGTGACAAAAGCATGGATTAATTTTTCTGCATCATTTTTGGACAGAAAGTTTCAGATTTTTGTAATGTTATGTAGATGGAAAAAAGCTGTCCTTGAAACAGTCTTGATATGTTCATCAAAAGAGAGATCAGGGTCCAGAGTAACACTGAGGTCCTTTTATTTGAGACAACTGTACAACCATCAAGATTAGTTGTCAGATCCAACAGATATCTTTTTGTTTCTTGGGACCTAGAACTAGCATCTTTGTTTTGTCCGAGTTTAAAAGTAAAACATTTGCCGCCATCCACTTCCTTATGTCTGAAACACAGTCTTCCAGGGAGGGAAATGTTGGGGCTTCACCATGTTTTAATGAAATGTACAGCTGTGTATCGTCCGCATAGCAGTGAAAGTTAACATTATGTTTCTGAATGACATCACCAAGAGGTAAAAATATATAGTGAAAACAATAGTGGTCCTAAAACGGAACCTTGAGGAACACCGAAATTTACAGTTGAATTGTCAGAGGACAAACCATCCACAGAGACAAACTGATATCTTTCTGACAGATAAGATCTAAACCAGGCCAGAACTTGTCCGTGTAGACCAATTTGGGTTTCCAATCTCTCCAAAAGAACGTGGTGATCGATGGTATCAAAAGCAGCACTAAGGTCCAGGAGCACGAGGACAGATGCAGAGCCTTGGTCTGATGCCATTGAAAGGTCATTTACCACCTTCACTAGTGCAGTCTCAGTGCTATGATGGGGTCTAAAACCAGACTGAAGTGTTTCATATACATTGTTTGCCTTCAGGAAGGCTGTGAGTTGCTGTGCAACATTTTTTTCAAAACGTTTTGAGAGGAATGGGAGATTCGATATAGTCCGATAGTTTTTTATATTTTCTGTGTCAAGGTTTGGCTTTTTCAAGAGAGGCTTTATTACTGCCACTTTTAGTGAGTTTGGTACACATCCGGTGGATAGGGAGGCGTTTATTATGTTCAACAGTGGAGGGCCAAGCACAGGAAGCAGCTCTTTCAGTAGTTTAGTTGGAATAGGGTCCAGTATGCAGCTTGAAGGTTTAGAGGCCATGACTATTTTCATCAATGTGTCAAGAGATATAGTATTAAAAAACTTGAGTGTCTCCCTTGATCCTAGGCCCTGGCAGTGTTGTACAGACTCAGAACAACTGAGCGTCGGAGAAATACGCAGATTTAAAGAGGAGTCCGTAATTTGCTTTCTAATGATCATGATCTTTTCGTCAAAGAAGTTCATGAATTTATCACTGCTGGACTGAAAGCCATCCTCTCTTGGGGAATGCTGCTTTTTAGTTAGCTTTGCGACAGTATCAAAAATACATTTTGAATTGTTCTTATTCTCCTCAATTAATTTGGAAAAATATGATGATCGAGCGGCAGTGAGGGCTCTTCGATACTGCATGGTACTGTTTTTCCAAGCTAATCGGAAGACTTCCAGTTTGGTGTAGTGCCATTTCCATTCCAACTTTCTGGAAGCTTGCTTCAGGGCTTGGGTATTTTCTGTATACCAGGGAGCTAGTTTCTTATGACAAATGTTTTTTGTTTTTTGTGGTGCGACTGCATCTAGGGTATTACACAAGGTTAAATTTAGTTCCTCAGTTAGGTGGTTAACAGATTTTTGTACTCTGACGTCCTTGGGTAGGTGGAGGGAGTTTGGAAGGACATCTAGGAATCTTTGGGTTGTTCGAGAATTTATAGCACAGCTTTTGATGACCCTTGGTTGGGGTCTGAGCAGATTATTTGTTGCGATTGCAAACGTAATAAATGGTGGTCCGATAGTCCAGGATTATGAGGAAAAACATTAAGATCCACAATATTTATTCCACGGGACAAAACTAGGTCCAGAGTATGACTGTGGCAGTGAGTAGGTCCGGAGACATGTTGTACAAAACATGTCTCCGAAAGCCTTTTGGAGTGAGTCTGTGGACTTTTCCATGTGAATATTAAAGTCACCAAAAATTTGAATATTATCTGCCATGACTACAAGGTCTGATAGGAATTCAGGGAACTCAGTGAGGAACGCTGTATACAGTCATTTTATGGGGGGGAAGTGAAATTTGCTATCATAAATGTTAGCAACACATCCGCTTTTGCGGGAAGCGCGGGGGATATGGTCACTAGTGTAACCAGGAGGAGAGGCCTCATTTAACATAGTAAATTCATCAGGCTTATGCCATGATTCAGTTAGGCCAATCACATCAAGATTATGATCAGTGATGAGTTCATTGACTATAACTGCCTTGGAAGTGAGGGATCAAACATTAAGTAGCCCTATTTTGAGATGTGAGATACTGTATCACAATCTCTTTCAATAATGACAGGAATGGAGGTCTTTATTCCAGTGAGATTGCTAGAGCAAACACTGCCATGTTTAGTTTTATCCCAACCTACATTGAGGCACAGACACCATCTCAATGGGGATAGCTGAGCTGACTACACTGACTGTGCTTGTGGCTGACTCCACTAAGCTGGCAGGCTGGCTACCAGCCTGGTGCCTGGCCTGCACCCTATCTCATTGTGGAGCTAGAGGAGTTAGAGCCCTGCCTATGTTCATAGATAAGATGAGAGCACCCCTCCAGCTAGGATGGAGACTGTCACTCCTCAGTAGGCCAGGCTTGGTCCTGTTTGTGGGTGAGTCCCAGAAAGAAGGCCAATTATCTACAAATTCTATCTTTTGGGAGGGGCAGAAAACAGTTTTCAACCAGAGATTGAGTTGTGAGACTGCTGTAGAGCTCATCACTCCCCCTAACTGAGAGGGGGCCAGAGACAATTACTCTATGCCGACATGTCTTTCTAGCTGATTTACACGCTGAAGCTATGTTGCGCTTGGTGACCTCTGACTGTTTCATCATAACATTGTTGGTGCCCGACGTGGATAACAATATCCCTATACTCTCTACACTCGCCAGTTTTAGCCTTAGCCAGCCCCATCTTCAGAGTAGCCTTAACGTCGGTAGCCCTGCCACCTGGTAAACAGTGTATGATCGCTGGCCGATTCTTTACTGCGGGTCTAATACTGCGGGTAATGGAGTCGCCAATGACTAGGGTTTTCAATTTGTCAGAGCTAATGGTGGGAGGCTTCGATGTCTCACCATGTGACATCTCACCATTAAATGCGCTGCATGGTCAATCTGATGTCTTTATTGGCCTTGCATCATTTACGGTGATACGGCCTCTGCAGAAGTCAGGGCATTCACACTTCTTGAGCTTTGTAGAGCAACACAGAGCTGTTGTGAAAGTATCAAAACAAATGTTATTTGTCACAACAGGTGTAGACCTTAGTGAAATGCTTACTTACAAGCCCTTAACCAACAATGCAGATTTTTTTAAAATACCTAAAAAAAGTAAGAGATAAGAATAGCAAATAATTAAAGAGCAGCAGTAAATAACAATAGCGGGGCTTTATACAGGGGGTACCGGTACAGAGTCAATGTGTCAATGTGCAGGGGCACCGGTGTCAAGCTAACTGAGATAATTATGTACATGTAGGTAGAGTTATTAAAGTGGCTATGCATAGATAATAACCGAGAGTAGCAGCAACGGGGGGGGGGGGGGGGGGGCAATGCAAATAGTCTGGGTAGCCATTTGATTAGCTGTTCAGGAGTGTTATGGCTTGAGGGTAGAAGCTGTTTAGAAGCCTCTTGGACCTAGACTTGGCGCTCCGGTACCGCTTGCTGTGCGGTAGCAGAGAGAACAGTCTATGACTAGGGTGGCTGGAGTCTTTGACAATTCTTAGGGCCTTCCTCTGACAGCGCCTGGTATAGAGGTCCTGGATGGCAGGAAGCTTGGCCCCAGGGATGTACTGGGCCGTACGCCCTACCCTCTGTAGTGCCTTGCAGTCGGAGGCCGAGCAGTTGCCATACCAGGCAGTGATGCAACCCGTCAGGATGCTCTCAATGGTGCAGCTGTAAAACCTTTTGAGAATCTGAGGACAAATCATTTTCAGTCTCCTGAGGGGGAATAGGTTTTGTCATACTCTCTTCACGACTGTCTTGGTGTGCTTGGACCATGTTAGTTGGTGATGTGGACGCCAAGGAACTTGAAGTTCTCAACCTGTTCCACTCCACTGCAGCCATGTTGATGAGAAGGGGGACACGGTCGGTCCTCCTTTTCCTGTAGTCCACAATCATCTCCTTTGTCTTGATCACGTTGAGGGAGACGTTGTTGTCCTGGCACCACACGGTCAGGTCTCTGACCTCCTCCCTATAGGCTGTCTCATCATTGTTGGTGATCAGGCCTATCACTGTTGTGTCATCAGCAAACTTAATGATGGTGTTGGAGTCGTGCCTGGCCATGCAGTCATGAGTGAACAGGGAGTACAGGAGGGGACTGAGCACGTAGTCAATAAAACTAATTCTCACATAGGTGTTCCTTTTGTCCAAGTGGGAAAGGTCAGTGTGGAGTGCAATAGAGATTGCATCATCTGTGGATCTGTTGGGGCGGTGTACAAATTTGAGTGGGTCTAGGGTTTCTGGGATAATGGTGTTGATCTGAGCCATGACCAGCCTTTCAAAGCATTTCATGGCTACATGCGTGAGTGCTACGGGTCGGTAGTCATTTAGGCAGGTTACCTTAGTGTCAAGGAAGTGAGTTTGTATCTATACAGGACCTCCTGCCCCCACCTACCGTCAACCAATCATGTCAATTGGGAGCTATATGGAGCTATACAGAGCCCTCCGAATAGTTACAAAATTTGAAAGGCGCATGGCGATGTGCTACAGAGCTCAATTTGGCCTCTGCAATTGCGTCACATAATGCATACCTCTCTCTCTCTCTCTCTCTCTCTTCTCTCTCTAGACCAGGAGATATTGCGGCATCTGGAGAAAGACAAGATCCTTGTGTTCACTCCATCTCGTCGGGTCCAGGGCCGCCGGGTGGTCTGCTATGACGACCGCTTCATCGTCAAGCTGGCCTACGAGTCCGACGGCATAATCGTCTCTAACGACAACTACCGGGACCTGGCCAATGAGAAGCCAGAGTGGAAGAAGTTTGTTGACGAGCGGTTGCTCATGTATACGTTCGTCAATGACAAGTATGGAAGTCCCACCAACACAGTGGACAAAGAGCCAATCACTATTAGTATCTGGAGTTGTTTTTCCAAGGGGATTGATATGTGGATATCTGATGGTGTGTCTGGTATGTGGTTGTGTCCAGGTTCATGCCTCCTGATGATCCTCTGGGCCGCCATGGTCCCAGTCTGGAGAACTTCCTGAGGAAGAGACCAGTTATCCCAGAACACAGGAAGCAGCAATGCCCCTATGGTAACACCTAGCCATTCTCTCTTATGCATTATTCATTCAGCCTCTTTTGGCTTGTCTCATAATTGAGAGTTAACCATCCTGTATTCTCTCCTTAGGGAAGAAGTGCACTTACGGCCACAAGTGTAAGTTCTTCCACCCTGAGAGAGGCAGTCAGCCCCAACGCGCTGTGGCCGATGAGCTGCGTGCCAAGAACTCCTCTTCATCCTCTACCTCCTCCTCAAAAAGGGTGGGCGAGGCTCTGATGGTGAAGAGTCACAGCATGTCCAGCAGCTCCAGGGTAGACGGGCTCCCAGACCCCCACCAAGCTCCCCCAAAGAGGCAGTCGGACCCCAGCCTTTGCGCCCCCTCCTACAACGACCTCCTAGAAGAGCGTCTAGGCAGGAGGACTAAAGCAGAGGCCCGCAGAGGGAGTAGCAGCAGCAGTAGCAGCAGCTGCAGCAGCAGCCTCCTGGCTTCTGCTCCTGGGGGACCTTCTTTCAGCCACGGCTTCTCTCTTCAGGACTGGGGGAACACTTCCTCCAGAGCTCCAGGGCTGTCGGGGCTTGGTCACTCAAAGTCATACTCCACCTGTGAATCCCCGGAGCTAAGCTACCACTCCCTGATGAGGGCCTACTCCAGCCTAAGCCTGGTAGTGCCGCGGAGCCCCGATCGGCTGTTCCCGGCTGACCTACGGACGGGCTCACTGGTGTCTGACTGCAGCAGCGAGGGCAGCGTGAGCTCAGACTCCTTCTCCCCTGATCCCCTGCTGGATGACAGCCTCAAGTGCCACTATCCCCATCACCACCACCATCACTGCCCTAGCTGCTACCCACATCACCCTAACCACCCACCCCCTGGTCTGACCCAGCACCCCCATGGAGGCTCCTACCATGGCTACCCTCTAGCTCAGAGCAGCCTGGAGGATCCTCCCTCCTCCCTCCACCACTTCAAGGCCCAGCTCTCCTACCTTCCTCCTCATTTTCAGCAACCGTCTGTGGGGAGCCACTCTGGCTGTTCTGGGAAGTACCCTCCCCAACCTCTATCCCAGACCTCAAGCCCCCACTCCCACTCTCACAGCTCTCTTCTGGGGCATAACCTGGGGGGCTCCATCTGGCAGGACAACAACAACCTCTACAAGCAATCCCCTGTCCACCCAAGGAGGATCTACCCTGGGCCAGGACAGGAGCAGCGACTGGCCAGATGGGACCCCCACTACCAGCATCCCCCCCAGGCCTGCTACGAGCCCTTCACTTTCCAGTCCCTGCCTGAGGGCCGCAAACATCCCTGGCACTCGCCCTGGCCCAGGGGGATACACTCTCCCCATCCTCAATCCCTTTCCTCCTCCCATCCTCCACCTCTTACCCACACCTCCACGGCCCCCCAGCACCAGGAGCCCCCTGCCCTGGGCAGATACCAGGACGTGAGGGAGAATGTGTTTGTCAACCTGTGTAACATTTTCCCCCCAGAGCTGGTGAGGGTGGTGATGGTGAGGAACCCCCATGTGATGGACGCCCAGCAGCTGGCTGCAGCCATCCTGGCTGAGAAGTCCCAGGCTGGCTACTGAGTACTGACACTACTGTAGCAGAGGAAATAAGTGGCGTGCTCAACTCTATAGTCCCCCCAAAACATCTACGATGCAGGGGAAGATGCTTTGTCTTTTTCCATCAAATCTTTTTTCAACCTTATTGTTTTATGTCACTGCCCTGCTCGTTCATTACTGTTGTGTGGTATGAGAACACCTTCAGCACTTAAGGTCAGGATGGTTTATGGTGGGTGGGTGTGAACATGTGCCATGGTATTCCGGAGACTCTTTGAATGGGATGTGTTGCTTTAATTTATTTATTTTGTAATATATTTTAAATTATTTCTATAGCTTTTTATATTTTTTAATGGCACTTTTCATAGATTTATTTATGATTTTTTTGGGGGGGGGGGGGGAAATCATATCATAGGGTAAGGAGGGCTCAAGTGTTTCAGGGTGCTTCAGAGTTAGGGAAAATCCTGAGGTGTCAAAACAGGGTGAATTCTGGGATTCCAAATCTAGGGTATGGTTTGTCGTCATAAAATTACACTTCCAAACATTTTAAACTAAATGACAAAGCAAATACATACGTCCAAGCTACACTGATTTTATTTTATCCCTGTCATTTTTCATTAGAGAATTGTTAAAACAGGTGGTGAATTTGATATCGTCGTTGAAAGGTTTGATGAATTTCCCCTTTAGAGAAGTGAAACGCAGGAACTCCAACTGTTAAAGGCCATGTGAAAACCCCAGATTATTGTTTACTCTTACATACAGGAGCTAGTTCCTCTCTGGGGAGAGATCAAAAACTTACTTCACAGCATGGAAGATTGCGATATTCATTTTCTTTTCCTTTTTTTAATCATTTTTCTTTGTCCTCCAAAAAACATTCTGGCCATTGAAATCATATCAAGATGGTTCTTGAGGATATTCAAACTAGTGCAGGTGCACTGTTCGTTGAAAAAAAAAATTGTATGTTGTTGTTTTTTACGTATGAATGTGTTAATTTATTTGTCCCTTTGTCATTTTCATTATGAGTAAGAGTATTTTAGTTAAAGAGGGTATCCTTACAAGAGAAGACATCTGGTGTAACCATCCAGACAGACAGACAAATAACGCTGCACTGTAACTTCAGTCTGTGGACAGGGTATTTCTAGCCTCTACCTCCTGGCTTAGAATCCATTGCAAGTTGTCACTATCGCTCAGTGAATAGAATAAATAGTTAGGCAATGACACCTCTGTGCCTTACTCACACACAGCAGTCCAAAACACTGGACTTGTGTTGCCAAGGTAACCTGACCACCACATACTTTAGTGAACAAGAGAATGCCTCTCCTCGTTGATACAAATTGTATCCTATTAACTTAAACCAGATCATTGTTTTATATGAGAATATTTATACAAAAGGTATTTTGAGTATATGTGCCGTAATTGGTCACATTTGTTATTGTTCTAAAATATACTGAACAAAAATACAAACGCAACATGTAAAGTATTGATCCCATGTTTCATGAGCTGAAATAAAATATCCCAGATATTTTCCATACGCTCAAGAAGCATATTTCTCTCAAATGTTTACATCCCTGTTAATGAGCATTTTTTTTTTGCCAAGATAATCCAGATGTGGCATATCAATAAGCTGATTAAACAGCATTATCATTACACAGGAGCAACTTCGCTGCGGAAAATAAAAGGCCACTAAAATGTGCAGTTTTGTCACACAACACAATGCCACAGATGTCTCATGTTTTGAGGGAGTGTGCAATTGGCATGTTGACTGCAGAATGTCCAATAGAGCTGTTGCCAGATAATTGAATGTTAATTTCTCTACCATAAGCCACCTCCAATGTTGTTTTTTTTTGTTCAGTATATATTTTCAGAGTTTTTTAAATTGTGTTTTAAGTAGTATTTGTGAAAGAAAAGGGCATCAAATGCAATTTCTTCAAACTACTGTACTGTGATTGATGATCAGCATACAGAGAGGACAGAAAAAGGTATGTGATATCCGGGTTCCGTGGGACGTCCCTACCCCATTGAAGTTGACATTTTAAATGGTTAAGGTTTGGGTTAGGTAATGGTTAGGATGGGGGTGAGGGTTTAAGGTAGGGCTGTCCCAAGGATTCCGGATAGCACTGATCGACAGGAAAAGGTGGGTTGTTTTATTATTGTTGAACTGAAATTGTGTTGTGAGGTCTCAGTCATGTGAGTGTGACTGTGGGGGTCAGCTTTACGGTGAAGCCAGGATTTATTTCTTCACCATCAGCCTCTATTGACAGTCATGATCTTTCTCTTAATATATTTCTGTACTGTGGTTCTCAGCTCTCTCTTCAAACTAAGGCTATCCCTTCAGAGGATCAGTGGAACACCGCTGACTTGACAAAGACAGTACTTAGTCTCTGGAACCAGTTTCTCAACATGACAAAAGCCAAAACATCTAGCACCTTTCTAGGACACTATGTGCCAGTGTGCTCTGGTGTGGCAGAGTATTAAATGCCTCTACATAGACATCTGATGATAGTCTGAACCATGTTCAGTTAAAAAAATGTAATATTTTTCCATATTCAGATTTTTTAAAGAGATGTTTTTGGAATTCTGTGTGATGTGTTAAATTTTTTATCAGCATTAAGATATTTGAGGGGAATTGTTTGGGTGGTTTTCCTCAGTGTCACTGGATATGGCCTGTGCTGTACTCTACTGTTCATCTCTGGTATAATGAAACACCCTTTGAGGTTACTTGTGTTCAGTTTGCAGACAGTGTATGTATACTGTGTCAGTGGAGGCTGCTGAGGGGAGGACGGCTCCTAATGATGGCTGGATGGAGTAAATGGAATGGCATCAAACATGGAAACCATGTGTTTGATACCATTCCACTTAATCTGCACCAGCCATTACCATGAGGCCGTCCTCCCCAATTGAGTTGCCACCAACCTCCTGTGGCATATGTGCAGGTTTTTGTATACAGTACTTGGTTGAATTTCTTCCACCAATTTTTTGTATAATTTTGGAATTTGGTTCATTTTATTTCATTTCATCTGACTGGTTAGTATATTATTCTATTTGACTGTTTGTTTCATTGTGTCAGTCTGTATCCAAGGCCTACAATTCAGGTTTTAAAAACAGTTTGTCAGACACTACTCCAAATACCATGTATAATTCATTTAAATATTCATCCCTGTTGTGCTTTAAATCCAACATAATTTGTGCTACAATAAAACTGTTAAATCTAATAAATGCCTTATAAAAGTGCAAAGAATAAGGTTGGGATGCAGTATTCCGTCAGGGACCAAAGCAATTGGCAAAATGATAGGGTTAGCCTATGTTATGTATGTATTATGATGATCCTCTCTTCACAGGTCAACATGGGTCATTTCAAGCCAAAATGTAATGGAGGAAAATGGAGAAGTGTGACATGATGTGATGTTGATGTAATTGCCTTAGTGACTGTACTGTATGTGAATGGTGGGGACAACGCATGTTAAAACAATGAGCTTTAAGTACCGTAACCCCAGAGCACGTGACTCTTTATAGTACTCTGGCCTGTGTAGCAGTCTTACTTGCTGATTCAGGGAACTGAGGCCAAATGGAAAATGTTGACTCCTTATGAGTTATGAATAATAAAGCAATAAAGCCTTACTCAAGCTTTCGGGTGGTGACGATGAGTCTTTTTCGTGGGGAAAGGAATGGGTTAGCTGCCAAAATTGTTCAGGTTAATTTAGATACAGTAGGATGCTAGTGAGGCATGTGTGTATCAAAATGTGATAATGAAATTTCAACACTGGGGGCATATGTCAGACATGTACTGTAACCTACACTGATTGGGATGACAGTTAATAAGAAGTTTGTCACTTCAACATCATGATAATTATGCTAGACTTTCCTCCACTTTTGCATGTCAATCCAAATAGGCCTACCTGAAATATTCTTCACAACTTTTATTTCTACTTTTTTATTGTCATACTGAACGGAATGTCTGAAGATGATGCATACATAAATCAACTCTGACATCTGAAATTAAATTTAAAATCAAACAGTTGTTACATTTCCTGTGGTGATGAAGTTCATTGAATGACCTAGTGTGTTGTCATCCACAACACTATATAAAACACTACACATGTACTTTGGAAGGGTTACCGCCACGTTAGAGTTATGGGTTTCACTTAAATGATTTGACATCTAGAAGAGATCGGTACATACTGTACTGTGGTTGACATTACTATTTTACCTAGTCTTAGAATTCCCAGACTGGAACACTGGTTACATTGTGGGAGGCAACCCGTCGGTCTAGACTAGAGAGACTGTTTTACCAGTTGTAGGAGGAGCTAGACAGATCATTCGTTACATAACCTTAGTGTCTATACCATGATTTAGACCACTAAATTGTCTAAGGTGGTTTTATGGTTATTTTCCCTTCACTCATTCTTAAAATGCCTGGAAGGTGATTCATCTGGAATGTTCAAAATAAACAGTTCCTCATACCACTCCATCCATATCATTTTGAACTGCTGCCTCCCTCCCATCCTACCCTTATCCAACCTGGGATAAATACTTTCACTGACTGGAAGTAAGCAATATACATGGATTCTTTATTGTGGACCAAAATTTATGTTAACAAAACCTTCAATGGACGGTGAACAACACATCAAACGTATAGGTTAGAAGGGACAAATAAAATGCTGTGTTCAAATTCTGGAGGAATTAAACCACTGGTTCAACATCAGCTAACCCATGACTAGAGCACAGCTAATTCACCACAGTTAAATATGAAACCAAAACTAAAGTAATGTAAATGAAATGAGACAAATAAGGCAGTTTTTTAAGAAAACCATTTAAATACTTGATGATAAACAAAAAAAGTAAGGTACGGTATTTAAAGCTTTACATACAAGCTTGCCAACAACATCAAAAAGCTACAAATGGCAATTCTCTCAATAAAAGCAAGATATTCACCAATTTCTCTCTACATTATTTTTTTAAATCCATTCTTACATCAGACATGCAAGGGCTAAATTATCCTTTGCTCAAGGAGAAGTTCATTTCGGCAGGATATGTTACTTGTCATTCCAGATTGGATGATTCCAGATGTGGTTGGGTGGAGCTCTAAGCATGGAGCGGTTTGATTGGCCAACCACTAGTGGGCAGAGCTTTGGCAAGGCGTAATGGGTGGGACATTGAATCCACACACCTCTGGCCTTTTTGCAAGTAGGGATTTGGAGGAACGGGGTGGGAACGGGCAGGTTCGGCTGTACAAGAAAGTGAGCTGTTGTCATGGCAACGCGAGGGCGCAGTCTCTTACATGGACTCGAACTCGTCAATGCGCTGCTTGGTGTTGCCCTGTCGGATCTGGCGCAGGGTTTTGTACTTGTCCCTCCCAGCCTTCACGTTCTCCGCATGTAGCATGTCATTCTGGGTCTTCTTGGTGTCGTCCCTCGCCTGAGCCAACTCTGAACTCAGAGCCTGACAAAGATGGAGAGGGGAAAACAGAGAACACTTCATTTTGACAGTTGCAGACAGATGGTGTATTGATCTACTAACCCTAGGCCTAAACATAATCCTACATTTATTTTGCAGTCGATAGCTACAAGCATTTCGCTACACCCACAATAACATCTGCTAAATATGCGTGACCAATAAAACAGTATTTGATTTTTATCTTGTTGACAGTTTGAGCCTGTAGGGGTCTATCCATCCTAATGAAGTGAGGCCACGTCTTCCTTAGCCTACCTGCAGCTGTTTCTTGACGCGTTCGTTCTTCTGGGCCTCTGTGACACGTTCCTCCTCGCTGCGGTGGCTGGTGACCCCGTCACTGTGCAGCTCGGTACTGCCTTCTGCGTTCGTCTCATCTTGCTCATCGTGCTCCGGCGCCGGGGGTGATGACATCACAGACTTCAGCTCCTCTTTAGTCTTTTCCAGGTCTTCCTGGGCTGAGATGGCCTGGCGGGAGGGTTAATGTGGGAATAACTGATTGTCACTTGGCGTTCAATAAACTACTCATCTATTGTATCATATATAACAATCATACAGTACTGACACATTTCAATATTCTATTTGGAACAGGCAACACAAAAACATTCTTGCTCACAAACTCATACACCAACACATTTCAAGACAACTTTGTCAAAAGACAGGGACCCCGTTATTTAAAGTGCATGCCGGTGTGGTACCTGAGTAGACCAGAGACTTTCCAAAAACAATAAAACGCTCACGCAGACACACACATACTAAACTAGGGGTTAACGTGCAAATAAGGGACACATTTACATCTTAAAAACATCTTGTTCTGGCTCACGCACACAATTTCAACCTCAGCTCTTACTCATACATATACTGAACAAAAATAAACGCAACATGCTACAATTTCAAAGATTTTACTGAGTTACAGTTCATATAAGGAAATCAGTCAATTTAAATAAATTCACTATGGATTTCACATGACTGAGAATACAGATATGCATCTGTTGGTCAGATACCTTAAAAAAAAAGGTAGGGGCGTGGATCAGAAAACCAGTCAGTATCTGCTGTGACCCCCTATTTGCCTCATGCAGCGCGACTCATCTCCTTTGCATAGAGTTGATCAGGCTGTTGATTGTGGCCTGTGGAATGTTGTCCCACTCCTCTTCAATGGCTGTGCTAAGTTGTTGGATATTTGGGGGAACTAGAGCATACTGATGTACATGTAGATCCAGAGCATGTTCAATGGGTGACATTCCTGGTGAGTATGCAGGCCATGGAAGAACTTCCAGGAATTGTTTACAGATCCCTGCGACATGGGGCCATGCATTATCATGCTGAAACATGAGGTGATGGCAGCGGATGAATGGAATGACAATGGGCCTCAGGATCTCATCACGGTATCTCTATGCATTCAAATTGCCATCAATAAAATGCAATCGTGTTACTTATCCATAGCTTATGCCTGCCCATACCATAACGCCACCTCTACCATGGGGCACTCTGTTCACATTGACATCAGCAAACCGCTCACCCACACAATGCCATACACGTGGTCTGCGGTTGTGAGGCCGGTTGGACGTATGGCCAAATTCTCAAAAATTATGTTGGAGGCGGCTTATGGTAGAGAAATTAACATTAATTATCTGGCAACAGTTCTGGTGGACATTCAAAATTTGAGACATCTGTTGCATTGTGTTGTGTAACAAAACTGCACCTATTAAAGTGGCCTTTTATTGTCCCCAGCACAAGGTGCACCTGTGTAAAGATCATGCTGTTTAATCAGCTTCTTGATATGCCACACCTGTCAGGTGGATGGATTATCTTGGCAAAGGCGAAATGCTCACTAACAGGGATATAAATACATTTGTGCACACAATTTGAGAGAAATAAGCTTTTTGTGCGTATAGAACATCTCTGGGATATTTTATTTCAGCTCATGGAACCAACACTTTACATGTTGCCTTCAAATTTTTGTTCAGTGTACATTAGATCTTATGAATGCTGTTAAATGATTTGGTTTGAGGGCATACAGCCCCATACATTTTGATACAGACACTATTATTTATGTGTCAGTCCCAGGGGGCAGAGCAGTGGAGGCTGCTGGGGGGAGGACGGCTCATAATAATGGCTGGGACTGAGTGTTCTGGCTGGAATGGAGTGAATGGAATGGTACCAAACACATGAAAACCATACGTTTATGTTTGATACCATTCCATTAACTCTATTCCAGACATGATTATGATCCATCCTTCCCTCAGTAGCCGCCACTGGATCAGAGAGGTAGCCGTTACTTTGTGTTGCCATTCAGTCGCCTCCTCTTCCTTCTTCCTCTTGGCCTCTTCAAGCAGAGCGATTTTGGCAGTGAATTCTCCTAGCTCAGCGGCCTGCAAGAGACAAGCATAAAGCACTCTTCTGTCAGACACACACACCAACACACTGGCCACCAGACTGCAAGAGCTGCCCATGGCGCCCATGAGGTTTAATGAACCAACCAATATGAAAATGTGATTGCCACATGGTTCCATGGTGAGTACTGTTAACCATGTAATACCACCCATGTAATACCACCCATGTAATACCACCCATGTAATACCACCCATGAAATATTCCCTGAAATACCAAAGAGAGAGTGGGGGTGGTGAGAGCAGAGAACTTCCCCTGGGGCACGCTGCCTGCACATTAACACCTCAATCACAGATATCTGTCAGCACCCAGAGATTATATTTAGTTATCAATGCAAAATAGGCAGGTAGCCTGGCAGATAGGAGCGTTGGGCCAGTAACTGAAAGGTTGCTGGATCAAATCCCCAAGAAGGCAGTTAACCCAATGTTCCCCGGGCGCTGATGACGTGGATGTTGATTAAGGCAGCCCCCAGCACTTCTCTGATTTAGAGGGGTTGGGTTAAACGCAGAAGACACATTTCAGTTGAATGCATTCAGTTGTACAACTGACTAGGTATCTCCTTTTACCTTAAAGGTTACTGCCTCAGGGCCTTCCAACACTGTATAAATGTTATTTCCCTACACTTAACCCAATGACAAGGTGCCTAGTCTCTTTGGCTTATGGTCTCCCTCTCTCTGTAGCTCTCCGTAACTCTACCAACTTGGCAGTACTTTTTTGGGATGTTATTTCACACCTTATTACTGTAGCTCAGAACGCTTCCTTTGCATTATTACATACAGCCGGAAATAACTTTTGGATATTAGAGTGGTGTTAACTCACCAGCATTTTGTTTTACAAGCATTTTGCTACACCTGCAATGACATCTGCTAAATATGTGTATGCGACCAATCAAATTTGATTTGATGTGGAAACAGCTACATGAGCAATAAGCCTACTGTCAGTCATTTGGAGCTATAAGCCATTACTAGAGCTATGGGATTCCAGGTTAAATACCATGAGGAACAACCAAATCACCTTTGGAATACACGTCGTGAAAGCATCCATACATTTTGTGTAAGCAAGGGAGGTGTTTACAAGAGGTCAGTCAGTGCCACTCATTTACATAGAACCATATGTATTGACGTGATAATAACTTAGCAGGTACAGTGCAGATATGATTATTATTTTTTTGACCATGCTGGTCATTTATGAACATTTTAACATCTTGACCATGTTCTGTTATAATATCCACCCTGCACAGCCAGAAGAGGACTGGCCACCCCTCATAGCCTGGTTCCTCTCTAGGTTTCTTCCTAGGTTTTTGGCCTTTCTAGGGAGTTTTTCCTAGGGAGTTTTTCCTAGCCACCGTGCTTCTTTCACATGCTTTGCTTGCTGTTTGGGGTTTTAGGCTGGGTTTCTGTACAGCACTTTGAGATATCAGCTGATGTACGAAGGGCTATATAAATACATTTGATTTGATTTTGATTTAGAGTGTTTACAAAGGTTTTAGTGTGTTGGACAATCCAGAAGAGACCGATGACTTAGAGAATTGCTGTATACCTGTCTACAGTAGGTATATGTACATGGTACATCCTTCCTTCAGGTAATCAATCAATAGGAAGTCGAGTAGGGTGTCTATTATATTGCATTCATCAGTCATTTAATATAAAACCTGTGATTTCTTCAAGGAAGGAAGGAAAGAAGGATGCACTGAAAGTATGTCAACGTGGCCCTGATCGAAAGTGGTGAAGTGTTACCAATTGTTCCTGGTTCTTCATCTGGTCAGCGGACTGTTTAGCCAGCGCTGCCTTGGCCTCCTCCGCTGCCTGTCTCTCTCCCTCCAACCTTTCCGCCTCCTCCTTCGCTCTCTTCCTCTCCTGGTCCAACTCCAGGGCCCTGCGCGTCTGCACCTCCAGCTCTGTATGAGTGTGCACAGACAGACACACACACACACAATTACTGATTACAACAATGTACTGTATAACAAATATACTCAGATCTTAGCGAGAGTTGCACCTGTAGCGTCTGCTTCCAACTCACACTCAAACACCTAGATCCCCTGAACGCAGCTCACTCTCCAGATCCCAATCACCTGAATTCTGATCACCTGTTCACACACCTGTATGTCATTATCACACACTATTTAGTTCAGTTCTTGCACCCCATCATTGTGAGGTATTGTTTGTTTTGTGACACACTTCTATTCGGAGCTCTGTTTTTCCCGTAATTGAAACCTCCCGAGTTTGATAGTTTTTGCCTGCCTCACTAACGACGCCTATTCCCTGCCTGTATTTTAGCCTATCAGATTTCCTGTTGTCTACCTATTGCCTGATCTCCCGGACGACGTTACTAGCCTTTCCCCTGCCTGTACTGTTGCCTTTTTGGACCCCCTGTGTATGACCTTCTGCCTGCCCCTGGACCCAGCTACCTGCCTCCTCCTGTGTATGACCTTCTGCCTGCCCCTGGACCCAGCTACCTGCCTCCTCCTGTGGTCCTTTACTAATAAACACCTGCTGCGCCCTGCACTTGAAACCAGCTCTCTGTCTCCCATCGTGTTCATTACAGCACCCATCTTTCCTGACACACATTCATCTCATGAAACACAAGAGGAGGACATGAATAATCTCCCATGGAACACCAGTGTTTATATAGGGAGACAGAAAGATACCTCTGAGAAAGGCCTGACCTATATTTGATGAGAGCATTTCTAGAGGCAACATTCTGTAGAAATAAATCATTCTGATTCTGATGGGAATGGCCCTTTTGGGATCAAATCATTTTTTATCTCAGCCAAGCAAATAAACTCCTGTCTTTTACCAACAGAATGGATATGCAGTGATTCGTTAGATCTGCCGGGGATTTCAGGGCTGTAGCCAACTCTCTCCCTCCAGCCCTTCACTATGTAAATACCCCCCAGGTGTGTTCTGCCCTTTTCGGTTATGATGGTCGTGGTGCTACAAGTCAAGGGCCAACACAATAAAGAATGAATGTTCATGTCCCCCTCCCTGTAACATGATAAAACAGATAGCAGTCCTCCTATGGGCTCTAAATAATAGCCCATTCCTTACTCCAGGGTGTTGGTTGCGTGGTAACCTATGACATTTAAAATAAGTGAGATGATGCAAATCAGTCCCATTTACATTGTTCCTCTGAAGTTGTATCCTTTGTTTGTGTGTGTGTGCGTATGTGCGTGTGTGTAATGCATGTAATGTCTGTACATGCATGTAATGTCTCTGTGTGTGTGTGTGTGTGTGTGTGTGTGTGTGGTGTGTGTGTGTGTGTGTGTGTGTGTGTGTGTGTGTGTGCGTGTGTATATGTGCGTGTGTAATGCATGTGTGTAATGTACGTGTGTGCGCGTGTGTGTGAGTGTGTGTTGAGATGTACAGTTGAAGTCGGAAGTTTACATACACTTACGTTGGAGTCATTAAAACTCGTTTTTCAACCACTCCACAAATTTCTTGTTAACAAACTATAGTTTTGGCAAGTCGGTTAGGACATCTACTTTGTGCAGGACACAAGTACTTTTTCCAACAATTGCTTACAGACAGATTATTTCACTTATAAATTCACTGTATCACAATTCCAGTGGGTCAGAAGTTTACATACACTAAGTTGACTGTACCTTTAAAAAGCTCGGAAAATTCCAGAAAATTATGTCATGGCTTTAGAAGCTTCTGACAGGCTAATTGACATCATTTGAGTCAATTGGAGGTGTACCTGTGGATGTATTTCAAGGCCAACCTTCAAACTCAGTGCCTCTTTGCTTGACATCATGTACAAATCAAAAGAAATCAGCCAAGACCTCAGAAAAAAATTGTAGACCTCCACAAGTCTGGTTCATCCTTGGGAGCAATTTCCAAACGCCTGAAGGTATCACGTTCATCTGTACAAACATCATGGGACCACGCAGCATCATACCGCTCCTAGAGATGAACGTACTTTGGTGCGAAAAGTGCAAATCAATCCCAGAACAGCAGCAAAGGACCTTGTGAAGTTGCTGCAGGAAACAGGTACAAAGGTATCTATATCCACAGTAAAACGAGTCCTATATCGACATAACCTGAAAGGCCGCTCAGCAAGGAAGAAGCCACTGCTCCAAAACCAAAAGCCAGAATACGGTTTGCAACTGCACATGGGGACAAAGTCTGTACTTTCTGGAAATATGTCCTCTGGTCTGATGAAACAAAAATAGAACTGTTTGGCCATAATGACCATCGTTAAGTTTGGAGGAAAAAGGTGGAGGCTTGCAAGCCGAAGAACACCATCCCAACCGTGAAGGACGGGGGTGGCATCATGGTGTGGGGGTGCTTTGCTGCAGAAAGGACTTGTGCACTTCACAAAATAGATGGCATAATTGAGAAAGGAAAATTACGTGGATATATTGAAGCAACATCTCAAGACATCAGTCAGGAAGTTAAAGCTTGCTCGCAAATGGGTCTTCCAAATGGACAATGACCCCAAGCATACTTCCAAAGTTGTGGCAAAATGGCTTAACCTGTTAGGGCTAGGGGGCAGTATTGACACGGCCGGATAAAAAACGTACCCGATTTAATCTGGTTACTACTCCTGCCCAGTAACTAGAATATGCATATAATTATTGGCTTTGGATAGAAAACACCCTAAAGTTTCTAAAACTGTTTGAATGGTGTCTGTGAGTATAACAGAACTCATATGGCAGGCAAAAACCTGAGAAGATTCTGAACAGGAAGTGGCCTGTCTGACAAGTTGTTGTTCATCTTGGCTCTTTTTATTGAAGACTGAGGATCTTTGCTGTAACCTCTAGCCCATAGAGGTTAAGGACAACAAAGTCAAGGTATTGGAGTGGCCATCACAAAGCCCTGACCTCAATCCTATAGTTGTGGGCAGAACTGAAAAAGAGCGTGCGAGCAAGGAGGCCTACAAACCTGACTCAGTTACACCAGCTCTGTCGGTAGGAATGGGCTAAAATCCACCCAACTTATTGCGGGATTTTTGTGGATGGCTACCCGAAACGTTTGACCCAAGTTAAACAATTTAAAGGCAATGCTACCAAATACTAATTGAGTGTATGTAAACTTCTGACCCTCTGGGAATATGGTGAAAGAAATAAAAGCTGAAATAAATCATTCTCTCTACTATTATTCTGAAATTTCACAATCTTAAAATAAAGTGGTGATCCTAACTGACCAAAGACAGGGAATTTTTACTATGATTAAATGTCAGGAATTGTGACAAACTGAGTTTAAATGTATTGGCTAAGGTGTATGTAAAATTCCGACTTCAACTGTAGATACCTTTCTGGGCCTTTAGCGTCTGTTCCTCAATCTGTCTGAGCCTCTCGACAAGCTCGTCCTTCTCCTTCTCTATCTTTGCCCTCTCCTTCTCTGCATGCTCTCGTTTTCTCTTCTCGTTCTCTAGTTGGGCTCTGTAAAACAAAAGAGACATAGTTCAGTTGATGAAGATGCCTGGGCTAATAATATATTCAAATTAAATTAATTGGTGAATATCTTACTCATATCATTCAATATCAAACTATATTTTGATGTGTAAAATATGATCACAACACAGGTACAACTTTCTGCAATTTCAAGATGATTTACAAAAAGGTAAGACACAGAAATGCACATAAGAGCAATACAGCTCATTGGACACACGAGCGCAGCTGTCAGGATGGTGGATCGGGCTAATATTTCCATTGTATTTCTGTAATTCCCAATATCCGCTCTTCTCACCTCCTTTGAAGAATCAAGGGAATACAGAGATCCACCCTTTATGTGGCTCTGGTACAGACCAGACATATTTTAATACAATGCTGCCCCCTTCTGGTCAGAATCACAACTACATGTCTGCATGTGTTCCTTCTGTACCTTTCCATCTGTTTGTGGTGTTTCTCCTCCCTGGCCTGGGCCTTCATCTGCTGAACCTCGATGGTGTCAGGCTTCCTCCTCCTCATGTACAGTTCGTGGTTCCCCATGCACAGCGCCAGGATACGCTTGTTGATCCGCAACCGCGGCGCATAGAACACAAAATCCTATAGAGAGAGGAGTGGAGAGGAAAAGGGGAGAGGAGGGAGAGGCAGGGAGGAGAGAGAGGCATGGAGGAGAGAGGATGGAGAGGAGGAGGGAGAGGCAGGAAGGAGAAAGGAGGGGAGAGCGGCACAGAGGAGAGAGGCACGGAGGAGAGGAGAGGAGGGAGAGACAAGGAGGAGAGAGGATGAAGAAGAGGAGGGAGAGGCAGGGAGGAGAGAGGAGGGGAGAGGAGGAGGAGAGGAAAAGAGGAGAGGAGGGAGAGGAGGGAGCGGAGAGGCAGGGAGGAGACAGGAGGGGAGAGGCGGGGGGAGATGAGGGGAGAGGAGGAGGGAGAGGCAGGGAGGAGAGAGGATGGAGAGGAGGAGGGAGAGGCAGGGAAGAGACAGGAGAGGAGAAGCGGGGGGAGATGAGGGGAGAAGAAGAGAGGGGAGAGGAAGAGTGAGGGGAGAGGAGGAGGGAGAGGCAGGGAGGAGAGAGGAAGGGAGAGGAGGGGAGAGGAGGGAGGGGAGAAAAGGAAAAGCGGAAGGGGTTGACAAATTTTGCAGGCAATTTTACATTTAAGGAATTTAGCACTCTTTTTACTAATTTACAGATTAGTGCAATGTCTTTATTATATTATCATTGTTTATTGTACATTGTGTTGTATTGTTTCCTTCTGCCTTCCCCAACCTTCCCAGTAGACTGACTAACCCTAAACGTAACCCTACCTTCCTGGTAGACTGACTAACCCCAAACCTAACCCTACCTTCACAGTAGACTGACTTACTGGAGCTTTCTTGTCGATGGGTTTGATGACAAACTTCTTGTCGCTGAAGGAGATGTTCCTGATCTCGCTCCAGGGGAAGCCAATCTTTGGTGTCAACCTGGGGAGGAGGGAAGGAAAAACACAGACTGTCTCAACACTATGCTAGTACAGTACTATGCCATGTGAAGGTAACTACCTACCCATATCAGTGTAGTACTAAATTAAACTAGAGGTACATGGCCAGCAGAGGGCGACAGTGTCATGGAGTATATCTGACAAGGCCATGCTCAGGTAGCCACAAAGGCTCTCTTTACGTTCCACCTTAGTGGATGAATGGCATATTCCACCTTCCACTCTAAAATAACAAAAAAACTGTATATATCAGTATTGCGTACTTGTCCTCGTGTTCGTAGATATTGAGTCCCAGTGCATCCACACCCAGCCACAACTCTGTTCCCTTCTTGTTCTTGATCTCAAAGTAGTTGACTCCATACATCTCCAGGTCCTGGGCTATCTTCAGATACTCCATCACTGAGTCCTCTCTGTGGACACAAACACACATTAGAAACAGTTAGAACTTGTGTAGAGAAGCAAGTTTGACACTAACAGACTCATATAAAGAAAGACACATATAGACTCTCATACAAAGCCCTACCTGAGCATGCCTCTGTGTTCCTCATGCCAGGTCTGTATTCTGTCCTCCCACTGCTCCTTAGTCAACTTGTGCTGCTCCAAGACTCTGCAGGACACACAAAAACACACAAAGGGTTATTCAAACCAGGTTATTCAAAAAGGGCCACACTAGAGGCCTAGCATCAAAAGACAGAACAGATTTATAGTGAGGGAGGGGCAAGCCACTCTACTGAAGAACAACTCCTTTACAAAAGCACACAATCCCTCCCTCCAGCACACACTCTAACGGGGGAGTATGGAGAGAATTCATGAAGTAGAAGGACATTCCAGCCTCCTCAACCATTGTAGGGGCAATTTCAATAGAGATCCTCTGAGTTACTATGACAGCAAGACTCTTCCCCTGGTATTCTTTGAGTGGGACAGAGAGGGGCAGAGGAAGTGAAGGTGGAAATGTGGAGGTCTCTTCTGTACAGAGAGGGTAAGAGAGGGGACAGAGAGATGTGTGTGTGGGGTACGGACCTCTGTGGCAGAAGGCGGTCGGAGGTGAGATAGCCAGGCCTGTGGAGGTCTTTGTTGTAGTCTGCGTATTTGGCCTGGACAGAGTAGGAGGCCAGCAGCACGGCTGTCTCTGGAGGACAGTAGTTCTCATCATTCAGGATGGCCTCCTTTACCTGGCATGGGCAGGGAACACACACAGAAACACACACTTGTTTAAATACTTTGTTTGGATCTGCAATGTACATTGTGAGTGCAAAGGACACCAATAAACACTGAACAAAAATAAACGTAACATGCAACAATTTCAAAGATTTTACTGAGTTACAGTTCATAGAAGGAAATCAGTTAATTGAAATAATTTCATTAGGCCCTAATCTATGGATTTCACATGACTGGGAATACAGATATGCATCTGTTGGTCACAGATACCTTTAAAAAAAGGTAGGAGCGTGGATCAGAAAATCAGTCAGTATCTGGTATGACCACCATTTGCCTCATGCAGTGTGACACATCTCCTTCGCATAAAGTTAATCAGGCTGTTGATTGTGGCCTGTGGAATGTTGTCCCAGTCCTCTTTAATGGCTGTGCAAAGTTGCTGGATATTGCCGGGATCTGGAACTCACTGTCGTAGAAGTCGATCCAGAGGATCCCAAACATGCTCAATGTCTGGTGATGGAAGAACTGGGACATTTTCAGCTTCCAGGAATTGTGTACAGATCCTTGCGACATGGGGTAGTGCATTATCATGCTGAAACATGAGGTGATGGTGGCAGATGAATGGAATGACAATGGGCCTCGGGATCTCATCACAGTATCTCTGTGCATTAAAATTGCCATTAATAAAACGCAATCGTGTTCGTCGTCTGTAGCTAATGCCTGCCCATACCATAATCCCACCGCCACCATGGGGCACTATGTTCACAACGTTGACATCAGCAAACCGCTCGCCCACACAACGCCATACACACTGTCTGTCATCTGCCCGGTACAATTGAAACCGGGATTCATCCGTGAAGAGCACACTTCTCCAGCATGCCAGTGGCCATCGAAGTTCAGCATTTGCCCACTGAAGTCGGTTATGACACCTGACTGTGGTCAGGTCAAGACCCTGGTGAGGACGACGAGCACGCAAATGAGCTTCCCTTCTGACAGTTTGTGCAGAAACCTTTCGGTTGAGCAAACCCACAGCTGCCCGGATGGCTGGTCTCAGAGGATCCCGCAGGTGAAGACTCCAGATGTGGAGGTCCTGGGCTGGCATGGTTAGACGTGGTCGGTTGGACGTACTGCCAAATTCTCTAAAACAACATTGGAGGCGGCTTATGGTGGATAAATTAACATTAAATTCTCTGGCAACAGCTCTGGTGGACAATCCTGCAGTCAGCATGTCAATTGCACGCTCCCTCAAAACTTAAGACATCTTTGGCATTGTGTTGTGTGACAAAACTGACATTTTAGAGTGGCCATTTCTTGTTCCCAGCACAAGGTGCAAATAATAGTCCTGTTTAATCAGCTTATTGATATGCCACACCTGTCAAGTGGATGTGTTATCTTGGCAAAGGAGAAAAGCTCACTTACTTACGAAACATGGGACCAACAATTTACATGTTGCGTTTATATTTTTGTTCAGTATAAGTGTGTGTGTTACCTGCAGGAAGAAGAGTCTCTGTGTGATTTCCTGGATGAGTTCCTCAGACACATCCTCCGGGAAGAACTTGGCTCTGAACTTAAACTGCAGAGGGTTCTCCTTCTTCACATCCTGCTGGGTCACCTTCTTGTTGAGTTTGAGCCACGTGCTGTAGCCTTTACTGTCTGTGTACTGCAGGCCAAAGAACCACACCTCCCGGAGGCCCACTGTCTTCACCACCTGAAAACACAAACACAATATGCGTCAATGATTAGGAGGTTAGGCCTCACGTAGCACTGAGAACCCAGATTCACCCTAGCCCAAAGCCTGCTCACCATTGAGGCTCACGTGTGTGAGCCACTTCACTGTTTCACCTATAAGTGGGAGAACATCACTTTATTACAACACTCCTCTTTTCTCCATTCACACATGACCACATCTCTTTCTCTCGCCCACTTTCGCTCTCTCAGAAAGGCCCCTGAGGGTGTGTTCTCTCAGGCGCTGGCTCAACCATCAGGCCTGATGTGATTTACAGTCAATAGAGCACCACTGACCAGGGACATCATTCACTAACAACACATCATTAACTCTCCTCTCAATCTTACTCTGTCCATTTCTCGCTCACTCTGTGACCCCATTCTCTCAAACACACACTCGTACTGAACGAAGCCTGCTTGTGTTTTATTATTATTTCATTATCAACGGTCATATATATATACACACACACAACCATTCAAAAGTTTGGGGTCAGTTAGAAATGTCCTTGTTTTTTAAATCAAATTGATCAGAAATACAGTGTAGACATGGTTAATGTTGTAAATCACTATTGTAGCTGGAAACAGCTTATTTTTTATGGAATATCTACATAGGCGTACAGAGGCCCATTATCAGCAACCATCACTCCTGTGTTCCATTGGTACGTTGTGCTAGCTAATCCAAGTTTATCATTTTAAAAGTCTAATTGATCATTAGAAAACCATTTTGCAATTATGTTAGCACAGCTGAAAACTGTTTGTCTGATAAAAGAAGTAATAAAATTAGCCTTCTTTAGACAAGTTGAGTATCTGGAGCATCAGCATTTGTGGGTTCGATTACAGGCTCAAAATGGCCAGAAACAAATAACTTTCTTCTGAAACTCATCAGTCTATTCTTGTTCTGAGGAATGAATGCTATTCCATGCGAGAAATTGCCAAAAAACTGAAGCTCTCGTACAACGCTGTGTGCTACTGCCTTCACAGAACAGCGCAAACTGGCGCTAACCAGAATAGAAAAAGAGGAGTGAGAGGCCCCGGTGCAAAACTGAGCAAAAGGACAAGTACATTAGAGTGTCTAGTTTGAGAAACAGACGTCTCACAAGTCCTCAACTGGTGCAAAACACCAGTCTCAACATCAACAGTGAAGAGGCGACTGACTCCGGGATGCTGGCCTTCTAGGCAGAGTTGCAAATAAAAAGCCATCTCTCAGACTGGCCAATAAAAAGAAAAGATTAAGATGGGCAAAAGAACACAGACACTGGACAGAGGAAGATTGGAAAAAGGTGCTATGGACAGACAAGTCTAAGTTTGAGGTGAAAAGTGAAAAGATGCTGGAGGAGTGCTTGACGCCATCTGCCAAGCATGGTGGAGGCAATGTGATGGTCTGGGGGTGCTTTGGTGGTGTTAAAGTGGGAGATTTGTACAGGGTAAAAGATCTTGAAGAAGGAAGGCTATCACTCCATTTTGCAACGCCATACCCTGTGGACAGTGCTTAATTGGAGCCAATTTCTTCCAAACTATGCAATAACTATTTAGGGAAGAAGCAGTCAGCTGGTATTCTGTCTATAATGGAGTGGCCAGCACAGTCACCGGTTCTCAACCCTATTGAGCTGTTGTGGGAGAAGCTTGACTGTATGGTACGCAAGAAGTGCCCATCAAGCCAATCCAACTTGTGGGAGGTGCTTCAGGAAACATGGGGTGAAATCTCTTCAGATTACCATAAACAAATTGACAACTACAATGCCAAAGGTCTGCAAGGGTGCAATTGCTGCAAATTGAGGATTCTTTGACGAAAGCAAAGTTTGAAGAACACAATTATTATTTAAATTAAAAATCCTTATTTATAAACCATGTTAACATCTTGACTATATTTCCTATTCATTTTGCAACTAATTTCATGTATGTTCTCATGGAAAACAAGGACATTTCTAAGTGACCCCGAACTTTTGAACGGTAGTGCATATGTGTACATTATGATTCCCCTCAAAACAGGCCTCCTAGATCACAGAAAGGGAGGGGTAACTCCTGAGGTATGTTAGTACTAATATTGACATGCATAACACCAGAGCCTCTCTTTTTTTCATTTTTTTATTTCACCTTTATTTAACCAGGTAGGCTAGTTAAGAACAAGCTCTCATTTACAACTGCGAAATGGCCAAGATAAAGCAAAGCAGTTCGACATACAACAACACAGAGTTACACATGGAATAAACAAACATACAGTCAATAATACAGTAGAAAAAGTCTATATACAGTGTGTGCAAATGAGGTAAGGTAAGGGAGGTAAGGGAATATATAGGCCAATATTGGCGAAGTAAGATGAATGTGCAAGTAGAGATACTGGGGTGCAAAGGAGCAAAATAAATAAATAAATACAGTATGGGGATGAGGTAGTTGGATGGGCTGTTTACAGATGGGCTATGTACAGGTGCAGTGATCTGTGAGCTGCTCTGACAGCTGGTGATTAAAGTTAGTGAGGGAGATATGTGTCTCCAGCTTCAGTGATTTTTGCACTTCGTTCCAGTCATTGGCAGCAGAGAACTGGAAGGAAAGGCGGCCAAAGTAGGAATTGGCTTTGGGGTGACCAGTGAAATATACCTGCTGGAGCGCGTGCTACGGGTGGGTGCTGCTATGGTGACCAGTGAGCTGAGATAAGGCGGGGCTTTACCTTTACAGACTTGTAGATGACCTAGAGCCAGTGGGTTTGGCGACGAGTATGAAGCGAGGGCCAGCCAATGAGAGTGTACAGGTCGTAGTGGTGGGTAGTATATGGGGCTTTGGTGACAAAACGGATGGCCCCGTGATAGACTCCATCCAATTTGTTGAGTAGAGTGTTGGAGGCTATATTGTAAATGACATCACCGAAGTCGAAGATCGGTAGGGTAGTCAGTTTTACGAGGGTATGTTTGGTAGCATGAGTGAAGGAGGCTTTATTGCGAAATAGGAAGCCAATTCTAGATTGGAGATGCTTAATGTGAGTCTGGAAGGAGAGTTTACAGTCCACATAAGTCAGAACCGTCCAGAGTAGTGATGCTGGACGGGTGGGCAGGTGCAGGCAGCGATCGGTTGAAGAGCATGCATTTAGTTTTACTTGCATTTAAGAGCAGTTGGAGGCAATGGAAGGAGAGTTGTATAGCATTGAAGCTCGTCTGGAGGTTAGTTAACACAGTGTCCAAATAAGGGCCAGAAGTATACAGAATGGTGTCGTCAACATAGAGGTGGATCAGAGAATCACCAGCAGCAAGAGCGACATCATTGATGTATACAGAGAAGAGAGTCGGCCCGAGAATTGAACCCTGTGGCACTTAACACCCCGGCCATCCTACAATCTAAGCTTGATGCCCTCCTACAATCTAAGCGGACAACAGGCCCTCCGATTTGACACAATGAACTCTATCAGAGAAGTAGTTGGTGAACCAGGCGAGGCAGTCATTTGAGAAACCAAAGCTGTTGAGTCTGCCGATAAGAATGTGGTGATTGACAGAGTCAAAAGCCTTGGCCAGGTCGATGAATACAGCTGCACAGTAATGTCTCTTATCGATGGCAGTTATGATATCGTTTAGGACCTTGAGCGTGGCTGAAGTGCACCCATGACCAGCTCTGAAACCAGATTGCATAGCGGAGATGGTACGGTGGGATTCGAAATGGTAGGTAATCTGTTTGTTAACTTGGCTTTCGAAGACCTTAGAAAGGCAGGGTAGGATAGATATAGGTCTGTAGCAGATTGGGTCTAGAGTGTCTACCCCTTTGAAGAGGGGGATGACCGTTGCAGCTTTCCAATCTTTGGGAATCTCAGACGATATGAAAGAGGTTGAACAGGCTAGTAATAGGGGTTGCAACAATTTCGGCAGATCATTTTAGAAAGAGAGGGTCCAGATTATCTAGCCCGGCTGATTTGAAAGGGTCCAGATTTTGCAGCTCTTTCAGAACATCAGCTATCTTGATTTGGGGAAGGATAACTGGGGAGGCTTGGGCGAGTTGCTGTGGGGGGTGCTGGGCTGTTGACCGGGGTAGGGGTAGCCAGGTGGAAAGCATGGCCAGCCTTAGAAAAATGTTTATCGAAATGTTCAATTATCGTGGATTTATCGGTGGTGACAGTGTTTCCTTGCCTCAGTGCAGTGGGCAGCTGGGAGGAGGTGCTCTTATTCTCCATGGACTTTACAGTGTCCCAGAACTTTTTTGAGTTTGTGCTACAGGATGCAAATTTCTGTTTGAAAAAGCTAGCCTTAGCTTTCCTAACTGCCTGTGTATATTGGTTCCTAACTTCCCTGAAAAGTTGCATATCACGGGGGCTATTCGATGCTAATGCAGTACACCACAGGAAGTTTTTGTGCTGGTCAAGGGCAGTCAGGTCTGGAGTGAACCAAGGGCTATATCTGTTCCTGGTTCTACATTATTTTGAATGGGCATGCTTATTTATAATGGTGAGGAAGGCACTTTTAAAGAATAACCAGGCATCCTCTACTCACGGGATGAGGTCAATATCCTTCCAGGATACCCGGGCCAGATTGATTAGAAAGGCCTACTCGCTGAAGTGTTTTAGGGAGCGTTTGACATTGATGAGGGGTGGTCGTTTGACCGCAGACCCATTACGGATGCAGGCAATGAGGCAGTGATCGCTGAGATCTTGGTTGAAGACAGCAGAGGTGTATTTGGAGGGCAGTTGGTTAGGATGATATCTATGAGGGTGCCCATGTTTACGGATTTGGGGTTGTACCTGGTAGGTTCATTGATAATTTGTGTGAGATTGAGGGCATCAAGCTTAGATTGTAGGATGGCCGGGGTGTTAAGCATGTCCCAGTTTAGGTCACCTAGCAGCACGAGCTCTGAAGATAGATGGGGGGCAATCAATTCACATATGGTGTCCAGGGCACAGCTGGGGGCAGAGGGTGGTCTATAGCAAGCGGCAACGGTGAGAGACTTGTTTCTGGAAAGGTGGATTTTTAAAAGTAGAAGCTTGAATTGTTTGTGCACAGACCTGGATAGTAAGACAGAACTCTGCAGGCTCTCTCTGCTATCTCTGCAACCTCTTTGTGCTATTGGGGAAAATAAGTATAAAGGTTGATTAAATATGTTATCGAATTTTATTTGGAATTCAGTTTAATTTCAGTTTTCAGACCTGATTTTCTAGTTTTTATTTAGATTTTATTTAGTTGTCTAAAAATACATCTATTTTGTTTTTATATGATTTAGTTTCAGTTTTAGTGTTAGGTTCAGAAAGCATGCATGGGCCAGGCTAGGAGCCATGTGTGTTGTATAGTGTTTTTTGGGTTCACTACTGGGGGGCAGTAGTACAGTCGTGGCCAAACGTTTTGAGAATGACACAAATGTACATTTTCACAAAGTCTGCTGTCTCAGTTTGTATGATGGTAATTTGCATATACTCCAGAATGTTATGAAGAGTGATCAGATGAATTGCAATTAATTGCAAAGTCCCTCTTTGCATTGCAAATGAACTGAAGGCCCCCAAAAACATTTCCACTGCATTTCTGCCCTGCCACAAAAAGACCAGCTGACATCATGTCAGTGATTCTCTCGTTAACACAGGTGTGAGTGTTGATGAGGACAAGGCTGGAGATCACTCTGTCATGCTGATTGAGTTCGAAAAACAGACTCAAAGATTCAAAAGGAGGGTGGTGCTTGGAATCATTGTTCTTCCTCTGTCAACCATAGTTACCTGCAAGGAAACACGTGCTGTCATCATTGCTTTGCACAAAAAGGGTCAGGTGAAGACTTTTGGAGGATGGCCTGGTGTCAAGAAGGGCAGGAAAGAAGCCACTTCTCTCCAGGAAAAACATCAGGGACAGACTGATATTCTGTAAAAGGTACCGGGATTGGACTGCTGAGGACTGGGGTAAAGTCATTTTCTCTGAAGAATCCCCTTTCTGATTGTTCGGGGCATCTGGAAAAAAGCTTGTCCGGAGAAGACAAGGTGAGCGCTACCATCAGTCCTGTGTCATGCCAACAGTAAAGCATCCTGAGACCATTCATGTGTGGGGTTGTTTCTCAGCCAAGGGAATGGGCTCACTCACAATTTTGCCTAAGAACACAGCCATGAATAAATAATGGTACCAACACATCCTCCGAGAGCAACTTCTTCCAACCATCCAGGAACAGTTTGGTGACGAACAATGCCTTTTCCAGCATGATGGAGCACCTTGCCATAAGGCAAAAGTGATAACTAAGTTGCTCGGGGAACAAAACATCGATATTTTGGGTCCATGGCCAGGAAACTCCCCATACCTTAATCCCATTGAGAACTTGTGGTCAATCCTCAAGAGGCGGGTGGACAAATAAAAAACCACAAATTCTGACAAACTCCAAGCATTGATTATGCAAGAATGGGCTGCCATCAGTCAGGATGTGGCCCAGAAGTTAATTGACAGCATGCCATGGGCGGATTGCAGAGGCTTGAAAAAGAAGGGTCAACACTGCAAATATACTTTTTGCATGAACTTCATGTAATTGTCAATAAAAGCCTTTGACACTTATGAAATGCTTGTAATTATACTTCAGTATTCCATAGTAACATCTGACAAAAATATCTAAAGACATTGAAGCAGCAAACTTTGTGAAAATTAATATTTGTGTCATTCTCTAAACTTTTGGCCACGACTGTACATAATAAGGTGATGGGTCAGGTCATAGGTTAGGCTGAGTTTCATCTCTCGTGGACAGACCAGTTCAACAGAAATGGTACCATAGATCAGTCATGATACAACAGGATGCGTGAGATAAAAAGCACCATTAGTTCCGGTGCTTTGAACAAATCACGATTTCGGAAGAGGGAACAATTGGCCATCAGACTTGGATCAACAGTTGGCCCAGTGTAGTGTTTGAGAGAGAGAGAGAGAGAGAGAGAGAGAGAGAGAGAGAGAGAGAGAGAGAGAGAGAGAGAGAGAGAGAGAGAGAGAGAGAGAGAGAGAGAGAGAGAGAGAGCGTTAGAGAGAAATTATTTGGTAGAAAATGCAACAGAGTATCTTGTAGTGTGTGTGTGTGTATATATATATATGTGTGTGTCTTTGTGTGTGTTGTAGCGATTATGACATGGTGTGCATGCAAGAGTGTAAGTAAAGGTCATTGGAGTCCAGTGACTGAGTGTGTCATTGGAGTCCAGTGACTGAGTGTGTCATTGGAGTCCAGTGTGTCCACTGATGTGACTCTGCCTGTGTGACCAGCAGAGTCAGCAGAAGAGGATGCCTGCTGAGTCAGAGCTGGGCTCCAGTCCAGCACTACAGACATAACTCGTTTCTAACAATCTTTGGACTGGAATGGAGTTGCAAATTGAACTGACTGTCAACGTAAACCACATTACGAGTTAAAAGGTTTCAAATATCAGCATTTCCTCGACTCAAATACACAGCCATTTCCTGTCTTAATCAGCTTCCTTGGGAAACACATACAAACAATATCTGTCTCCACATCTCTCTGCCTATCCCTCTCGCTCTCTGCTGCTCCAGCAGTCTCCTGTAGCCCACCCGAGTTCTGCTTCTGAAAGCTGCCCTTTCTGCACACAACAAACACACTGGCCTCCCACCTCTCTGTCTCAGTCTCCACTGGCCTCTCTCTGTCACTGCTCTGCACAATGACTGCTCTGTTTCTCTGTCTCAGTCTCTCCCTCTCTGTTCCTGACAATACCCATACAGGCTCTAACTAGACCAGCTCCCAGCCTTGTTGACCCTCTGTAGTGTGTGTGTCTGTTCTAAGTCAACCCCATGCTTACCTGGTCAAAGAGCTGTTTGCCGGTGGTGTTGGGCTGGATGGCAAACTCCAGCTCTGCATCCATGGTGGTGACCCGCACATTGATCTACAGACAGACAGAATACCCATTAGTAACTCATATGTTCATAAACACAGACAGTACTTTAAGCAAAAGGAGAGGAAACATTTGCACAGCAGGGTAATTCTCTTCCAAGGTGCTGGTTTTGACAAGACCAATATGAAGCACAGCAAATTCAGAGGAAAGAGATACACATGTTAATGTCCCACAGATATGTGTGTTACACAGAACCCACTTGGCAGCATGCTCCCCCCTCCCTTCCCCTCCCTCCGTCAGTCTCCTTAGCTGCATCCCTCCATCTCACAGCTGAAGAGAAGAGAACACATACTGTTAATGTACAGCAGTACAAAGTGAGAATCCACTACACTGATACACCACCACTGCCGGGGACCTGAAAAGAGAGGGCCAAGGGCTTTAGCTGCATATACTGTAGCCTAATGCGTTTTCACGTGGATGTTGGAGTTATCGGACTGTGTTGACTGGGCACCTGTGCAGTCTTCTGCTGAAGACATGTAAGTGTGTGTGCTCCACTTCTTATCATTCTTCTAGAAATATCTCTAACCTCTTGTCGGACACGAGCACACTCATTCTCACTTCAGAATTTAGGTCAACTACCCCTTTAAGTGATTGCCTAGTTAAATAAAGGTTCAATAAAAAATAATTTAAAAAAAAAGTTGAGCAACAATGCATCCAAGAGGGCTGTGCCATAGACATACCCCCTGAAGACGAAACACAATAAAAAAAAACATAAACTCCTGTCAATTCACATGATGCAGCTCATAAGACACAAAATAAGCCAGAAAGTGCTCTGGGCCAGAATCTAAGTGAGTCACACTTGCTCTGTTGAAATGATCCCCTCTCTCACTCTCTCTCTCTCTGTGTCCCATTTCTCTCCCCCTCTCCTCTCGTCCCGAGGCACTGAGCTTCACAGAAAGAGGGTACAATAGCAGTCATTTGGCACCAGAATAGCAGCAGCAGCCATTTGGCTGAGGATTCTCTGATGGCCCTTTAGCGCACTGGTTCTCAATCCTGGTCCTGGGGACCCAAAGGGGTGCACATTTTTGTTTTTGCCCTAGCACTACACAGCTGATTCAAATGATCAACTCATCAAAAGGCTCTGATGATTTGAATCAGGTGTGTGGTGCTAGGGCAAAAACGTGCACCCCTTTGGGTCCCCAGGACCAGGATTGAGAACCAGTGCTTTAGCGCGTCAATGAGTAAATACCTCTGGTACAGAAACAGAACTCCATGGGTTTGAATTATTCACCGCTTTAAAAATAAATCCTCAATGCCAGCTGAACTTGAGGAGTGAATAGTGCAGTGTAGTTCTGTTCTAGGAGCTGAGATATAGGCCAAAGACAGAGACAAAACAGGAAATAAATTAAGTGTTTCAGATTTGCACCAGGGGCAATATTGGACTCAATCCAATGCAATCCAGGATATCAGAACTATGTCAGCGCCAAAGCTAAAAGTCATAAGACCCTTTAACCGTTAATGAAAACATACACCATCTTAATCACATCTATAGAACACAGAGGCCTTAGAACAGGCAGACAGCAGTAGCAATACAGAGATATAACATCTACAGAAAATACAGGAATGCCTATAGGGAGGTGTTGCGGTATATGTTCAGAGCCATATTCCTCATATTTGATCTCATGTCAAATGTTTTTGAAGTGTTGTAGTTGGAAGTTCACCTGCCCCATCTAAAGCCTATTCTTTTGTGGTGCTGCTATATGCCATCAAGTGCTAACAGCCAGTAGGTCGAACGATTATGATTTTTCAACGCTGGTACCGATAATTGGAGGACCAAAAAAAGCCGATACCGATTATAGTCGGCCGATTTTTTTATATTTGTAATAATGACAATTACAACAATACTGAATGAACACTTATTTTAACTTAATATAATACATCAAAAAAATCTATTTAGTCTCAAATAAATAATGAAACATGTTCAATTTGGTTTAAATAATGCAAAAACAAAGAGTTGGACAAGAAAGTAAAAATGCAATATGTGCCATGTAAAAAAGCTAACATTTAAGTTCCTTGCTCAGAACATGAGAACATATGGAAGCTGGTGGTTCCTTTTAACATGAGTCGTCAATATTCCCAGGTAAGAAGTTTTAGGTTGTAGTTATTATAGGACTATTTCTCTCTATACCATATGTATTTGTCACGATTCCCACCGACGGTGGCGCCCCCTCCTGCTCGGGTGGCGCTCGGCGGTCGTCGTCACCGGCCTATTAGCTGCCACCGATTCCCTTTTGCTTTTCCCTTTTTTTATTTTGTGACACCTGTGGTCAATTAGCCATTAGAGGGGCTATTTAGTTTAGCTGGCCCGCTCCTGTTCGTGCGGGATTAATGATTGTTTCTTGTGTGACGGCTTGTGTTCATGTCGACGTTGTTGTACGCCGCATGTATTTTCTCCCCTGTGTGTGGGAACATTTGTTTTTTTTGGTGAGTGTATATTAAAAACACCACTACCCTGTGTTCGCTGGTTCCTGCGCCTCATTCCTCCTCCACAATTACCAAGCCTTAACAGTATTTCATATACCTTTGACTATTGGATGTTCTAATAGGTACTTTAGTATTGCCAGCCTAATCTCGGGAGTTGATAGGCTTGAAGTCATAAACAGCGCAATGCTTGAAGCACAGCGAAGAGCTGCTGGCAAATGCACGAAAGTGCTGTTTGAATAAATGCTTACGATCCTGCTGCTGCCTACCACCGCTCAGTCAGAATGCGCTATCAAATCATAGACTTAATTATAATAACACACACAAATACGAGCCTTAGGTCATTAATATGGTCAAATCCGGAAACTATCATTTCGAAAACAAATCCCTAAGTCTAAATATTGCTGTTACATTGCACAACCTTCAATATTATGTCCTAATTATGTAAATAGTCTGGCAAATTAATTAGTCTTTGTTAGGAAGAAATGGTCTTCACACAGTTCGCAACGAGCCAGGCGGCCCAAACTGCTGCATATATCCTGACTCTGCTTGCACAGAACGCAAGAAAAGTGACACAATTTCCCTAGTGTCACGTCCTGACCCATGTAAGATGTCATTTTCTATAGTAGAGTAGGTCAGGGCGTGACAGGGGGTGTTTTGGGGTGGTTTTCTATGTTCTCTATTTCTATGTGGTTATTCTAGGTTTCTGTTTCTATGTTGGGTTTTTTGGGATGATCTCCAATTAGAGGCAGCCAGTCCTCATTTTCTCTAATTGGAGATCATATTTAAGTAGGGTTTTTTTCCACTTGTGTTTGTGGGTTGTTATATTTTGAGTAGTGTTTGTTTCTCTCTGCATCACAGTTTGTTGTTTTGTCATTTTCAGTTATTTGTGTATTGCAAAGTTTCACGGATTTAATAAAATGTGGAACTACAACCACGCTGCACTTTGGTCCGCTCCTTTAGACACCTAGTTAAAAGAAATTCATGTTAGCAGGCAATATTAACTAAATATGCAGGTTTAAAAATATATACTTGTGTATTGATTTTAAGAAAGGCATTGACGTTTATGGTTAGGGATACATTGGTGCAACGACAGTGCTTTTTTTGCGAATGCGCTTGTTAAATCACCTGTCTGGCGACGTAGGCTGTGATTCAATGACAAATTAACAGGCACCACATCGATTATACGCAACGCAGGACAAGCTAGATGAAGTAGTAATATCATCAACCATGTGTAGTTAACTAGTGATTATGTTAAGATATTTTATTAAAAATAATCAAAGTTTAATGCTAGCTAGCACCGGCCTTAATCGGTGTCCAAAACTGCCGATTACCGATTGTTATGAAGACTTGAAATCGGCCCTAATTAATCTGCCATTCCGATTAATTGGTCAACCTCTAATATGTGCGCAATGCTTGATAATGTGTGTAAAGTCAACAGAGAGGTCTATGTTCTGGGTGACCTGAACATTGACTGGTTAGCAACTACAGTTAAAGTCGGAAGTTTACATACACCTTAGCCAAATACATTTTAATTCAGTTTCACAATTCCTGACATTTATTTCCAAGTAAAAATGCCCTGTCTTAGGTCAGTTAGGATCACCACTTTATTTTAAGAATGTGAAATGTCAGAATAATACTAGAGAGAATGATTTATTTCAGCTTTTATTTATTTCATCACATTCCCAGTGGGTCAGAAGTTTACATACACTCAATTAGTACTTGGTAGCATTGCCTTTAAATTGTTTAACTTGGGTAAAACGTTTCGGGTAGCCTTCCACAAGCTTCCCACAATAAGTTGGGTGAATTTTGGCCTATTCCTCCTGACAAAGCTGGTGTAACTGGTCTTGTCCCATCTTGATTACTGTCTGGTAATATGGCCAAGGGTAGCAAAGAAAGACCTAGCAAAGCTGCAGCTAGCTCAAAACAGAGCAGCATGCTTTTAACTACACATGCAGAACTAACAACAACATTCATGCCAGTCTTTCCTGGTTGAGGGTTGACAATATATTAACTGCTTCTCTTCTAGTATTTATGAGAAATATTAATTTGACAAAAATTTCAGATTGTCTGCATAGTCAAAAAATTCAACTCAGTCATCCATACATACACCACCTAACATGCCACCAGGGGTCTCTTTACAGTCCTAAAGTCCAAAACGAATTCACGGCAATGCCCAGTTTTATACAGAGCAATGATCGCATGAAACTCTGTTCCATCTCCAATTTCTCAAGCAAACAGAATTACCTTTAAAAAATGTATTAAAAAACAACTAATGGAACGGCGGGGACTGTGAAGGGACAAACACAAACACACATTGTTTGTAAATCGTTGTATTTTACATTTTTGTGACTGTCCTTGTCTATCAATGTATCAGTGTTTTGTTACTTGTCATGTTCTGTGTTTTTTGTGGACCCCAGGAAAAGTAGCTGCTGCTTCTGCAAAAGCTAATGGGGATCCTAATAAACAAATAAATAACAACAAGTCTCATAACCAAACATCAATATTAATTTAGCCCATCATAACTATATGGGTAATTTGTAGCTTCAGCGCCAATATGTGGCCATCTATCTCCCTTGCAGTCAGTGTGTAATAACTTCCATTGCTTCAGTGTGTGTCTGTGACTGCAGCAAGTCAGGCTCAGCCAGTATCAACCGGATATAACCAAAGGGAGGAAGGAAGAGTAGAGGCTGGCAGAGGAAAGAGACTGGCACATGGAGAAAAAGAAAGAGAGTACAGACTCAGTGAGCATAGCCTTGCTATTGAGAAAGGTCGCCGAAGGCAGACCTGACTTTCAAGATGGCGTAGCAGTCAGACGTCTTTGTCCTTCGTCCTGTCGTGTCCCATGTATATATATATTTTTATATATTTTTCTTCGCATATCTTTTTATATTTTTCTAACCCCGTACTTCAAAATACTCTCCTGCAACCCGCCTCACCTAATGTAGTGTGGACCTGCTTTTTCTCTAAAGTATTTTTCTCTATTACTGGAATCTCTATTCTCTATTACTGGAATCTCCAACATAAGCTAGCCAGCTAACGGTCATTATATATATATATATATATATATATATATATATATATATATATATATATATATATATATATTTATTTCCCCACCTAGTATTATAGCAGCTAACGTCCCCTGAACGCACAGCCGCTAATCCGCGGCCTGCTAGCTATCTAAAGCACATTGGACTGCTGGCTTAAGAGGCCCATCGGACATATTTCTTTAGCCACTATACATATTTTGCCAATTGGCCTGGTTTACCACACGGAGCCCTGCTGATCCGTCCGCTGATGTAACTGCACGAGGAGGCCACAACAGACTTACCTCCGTCGCGTCGCCCCTCTAAGGCCTTTCTGTTAGCCTGCTAGCCCGCCGCTAGCTGCCTGCAGCCACGCACTGGACTCTTATGACCACCCGGCTACGCATGCCTCTCCCTAACGTCACCATGCCTTGTCCATTGCTGTTTTGGTTTGTAACTATTGTTTTATTTCACTGTAGAGCGTCTAGCACGGCTCAAAACGCCTCGGCTAACAATTTAGTTCCACCTCCCACACACGCAGTGACATCACCTGGTTTAAATGCTACTTCTAGAGACAATATCTCTTTCATTATCACTATATGCACAGGTTTACCCCCACTGTATTCACAGCCTACTATACCTTTGCCTGTATATTATGCCTTGAATATATTCTACCATGCCCAGAAATCTGCTCCTTTTACTCTCTGTTCTGAACGTGCTAGACGTCCAGTTCTGTTAGCCTTTAGCCGTACCCTTACCCTTATCCTCTGTTCCTCTGGTGATGTAGAGGTTAATCCAGGCTCTGCAGTGTCTAGCTCCATTCCCATCCCCCAGGTTCTCTCATTTGTTGACTTCTGCAACCGTAAAAGCCTTGGTTTCATGCATGTTAACATTAGAAGCCTACTGCCCTAGCACACTCCACCAATCCGGATGTCCTAGCCTTGTCTGAATCCTGGCTTAGGAAGACCACCAAAAACCTTGACATTTCCATCACTAACTATAACAGTTTCCGACAAGATAGAACTGCCAAAGGGGGCGGTGTTGCAATCTACTGCAAAGATTACCTGCAGAGTTCTGTCTTACTATCCAGGTCTGTACCCAAACAATTCGAGCTCCTACTTCTAAAAATTAACCTTTACAGAAAAAAGTCTCTCACCGTTGCCGCTTGCTATTGACCACCCTCTGCACCCAGCTGTGCCCTCGACACCATATGTGATTTGATTGCCCCCCATCTATCTTCTGAGCTCGTGCTGCTAGATTACCTAAACTGGGACATGCTTAACACCCCGGCCATCCTACAATCTACACGGGCACCCTCATAGATATCATCCTAACTAACTCGCCCTCCAAATACACCTCTGCTGTTTTCAACCAAGATCTCAGCGATCACTGCCTCATTGCCTGCATCCGTAATGGGTCTGCGGTCAAATGACCACCCCTCATCACTGTCAAATGCTCCCTAAAACACTTCTGCGAGCAGGCCTTTCTAATCGACCTGTCCGGGGTATCCTGGAATGACATCAACCTCATCCCGACAGTAGAGGATGCCTGGTTGTTCTTTAAAAGTGCATTCCTCACCATCTTAAATAAGCATGCCCCATTCAAAAAATGTAGAACCAGGAATAGATATAGCCCTTGGTTCACTCCAGACCTGACTGCCCTTGACCAGCACAAAAACATCCTGTGGCGTTCTGCATTAGCATCGAATAGCCCCCGTGATATGCAACTTTTCAGGGAAGTTAGGAACCAATATACACAGGCAGTTAGGAAAGCTAAGGCTAGCTTTTTTAAACAGAAATTTGCATCCTGCAGTACAAACCCAAAATAGTTCTGGGACACTGTAAAGTCCATGGAGAATAAGAGCACCTCCTCCCAGCTACCCACTGCTCTGAGGCTAGGAAACACTGTTACAACCGATAAATCCACAATAATTGAGAATTTCAATAAGCATTTCTCTACGGCTGGCCATGCTTTCCACCTGGCTACCCCTACCCCGGTCAACTGCCCGGCTCCCTCCACAGCAACCCGCCCAAGCCCTCCTTCACCCATATCCAGATAGCTGATGTTCTGAAAGAGCTGCAAAATCTGGACCCCGACAAATCTGCCGAGCTAGACAATCTGGACCCTCTCTTTCTAAAAGGATCTGCCAAAATTGTTGCAACCCCTATTACTAGCCTGTTCAACCTCTCTTTCGTATCGTCTGAGATTCCCAAAGATGGGAAACATACCGCGGTCATCCCCCTCTTCAAAGGGGGAGACACTCTAGACGCAAACTGCTACAGACCTATATCTATCCTACCCTGCATCTCTAAGGTCTTCGAAAGCCAAGTTAACAGATTATCAACCATTTTGAATCACACCGTACCTTCTCCGCTATGCAATCTGGTTTCAGAGCCGGTCATGGGTGCACCTCAGCCACGCTCAAGGTCCTTAACGATATCATAACTGCCATCGATAAGAGACATTACTGTGCAGCTGTATTCATCGACCTGGCCAAGGCTTTTGACTCTGTCAATCACCACATTCTTATTGGCAGACTCAACAGCCTTTGTTTCTCAAATGATTGCCTTGCCTGGTTCACCAACTACTTCTCTGATAGAGTTCAGTGTGTCAAATCGGAGGGCCTGTTGTCCGGACCTCTGGCAGTTTCTATGGGGGTGCCACAGGGTTCAATTCTCAGGCCGACTCTTTTCTCTGTATACATCAATGATGTCACTCTTGCTGCTGGTGATTCTCTGATCCACCTCTACGCAGACGCACCATTCTGTATACTTCTGGCCCTTCTTTGGACACTGTGTTAACTAACCTCCAGACGAGCTTCAATGCCATACAACTTCCGTGGCCTCCAACTGCTCTTAAATGCAAATAAAACTAAATGCATGCTATTCAACCAATCATTGCCCGCACCTGCCCGCCCATCCAGCATCACTACTCTGGACGGCTCTGACTTAGAATACGTGGATAACTACAAATACCTGGGTGTCTGGCTAGACTGTAAACTCTCCTTCCAGACTCATATTAAGCATCACCAATACAAAATTAAATCTAGAATCGGCTTCCTATTCCGCAACAAAGCATCCTTCACTCATGCTGCCAAACATACCCTTGTAAAACTGACCATCCTACTGATCCTCGACTTCGGCGATGTCATCTATAAAATAGCCTCCAACACTCTACTCAACAAACTGGATGCAGTCTATCACAGTGCCATCCGTTTTGTCACCAAAGCCCCATACACTACCCACCATTGCGACCTATACGCTCTAGTTGGCTGGCCCTCACTTCATACTCGTCGTCAAACCCACTGGCTACAGGTTATCTACAAGTCTCAACTAGGTAAAGCCCCGCCTTATCTCAGCTCGCTGGTCACCATAGCAGCACCCACTCGTAGCACGCGCTCCAGCAGGTATATCTCACTGGTCACCCCCAAAGCCAATTCCTCCTTTGCTCGCCTTTCCTTCCAGTTCTCTGCTGCCAATGACTGGAACGAACTGCAAAAATCTCTGAAGCTGGAGATTCCCATCTCCCTCACTAGCTTAAGCACCAGCTGTCAGAGCAGCTCACAGATCACTGCACCTGTTCATAGCCCATCTGTATACAGCCCATCTATCTACCTCATCCCCATACTGTATTTATTTATTTATTCTGCTCCTTTTGCACCCCAGTATCTCTACTTGCACATCCATCTTTTGCACATCTACCATTCCGGTGTTTAATTGCCATATTGTAATTACTTTGCCACCATGGCCTATTCATTGCCTTAATTCCATTATTTTACCTAATTTGCACTCACTGTATATAGACTTTTTGTTTTCTTTTTTTCTACTGTATTATTGACTGTATGTTTTGTTCATTCCATGTGTAACTCTGTGTTGTATGTGTCTAACTGCTATGCTTTATCTTGGCCAGGTCGCAGTTGCAAATGAGAACTTGTTCTCAACTAGCCTAACTGGTTAAATAAAGGTGAAATAAAAAAAATAAAAAAAAGAGAAGACAGGCTATGTGCACACTGCCCACAAAATGAGGTGGAAACTGAGCTGCACTTCCTAACCTCCTGCCAAATGTATGACCATATTAGAGCCACATATTTCCCACAGATTACACAGACCCACAAAGAATTCAAAAACAAATCCAATTTTGATAAACTCCCATATCTATTGGGTGAAATGCCACAGTGTGCAATCACAGCAGCAAGATTAGTGACCTGTTGCCACAAGAAAAGGGCAACCAGTGAAGAACAAACACCATTGTAAATACAACCTATATTTATGTTGATTTATTTTCCCTTTTGTACTAACTATTTGCACATCATTACAACACTGTATATAGACAGATGACATTTGAAAAGTATTTATTCTTTTTGAAATTTTGTGAGTGTAATGTTTACTGTACATTTGTATTGTTTATTTTACTTTTGTTAATTATCTATTTCACTTGATTTGGCAATGTAAACATATGTTTCCCAATAACGCCATTAAATTGAAATTGAATTGAGAGAGAGAGCAAGTTAGAGCAGAGTGGAGATCTGCAATAAGACATGTGACAGAGGGAGTAAATATCCCAGTGCATAGTTGGCCAACTCAGCTGACAGACTGACAGCACTGGCCTTGGTATATACAGTACATCACTGGCCAGCAGCAGCAGAGATGCAGCTGAGGACAATGCACTAGCAGTAAGAGGGGTGTGCACACCAGAGACAGAAGCTTAAAGGGCATGCACACACTTAGAGCAGTGTGCAAAAGCAGAGGATGTGCCTTTTGATTGTGCACTAGGAAGGAGGAGCAAGAAAATATGCTAAGGAAGTCAGGCTAAAGGAGTGTGCACGAGGAGAGAGGATCTATCAGAAGCGTGCACGAGGAGAGCGGATCTATCAGGAGCGTGCACGAGGAGAGTGGATCTATCAGGAGCGTGCAAGAGGTGAGCAGATCTATCAGGAGTGTGCAAGAGGTGAGCGGATCTATCAGGAGCGTGCAAGAGGTGAGCGGATCTATCAGGAGCGTGCAAGAGGTGAGCGGATCTATCAGGAGCGTGCAAGAGGTGAGCGGATCTATCAGGAGCGTGCAAGAGGAGAGCGGATCTATCAGGAGCGTGCAAGAGGAGAGCGGATCTATCAGGAGCGTGCAAGAGGAGAGCGGATCTATCAGGAGCGTGCAAGAGGAGAGCGGATCTATCAGGAGCGTGCACGAGAGCAGATCTATCAGGAGTGTGCACGAGGAGAGAGGACCTATCAAGAGTGTGCACGAGGAGAGAGGTGCAATGCTAGAAGAGCATGCACATAGAAAGCAGTAGGTCAGGTATTATTAGAGGAGGATGTTGACATGTTGGTAGTCAGTGAATTAGCAGGTCAGGACAGGGCTGTCGGAGGATTAGTGGGTTACGGCTTTGGTGTCTATATATACAGTAAGTACTGTGTCTATTTATGTGTTGTGTAAATGATGGTTACGGAGGGTTAGGATGGGGCTGTATGAAGGGTTTGGTTTGTATATAAGTGTCTTCAGAAAGTATTCATACCTCTGGACAACATTTTGCTGTGATACAGTCTGAATTCAACATTTATTAAATAGTTATTATCTTCTCACCCATCTACACACAATACCCCATAATAACAAAGTGAAAACATGTTTAAAAAAAAGAATTCTACTTTGACATTATCGGATATTGTGTGTAGGCTAGTGACAAAAAAATCTCAATTAAATCAATTTTAAATGCAGGCCTTAACACAACAAAATGTGGAAAAAGTCAAGGGGTGTATATAATACTTTCTGAAGGCACTGATATATATACAGTGCATTGGGAAAGTATTCACACCCCTTGACTTTTTCCAAATTTTGATTCGTAACTGTCACGTCCTGGCCAGTATATAAGGTTAATTGTTTTGTAGTTTGGTCAGGGCGTGGCAGGGGGTATTTGTTTTCTGTGGTTCGGGGTGGTGTGTTTTGTGTAAAGGGTGTTTGATTTAGTAATTCCGGGTTTTGGTTTATGTTTAGTAATTCTACGGTTAGTCTAGGTTGTGTGTTTCTATGTTTGGTTGATTGGGGTTGGGACTCTCAGTTGAAGGCAGGTGTTGTCTATCTGCCTTTGATTGAGAGTTCCATATATTAGGGTGTGTTTGTATGTGTGATTTGTGGGTGATTGTTCTGTGTTTCGCCTTGTGCCTTACCAGACTGTTTTTGTTGATCGTTCGTGGTTTTGTTATTTTGTATGTTCGTTTTGAAAGATAATTAAAAATCAAGATGAGCATTCACGTACCTGCTGCATATTGGTCCACATTTTCTGATGACGATTTCGCATTATCGTCAGAAGACGAAGACAACAACCGTGACAGAATCACCCACCACCAAAGGACCAAGCAGCAGAGGAAGGAGCAGACGGAGTTCGAGTTGGACTGGCGGGAGAAGTGGACTTGGGAGGAAGTTCTGGACGGGGCCGGACCCTGGCATCAGGCTGGGGATTATCGACGCCCGCAGGGGGAAATTGAGGCAGCCAAGGCAGAGAGGCGGTGGTACGAGGCCAAGTACGCGCTGAAGGAGAAGCACGAGAGGCACCCCCAAGAAAATTTTTGGGGGGGGCACACGGGTAGTTTGGCTAGGCGTAAGAAGAGCCGGAAGCCAGCTACTCGTGGTTATATGGAGGAGCGTATGGGGTGGAGAGCGCTATGTTTCGCTGAGGAGCGCACTATCTCACCCATACGCACGCACAGTCCGGTGCGCGTTATTCCAGCCCCTCGCAGGTGCCGTGCTAGAGCGGGCATCCAGCCTGGTAGGAGGATGCCTGCGCAGCGCATCTGGTCGCCGGTACGCCTCCGAGGACCAGGCTACCCAACTCCCGCTCTACGCACGGCTACCATCAGGCCCCTGCACAGCCCAGTCTGCCCTGTACGAGCACCCCGCTCGTACAGGGCTACTAGTTCCATCCAGCCAAGGCGGGTTGTGCAGGAGGTAAGATCTAGACCGGCTGTGCGCCTCCATAGCCCTGGGTTTCCAGCTCCTGTCTCTCGTGCGGACCCGGAAGTGCGTCAACCCAGTCCGACTCGTCCTGTTCCCGCTCCCCGCACTAGCCTGGAGGTGCGTGTACATAATCTGGTAAGCCCAGTACCAGCACCACGCACCAGGCTACAAGTGCGTCAACCCAGCCTCGCCAGTCAACAGTCTTCATCAGAGCTGCCCGCCAGTCAACAGTCATCATCAGAGCTGCCCGCCAGTCAACAGTCATCGTCAGAGCTGCCCGCCAGTCAACAGTCATCGTCAGAGCTGCCCGCCAGTCAACAGTCATCGTCAGAGCTGCCCGCCAGTCAACAGTCATCGTCAGAGCTGCCCGCCAGTCAACAGTCATCGTCAGAGCTGCCCGCCAGTCAACAGTCATCGTCAGAGCTGCCCGCCAGTCAACAGTCATCGTCAGAGCTGCCCGCCAGTCAACAGTCATCGTCAGAGCTGCCCGCCAGTCAACAGTCATCGTCAGAGCTGCCCGCCAGTCAACAGTCATCGTCAGAGCTGCCCGCCAGTCAACAGTCATCGTCAGAGCTGCCCGCCAGTCAACAGTCGTCAGAGCTGCCCGCCAGTCAACAGTCGTCAGAGCTGCCCGCCAGTCAACAGTCGCCAGAGAGGTCAGACTGCGCTGAACTGCCGGAGTGGCCAGACTGCGCCGAACTGCCGGAGTGGCCAGACTGCGCCGAACTGCCGGAGTGGCCAGACTGCGCCGAACTGCCGGAGTGGCCAGACTGCGCCGAACTGCCGGAGTGGCCAGACTGCGCCGAACTGCCGGAGTGGCCAGACTGCGCCGAACTGCCGGAGTGGCCAGACTGCGCTGAACTGCCGGAGTGGCCAGACTGCCCTGAACTGCCGGAGTGGCCAGACTGCCCTGAACTGCCGGAGTGGCCAGACTGCCCTGAACTGCCGGAGTGGCCAGACTGCCCTGAACTGCCGGAGTGGCCAGACTGCCCTGAACTGCCGGAGTGGCCAGACTGCCCTGAACTGCCGGAGTGGCCAGACTGCCCTGAACTGCCGGAGTGGCCAGACTGCCCTGAACTGCCGGAGTGGCCAGACTGCCCTGAACTGCCGGAGTGGCCAGACTGCGCTGAACTGCCGGAGTGGCCAGACTGCGCTGAACTGCCGGAGTGGCCAGACTGCGCTTAACTGCCGGAGTGGCCAGACTGCCCTGAACTGCCGGAGTGGCCAGACTGCCCTGAACTGCCGGAGTGGCCAGACTGCCCTGAACTGCCGGAGTGGCCAGACTGCCCTGAACTGCCGGAGTGGCCAGACTGCCCTGAACTGCCGGAGTGGCCAGACTGCCCTGAACTGCCGGAGTGGCCAGACTGCCCTGAACTGCCGGAGTGGCCAGACTGCCCTGAACTGCCGGAGTGGCCAGACTGCCCTGAACTGCCGGAGTGGCCAGACTGCCCTGAACTGCCGGAGTGGCCAGACTGCCCAGACTGTCCCGAATTGCCAGACTGCCCAGACTGTCCCGAATTGCCAGACTGCCCAGACTGTCCCGAATTGCCAGACTGCCCAGACTGTCCCGAATTGCCAGACTGCCCAGACTGTCCCGAATTGCCAGACTGCCCAGACTGTCCCGAATTGCCAGACTGCCCAGACTGTCCCGAATTGCCAGACTGCCCAGACTGTCCCGAATTGCCAGACTGCCCAGACTGTCCCGAATTGCCAGACTGCCCAGACTGTCCCGAATTGCCAGACTGCCCAGACTGTCCCGAATTGCCAGACTGCCCAGACTGTCCCGAATTGCCAGACTGCCCAGACTGTCCCGAATTGCCAGACTGCCCAGACTGTCCCGAATTGCCAGACTGCCCAGACTGTCCCGAATTGCCAGACTGCCCAGACTGTCCCGAATTGCCAGACTGCCCAGACTGTCCCGAATTGCCAGACTGCCCAGACTGTCCCGAATTGCCAGACTGCCCAGACTGTCCCGAATTGCCAGACTGCCCAGACTGTCCCGAATTGCCAGACTGCCCAGACTGTCCCGAATTGCCAGACTGCCCAGACTCTCCCGAATTGCCAGACTGCCCCGACTGCCCCCCGGCGAAGCCAGAGTGGCCCGACAGCCTGGAACGGCCGGAGCCAGAGCCACCTCCAGAAATAGGTGGGTTGGGGAGGGGGGGTGTAGCACAGTGCCGTCGTTGACGGCAGCCACCCTCCCTTCCCTCCCTTTAGAAAAGGGGACTTTTTGTTGGTGTTGCTTGGGGTTATTTTTTGTTAAGGTGCTTCTGGGGTAGCACCTTTAAGGGGGGGGTACTGTCACGTCCTGGCCAGTATATAAGGTTAATTGTTTTGTAGTTTGGTCAGGGCGTGGCAGGGGGTATTTGTTTTCTGTGGTTCGGGGTGGTGTGTTTTGTGTAAAGGGTGTTTGATTTAGTAATTCCGGGTTTTGGTTTATGTTTAGTAATTCTACGGTTAGTCTAGGTTGTGTGTTTCTATGTTTGGTTGATTGGGGTTGGGACTCTCAGTTGAAGGCAGGTGTTGTCTATCTGCCTTTGATTGAGAGTTCCATATATTAGGGTGTGTTTGTATGTGTGATTTGTGGGTGATTGTTCTGTGTTTCGCCTTGTGCCTTACCAGACTGTTTTTGTTGATCGTTCGTGGTTTTGTTATTTTGTATGTTCGTTTTGAAAGATAATTAAAAATCAAGATGAGCATTCACGTACCTGCTGCATATTGGTCCACATTTTCTGATGACGATTTCGCATTATCGTCAGAAGACAAAGACAACAACCGTGACAGTAACAGCCTTATTCTAAAATTGATTAAAATTGTTTCTTTTCCCTGGTACTGTATATACACACTACATGACCAAAAGTATGTAGATACCTGCTCATATTACATCTCATTCCAAAATTATGGGCATTAATATGAAGTTGGTCCCCCCTTCGCTGCTATAACAGCCTCCAATCGTCTAGGAAGGTTATCCACCCCTATACATTGCTGCTGGGACTTGCTTCCATTCAGCCACAAGAGCATTAGTGAGGTCAGGCACTTATGTTGAGCGATTAAGCCTGGCTCGCAGTCGGCTTTCCAATTAATCCCAAAGGTGTTCAATGGGGTTGAGGTCAGGGCTCTGTGTAGGTCAGTCAAGTTCTTCTACACAGATCTCCACAAACCATGTGTGTGTGTGAAGTCCCCACAAGAATAATAAACAAGCAAAAGATTTCACCAACTAGTCCCAAAAAGGTCAAACGCTATTGTATGGGGTAAAGGGTTAAGGTTAGAATTAGTGTTAGGGTTACAGTCAGGTTTAGGGTTAGTTTTAGGGTTAGGAGCTAGGTCTACTGTAGGTTTGGGGTTAAAGGTTAGGTTTTCGGGTTAAAGGTTAGGGTAAGGAGCTAGGGTTAGTTTTAGGGTTAGGGAAAATATTATTTTGAATGGGACTTTAGGTTATTTATACAAGACTGTGTGTGTGTGTGTGTGTGTGTGTGCGCGCGCACACGTGTACGCGTGTCTGCATGTGTGCACGTGTGTAACAGGTGGCTGACAACGTGGCAGACACCTTGCGGGCTTGGTTTAATGTAATTGTAAAAAGCTGCCCCACACCACTAAACAGGGATTTAAACACTGACTGGGGCACAGAAAACAATGACTGTAGGATTAACCTCTTAGGCTGGGAGATGGGACCTTAGTAACACTCCATCATTAACACATGATGGATCACATTAACAGAAAGGTTGCACGATATATATTCCACAAATCTAACAACGTAGATTGATTATGTTTGATCTAAACTGTCTTTATGCAAAAGTTTATAAAAATATATATAATTATACACTTCAATAGCTACAGGACCTCTACCTACAGAAGTCTTGCAGGTAGACCACTTTTTCCCTTCAAGAATGATTATGTGGCCTGGATCCTGGTATTGGAGGTAATTCTGGTGCGGTGTAAAGATAATTTCCTTTGTGTCGTAGCAGTGCCCATCCTATAGCCCATCAACAGCTTATTTCTATAAGGAAATAATTGAATATGTTTGTGTGTGCGTGTTCGAGAGCAAGAGAGAGCGAGAGAAACTGAGCAGGAGAAAGAGCGAGAGAAACTGAGCGGGAGAAAGAGCAAGAGAAACTGAGCGGGAGAGAGAGCGAGAGAAACTGAGCGGGAGAAAGAGCAAGAGAAACTGAGCGGGAGAGAGAGCGAGAGAAACTGAGCAGGAGAAAGAGCGAGAGAAACTGAGCGGGAGAGAGAGCGAGAGAAACTGAGCAGGAGAAAGAGCGAGAGAAACTGAGCGGGAGAAAGAGCAAGAGAAACTGAGCGGGAGAAAGAGCAAGAGAAACTGAGCGGGAGAGAGAGCGAGAGAAACTGAGCGGGAGAAAGAGCGAGAGAAACTGAGCGGGAGAAAGAGCGAGAGAAACTGAGCGGGAGAAAGAGCGAGAGAAACTGAGCGGGAGAAAGAGCGAGAGAAACTGAGCGGGAGAGAGAGCGAGAGAAACTGAGCAGGAGAAAGAGCAAGAGAAACTGAGCGGGAGAGAGAGCGAGAGAAACTGAGCGGGAGCGAGCGGGAGAGAAACTAAGCGGGAGAGAGAGCGAGAGAAACTGAGCGGGAGAAAGAGCGAGACAAACTGAGCAAAACTGAGCAGGAGAAACTGAGTGGGAGCGAGCGGCAGAGAAACTGAGCGGGAGAGAGAGGGAGAGAAACTGAGCAGGAGAGAGAGCGAGAGAAACTGAGCGGGAGCGAGCGGGAGAGAAACTAAGCGGGAGAGAGAGCGAGAGAAACTGAGCGGGAGAAAGAGCGAGACAAACTGAGCGGGAGCGAGAGCGAGAGAAACTGACAGATACTGTAGAGGAGAAGAGCAGACAGAGCAAGATGTCTCAGAACTGATAGGAGCTGATCACCAACTGACAAACCACGTAGAGACAGAGCACTGCACAGTGAATACTAGAACCCTCTATTCTCTGACTGCGACTCGGCTATACATACAGTAGCAACGTCTGCTAGTTCAGTTTCTGTTCAGCTAATTCAGGAAGTAAATTGGAAATGGTTTAGAAAACCAGGCAAAAAAACTGATAACACCATCTTTATGGTGGCTGTTTCTATAGGTCCAGTGACCCCCAAGGCAGAGGTAGCCCGTTACATATCCCCAACCCAAGCAAGACTTGATAAGTATTGGTAAAATTGGTTAAAGATGGACAGCTGTGACTTATAGATAGCAAAATAGTTGTGAAGACATGTACCGATTCAATGACACATGGTTTGTGAACTGATGCACAAGACAACGCTGGATTCAAAACCTTTCAGTTTAAATGATTATACAAAATTCTTGCAATCAATAGAATGTTATATACATGTATATGGGGGATAGAACCATTCCAGCTCTGCAGATTTTGCTGCGAAGAGACAGAATCATTAGATCATTTGTTTTGGTACTGTCCATATGTAGCTTGTTTTTGGTCACAGGTTCAAGAATGGCTGAAGAATTGCAACATTTACCTGGGGCTAACTCTGCAAATAGCACTGCTAGGTGATTTAAAAAGTCATAGTCAATCGATCAATAACAGAATTATACTCATAGCACATTTTTTTATCTTTAATTTAAAACATGTAGAATCTATGAAAATAAAAATATATTTTGTTTGTTTTTCAGAACTTTCATAAAAGTTAACTATTGTATACTATACTGTGTCGGTGAAAATGTATACAGTACGTATAAGACGGAACTAGAAGCATAAGTCTTGTTGTCCAGTAGTTTACTCCAATTAGGGAAGGGGTGGTAGGGTTAGGAGAAAATAATAAAGGAAAATATATAAGAAAGTTGTGGAATAATAGTGAAGACATCAAAACTATGAAATCATGTAGTAACCCAAAAACACCCTTTGCCTTGATGACAGCTTTGCACACGCTAGGCATTCTCTCAACCAGCTTCACCTGGAATGCTTTTCCAACAGTCTTGAAGGAGTTCCCACATATGCTGAGCACTTGTTGGCTGCTTTTCCTTCACTCTGCAGTCCAACTTGGGTTGAGGTCGGGTGATTCTGAAGGCGAGATCATCTGATGCAGCACCATCACTCTCCTTCTTGGTCAAATAGCCCTTACACAGCCTGGAGGTGTGTTTTGGGTCATTGTCCTGTTGAAAAACAAATGATAGTGGGACTAAGTGCAAACCAGATGGGATGGCGTATCACTGCAGAATGCTGTGGTAGCCATGCTGGTTAAGTGTGCCTTGAATTCTAAATAAATCAGACAGTGTCACCAGCAAAGCACCCCCACACCTACTCCTCCATGCTTCATGGTGGGAACCACACATGCAGAGATCTTCCATTCACCTACTCTGCGTCTCACAAAGACACGGGGTTGGAACCAAAAATAACTTATCCTCTGCAGCAGAGGTAACTATGGGTCTTCCTTTCCTGTGGCGGTCATCATGAGAGCCAGTTTCATCATAGCGCTTGATGGTTTTGCAACTGCACTTGAAGAAACGTTCAAAGTTTTTGAAATGTTCTGCATTGACTGACCTTCATGTCACAAAGTAATGATGGACTGTCATTTCTCTTTGCTTATTTGAGCTGTTCTTGACATAATATGGACTTGGTCTTTTACCAAATATGTCTATTCCCTACCTTGTCACAACACAACTGAATGGCTCAAACGCATTAATAAGGAAAGAAATTCCACAAATTAACAAAGCCCACCTGTTAATTGAAATGCATTCCAGGTGACTACCTCATGAAACTGGTTGAGAGAATGACAAGAGTGTGCAAAGCTGTCATCAAGGCAAAGGGTGGCTACTTTGAAGAATCTCAAATATAAAATATATTTTGGTTTCTTTAACACTTTTTTGGGTTACAACATGATTCCATATGTGTTATTTCATAGTTTTGATATCTTCACTAATATTCTACAATGTAGAAAATAGTAAAAATAAAGAAAAACCCTTGAATGAGTAGGTGCGTTCAAACTTCTGACTGGTACTGTATATTTACAAAAAATATATATATGGGGGGATTGGAAATTATGCAGATAATGACATTGATGGAAGCCACAATCTGCAATATTCAATCTGATCTACCCCCACCCCCACCAAAAAAAAAAATCTTGATAAGTACGGATTTTCCATATGGTAAACTGTGTGTGTGTGTGTGTGTGGTACCAGACAGGCCTAATTAAATGCACAGCTGTTTGTTGCTAAGCCGGTTACCAGGGGCTTTAAGTCACAGAGGACCAGGCTTTACCCCTCTTCACTGCCTCCTCCTCTACCTCACCTCTCTTCACCCCTCACCCATCCTCATCCACCTCACCCCTCACTCATCCTCCTCTACCTCACCCCTCTTAACCATTGACCTCCACCTCACCCCTCTTCACCCCTCACCCATCCTCCTCCTCTACCTCATCCCACTTCACCCTCTGCCTAACCCCTCTTCACCCATCCCCCTTTACCTCCAATACTTCACCCTCTCCTTCACCTCTTGCCCGGGATCTACTAGATTTGTTTTACCTAGCAAGACATATAATAGAAAAGATACAGAGACTGATGTAGGGACATACGGCCGAGAGAGCAAGGGTTGAGTGTTTCAAGAGAGTTCTTTGGGGTCATGGGTTGAGTGTTTCAAGAGAGTTCTTTGGGGTCAAGGGTTGAGTGTTTCAAGATAGTTATTTTGGGTCCAAACTGCTGCAGAAGACTCTTGATATACCACCACCAGTTGTCCTGCCAGGCACCATAACACCAAGTCCATGTTTTTCTGGGAGATGCAGCCCCCTACATGAAAAACTGATTCACCCTTATCCAGGTATGTTGATAATAGAATGTTGGAATCAATCTTTCTGTTTCTAATTTCCCTTGTTACTGCATACATGTATGCACATCTATATGAGAAATGCCATTTTATTAAGGCTTTTGGAATATGGTTCCTGGAAAATTGTATTCTTTTTTTTTTACCAAATAGGCTATATTTTATATCTAACATATATTCTCATTATCTCTCATTCACAGGTGTCCATCTCAATGAACCTGGGTGTTCCTACAACTACCGCCACTCTCGTTGTCATAGAGAATGCTTTCGGCATCATGGCTGCAAGGATGAGGACTCTTGTTCGGCTAACCGAGTGTAACCCTGAAAAGGCTAAGGACATTCTGAAGGCTTGTCTGGCCTTCCACAACTACAACTCATTTTTATGATGTCTGTGTGCATTAATTTAGATTAGATTGAACTACACCACACAAAAGATAGCCTGTAAGGTCTGCAGCACACAGCTCTTCTCAACATTGTCAGTACTTGATTATCAAATAGAATGCATTGAAACACCTTGTATCGAGATGAAGAAACAGAGCTTTTTCAGCACACAAAAAAATTAACCTTATTCTTGCATCTGGGCTCTGAAAGTAAACCACAATACAACAGTGTCTGCTAAGAACAGACATGTAAACAACACATCAATGAAATATCATTAAAGTGTCAGACAAATGCAATTATTTGTAGAATAGTACAAATGTGTCTGTGAAAAAGACATGCAAACAAAAGTGTCTATTGAATAAAATTGTCTAGAGTCTGACTCCTGAGATGTCTGAACAACAAGAACAAGTTGTTAATTTCACTGTGGTCCCAGTCGTTCGGTCCATGTCTTCTTCTTGAAGTCATGCACAAATTCATGCAGCTGGTGATCAAATTCCAACCAGAGTTTTGGCAATAGTTCATCCATGAAATCAGCTATAGGTGCCAGGGCCCTGTGGAGAGGATGAGAAGAGGGGGGGACATGTTAGGAGTGTCTGTGGAGAGCAGTGTGCATGGTGAGGAGAGGAGGAAAAAAGGACAACAGAAGAGAGGAAAGGATATCAGAATAAAGGAGGAGAGTCTGAAATTATTTACTTCTGGGTGGCTCAATGCATGACGTTCTCCAGATCTTGAAATCGGTCTTTGCAACGCCTTTGCGAGTGATGTGTCATGGGCTGAGTCTGCAGCTCTTTTCTCCCTTCTTCTCACAGTCCTGCTACTACTGCTGCTGCTCTGTGGCATTGGTGAGGAGCAAGCCAGTGGAGTAGGTATTGGATGTGGGCCCAGGATAGGGCTTCCCAGGTCCTTCATAGAGATGGTTTTCCATTCTGCACTGCAGCTCAGTGCGGGAGATGGGTTGGGGGTTAATGACCAGTCAGTGCTGGGGGCAGGTGAAGAGGCAATGCTGGGGAGCAGAGAACAAAACCTGGTGTTGTCCCCATTCACTGGTGTTTGTGCCTTGAAAAATAAAAAAGTAGAGGGCTTTTTAGTTCACATAATCAAACCATCCAAAACATTCAATGAACAACATATGAAATATCATTAACCAGGACTAAAATAGACTATAATGTTGCAAATGTTTGAGCAGAGTTGAGTTAGCTTAGCTACTCAACTCTGCTCAAACATTTGCAACATTTTAGCTAGCTGGACCTTGATACCGAACTTTGACTTAGGTGTTACCAATGTGGGAAGCTTATGATTTTCTTTCTCTGACAAAATTATGTTTGATCAAAAAGTTGTAAAGATCTTTAGTTTAGTTGGTTGGCTTGCTTGCTTTCTCTACATGAGTATGTTGCTAGGCTAGAGCTGGCTGGCTGGCTTTTGTTCGCAAACATGGCTACTCTTTTCCTCGACTACAATAGAAAATACAACATACCTCATTCTCTTGTGAAGATGGCATGTTGCTTTCCGTCTTGCTTACTTCAGTACCTCCTTGGCTAAGCAACGCTTGAAGTTGTCGTTCGCCATGTTGAATCCACACTGAGTTTTCGGACTAAATCGATAAGAAGAAACTCGCGTCACCCCTACAGTTGACCAATCGCCAACGAAGGGGTGTAGACTTCGGCTACCGAACTTTGGCTTGCTTCGTCAAAACATTTTGTGTGCACAAACAGATGAACAAAACCCTTAACGAAGACCAAAACGAACCAAAATGTCACAAAATGTCTTCATAATATATGCACAAACTGTTCCAGATGGAGAGACTAGGAGAGGATGAGAATAGAGAGGGAGGACTAGAAGGACATCAAAAGGTATTGAGAAAATAATGAGCAGGGGAGAGCGACGGTAGACGTGGAGAGCGGAGGATTATGTAGAGCCTACGTTTTTTTATGTGTTTGGGCTAAGGTAAGGTTGAGGGAAAGGGATGGGTGAGTGAACTTCACACCTGATAATTAGATTTACTGACTTGGATAATTCCCATTATATTAATGAAAACCGGCTTATGAAATATTTAAAGCCTGCCTGTGTGTCTGGCGGGTGGGCGCAGGCATGCTGGTGTGGAGCAGGGAAAGTAGTGAGGCGAACCAGAGGGGCGACATGTGCAAAACGTTTCAGTAAATCAATAATGCATTAAGTCCCTCCATGCCCCACACCATAGTCCTACAATGGTGATACATGCTTACAAGCCACACAAATATACAGATGAAGTACACACACAACAAACAAGTACTCACTAACACACAACAAACAAGTACTCACTAACACACATACAACCCCCCCCCCAAAAAAAACCTGCAGACACTCGGCCCTCCGTGGAATGAGTTTGACACCTCTAGTTTACAGTGATTGACGGACTATAGAGTGGAGGGTTTACAGTGATTATGTAAACCACAGGGAGACTCTCTGGAGCTCTCCGTCTGTCTGTCCCCAAGCTCTGAGCCTGTTACAGACAAAATAAGCCTGTGTGTGTGTGTGTGTGTGTGTGTGTGTGTGTGTGTGTGTGTGTGTGTGTGTGTGTGTGTGTGTGTGTGTGTGAGTTTGCTCAAAATAAGAGTAAAGATGCCTTTATGTTTTCTACAAACAGGTCTGAAGTGGGTAATCAGGACACTGTCTGTGTTTTTGTTTGTGTGTTGGGGGGGGGTACTGTGTGGTTGTCAGTGGAGGCTGCTGAGGGGAGTACGGAGCAAATGGAATGGCATCAAATAGGTGTGTTTGATGTACTTGATACCATTCCACTAATTCCGCTCCAGCCACTACCACGAGCCCGTCCTCCCCAATTAAGGTGCCACCAACCTCCTGCGGTGTATGTGAGTGTTTGTTACAGACAGGTTACTGTGTCCTAACATGTGGCTGCTGTTCTTGCATGGTGTGAAAGATACTTTTGGACAAAGCCTGAGGTGTTGTGGTGGAAAATACATTGTGAAATTCACAACACAACCTGAACATTCATGTCTCCTGTGAATATTGTTTTCCCCAATGTGTTTATACATCTATATTTTCATCATTTTTTCCCCGAGGTGAGTCTCACCGGTTTGGGCATCTTTGTCCTCTCTCCAGCCTTGCCCTTCTGCTGAGAAAATACAAAGAAATCGTCCTCCGTCTCGTTGACTCGCCCTGGGCTCCACTGCCTGTAGGAGAGAGCAGATAAGTTATTATTAACACTATAAATAACAAAGGAGAGCGCAGATCAGTTACCATTAACACAGAGAAAGAAAAAGATGTATCTAACATCAATGTCAGTGATAATTGACAGTTCAGGATAACAAAACTCATGTAAAAAAACATCACATTTGAATTTATTTTGTATTGAGTCAGTTGTAGTGGTTACTACACTTCCCAACTGAAAACATATGCTGGCTCCTGAACAACAACTCCAAACAGTGAAAATAGAAAATGGGAGGGAGGGAGGGAACGTACATGGCGGGAGGGAGGGGGAGGGCTCGAGCGCCAGCGTTAGGTAGGCCTTGATGTAGTCCCTGTGGTGACAGAGCCCTGAGATGGCAAAGGCCAGAAATAGGCTCTGCTAATGAAGTAATGAAAGTCAGCCCAGAGAGAGAGCAGAGAGATGTGATAGCAGCCAGCCAGGCAGGCAGGGCTGCAGAACTAAGCAGGAAATGAGGAGCAGGCTTACTGAGGGATGGTAATCTGACTCTATCTTTACCTCTCACTCTCTCTCTCTCCCTAGCAGAGACTGGGGGAACAGATATACTGCAGTGTGATAGGGGAGGTAGAGAACCCAAGCTGGGCCTGCCCCACTTACCTGGTACAGAGGAGATAAAAGAGTGGACAGAATCACGAGAGTGATGGAGGAAGAAGGGGCAGAAGCTCTACATTGCTTCCTAACTAACTTTCTCCCTCATTGAGCACGAAGGAAGAAAATAAGGTTATTCTAACTTCTGAGTAAGAATTACCCTTTTGAAGGACACAGGAACTATTTTAGATAAGGTATTGAGTCCAAATAGACATTTCATGCTATTCCTCTACCTTTTAATCTCCCTTTTATCTCCCTAATAAATTCTAGGGTGTCGTCAAGTACCTGGACTCCCTGCGTTTAGTAGGGCACAACGTTGTGGTACGCTGAGATAGAAATATATCAGGCCAGACATGCCTCGCTAACATGTAGAGGAAGCAATCATATCTATCACCGTCCTCAACGTGACACAGGTGCTTAGATTTCATCCCTAGAGCAGGACTGGTTTCTATATATTCTAGCTATATTAGTCTCTACAAGGACCTCCGGTGGGTCTTTGGGAGAAAGATGACCTGTGATTTCCCCTCCCACCTCAGGGCAGCCTTAACCGGCGACTTTGTGAGGTCATTAAATAGCATCCGGCGCCAAACATAGGTACTCCCTGTTTACCCCACTCACTTTTAAACCTGCCTGGCAGAGAAAAGCTATAATCCTGTCTGCAGTGTGTGTGTGTGTGTGTGTTACCTGACCCCTCCATTCACCAAATCCTGAGCGTCACTCTCAAACGGATACAGCTTCCAGGTCACCATTCATGCAGAAAGTAACAGGCTCTGATCTCCACACACACATTACTCTCTTTCATCTCTCTCCCTTTCTGAATTTTTCTTTTGCTCTCTCTGACGCAGTAGCGTTTAACAAGACATGGCTTATAGCTCTCATAAAACTAGTTACAGGCGTATAAGTAACAAGCCTTTTCCACACCCTGTCAGTGTACTCCTCATGAATCCTGTTTCCCTCCTCTCCATTCCCTTGTTCCTCTCTCATTTCATACTTTCACTGCAGTGGTACAAGCAAGTGCAGAAGGGCTGCTGAACACATGGGCCAATGGGTTTGCGGGGTGTGTGTGTGTTTACAGATCTGATGGCCACATCTCCAGCTGTGGTGTGAGTGATACTACAGAGGGTATACAAACAAAGGAGATGTAGAACCCACTACAACAACAAGAAACTGTACTAGGCTCTCCTTATGGGGGCATTACAACTTCCAGATAGTTGGGTGAAAGGCTCACAAGAGTGACACTGTGTACGATTTCTGTCATGACCTCGTCTGATGGTTCCAAAGAAAAGTTCACCCCCCCAAAAGATATTACACATCAAACATTGTTACTTTTGCCAAGCCCATCAAGAAAGACCCTGATTGGCTAACCACTGCTCCATTCACAGCTATTTCTGTCTGTTGGCAAGGATACTCACACACACAGTGCTTTTAACAGTGTTTTCAACTTACATATTTAACACACTTTGACATACATTATTACATAGTGCATGTTCATTTACACAGTTATTAGTATTCAACATGTCCTCTTGGTTCACATCTTGCTGCTACGCCACCATGTCTATGTCAGTTATCATTTAGTTCATTTGAATATTCTCTCATCATTGATGTAAGGGCTTAGTTATCTAATATTGGTGGGGCATATTAACCTGTTTAAAGGATACTCCTGAATCAAATGAAAGTTTATTTGTCACGTGCGCCGAATACAACAGGTGTAGACCTTACAGTGAAATGCTTACTTACAGGCTCTAACCAATAGTGCAAAAAAGGTATTAGGTGAACAATAGGTAAGTAAAGAAATAAAACAACAGTAAAAAGACAGGCTATATACAGTAGCGAGGCTATAAAAGTAGCGAGGCTACATACAGACACCGGTTAGTCAGGCTGATTGAGGTAGTATGTACATGTAGATATGGTTAAAGTGATCACTATGATCAATAATAGTTTTTGTTAAGTGTACCTTTAACAGAGCTGAGATTCAAGTGCCTTCACCCTATTGCTTACCCCTATCAAGTTGTTTCAGATCTACACAAGTGCCTAGGGAGGAGGGTTTACGGTTTCTTCTGGACACGGCCTAACTGTACTGGCCCAATTACCACATGCCCTAGAGATATCCCTTACTGGGACAGTGGTTAAGGTGTTTGTCATTGGTGCTAGTGGCCTGGGTTTGCGACCCGCTTGGGGAGTCCCCCTACACTCACATTCTTAGCAATATATGTTAATGTCATTATTTGGCAACAATTATAAAAAACACCTATCTGATCTCATTAAAATGTGTTTCTCATTAAAAGACGGGAATCGGTAGAATTCTAGATAGAGTTCTTTTTGAGATGCTCAGCTATCGTCTTTTTGAAATCCACCCCACATGCACCAAATGTGTCTCTGATAAGGAATGGCATCAGTTCTCGTCATTGCATTTCCGAAACATGGCCGGGGTAGTAGTCTTGCTTCTGATATAAACATGGCCGAGGTAGTTGTGTTGCTTCTGATATAAACATGGCCGGGGTAGTAGTGTTGCTTCTGATATAAACATGGCCGAGGTAGTAGTGTTGCTTCTGATAGAAACATGGTACGAGGTAGTAGTGTTGCTTCTGATAGAAACATGGCCGGGGTAGTAGTGTTGCTTCTGATATAAACATTGTACGAGGTAGTAGTTTTGCTTCTGATATAAACATGGCCGAGGTAGTAGTGTTGCTTCTGATAGAAACATGGTTCGAGGTAGTAGTGTTGCTTCTGATATAAACATGGTTCGAGGTAGTAGTGTTGCTTCTGATATAAACATGGCCGAGGTAGTAGTGTTGCTTCTGATAGAAACATGGTTCGAGGTAGTAGTGTTGCTTCTGATATAAACATGGCAGAGGTAGTAGTGTTGCTTCTGATAGAAACATGGTCCGAGGTAGTAGTGTTGCTTCTGATATAAACATGGTTCGAGGTAGTAGTGTTGCTTCTGATATAAACATGGTCCGGGGTAGTAGTGTTGCTTCTGATATAAACATGGTTCGAGGTAGTAGTGTTGCTTCTGATAGAAACATGGTCCGAGGTAGTAGTGTTGCTTCTGATATAAACATGGTCCGGGGTAGTAGTGTTGCTTCTGATATAAACATGGTTCGAGGTAGTAGTGTTGCTTCTGATAGAAACATGGTCCGAGGTAGTAATGTTGCTTCTGATAGAAACATGGTCCGAGGTAGTAGTGTTGCTTCTGATATAAACATGGTTCGAGGTATTAGTGTTGCTTCTGATATAAACATGGTTCGAGGTAGTAGTGTTACTTCTGATAGAAACATGGTCCGAGGTAGTAGTGTTGCTTCTGATAGAAACATGGTTCGAGGTAGTAGTGTTGCTTCTGATAGAAACATGGTTCGAGGTAGTAGTGTTGCTTCTGATAGAAACATGGTTCGAGGTAGTAGTGTTGCTTCTGATAGAAACATGGTTCGAGGTAGTAGTGTTGCTTTTGATATAAACATGGCCTGAGGTAGTAGTGTTGCTTCTGATATAAACATGGCCGAGGTAGTAGTGTTGCTTCTGATAGAAACATGGTTCAAGGTAGTAGTGTTGCTTCTGATAGAAACATGGTTCAAGGTAGTAGTGTTGCTTCTGTTATAAACATGGTTCGAGGTAGTAGTGTTGCTTCTGATAGAAACATGGTTCGAGGTAGTAGTGTTGCTTCTGATAGAAACATGGTTTGAGGTAGTAGTGTTGCTTTTGATATAAACATGGTCTGAGGTAGTAGTGTTGCTTCTGATAGAAACATGGCCGAGGTAGTAGTGTTGCTTCTGATAGAAACATGGTTTAAGGTAGTAGTGTTGCTTCTGATAGAAACATGGTTCAAGGTAGTAGTGTTGCTTCTGTTATAAACATGGTTCGAGGTAGTAGTGTTGCTTCTGATTGAAACATGGTCCGAGGTAGTTGTGTTGCTTCTGATAGAAACATGGCCGAGGTAGTAGTGTTGCTTCTGATATAAACATGGTTCGAGGTAGTTGTGTTGCTTCTGATATAAACATGGCCGAGGTAGTAGTGTTGCTTCTGATATAAACACGGCTGAGGTAGTAGTGTTGCTTCTGATATAAACATGGCCGAGGTAGTAGTGTTGCTTCTTATATAAACATGGCCGAGGTAGTATTGTTGCTTCTGACAGAAACATACCCAGAACATGGTTGACATATTCTCAGAATTTCAGAAATGTGTATATTTACAGTAGCATGTCTGTACTCTCACATTTGCCATTTAAGCAATGATGATATCAGTTATACCAAAACAATAAACAACACAGAGTTCCATCTACAACTTTTAATGTGGAACAATAGACAAATTGCAAAAGAATCACTTCGGACCAGCATTGGGGGTAATATATTACTTTTATAGTTAGGCCCTGTCCAGAAGGAACCGTAACCCCTCCTCCATAGCAGTGGTGTAAAGTACTGAAGTATTTGATTTATTTAACCTTTATTTAACTAGGCAAGTCAGTTAAGAACAAATTCTTATTTACGATGACGGCCTACCAAAAGGCAAAAAGCCTCCTGCGAGGACGGGCGCCTGGGATTAAAATCATTTTAAAATAAATACAATATAAATATAGGACAAAACACACATCACAACAAGAGAGACAACACTACATAAAGATAGAGTAAAAAAGTAAAGTAAAAATACATTACAGTACTACTTAAGTAGTTTTTGGGGTATCTGTACTTTATACTATTTATATTTTTGACATTTTGAACGCTTAGCAGGACAGGAAAATGGTCCAATTCACACACTTATCAAGAGAACATCCCTGGTCATCCCTACTGCCTCTGATCTGATGGACTCAAACACAAATGCATCGTTTGTAAATTATGTCTGAGTTTAGGAGTGTGCTCCTGGCTATCCGTAAATTTAAAAAAAGCTGTCCGGTTTGCTTAACATAAGGAATCTGAAATGATTTATACTTTTAGTTTTGATACTTAAGTATATTCAAGTACATTTACATTTACATTTAAGTCATTTAGCAGAGCGACTTACAAATTGGTACATTCACCTTATAATATCCAGTGGAACAACCACTTTACAATAGTGCATCTAAATCTTTTAAGGGGGGGAGGGGGGGGGGGGTTAGAAGGATTACTTTATCCGATCCCAGGTATTCCTTAAAGAGGTGGGGTTTCAGGTGTCTCCGGAAGGTGGTGATTGACTCCGCTGTCCTGGCGTCGTGAGGGAGCTTGTTCCACCATTGGGGTGCCAGAGCAGCGAACAGTTTTGACTGGGCTGAGCGGGAACTGTGCTTCCTCAGAGGTAGGGAGGCGAGCAGGCCAGAGGTGGATGAACGCAGTGCCCTTGTTTGGGTGTAGGGCCTGATCAGAGCCTGAAGGTACGGAGGTGCCGTTCCCCTCACAGCTCCGTAGGCAAGCACCATGGTCTTGTAGCGGATGCGAGCTTCAACTGGAAGCCAGTGGAGAGAGCGGAGGAGCGGGGTGACGTGAGAGAACTTGGGAAGGTTGAACACTAGACGGGCTGCGGCGTTCTGGATGAGTTGTAGGGGTTTAATGGCACAGGCAGGGAGCCCAGCCAACAGCGAGTTGCAGTAATCCAGACGGGAGATGACAAGTGCCTGGATTAGGACTTTCATTTTTACTTTAGTCATTTTCAATTAAGGTACGCTATAGTGAAGGGGTGTCCACAAAAGTATGTGGACACCCCTTCAAATTACTGGATTCGGCTATTTCCGCCACACCTGTTGCTGACAGGTGTATAAAATCGAGCACACCGCCATGCAATCTCCATAGACAAACATTGGCAGTAGAATGGCCCGTACTGAAGAGCTCAGTGACTTTCAACGTGGCACGCCATACTGTAGGATGCCACCTTTCCAACAAGTCAGTTTGTCAAATATCTGCCCTGGTCAACTGTGCTGTTATTGTGAAGTGGAAACGGCTCAGCCGCGAAGTCGTAGGCCACACATGCTCACAGAACAAGACTACCGAGTGCTGAAGGGAGTAGCGGGTAAAAATCGTCTGTCTTCGGTTGCGACACTCACTACCGAGTTCCAAACTGCCTCTGGAAGCAACATCAGCACAAGAACTGTTATCTGGAGCTTCATGAAATCGGTTTCCATGGCCGAGCAGCCACACACAAGACTAAGATCACAGTGTGCAATGCCAAGTGTTGTCTGGAGTGGTGTAAAGCTTGCCGCCATTGGACTCCGGAGAAGTGGAAACGCGTTCTCTGGAATGATGAATCACGCTTCACCATCTGGCGGTCCGACGGACTAAACTGGGTTTGGCAGATGCCAGGAGAACGCAACCTGCCCAAATGCATAGTACCCCATAGTGTAGTTTCTAGGATCTGAAGTATTTGGTGCCCCGAGAACAGTGTTGCCATGTTCGCTGTTTTCCCTGTTTTTTGCGGGTGAAAATGTAATTGTTGCAGGTTTTTGGGCTACTTCTAAGTTGCACCGCGGCCGTCATGGCATTCCTCTTAAATATAGATTTCACTGTGACCTGCTGCTGAGGCAGTAAGGCAGGCTGTTGATGAGTGAGTGGTGGGGAGGGCCGGAGGGGTGTGTGTGTGGGTGAGCACGTTGTGACAACTTATTACCAGTTGTCAGTGGCGGATTTAGGCATAGGCGACATGGGCGCCGCACAGGGTGGCATCTTGCCGGGAATAGCATGGGGCGCCCGCACAAAAAAAATATATATATTCCGAATGGTGACTTTTGCGTGATCGGCTTTCTATCACTCCTTTGCACATCACGTCAATGATATCATGTCACCGTGTGGGACTGTGGGTCAATTAACCTTGTCGGAGTGGGCTCCCTGATTCTAGTTTGTGAGCTAGGCAGGCTACTGCCTGGGAAGGTCTCCCACTCAGAAGTATGAGATGGGGAGGGAGTGGGGGTTGGTTGACCTCAGGTCTCCCCACTGGAAGCCTGAGGTAAGGGGAGAATCTATCACATAGCACACCTCTAACTTTGTACAGTACTAACGCAATTGGTTGTGCAATTTAGTTTGTGTGTTTCTTGTTTGAAGTGCAATAGTGTAATAATCAGGTTCTCTTCTTTATAAGTGTGTTATTCTATTTGTGTATTTGTGTGATAAGATTTGTGCAATTTAGTTTTAGGTGTGTTTTTTGTTAGCAATAGGGTAATAGTGTAATAATTTATATACTACAATTTGTTTCTATTTGTCTTTGCTACTTCTTTTTGATATTTGAGTCTTATTTTTGTATATATATTTATATAGTTTTAAATGTTATGATTATTTATTTGTGTTGTTCCAAATGTCTGAATAAAAATGAAAGTTAGTGCAGAATTTGAAGGGTGGTTCACCCAGGGAGCCATACAAGCTAGAACAGCCACTGCCAGTTGTATGTAGGCTATTTAGATTGTCATTATGGAGACACCAACTTCCAACTCTTTAAACATAAAACATGAATACACTAAAACTGATGCACATCAAGAAATAATGGAGACAAAGCACTGGAAAAACACTTTGGGCACACTAGAGCATATTAGATGAATTCGGTCGTAGTTGGTTTAAACTGCAGTCTAATGTTTACTGCTAAAAGAAAACGGTATCAAGCGAAGTGCTTATGCATGCTTAGCTCTTAGGGAAATTTGAAATGGAGGTTATGGAACTTCCTTGTATGGCTCTTTTTATGGAGAAAGTCCTAAACGAAACTGACATTAGGCAAAGTCTGAGGAATGATACATTTGCCTCTGTTGGTCATCAAGTAGCCAATTAATGTATATGCCATTGTCGGCTACCATTTGGTACAATAAATATGATGAAATGACGATATCTCTGGAGTCATTGCAAATCAATTTGTGCCACTTGTGTAGCCAATTTAATAAATAGCCTTAAACTTCAGTTTATTGTTGTTGTAGCCTTGTGTTATTATGCAATTATTAATGGACATGTTTAGTTAATTAAATTGGAAATGATCAAAGCTCTATCGCAATTGTTAGAATGCATTAGATTGACGGTAATAGCAGTCAGATTATGCTACAGGTAAAACATTCTAAAATATAAACACTGGCTGTTGACAAGCATATTCAGTTCATATACATATTATTAATATTTCATTCAGTCATTGAAATGACCCCATCCTCAGTAGCCTATTCCAGCAAGCTATTGGGAAACACAAACACTTCTTACCTCTTAAATTGCCTCGCTATTCATGTTGAATAAATTAGTCAGTTAACTTGAACTAAGCAAGCTGCTAAATTGTTCGGTTTTCATCATGCCTACATCTTCTCTAGTCTACTGTAGACTAACTGAAATGAGACATAGGCCTTGTTTAACTAAGTTTTTCTTGCTCAGAGATTTTTTTGTCCAACTCTCCTGTCGGATGTATCTATAGTTATGCACATGCGCAAAGGGGATTTATTTACAATTATAAACCTGGTTCGAGCCCTGAATGCTGATTGGTTGAAAGACGTGGTATATCAGACCATATACCATGGGTATGATTAAACATAACTTTTTACTGTTCTAATTACGTTGGTCACCATTTTATAATAGCAATAAGGTACCCCAGGGGTTTGTGGTATATGGCCAATATACCACGGCTGTCACGACTTCTGCCGAAGTCTTTTCCTCTCCTTGTTTGGGTGGTGTTCGACATCACTGGTCTTCTAGCCATCACCGATCAATTTTTCATGTTCCATTTGTTTTGTCTTGTTTTCACACACACCTGGTTTCAATTTTCTAATTACATGTTGTATATATTCCCTCTGTTTCCCCCATGTCCTTGTTGGGAATTGTTTATTTTGTAAGTACTCGTGCTATGTGTTACTGGTGTGCTATGGGTTTTGTACCCATGTCTTTGTTGTTTTGTATGCCGTTAGTTTTATATATTAAACTGCTCCGGCTATTCACCAAGTTCTGCTCTCCTGCGTTTGACTTCCCTGCCACCAGTTACGCACCCCTTACAAACAGCTAAAAGCTGTATCCAGGCACTCCACGTTACATCACGCTTAAGAACAGCCCTTAGCCGTGCTATATTTGCCATATACAATACCCCCTTGTGCAAATGATCTGGTGAGGTTAGTAAGGGTGAATTATCTTTTCTCTTGCCACATATTCAAATTCCTTTGTTACGTCATTTCATAGCTTGCTTAATGTCATAGCTTGCAATAATTATTATTTTGAAACCCAGATTTAGCTTGTAACCCAAGTTAATATGATATTCCTTCTTAGTTGTCTCGATAACGCTATGGAAAAGGGTTTATTGTATAAATATGGCAACGCCTCTCTTGATGTGAAAAAATTCATAAATGGTCTAGTTTTCAGGCCTTTTGGGACGGTTTTGAGTGGTCATTGGGCTCGACATTTTAGCTTAACCTGGCAACCCTGCCTGAGGAGACAAGTACAATTTGAATTAAGTTACTACCACAAAAAACATTTATAAAGCCAAAGAAAAACACTCCACTGGCAAGCTATTTTGAGGACCCTGGTCACAAGAGTGCAAAAAGAAACTGCTGTTACAAATGCTGCATATAATCACTTGCAACAAAGTTGCACACCGTTGTTTCCACTATGCCACAATGGGGAGCATGTCCATGAATCTCAAATAATACAATACACAAATAATACAATACACAAATATAATATATATATATATATATATATATATATATATATATATATATATATATATATATATATATATATATATATATATATATATATATATAAACACTTAACACCTTATCTATGCCAGTACAATGAATTAAATGTAACGTTTTAAAGTGAATGAAGTTGCCAATTAGCTTAATGTTGATTCACAGTAGCCTAAGGGTGCAACACTAGTCATGAAGCGCTTATCTAATTAGATAACTTTTGAAATGTTTAGCGCTTAAATGTTGTTCTATTGTCGATGGACCACAGTAATGCCCTTGAATAAAACGTGGAACATGATACCAAATGTTTACACAACTACAAAAAAAAAATGGGATTAATACCAATAGGCATATAGACAGCACGTAGGCTATACTTAGGTAGGCAACAAGCCTGCGTAACGACGACAAACAGCCACCGTCGAGCACAGGGCAAATCCTCTTCATTCTGAGCTCTTTAGGAGCCACCAGCGAAGAAATACACCCGATAAAAACTCACCTCAGTAGATGGACTGCGTTCAGAAAATGGTAAACTGCCTCCCCTGGGCCCACAGGGTAGTCTACTTTATATATCCAACGCGACCAAAATAGATCGATTTGTTTACCGTTAGACACTCCGCTGTTTCTCAGCCTCGGTATGCAGTGTGATGTATGAAGCGACTGAGCCAGTTTCACCGCCGGGCAAGAGAGGAGGTGTAGACAGTCAATATGGCCGTCGAACTTTACCGTGCGACGCGAGGCGTGGTTGAGCCGGGGGCATAACGTGTGCCGCGAAATTCAGACACGCTCCCTTCAAACTGAGTTGAGAGAGGAACACACATACACCACCCGATTAGCCACCAATCACCCCATTAACACACACAACAAAAACGTAAATATAACAAAAGAGTCAACTTCAAAATATCTAGCCTACAATAACCTGAAGGTAACCCATAGAAAGATGGACTAGACTACAGCCAATATAAAATATTTCTGAAAAGTAATTATTTTATACAGATTAAGTGTTGAGATCAGTATATCATTTCAAGGTAGTGTTGTTTCTATGAATATCCTTTTTTCAGCAGCTAAAATGTCATTATCTTTTCTATTTTTATTTAAGGTCAAATTAAATATAGCCTTCATTTTGTGAGTTACATAATCCACATACTGTAGTTTACAGACTAGACCAGTTCCAGGCATGACATATGACTGACTACCAAGATCTGCTTGTGAGGATGACACTTCAGAAACATAAGACCTACCAATTTATTCACTGACATATTGCTTTCTTCTATGAGTACCGTACTGCATTACCAGCTTATGTGTGAGCAGGAAATGTGACTCACTGATTAACGTCCTAATGATGAGAACATATGACTGCAACTTGTTGTGACACCTGTGGTTCCTAAACCTGTCTTCTTTATAGACCTAGGCCAACTCATACTCTTCTGGGAATATAATAAGCCTACATTTCATGCACTTGATCAAACATGTCCCGGTTTACACACACTTTCTTCTCCTACAGTCGTGGCCAAAGGTTTTGAGAATGACACAAATATTCATTTCCACAAAGTTTGCTGCTTCAGTGTCTTTAGATATTTTTGTCAGATGTTACTATGGAATACTGAAGTATAATTACAAGCATTTTATAAATGTCAAAGGCTTTTATTGACAATTACATGACGTTGATGCAAAGACTCAATATTTGCAGTGTTGACCCTTCTTTTTCAAGATCTCTGCAATCCGCCCTGACATGCTGTCAATTAACTTCTGGGCCACATCCTGACTGATGGCAGCCCATTCTTGCGTAATTTTTATTTATTTTACCAGGTAAGTTGACTGAGAACACATTCTCATTTACAGCAACAACCTGGAGAATAGTTACAGGGAGAGGAGGGGGATGAATGAGCCAATTGAAAGCTGGGGATGATTAGGTGACTGTATGAGGGACAGCTTGGGAATTTAGCCAGGACACCAGGGTTAACACCCTTACTCTTACAATAAGTGCCATGGGATCTTTAATGACCTCAAAGAGTCAGGACACCTGTTTAACATCCCATCCAAAAGACAGCACCCTACACAGGGGGATTGGGATATTTTTTAGACCAGAGGAAAGAATGCCTCCTACTGGCCCTCCAACACCACTTCCAGCAGCATCTGGTCTCCCATCCAGGGACTGACCAGGACCAACCGTGCTTAGCTACAGAAGCAAACCAGCAGTGGGATGCAGGGTGGTATGCTAATCAATGCTTGGAGTTTATCAGAGTTCCTGGGTTTTTGTTTGTCCATCCTCCTCTTGAGGATTGACCACAAGTTCTCAATGGGATTAAGGTCTGGGGAGTTTCCTGGCCATGGAGCCAAAATATTGATGTTTTGTTCCCTGAGCCACTTAGTTATCACTTTTGCCTTATGGCAAGGTGCTCCATCATGCTGCAAAAGGCATTGTTCATCACCAAACTGTTCCTGGATGGTTGGGAGAAGTTGCTCTCGGAGGATGTGTTGGTACCATTCTTTATTCATGGCTGTGTTCTTAGGCAAAATTGTGAGTGAGCCCACTCCCTTGGCTGAGAAGCAACCCCACACATGAATGGTCTCAGGATGCTTTACTATTGGCATGACACAGGACTGATGGTAGCGCTCACCTTGTCTTCTCCGGACAAGATTTTTTCCGGATGCCCCAAACAATCAGAAAGGGGATTCATCAGAGAAAATGACTTTACCCCAGTCCTCAGCAGTCCAATCCCTGTACCTTTTGCAGAATATCAGTCTGTCCCTGATGTTTTTCCTGGAAAGAAGTGGCTTCTTTGCTGCCCTTCTTGACACCAGGCCATCCTCCAAAAGTCTTCGCCTCACTGTGCGTGCAGATGCACTCACACCTGCCTGCTGCCATTCCTGAGAAAGCTCTCTACTGGTGGTGCTCCGATCCCGCAGCTGAATCAACTTTAAGAGATGGTCCTGGCGCTTGCTGGACTTTTTTGGGCACCCTGAAGCCGTCTTCACAACAATTGAACCGCTCTCCTTGAAGTTCTTGATGATCTGATAAATGGTTGATTTAGGTGCAATCTTACTGGCAGCAATATCCTTGCCTGTGAAGCCCTTTTTGTGCAAAGCAATGATGACGGAACGTGTTTCCTTGCAGGTAACCATGGTTGACAGAGGAAGAACAATGATTCCATGCACCACCCTCCTTTTGAAGCTTCCAGTCTGTTATTCGAACTCAATCAGCATGACAGAGTGATCTCCAGCCTTGTCCTCGTCAACACTCACACCTGTGTTAACGAGAGAATCACTGACATGATGTCAGCTGGTCCTTTTTACCATCATACAAACTGAGGCAGCAGACTTTGTGAAAATTAATATTTGTGTCGTTCTCAAAACTTTTGGCCACGACTGAAGTCACACATTCTCACATGTAGGCTACACATTCTCATTGTTACTTGGTTCGTCGCTGTTCTCTGACTGTCCCTCACACTACCACCACATCGTAACTGCCCCCATTCTTTGTTGATGAGTCATACCTAGCCTACCTACTGGTGTGGTTACTTCACACTCCATTACCACAGCCTCAATATTTCTTGATTTTGTTTTATATATTACAATTTTCTTATTATTTTTGCACTGTTTGACATCATACTGCAGTGCTTAATTCATAAATTGGAAGGTGCCGGAACAAGTGAACCCTGGATGGGGTACCTGGGGGTGTTGTCTGGGAGCCTCAGAGGTAGTGGAACACATGAAAACAAATCACCTTTATAATAAAGCATTGCATGCATTATCATCGCTTTTGCTACTGGCATAGAGCAGTAAGTAGAGTTGAGGTGCTTGCAGAACTTGCACACATGGGGAAACATTTTTGTAGCCTAAGGTCTGTGAGAAATGTGGCTTTTATAAACGCATTTCATGCAATTCTACATCATTTTAGATGACTGGAGACTTTAGCAGAATATATACCTCACATGATCAAAATGAGAGGCTACTTTGATACTGACAAACTGAGAATCTGAGATCAATAAATCCAATAAATCCATATTCAATCTATCAATAGCCTAGGCGTGTGAACAATGTAAAAATTGATATATATCATTGCATTAATAAAGCTGCATACAAACATGGCCTTTTATTGTTTTCTTGACTAAGGCAGCTCCAAAATGCAGGTGTTTCAGCTTAGCTCAGTGCTTTCTGTGGTGGTGGGTCATTTTTTTTTTTCTTAACAGACAGCAGTAATTCTATAACTTTGGCAAATGTATTTATATTTATCAGGGGTGCTGCACCACCTCCAGCACCCTTCCTGCGGCTATGATTCTATAAGGAAATAAATGATGAAGTGCAACACTGGAGAGATGAGAGTTGCAGGCTCATGTCTATCAGAGCAGAGAGAGATCATAGAAAGTGAATCTCGTTTTAGTTATGTGAGAGATACAAGAATGCCTGTCTCCCTCGCTAGAGTATTGGGCTAAAATGTTGCGCAAACCATAAACCCGGACCAGCCTTAACACTTGAATCAATTCCTAGAATATCATATTGCGTTTTTCAGGGGACAGCCAGGAGAAATACAGAGAAGTGAATTTGAATTAACTCTTGATTGCTTTTATTAGTTTTTTTACATTGCAAACAGTGAAAATAATTTGGTATGCTTGAGAGGTACCGGATCCTAGCAAATGTGTTCTGGAACAAAACAATCCAAAACTGTGAGGTGCCTGATCCTGTTCCGGCAGGATCCGGCTCAAATTAAGCACTGTAATGCATTTTTAGGAGCTAGTAACATAAGCATTTGGCTGCACCCACTATAACATTTTTTACATTTTAGTCATTTAGCAGACACTCTTATCCAGAGCAACTTACAGCAGTGAATGCATACATTTCATTTCCCATACTGGTCCCCCGTGGGAATCAAACCCACAACCCTGGTGTTGCAAACACCATGCTCTACCAACTGAGCCACACGGGACCTATAACATCTGCTAAACTGTGTACGCGCATAATAAACTTTGATTTGACTCTTTAAGCCTATGGTATGTCTCTGACTCATTTAGTCTGCATTAACACAGGCAGCCCAATTTTTTTTTTTTTCGCTCATTGGTCTTTTGACCAATCAGACCAGATCTGGAAAAGAGCTGATGTGATTGTTCAAAAGACAAATTAGTAGGAAAAAATATCTGAATTGGGCTACCTGTGTAAATGCAGCAAGACTAGCTCAGTTTATCTCTTGGCACTAGTCTACTTTGACTTCGCTGTAAGTCTGAATACTGACTGTAAAGCCATTATCGCCATCTAGTGGGCTCTCTCTCTCTCTCTCTCTCGACACTGACCTCCAGGGTGGACTTTTGATTTTGTTAGTCACTCTCACTCAGATATCATTACAGTTTTTCTCAATTGCTAAAACACAATTTCTGAAACCTTGCTCCATTTCCTGAAAACATTAAACACAAAACCTCCTCTTCAAGCACTATTTACATAACCTCTGACTCATCTCGCAAAATAAAACATTCACCTCAAAACAGTTTTACCTGTGTTGAAAATCAAACACTGCTCTCAAATCATAAACAAAGTGATCAAAATGATATACACTCTCAAGCAGTCAGTAAACAATACACCGAAAAATAGAAAACACATTGTTCAAAACATACAATTCTCAGGGAGAAGTACATTTTTAATCTACATTTTTTTTTCATATTTTGCCGTCATTGTCTTTTGATGAACGAAAACATGTTCTATCATAGTAGCTCAAAATTGATCAGAAATTACTACTCTGCTTTGCTCTTTGCAATTTTGTTTTTTGTTCTTCCTCCTCCTTGTACCCCTATTTTTACACTACTGTACCCTGCATCTCACAAACTTGTCCTTTGTCTCTGTGATACTGTAATTCTTGTTCTTTGTTGATATGAACCTACAACCAGTCAAAATCTTTTGAGCAGTCAGTACTGTTAATAAATGGAAAGCACAATGTTCAGGGCCATACAATTTGTCCATTGTACAGTATACAGCCTACAATGCACTGTACTACAGTATACAATACTAAAAGGGACAAAAATCAAAGGAGTAAACATGTGATCAATGTGCTTCTTCTTGTCTTTGGGCTGGGTCAGGCCAGAGCACTTCGTCGACATCACAAGCAATATTGTCCCTCCTGAGGCAACGGGGGAAGAAGCCTCTTGTGTGCTGTATCCAGCCCTGACATGATTCCTCACCTATATCACCACAGGCTAAATCCATGGCTTGCAGCAGATTTACTCTGGTGTAGAGTAGTCTATCATAAACTTTCCATCTCCAAGAGGAGAAAAACTCCTCAATCGGATTCAGGAAAGGCGAGTATGGAGGGAGGTACAAGTTCATAAACTGCCCATTGATGTTAAACCATTCCCTTACCTGAGCAGCTCGGTGGAAACTGACATTGTCCCACACTATCACATAGGTGGGAATGGGATTCTCATTTAGCTCTTGACCCTGCTGCTCTTGAACCTGCTGCTCAAATAAAATATCTCTTAGATTGGCAATAAATCTTAGAAGGTGCTGGGTGTTTTATGGCCCGAGTGTAACATGGTGATGTAGAACACCATGGTTGCTGATAGCAGCACAGATTGTGACATTGCCACCTCGTTGACCAGAGACTTCAACAATGGCCCGCTGTCCAATCATGTTTCGGCCTCTCCTTCTCCTCTTTGTTAGACTGAAGCCTGCTTCATCGACAAAGATGAACTCATGGGGTCTGTCCAAGGATTCCAAGTCAAATATTGTCTGTGTAGAAATACAATATACTGTATGTAGGATTTTGTAAGTCGTACAGAGACAGTGCTATACTGTAGTGTACAATTAGGCCTACTGTATGCACTTCTGATTCACATACATTGTATGTACTGAAGAGTAATGTCATTCACATAGTATGTGTCAGTACTGTAGACAATCTGGATTAAAGTAAATGTTTCTGAATGTACACTTACTTGCACATACTGAGCTCGCAGTTCTTTCACCCTTGGTGAGTTGCGCTCAAAAGGTATTCTGTATACTTGTTTCATTCGCATCCTGTTACGATGGAGGACAAGGTCAATTGTGGAAATGCTCACACTGTCGATTCCCTGGAAGTGTGTGTTGTCTTGTATCACTCGTTCCTGAATTTCTCTGAGTCGTATTGCATTATCTTGAAGGACCATGCCAACTATAACGGCCTCTTGCTCCCGAGTGAATATAGCTGTCCTTCCACCTGCATGTGGCAGCCTAGCAATTCTACAAAAAGTAGTTGTGTAGTTACAAAACATATTCATGCAGTACAATACATACAGTGATTAACTTTACAAATGTCTATTGAAACAGCTGCATATTGTGTAGTACAGTAAATTTGCAATTACAAAAATACAGTAGTATTCTGTACCTGTTCTCTTCTCTGAATGTCCTTACTATGGTGGACACAGGACATCGGCTCAAATTGGGTTGCACTCTCAGTCCTGCTTCCCTCATTGTCAGTCCATGGACAAGAACATGGTCTATAACTGTTGCTCGAATTTCATCAGATATTTCCACTCTTTGTCTTCCTCTTCGTCCTCCTCTTCCTCTTTCTTGCCCTCCTCCCCGTCGCTCAACTCGCATACGCACTCGTCCTCGCCCTCGCCCTGTCACATTGTTTCTTCTATGCATTCTCAGACTTTCTCCTTCCCACCTTCAACAACCTGTTTGCTCTCTGAACTGGCTTATATTGGTTGTGTCGCATCATTTGAAATAGGTTAAATGAATTTTGAGTGGTTGTGTTCAATCAATGACATGTGTTCTCTATTTGTATTTGATTGTTGCCACTTGTGTTTACCAGTATGGATGACATGTGCATTAGAGTGCAGAATGTGTTTTGAGAATGAGAATGTGTTTAGAGTTTTGCTGAAAAGTCTAAGTGAGATCTGCAAATGGTGTTTTACCATGTGAAACGGTTTAAGGTATTGACAACACACTGCATAATTAGCTAAATGAGTCCAGGCAACTGAGAACTTTGTTCAGCCAATGGGTTTTAGTGTTTTAGCAATTGAGAAAAACTGTAATTGTAACGATCGTCGTAGTAAATGGACCAAGGCGTAGCGGGTCGAGTGCTCATCTTAACTTTTATTTGTGAACACTTAATAAACAAAACAAAAAACGAACGAACTAACAGTCTTGCAGGCTAAATACAGCAGTGCTAAGAACAACCTCCCACAATTCCCAAAACAAACATACTCCTAATTATAGGGCCTTCAGAGGCAACAATACACAGTTGCCTCCAATTGAAGGCCCTAATCCCAAATACCTAAACATAGAATTAAACACCCTAGAACAGACATAGAAAGATACAATATAGAACAATGACCAAAACACAGGAATACATAAATCAAACACCCCCCTACATAAACACATACTCAAAACCATATAAAACAAATGCCCCCTGCCACATCCTGACCAAACTATAATAACAAATAACCCCTTTACTGGTCAGGACGTGACAGAACCCCCCCCCCCCCTTAAAGGTGCAGACCCCGGATGCACCTAACAACAACAAATATCTACAAAATTAAACCCCTAAACTAAAGGGAGGGAAGGGAGGGTGGCTGTGCTACACCCCCCCCTCCCCAAATCTCCTATAGTGGAGGTGGCTCAGGCTCAGGCCTTAGTCCCCCACCTGACCAGTCCACCCCTACTGAATACCTCGGCCTGAAGCATGTCACTGTAGACCCTGGACTGTACTCTGGGAGCTCCGGACTGTAGGGCGACTTACTCGGTTCCGGACTGTAGGCAGACTCACTCGGTTCCGGACTGTGGGCCGACTCACTCGGTTCCGGACTGTGGGCCGACTCACTCGGTTCCGGACTGTGGGCCGACTCACTCGGTTCCGGACAGTGGGCCGTCTCTCTTGGGTCCGGACAGTGGGCAGTCTCTCTTGGGTCCGGACAGTGGGCCGTCTCTCTTGGGTCCGGACAGTGGGCCGTCTCTCTACGGGGCACTGTCACCAGAAGTTCTGGACGAGGCACTGTTGGCGGAAGTTCTGGACGAGGCACTGTTGCCGGAAGTTCTGGACGAGGTACTGTCGTCGGAAGCTCGGGACTGGGCTGACGCACTGGAAGCCTTTTGCGTGGGGCTGGTACTGGAGGTATCAGATTGGAGACACGCACCTCAGGGCTAGTGCGAGGAGCGGGAACAGGATACACTGGACTGGGCTGATGCACTGGAAGCCTGGTGCGTGGGGCTGGTACTGGAGGTATCAGATTGGAGACACGCACCTCAGGGCTAGTGCGAGGAGCGGGAACAGGATACACTGGGCCGTGAAGCATTACTGGCGGTCTGGAGCATACAACCCCTACGACCTGAGTGCTCACTCGAGCATGGCACTTGCGAGGGGCTGGAATCATTTTCACCGGACTGTTCGTGTGCATAGGCGAGATCGTGCACACTTCCGCATATTACGGTGCTCCTCTGATCCTCTGTTCCTTCAATTGTTAAATCTGCATATTCCTCCAAAGCTCCGTTGTCCTGAGTCTGCACAACTCTGCCAGGACCTAGGATCAAGGGAGACACTAAAGTGTTTTAGTACTATATCTCTTGACACAATGATGAAAATAATCATGGCCTCTAAACCTTCAAGCTGCATACTGGACCCTATTCCAACTCAACTACTGAAAGAGCTGCTTTCTGTGCTTGGCCCTCCTATGTTGAACATAGTAAACGGCTCTCTATCCACCGGATGTGTACCAAACTCACTAAAAGTGGCAGTAATAAAGCCTCTCTTGAAAAAGCCAAACCTTGACCCAGAATTTTTTTTTTAACTATTGGCCTATATCGAATCTTCCATTCCTCTCAAAAATGTTAGAAAAAGCTGTTGCGCAGCAACTCACTGCCTTCCTGATGACAAACAATGTATATGAAATGCTTCAGTCTGGTTTTAGACCCCATCATAGCACTGAGACTGCACTTGTGAAGGTGGTAAAGGACCTTTTAATGATGTCAGACCGAGGCTCTGCATCTGTCCTCGTGCTCCAAGATCTTAGTGCTGCTTTTGATACCATCGATCACCACATTCTTTTGGAGAGATTGGAAACCCAAATTGGTCTACATGGACAAGTTCTGGCCTGGTTTAGATCTTATCTGTCGGAAATATATCAGTTTGTCTCTGTGAATGGTTTGTCCTCTGACAAATCAACTGTAAATTTCGGTGTTCCTCAAGGTTCCGTTTTAGGACCACTATTGTTTTCACTATATATTTTACCTCTTGGGGATGTCATTCGAAAACATAATGTTAAATTTCCCTGCTATGCGGATGACACACAGCTGTACATTTCAATGAAACATGATGAAGCCCCAAAATTGCCCTCGCTAGAAGCCTGTGTCTCAGACATAAGGAAGTGGATGGCTGCAAACTTTCTACTTTTAAACTCGGACAAAACAGAGATGCTTGTTCTAGGTCTCAAGAAACAAAGAGTTCTTCTGTTGAATCTGACAACTAATCTGGATGGTTGTACAGTCGTCTCAAATAAAACTGTGAAGGACCGCGGCGTTACTCTGGACCCTGATCTCTCTTTTGAAGAACATATCAAGACTGTTTCAAGGACAGCTTTTTTCCATCTACGTAACATTGCAAAAATCTGAAACTTTCTGTCCAAAAATGACGCAGAAAAATGAATCCATGCCTTCGTTACTTCTAGGTTGGACTACTGCAATGCTCTACTTTCCGGCTACCCGAATAAAGCACTAAATAAACCTCAGTTAGTGCTAAATACGGCTGCTAGAATCCTGACTAGAACCAAAAAATGTGATCATATTACTCCAGTGCTAGCCTCCCTACACTGGCTTCCTGTTAAGGCAAGGGCTGATTTCAAGGTTTTACTTCTAACCTACAAAGCATTACATGGGCTTGCTCCTACCTATCTTTCCGATTTGGTCCTGCCGTACATACCTACACGTACGCTATGGTCACAAGACGCGGGCCTCCTAATTGTCCCTAGAATTTCTAAGCAAACAGCTGGAGCCAGGGCTTTCTCCTATAGAGCTCCATTTTTATAGAATAGTCTGCCTACCCATGTGAGAGACGCAGACTCAGTCTCAACCTTTAAGTCTTTACTGAAGACACATCTCTTCAGTAGGTCCTATGATTAAGTGTAGTCTGGCCCAGGGGTGTGAAGGTGAACAGAAAGGCTGGAGCAACGAACCGCCCTTGCTGTCTCTGCCTGGCCGGTTTCCCCTCTCTCCACTGGGATTCTCTGCCTCTACCCCTATTACAGGGGCTGAGTCACTGGCTTACTGGTGTTCTTCCATGCCGTCCCTGGGAGGGGTGCGTCACTTGAGTGGGTTGAGTCACTGACGTGGTCTTCCTGTCGGGGTTGGCGCCCCCCCTTGGGTTGTGCCGTGGCGGAGATCTTTGTGGGCTATACTTGGCCTTGTCTCGGGATGGTACGTTGGTCGTTGGAGATATCCATCCAGTGTTGTGGGGGCTGTGCTTTGGCAAAGTGAGTGGGGTTATATCCTACCTGTTTGGCCCTGTCCGGGGGTTTCATCGGATGGGGCCACAGTGTCTCCTGACCCCTCCTGTCTCAGCCTCCAGTATTTATGCTGCAGTAGTTTATGTGTCGGGGGGCTAGGGTCAGTCTGTCACATCTGGAGTATTTCTCTTGTCTTTTCCGGTGTCCTGTGTGAATTTAAATATGCTCTCTCTAATTCTCTCTTTCTTTCTTTCTCTCTCTCGGAGGACCTGAGCCCTAGGACCATGCCTCAGGACTACCTGGCTTGATGACTCCTTGCTGTCCCCAGTCCACCTGGCCGTGCTGCTGCTCCAGTTCCAACAGTTCTGCCTGCGGCTATGGAACCCTGACCTGTTCACCGGACGTGCTACCTGTCCCAGACCTGCTGTCCCAGACCTGCTGTAACCCTGACCTGTTCACCGGACGTGCTACCTGTCCCAGACCTGCTGTTTTCAACTCTCTAGAGATAGCAGCAGCGGTAGAGATACTCTCAAAGATCGGCTATGAAAAAGCCAACTGACACTTACTCTTGTGTTACTGACTTGTTGCACCCTCGACAACTACTATGATTATTATTATTTGACCATGCTGGTCATTTATGAACATTTGAACATCTTGGACATGTGCTGTTATAATCTCCACCCGGCACAGCCAGAAGAGGACTGGCCACCCCTCATAGCCTGGTTCCTCTCTAGGTTTCTTCCTAGGTTTTGGCCTTTCTAGGGAGTTTTTCCTAGCCACCGTGCTTCTACACCTGCATTGCTTGCTGTTTGGGGTTTTAGGCTGGGTTTCTGTACAGCACTTTGAGATATCAGCTGATGTAAGAAGGGCTATATAAATACATTTGATTTGATTTGTTCCCCATAATAATCACGGATAGTTGGCTCAGGTCTACTGCCTGCCCTAGCCAAACTACCCGTGTGCCCCCCCCAAAAAACTTTTTTTGGGGCTGCCTCTCCTGCTTCCTTATCGGCGCATGTATAGCCTCATACCGGCGCTGCTCTGCCTTGGCTTCCTCTATCTCCTCCGGTGGGCGACGGTATTCCCCAGCCTGTTGCCATGGTCCAGCCCCGTCCAGAATATCTTCCCATGTCCAAAACTCCCGATAGTCCACCTGCTGCTCCTTTCTCCGCTGCTTGGTCCGTTGGAGGTGGGAGGTTCTGTCACGATCGTCGTAGTAAATGGACCAAGGCGCAGCGGGACGAGTGCTCATCTTAACTTTTATTTGTGAACACTTAACTTAATAAACAAAACAAGAAACTAACGAACTAGCAGTCTTGCAGGCTAAATACAAGAGTGCTAAGAACAACCTCCCACAATTCCCGAAACAAACATACTCCTAATTATAGGACCTTCAATCAGAGGCAACGATACACAGCTGCCTCCAATTGATGGCCCTAATCCCAAATACCTAAACATAGAATTAAACACCCTAGAACAGACATAGAAAGATACAATATAGAACAATGACCAAAACACAGGAATACATAAATCAAACACCCCTCTACATAAACACATACTCAAAACCATATAAAACAAATACCCCCTGCCACGTCCTGACCAAACTATAATAAGAAATAACCCCTTTACTGGTCAGGACGTGACAGTAATATGGCATAAGTCTTGGCAAAATGTGTAGAATTGCAGGATATATGCTATAAAACTGCAAAAATGTCTCTCTGCCCTATTACAAAATAAGTAGAATTGCATGCAATGTGTCTATAACTGAAGAAAACTTGCTTTAAAACTGAAACATTTTCTCTACAATCTACACCCCCTGCTGCCTGCTTGGTGGCTGGGGCCCACAACCAAATCTTGCTTAGGCCACCAAAAGGCTAGAGCTGGCTCTGATTCCATTTTAATCTTGTGGATGCCACAACAATCCACGGAATGTTCTTAGCTGTTTTCACACTGCAGGTCTGCTCAAATCATTTCTGTTTTTCAAATCTGTTTTGGAATACTGACTGTCCAAACAACAAATTACAAGTGACCAAATCGGATCATTATTGGAATGTAGCTCAGTGTGTTAACAATCCCTTGAAAACGTCATGCAGTTGTCAATGGTTTTAGCAGAGCTGGGGGTATTCTTGCCCCCCAGCAGCAAATCGAACTCTCTGCACCTTGTTGTGACATTTTATTGATAAAGACCTATACAGTGGCCTACATCTATAATACATATCCAATATACTTCTATGATGATGAATTCTTTGTATTGTTGCATGTATAAGACAACTATAATATTGTATCTTGTCTAAGTATAATAACAAGACATCAAGGTATATCTGTCATATTTAGACATCTCAGCTGTAGCTCCTGTTAAAGTGTTTTTACAGTATTGGGACATTGGGGATGGTGAAGGGGATTATGATCTAACTCTAATCTGTCCCTGAGTTTTGATTAACCCCTCCTCTCCTCCTCCATCCTTACTTCCACCCAGTCTTCTAATTAACCCCTCCTCTCCTCCCCCATCCTTACTTCCACCCAGTCTTCTAATTAACCCCTCCTCTCCTCCCCCATCCTTACTTCCACCCAGTCTTCTAATTAACCCCTCCTCTCCTCCCCATCCTTACTTCCACCCAGTCTTCTAATTAACCCCTCCTCTCCTCCCCCATCCTTACTTCCACCCAGTCTTCTAATTAACCCCTCCTCTCCCATCCTTACCTCCACCCAGTCTTCTAATTAACCCCTCCTCTCCCATCCTTACTTCCACCCAGTCTTCTAATTAACCCCTCCTCTCCTCCCCCATCCTTACTTCCACCCAGTCTTCTAATTAACCCCTCCTCTCCTCCCCCATCCTTACTTCCACCCAGTCTTCTAATTAACCCCTCCTCTCCCCCCATCCTTACTTCCACCCAGTCTTCTAATTAACCCCTCCTCTCCTCCCCCATCCTTACTTCCACCCAGTCTTCTAATTAACCCCTCCTCTCCCATCCTTACCTCCACCCAGTCTTCTAATTAACCCCTCCTCTCCTCCCCCATCCTTACTTCCACCCAGTCTTCTAATTAACCCCTCCTCTCCTCCCCCATCCTTACTTCCACCCAGTCTTCTAATTAACCCCTCCTCTCCTCCCCCATCCTTACTTCCACCCAGTCTTCTAATTAACCCCTCCTCTCCTCCCCATCCTTACTTCCACCCAGTCTTCTAATTAACCCCTCCTCTCCTTCCCCATCCTTACTTCCACCCAGTCTTCAATTAACCCCTCCTCTCCTCCCCATCCTTACTTCCACCCAGTCTTCTAATTAACCCCTCCTCTCCTCCCCCATCCTTACTTCCACCCAGTCTTCTAATTAAACCATTGTCTCCTCCCCTATTCCTCCTTCATCCTTACCATCCCCACCTCCACTCACTCAGTAGGTATAAAGCTGCCCCTAGACACTGATCTCTGGTCAATTTAGCAGTTTCCACTAATTAAGGTTGGGATTAGAGGGTAGGCTGATCCTAGATCGGTGCCTATGGGCAACTTCTATCGAAAGTCTAGTGCTAATGCTCAGTCTTACTGTAGCCTATACATTGACCTGAGGGTTCATTGTTAATTTAAACAAAATTAAGGCTGCATGAGTGAGTTTAACAAGTCTATGGTTAAGTCAACTCAGTGCTTTGTGATGGGATTCATTGAAATACTACAGTAAGTTGATTATATGGTCAGTGGCTGGTTAAGAGTATTATGAGACCTTGGGGCTGAGACCAGTGTGGGGGAATACATCAAGATCTATAAGCCTATTGAAGACAGGAAACATATTAAAGAGATGAGGGGCAAGAGCCAAACTGCTCCACACAGACAGAGTATTTTGTTCCATAAATAGCATTCTTAGGGGGTGACAGAAGGCAGTAGTCTGGTGATGTTTGTTGGATTTCAATCTGTTTATGTAACAACGTACCACATTTCACACATCTCTATAGGCCAGGGATAGGCAACTAGATTTTTAAAAATCACTTGACTGAAATAATGAATCTACTTAGTAAACGTATCAATTCTTCTATTTTATTTTTTAAATTACATTTTAGAGTGCTTGTGGGAGGCAATCATCGGTATTAGAAATAAACCATGGAGTCTAGGGTTTTAAATGAATTAGTAACCTACCACGCACAGTGCTGCTCAAGACACACAAGCACATACACACACAAATCCTGGTTTGGGTTACATTGTTCTGTGTAATTTGTCCCCTCCTGCCCTATGAGCAATTCCGAGGGAGCCCGGAGTGATCCATTTAGGACAGCAAGTAAGGTAAAGGTTTTGCACTTCACTCTAGCCTGGTACATTTCTACACTCCTGAGCTGCTTGTCATTATTGATTGGCAATACTTTAGGCTATTTTACGTTGGCGTCGTGGTAACATGTCGGCAACATGTCGGTTGCGTTACATTTCTCTTTCGAGGGAAATATGTTGAGGTTTATGGCTAGTGTTGAACACTAAGTAAAAGCAGCTTTTATGTGTTGCAATGGTGTGGACATACCCAACAAACAGAATGGTGTGGGATTATACTGCTCATTATTATCATTCATGCAAGTAGACCGATGATTGGCCAGCTCAGCCAATGAGCCAACATGACATCATGTTCTATGAGGAAATAGCAGAGAAGAGGGTAGCTGTAGCCCAATATGGCAGCCAGAGACTGGGTGCATCGAAAGAAATGGGGGTTTCGAGAAAAAAAAAAATAGGTGTATCGAAAGCGCACATGTAATTGGTCAGATTTTCTGTCAGTTCTTGCCAGCAAGTGCAGACTCATGGAAACATGGCTGTTGTCACGTCCTGACCAGCAGATGGAGCTGTTGTTGTAGTTTTGGGGTCAGGACGTGGCAGTCTTGTGTGTGTGATTGTTCTGTGTTGGTCTTGTGACTCCTGATCAGGAACAGCTGGGGATCGTTGTTCCTGATTGGGAGTCATATATGTAGGAGTATGTTTGTCACTTGGTTTTGTGGGTAGTTGTTTTTGCACTGCGTGTTGTGTGCCTGCAAAACTGTTCCTGTCTTATATTTTGTTTGTATTGTTAAGTGGATGCTCTACTCCTTTATTTTTATTAAAGATGAGTATTCACATACCTGCTGCACCTTGGTCCATTTCCACAGAAGACAGCCGTTACAGAACTACCCACCACCAAAGGACCAAGCAGCAGAAGAGGAGGAAGCCACAGGAGAGAAAAAGGGAACAATGGACATGGGAGGACGTCCTGGACGGCAAGGGAGCCTACACCTGGGAAGAGATCCTGGCCGGAAGGGATCGCCTCCCATGGGAACAGGTGGAGGCACTCAGGAGAGTGGAGGCAGCTGGACAGAGGAACCATCGGGAAAGTTACGCTGGAACACGGTTGGCTAGGAAACCCGAGAGGCACCCCCAAGATTTTTTTGGGGGGGGGCACACGGGTAGCTTGGCCAGGCCAGGGAAGAGCCGTAAGCCAGCTACCCGTGACTACAGGGAGGTGCGTACGAGGTGGAGGGCGCCATGTTACGCTGAGGTGCGCACCATCTCGCCTATACGGACGCACAGCCCAGTGCGCCCAGTACCAGCGCCCCGCAGGTGCCAGGGCAAGGGGAGCATCGAGCCGGAAGGGGTGATGCCAACCCTGCACTCAAGACCGCCAGTGCGCCCTTTCGGTCCGGTGTTTCCCGCCAGACGCACTAGCATGGAGGTGCGTGTCTCCGGGCTGGCACGTCCTATACCAGCCCCGCGCATCAGGAGTCTAGTGTGTCAACCCAGCCTCGCCAGTCAACCATCACCAGAGCTGCCCGCCAGTCAACAGTCGTCAGAGCTGCCCGCCAGTCAACAGTCGTCAGAGCTGCCCGCCAGTCAACAGTCGTCAGAGCTGCCCGCCAGTCAACAGTCGTCAGAGCTGCCCGCCAGTCAACAGTCGTCAGAGCTGCCCGCCAGTCAACAGTCGTCAGAGCTGCCCGCCAGTCAACAGTCGTCAGAGCTGCCCGCCAGTCAACAGTCGTCAGAGCTGCCCGCCAGTCAACAGTCGCCAGAGAGGTCAGACTGCCCTGAACTGCCGGAGTGGCCGGACTGCCCTGAACTGCCGGAGTGGCCGGACTGCCCTGAACTGCCGGAGTGGCCGGACTGCCCTGAACTGCCGGAGTGGCCGGACTGCCCTGAACTGCCGGAGTGGCCGGACTGCCCTGAACTGCCGGAGTGGCCGGACTGCCCTGAACTGCCGGAGTGGCCGGACTGCCCTGAACTGCCGGAGTGGCCGGACTGCCCTGTTCTGCCGGAGTGGCCGGACTGCCCTGTTCTGCCGGAGTGGCCGGACTGCCCTGTTCTGCCGGAGTGGCCGGACTGCCCTGTTCTGCCGGAGTGGCCGGACTGCCCTGTTCTGCCAGAGTGGCCGGACTGCCCTGTTCTGCCAGAGTGGCCGGACTGCCCTGTTCTGCCAGAGTGGCCGGACTGCCCTGTTCTGCCAGAGTGGCCGGACTGCCCTGTTCTGCCAGAGTGGCCGGACTGCCCTGTTCTGTCAGAGTGGCCGGACTGCCCTGTTCTGCCAGAGTGGCCGGACTGCCCGGTTCTGCCAGAGGTGCCCGCCTGCCCTGATCTGCCAGGGTGCCCGGCCTGTCAGGATCAGCCCGAGTGGTCCTCCTGCCCTCCGGTCCAGCCCGAGTGGCCCGCATGCCTTCCGGCCCAGCCCGAGTGGCCCGCATGCCTTCCGGCCCAGCCCGAGTGGCCCGCATGCCTTCCGGCCCAGCCCGAGTGGCCCGCATGCCTTCCGGCCCAGCCCGAGTGGCCCGCATGCCTTCCGGCCCAGCCCGAGGGGCCCTCCTGCTCTCCGGCCCAGCCCGAGGGGCCCTCCTGCTCTCCGGCCCAGCCCGAGGGGCCCTCCTGCTCTCCGGCCCAGCCCGAGGGGCCCTCCTGCTCCCCGGCCCAGCCCGAGGGGCCCTCCTGCTCCCCGGCCCAGCCCGAGGGGCCCTCCTGCCCCCCGGCCCAGGGGCCCTCCTGCCCCCCGGCCCAGCCCGAGGGGCCCTCCTGTCCCCCGGCCCAGCCCGAGGGGCCCTCCTGTCCTCCGGCCCGGCTCGAGGGGTCCGTCTGCCTGGCGCAGCTATCGGCTCCACCGAAGTGGGCGACGCCGAGGGTGGAGCAGGGTCCACGTCCTGCACCGGAGCCACCTCCAGGATAGGTGGGTTGGGGAGGGAGGGTGTAGCACAGTGCCGTCGTTGACGGCAGCCACCCTCCCTTCCCTCCCTTATTGTTTAGGGGTTATTGTTTATGGGTTTTGTTGGGGATTTTGTTTGTTGGTGTTTTTTCGTTGTTAGGTGCATTCCGGGGTCTGCACCTTGAGGGGGGGGGGGTACTGTCACGTCCTGACCAGCAGATGGAGCTGTTGTTGTAGTTTTGGGGTCAGGACGTGGCAGTCTTGTGTGTGTGATTGTTCTGTGTTGGTCTTGTGACTCCTGATCAGGAACAGCTGGGGATCGTTGTTCCTGATTGGGAGTCATATATGTAGGAGTATGTTTGTCACTTGGTTTTGTGGGTAGTTGTTTTTGCACTGCGTGTTGTGTGCCTGCAAAACTGTTCCTGTCTTATATTTTGTTTGTATTGTTAAGTGGATGCTCTACTCCTTTATTTTTATTAAAGATGAGTATTCACATACCTGCTGCACCTTGGTCCATTTCCACAGAAGACAGCCGTTACAGCTGTGCAGGAAGGCACATCGAAATGAACTTGAGGACGTTTGGGAAACTCAAAATGATGGTGTCATGAAATCACTCAGGGTGTGGAAAATCATTTATGTTGTGAACATTTAAATGTATCACATTTCATTGCAATTGTGTAGGTTACTGTGCGCAATGTCATTATTAAACTTGTCGAATTAGGTTACCCTGGTGGCAGATCTTCATGTCTTGTCACGATTGCTTTCATGCATCCACTTCTTTAGACATGCCCACTACTCCGAGACCAGTCCGGGACGCAGCTACCTTTACTTTGAAATAGTTTGCGTTTTATGAAACGGTCTGTTTGAGATGCAAGTTTGAGATGGGGTGTTTTTTCTCCAATTTATGCTTTGGCCACAAATACGAGTCAACAACATTATTTGGGTATGAGTTAACAGAATATTAACTTTTATAAGTTATATTTTCACTGGACAGTTAGTTTAAAACAGCAATTGCCATAGTTGTTTCTGAACAACAGCTCAAATTTCCTCACATCAAGTTTATCTGTAATGAGATGGCCTTGAACACAGCCACAAATGACTACATCTAGAAGGGTGGTGATTACTGGGTTTAGAAGCCCTTTACCTCGCTTATAAGGCCATCCAGCCTAGCCAGTTAGTAGAAAGAAGCAGCAGTCCTGAGAAAGTCCTGAGGAACGAACCAAAGTGCACTGACATTTCTTTTACATTGATAGTGCCAGACAAGATGGTGCTGACAGAAAGGGTCGCCCTGTTTCTAGCCAACTTTCAGTATTTTGTTTGTTTTTTATTTTATTTCTTATATTATTTACTCGTCTCCAAGTCAATCATCAAGTTTGCTGATGAGACAACAATGGTAGGCCTGATTACCAACAATGACGAGACAGCCTACAGGGAGAAGGTGAGGGCCTTGGTGGAGTGGTGCCAGGAAAATAACCTCTCCTTCTACATCAGCAAAACGAAGGAGCAGATTGTGGACTTCAGGAGACAGCAGAGAGAGCACACCCCATCCACATCGACGGGGCCACAGTGGAGAGGGTGATAAGCTTCAAGTTCCTCGGTGTGCACATCACTGACAACCTGAAATGATCCATCCACACAGACTGTGTGGTAAATAAGGCGCAACAGCATCTGTCTTGGCCCCTAAGGCCCTCACAAACTTCTACAGATGCACCATTGATAGAATCCTGTCAGGCTGTGGGCAATTGCACCGTCCGCAACCGCAGGGCTCTCCAGAGGGTGGTGTGATCAGCCCAACGCATCACCGGGGGCACACTGCCTGTCATCCAGGACATCTACAGCACCCAGTGTCACAGGAAGGCCAAGAAGATCATCAAGGACCTCTGCCACCCGAGCCACAGCCTGTTCCCCCCGCTACCATCTAGAAGGCCTAGGCAGTACAGGTGCATCAAAGCAGGGACAGAGAGACTGAAAAACAGCTTCTATCTCCAGGCCATCAGACTGTTAAATAGTCACCACAAGCCGGCCACCCCCAGGAACCTACCCTAAGCTTAATCACTGTTACTAGCCGGCTACCAATCTTTACTCTCCCTGCATATTAGAGATTGCTGCCCTATGTACATAGACATTGAACACCGGTCACTTTAATTATGTTTACATACTGTTTTACCGACTTCATATGTATGTACTTTAATCTTGTCAAGGCTCATCCTACACCTCTTCTATTCATATACTGTCCATACACATCATTATACACTGAGTGTACAAACATTATGAACAACTTCCTAATATTGAGTTGCACCCCCATTTTCCCTCAGAACAGCCTCAATTGGACTCTACAAGGTGTTGAAAGTGATTCACAGGGATACTGGCCTATGTTGACTCCAATGCTTCCCACAGTTGTGTCAAGTTGGCTGGTAGTGGATCTCTACTCCGAATAGCTTGTTCCATCTCATCCCAGAGATGCTCAATTGGATTGAGATCTGGTGACTGGGCAGGCCACTGCAGTAAGCTGAATTGACGTTTGTGGACCATTCCTGGACAATCCTAGCCTTGTGGCATGGGTATTATCCTGATGAATAAATCTATTTGCAGGTGGATACACTGCTTCCATGAAGGAATGCACCTGATTGGCAATGATGTTCAGATATCCTGTGACATTCAAACATTGATCCACTTTTATCAGGGGGCCCAATGTGTGCCATGATAACTCACCCCACACCTTCACCACCCCCGGCCTGCAATTTTGACACACGGCATGATGGATGCATGTACTCATGTGGTTTTCTCCATACCCTAGGTATTTGGGCACCAATGTTGTACTCGACTGTCAGTTGAATAACTGTGCCCGTCTGTTGCGCTGCACAATTCGTGTCAGCTTCCATTGTCCTCTCTCATCAATGACCCGTTTTCGACCACTGGCCTGCACTTGGCTGGATGTCCGTTGGATAGGGGACCATTCTTGATACACACCGAAAACTGTTGAGTGTGGAAAAACCCAGCAGCATTGCAGTTATTGACACAAACCGATGCGCCTGGCACCTACTACCATACCCCGTTCAAAGGCACTTCAATATTTTGTCTTGTCCATTCACCCTCTGAATGGGACACATACACAATCCGTATCTCAATTGTCTCAAGATTTAAAAATCCTTCTTTAACCTGTCTCCTCCCCTTCATCTACACTGATCGAAGTGGATTTAACAGGTGACATCAATAAGGGATCATAGCTTTCACCTGGATTCACCTGGTCAGTCTATCATGGAAAGAGCAGGTGTTCCTAATGTTTTCTACACTCAGTGTGTATATATATATATTCCGGACTCTGACATTGCTCGTTCTGACATTTCTTAATGTGTTTATTTTTATTTTGGGGAATTTGTGTGTATTGTTTTGTATTGTGAGGTGTTACTGCACTGTTGGAGTTAGAAACAAAAGCATCTGCAAAATAAGTGTATGCAACCAATAGATTGTATTTTTATAATTTAAAAAAAATTCATTAGAGAGAGTGAGCAGGTGCACTCTTCAGGGTGAAGGGGTGGCGACTCCATGCCAAAACTGTCTTCTCACATGTAGACACAAGAGGGCAGCAAAAGATTACCATAAACCCTTCCATTGTATGTGCTGTTGACTCTTTTGGTTTAGTATTTCATTGAGGCGGACTTAGACCAGAAATCATCCCTGGCATTTATAACACACCGGACAATTATTTTCCTTGAGGCCCTCACACCGGCCCATTTTTTTCCCCTTGAGACCCCAAGTTGTAGCCAGATAATTATAATTGTGCAGACTGTTTCTGTGTGCTGTACTGGGCTAAAAATGGATCAGCTCATCTGGTATTTGCCTGAAATGCCAGATGGCCAGTCCATCCCTGATTGCATTTGATATATTTAATTAGTATTTCACATTTCTTGTGGTAGCCTTTGGTATATAAATTAATAACGAAATTGTTAGTGGCAGCAGCATGAACACTTTGACCTTGACTAAACCATGTTGTCTGGTTACAATGAAGACTATGTTTGTTTGCATAGGGGGGAGGAGCACTGACTGACATGACAGTTATCAAGCTCTCGGTCTGACCTCTGTTAAAACCTCTACGGGATCGGTGTCCCCCCGCGGGTTGTGCTAACGTAGGCTAACGTAGGCTACTGTGATTAGCATTAGGTTGTAAGTAAAAACATTTTTTCCAAGGACATAGACATATCTGATATGGGCAGAAAAATGTAATTCTTGCTAACCTAACTGCACTGTCCAATTTACAGTAGCTATTAAAGTGAAAGAATACCTAGCTATTGTTTGAGGAGCGTGCACAGTTATGAACTTGAAAATATATTAATAAACCAATTAGGCACACTTGGGCAGTCTTGATACAACATTTTGAACAGATATGCAATGGTTCATTGGATCAGTCTAAAGCTTTACACATCAACTGCTGCCATCTAGTGGCCAAACTCTAAATTGCGCCTGGGCTGGAATAATACGTTATGGCCTTTCTCTTGCATTTCAAATGTTTTTTCATTGTATTATCTTTTACCAGATCTAATGTGTTATATTCTCCTACATTAATTTCACATTTCCACAAACTTCAAAGTGTTTATTTTCAAATGGTATCAAGAATATGCATATCCTTGCTTCAGGTCCTGAGCTACAGGCAGTTAGATTTGGGTATGTCATTTTAGGCCAAAATATGAAAAAAAGGGTCTGATCCTTAAGAGGTTTTAAACCCCCATGGCAGTGATTCAGCATGTGAGAGTACAAACAGAGAAAGTGTGTTGTTCTTATTGTCTTACTCTATAAACCAAAGCCTCTGGCCAACACAGTACAGTACAGTACAGCACACAGAAACAGTCTGCCTTGTAAACGTCTGTTATGTTGATGGTGTTTGGGTGCTGTGCTCTGGCAACCAAACCACTACAGTGTTGGATACTCAACAGACAGTGTTGCTTTTTTTCAGATGATGTAGTAAGACGAGGGGATACTTGGTACTGTGACCAGACAGCGTAAAGCGGCACCATGGTTTGTTGACCATCCACTAAAAGCCTACATAGCAGTGAAACGATGTTTTAGTTTTTCTAAGAAAAAGAGTAACTGAAAAATAATAGAATGTGTGTGTGGGTAGCATTACCTGGATACTTTGGTCCTTTTGAGGCTTCAAAGGTAACTAAATGTACTTGCACCGCTAACATACATCATGTAAACTCATTTCAGTTGGGTTCAAAGGCAGTCCAATATGTTTTGATCCTGTGAAGGTTTTATATGATGTTATTCTTGGCTCACCTGAAGAGTAATGTACAGTATACACCTGAATACACTTGAATGATCCCCCCCGCTCTCTCACGTTCTCATTCTGTCTCATTCTGCCTCCATTTACTCTCTCTCCCATACTCTAGGTCAGAGGAGAAGGTGACAGTCTATTTCATCAACCGTGACGGGCAGAAGATCACCACTTCTGGTGCCAAAGGCAACAGTCTTCTAGACCTGAACGTCGACCAAAACGTAGATATCGATGGCTTTGGTAAGTGTGGTGTGCCATGGTGGAAGTGGTCTACAAACAAGTGGATACAGTCCTGGTTAAACGCTTTACTGTATATGGTGCATGCACTGTTGGCATCCTGGAAATTGCCAACATGGGTCCATATTTCTGATGTTGTGTTTATTTGATAAGATCCAAGACACATTTCCCAGACGAAGCTGAGAAGAAGATGGAGGATGGCATGGCATTGTGTCCATATTAGGGCATGTAGTAAGACTGTCACCCTCTCACTAAGAGTGGCACTTCAACATGCTGCCCATTTACTTCTGGCACTCTGGGCACGTTTGGTTTGGTTTCCACTAAATATTTGCATGGCTTTATATGGATGAGCCCCAGGATCAAACAGTCTATCCAGACAGTGATTGAACCGAGGGAGGCAGAGAAGAAGCAGAGAGAGAAAGAGAGAGAGAGAGAGAGAGAGAGAGGGTGAACACAATATGCGTCAGCAACGTCACCTTTGATGTTTGCAAGGCTTTCTTTCTCGCTCTATAGTTCCCTTTCTCTTCCTCTGTCACTCTTTTCTCCTGCACATCTGTCCTATTTAGGCATTGACATCATACAATCTGGATCCATGGAAGGACTCTGTGTTAAAAAGTGTTAAAAAGAGAAAGAAAACCGGTCTGGTGTTCTGTCTTCTTTTGCAGATGTCAGGACTTCAACATTGTTCATTTTAGAGTTATCTGATTAATCATTTTATGTTAAAAACATTTCCAAAAGAGACACTTAATTGTCTTGATTTTCACATGCCGTTATTAACACTGTCCTCAGGTTAGGTACTTGTGGTATGTGTGTAAGAAATGTACAATTCTTAGTTTTTATGAGGAAAAACCTACATTTCTCACATTCTTAGTTAATGGTGACTACCTCATAAAACTGGTTGAGAGAATGCCAAGAACATGCAAAGCTGTCATCAAGGCAAAGGGTGGCTCCTTTGAAGAATCTAAAATATATTTTGATTTGTTTAATACTTTTTTGGTTTATACATGATTCCATATTATTCTACAGTGTCAAACTTTTCACGAGTACTGTATGTTTTTCTTACTCAAACTCCCGTGACACATTCAACAACCCAAATTTTGGTTGCGACCCACCAGTTGAGAATCACTGCTATATAGGACCTCTATGGCAGGGCTACTCAACTACCGGCCCTCGAGGGCCCTCAAAGTATTGCTGGATTTCCACTAAACTAACACCTCGTGTCAGACCATGTGGGCCTCACAATGGCCTGCACAGCCACAAGCAATAACCTAAATGCAACCATAAAGTTGGACAGGCAGATCTGGCAACCCAGACTAATAAAGAACAAACTCAAATTGGGTGCAAAGTTATCAACAATGTTGATGGAGGGCCTGAAGAAAGTAGTTAAGCCAAAGAGGCCCTGGGTGGTGCTGCAGAAAGAGTTCGTTAGCGGATGGAATGTGTTTCAGAACAGTGTAAGAGGCGCGAAGGGAAAGGAGAGAGGGAAGGAGAGAGAGAGGGACTCCATTCGTTCTCAATTCTACTTGGACCATGTGAGGCCAAGGCTGGTAAAAACCAAGTGCTCCGATAACATTCTCCTTATTCAGAGAGAACTCTCCTCTCGCAGAAGGAAGGACATCCTGAATGGAAAGTGCATTTCATAGGCTGAACTGATTTTAATGGACTGTTTCTGGGCAGGTCCAGGGTGTGGGTGGAACTATGTTTTGAACGAACCCAACGCGTGGCTCAGCCAGGTGTAAAGCTCCCAACCTCTCGCCTCTTTCTCTCTCCTCACAGTGAAAACCGCTACATGCCTTAGAGTAGACCTTAATCCAGTAGCTCCAGAACTTTATAGTGCCTTGATCCTTTGAGCCTTCTGGACGTCTATGTCCCATCAAATGAACAAAACAATGTTTTTAGCTCCAACCACACACCCTGGCGCCTCACTCACTCACTCACTCACTCACTCACTCACTCACTCACTCACTCACTCACTCACTCACTCACTCACTCACTCACTCACTCACTCACTCACTCACTCACTCACTCACTCACTCACTCACTCACTCACTCACTCACTCACTCACTCACTCACTCACTCACTCACTCACTCACTCACTCACTCACTCACTCACTCACTCACTCTCCCCATACTGAAACCGCAGGGTGAAGGTAATACAATGATGTATTCCCCCAAACGTTTCAATCAAATGAACTAAACGAAAGTCAGTCAAGTCTTGGGCTCTGCTCTACCGATAGATCCTGATATACATCATCCCTTATCCCTCACCCTTTGACCTGGAAGAATTTATGAACATGATGTCCTAAACCAGCAATGTACAGTGCACTGTAATGTATTTAAATTGTAATGTAGTCTACATCTGTAATGTACATGATCTAATCCAGTACAGAGTGGTCTGTAATGTACAGTCTCATTGTTTTACATCCTTTTCCTTTGTAGTTCCCCCAACGCACATTCTTTAGAAACATCTAATCCAGTGTAAACTTCAGCAGTAACAGTTGAGCAAAGCTATACAGTCGTTACACATCTTACAGAAGTATAACTCCAAGGTGACACATTCAAACCTGTGTAGTATGGCTACCTTTGTTCTGCCTGGTTTCAACACCCAACCCTGTGTACTCTGCCATACCGTTCATAATGGAGAATGGCCTTGGATATCATTCTAACTAGCTCTCACAGTCTCACATCAGAATTAGACGTGCATCCATGTTTCTCAAATGTCAAAAGTGTTTAAGGTTAAGTTTAGGCATTAACTCCACATTTTTAAGGTTAGGGTTATGTTTAGACATTAACTCAGAAATGTTAAGGTTAGGCATTAACTCTGAATGGTTAAGGTAAGGCTTCAGTCATACAAAAGTTATATTTAAATCCGAACTGGTTCTCTAGCAAATTAGTAAGAATGTCTCACCCTATGTTCAAGAATGGCCTTTTTCCCTTTATTCAGATTACAACCTCTCACTTTCAGTTATTTGAAAAGGAAATTATCTCCCAAATTGCTATTTTTAAAACAAGCCATAGAAAGTTTGTTGCAATTTCAATTTAATCCACCACAAAAGAAAAAACAATTAATACAACAAATATTCTGGTTAAACTCAAATATATTAATTGATAAAAATACATAATATATATTTTTTAAAGTATAATCTTTGAAAATGATATCATAAATAGGACTGGTGGGGTTATGTCACACATGTAGCTAACAAAAACATATGGAAATGTCTGCTCTACCCAAAATTACAACCAACCAATTGTAGCATTACCGCAAAAATGGAAGAGGAAAGAGGAAGGGGAAAAAAGTAAGGAACTTCTCTGTCGGCCCTGCATTAAAGACTATATTTGGTTAAAGAAAATTGTGACCAATAAAAGTATACCAGTTTCATTTAAGGACCAAAAAATGGACAGCCGTGCAATATATAGATGGACGGGTGGAAATCTGTCCTTTTGTCTGATGAGTCCAAATTTTAGATTTTTGGTTTCAACTGCCGTGTCTTTGTGAGACGCAGAGTAGGTGAACGGATGATCTCTGCATGTGTGAAGCATGGAGGAGGAGGTGTGGGGTGCTTTGCTGGTGACACTGTCTGTGATTTATTTAGAATTCAAGGCACACTTAACCAGCATGGCTACCACAGCATTCTGCAATGATACACCATCCAATCTGGTTTGCGCTTAGTGGGACTATCATTTGTTTTTCAACAGGACAATGACCCAAAACACACCTCCAGGCTGTGTAAGGGCTATTTGACCAAGAAGGAGAGTGATGGAGTGCTGCATCAGATGACCTGGCCTCCACAATCACCTGACCTCAACCCAACTGAGATGGTTTCGGATGAGTTGGAGCACAGAGTGAAGGAAAAGCAGCCAACAAGTGCTCAACTTATGTGGGAACTCCTTCAAGACTGTTGAAAAAGCATTCCAGGTGAAGCTGGTTGAGAGAATGCCAAGAGTGTGCAAAGCTGTCATCAAGGCAAAGGGTGGCTACTTTGAAGAATCTAAAATCTAAAATATATTTGGATTTGTTTAACACTTTTTTGGTTAATACATGATTCCCTATGTGTTATTTCATAGTTTTGATGTCTTTATCTATTATTCTACAATGTAGAAAATAGTAACAAGAAAAAAAAACCTTGAATGAGTAGGTGTGTCCAAACATTTGAATGATATATATATATATATATATATATATATATATATATATATATATATATATATATATATATATATATGTATATATACTGCTCAAAAAAATAAAGGGAACACTTAAACAACACAATGTAACTCCAAGTCAATCACACTTCTGTGAAATCAAACTGTCCACTTAGGAAGCAACACTGATTGACAATACATTTCACATGCTGTTGTGCAAATGGAATAGACAACAGGTGGAAATTATAGGCAATTAGCAAGACACCCCCAATAAAGGAGTGGTTCTGCAGGTGGTAACCACAGACCACTTCTCAGTTCCTATGCTTCCTGGCTGATGTTTTGGTCACTTTTGAATGCTGGCGGTGCTTTCACTCTAGTGGTAGCATGAGACGGAGTCTACAACCCACACAAGTGGCTCAGGTAGTGCAGCTCATCCAGGATGGCACATCAATGCGAGCTGTGGCAAGAAGGTTTGCTGTGTCTGTCAGCGTAGTGTCCAGAGCATGGAGGCGCTACCAGGAGACAGGCCAGTACATCAGGAGACGTGGAGGAGGCCGTAGGAGGGAAACAACCCAGCAGCAGGACCGCTACCTCCGCCTTTGTGCAAGGAGGAGCAGGAGGAGCACTGCCAGAGCCCTGCAAAATGACCTCCAGCAGGCCACAAATGTGCATATGTCTGCTCAAACGGTCAGAAACAGACTCCATGAGGGTGGTATGAGGGCCCGACGTCCACAGGTGGGGGTTGTGCTTACAGCCCAACACCATGCATGACGTTTGGCATTTGCCAGAGAACACCAAGATTGGCAAATTCGCCACTGGCACCCTGTGCTCTTCACAGATGAAAGCAGGTTCACACTGAGCACATGTGACAGACGTGACAGAGTCTGGAGACGCCGTGGAGAACGTTCTGCTGCCTGCAACATCCTCCAGCATGACCGGTTGGCGGTGGGTCAGTAATGGTGTGGGGTGGCATTTTTTGAGGGGGCCGCACAGCCCTCCATGTGCTCGCCAGAGGTAGCCTGACTGCCATTAGGTACCGAGATGAGATCCTCAGACCCCTTGTGAGATCATATGCTGGTGCGGTTGGCCCTGGGTTCCTCCTAATGCAAGACAATGCTAGACCTCATGTGACTGGAGTGTGTCAGCAGTTCCTGCAAGAGGAAGGCATTGATGCTATGGACTGGCCCGCCCGTTCCCCAGACCTGAATCCAATTGAGCACATCTGGGACATCATGTCTCGCTCCATCCACCAACGCCACGTTGCACCACAGACTGTCCAGGAGTTGGCGGATGTTTTAGTCCAAGTCTGGGAGGAGATCCCTCAGGAGACCATCCGCCACTTCATCAGGAGCATGCCCAGGCATTGTCGGGAGGTCATATAGGCACGTGAAGGCCACACACACTACTGAGCCTCATTTTGACTTGTTTTAAGGACATTACATCAAAGTTGGATCAGCCTGTAGTGTGGTTTTCCACTTTAATTTTGAGTGTAACTCCAAATCCAGACCTCCATGGTTTGATAAATTGGATTTCCATTGATTATTTTTGTGTGATTTTGTTGTCAGCACATTCAACTATGTAAAGAAAAAAGTATTTAATAAGATTATTTCATTCATTCAGATCTAGGATGTGTTATTTTAGTGTTCCCTTTATTTTTTTTGAGCAGTGTATATATATATATATATATATCATTCAAATGTTTATTTTTTTTTTTTTTTACTATTTTCTACATTGTAGAATAATAGATAAAGACATCAAAACTATGAAATAACACATAGGGAATCATATATTAACCAAAAAAGTGTTAATATATATAAGGTTTGTGATAGGCTTAAAACAAAAATCTCAAAAACAATTTTCTATCACTGGATTTTGCAAATGCTTACGCCCATTCACAACACCCCAGCAAAACTGAAACCTACTTGACGGTAACAGAACTTACTGTTGCTCCTTGTGGCCCGTTTCCACGTAATCTCCCGACGTCCTAAGACATGGATGGACGTCAAATACTGAGTTGTATCATGGGTGACCTTCATTCACATCATCACATTGATATCCTAGTAAAGTATCATATTCTCATCCATTCATCCCATAGTCTCTGAGGGATACCGACCATATGATGGTGATGCAGAGCCAGGATTAGCTCATGGCTTTGTAAGAGCTTTGTAACCATCAACAAGCATCAACAAAGAGAGATGTGGAGAGATGCTAGAGGTGCTCAGCAGTACCATCAGAAGGGCCAGTACTAATTGGAGCTGGACTGACTGGGGAGGTCTTACCTCACTCGCACTGACCTCTGTGTCCCTGGAATGAATTATGCTCTACAGTGAATTACATCCAACATAATAAGGCATTATTATGACATAATAGGGCATTCCGTTACTCAGAATGGAGTGATTTTGGAGGCTGAGAGGTTTGCCAGAATGACCCACCCACCACTAACCCCCTACACTCAACTCCCCAGATAGCACAGCGCCAGGGTGTCTAGGGATTCAACCAGAACCAGACGTGATATTAATTTAATGCTTTACATTGATATAGCACATTTCACTAGGTCTGAGTTCATTAGCTATGTTGACATAGTACCTAAATAAGCTGTGTCTTAACAGTTTGTGTGTGTGTGTGTGTGTGTGTGTGTGTGTGTGTGTGTGTTCCCCATGTGCGTGTGAGGGGACCCTGGCCTGTTCCACCTGTCATGTGATCCTGGATCAGAAGGTGTACGACCAGCTGGGGCCCGTCATTGATGAGGAGAATGACATGCTGGACCTGGCATTTGACATGTGAGTCTCGCACGCACACACATACACACGTAGGCATACATACACACACACGTAGGTAGGCATTCCCAAACACACATTGACAGGAAGATCAATGTGGCTTAAGGCCTCACAAGTGACACACTTGCTGATGCATACACATCACATACTATATACTCTCTCCGAAACACACAGAACACATACAGTATGAACATGTTGAGCCTGGTCCATGGCCTAACCAGCATGTGAGTTACCGCTGGCTAACACCTTCACACCTTCTCATAAGTCACGATATCTCGGGTAGGTTTCCAGCCAAGATATCAAGCGGTTCAGATACCGGGTGAGATGAGCAGATTAAACCTCTAGGGGACCCCTTCCCGTTCTCATCCCGGTAACGGGATTGCTTGACAAGATAGCAAAAATCTAATAATTTCAATTTCTCAAACAATCAACTATTTTACACCATTTGAAAGATAAACATCTCCTTAATCCAACCACGTTGTCCAATTTCAAAAAGGCTTTACGGCGAAAGCATAAAGTTAGATTATGTTAGGACAGTACATAGACAAAAAATTACACACAGCCGTTTTCAATGCAAGGACAGGCGTCACCAAAAGCAGAAAACCAGCTAACATGATGCACTAACCTTTGACAATCTTCATCAGACGACACTCCTAGGACATTATGTTAGACAATACATGCATTTTTTGTTCTATCAAGTTCATATTTATATCTAAAAACAGCATTTTACATCGGCGCGTGACGTTCAGAAAATGTATTTCCCCCAAAACTCCCGGTGAATCATCACTACAATTTACAAAAATACTCGCCATAAACGTTGATAAAATATTAAACTGTTATTCAAAGAATTATAGATTAACATCTCCTGAATGCAACCGCATTGACAGATTTCAAAATAACTTTGCAATAATCTGAGTACTGTGCTCAGAAAAATACACTACGCAATACAGATAGCCGCCATTTTGGAGTCATCTAAATGCATAAATAGCATTAGAAATATTTAGTTACCTTTAATAATCTTCATCAGAAGGCACTTCCAGGAATCCCAGGTCCACAACAAATGTTGTTTTGTTCGATAAAGTTCATAATTTATGTCCAAATAACTCCTTGTTGTTCGCGCGTTCAGTTCAGCTACTCCGAATGTAGGAAGCGCGCAGAAAATGTGACGACAAAACGTTTTTAAAAATCTATTTACGTTCGTTCAAACATGTCAAACGTTGTATAGCATCAATCTTTAGGGCCTTTAGAACGTGAAGATTCAGTAATATTTCAACCAGACGGTTCCTGTGTCTTGAAAAACGTTTTGGAACAGAGGTTCCTAATCGTGAATGCGCAACAATGAAGTGATGTCCTTCCATGGGTGACCAACTGCCCAGCCTTCTCATTCAGTCACTGTTTATCGTAAACGCCTCAAACAACTTTCTAAAGACTGTTGACATCTAGTGGAAGCCTTAGGAAGTGCAAAATGAATCCTTAGTCACTGTGTGTTCCATTGGCAATGACTTGAAAAAAGTACAGGCACAAGATTTTCATTTCCTGCTTGTATTTTTCCTCAGGTTTTTGCCTTATAATATCCAGTGGAACAACCACTTTACAATAGTGCATCTAAATCTTTTAAAGGGGGGTTAGAAGGATTACTTTATCCTATCCCAGGTATTCCTTAAAGAGGTGGGGTTTCAGGTGTCTCCGGAAGGTGGTGATTGACTCCGCTGTCCTGGCGTCGTGAGGGAGCTTGTTCAACCATTGGGGTGCCAGAGCAGCGAACAGTTTTGACTGGGCTGAGCGGGAACTGTGCTTCCTCAGAGGTAGGGAGGCGAGCAGGCCAGAGGTGGATGAACGCAGTGCCCTTGTTTGGGTGTAGGGCCTGATCAGAGCCTGAAGGTACGGCGGTGCCGTTCCCCTCACAGCTCCGTAGGCAAGCACCATGGTCTTGTAGCGGATGCGAGCTTCGACTGGAAGCCAGTGGAGAGAGCGGAGGAGCGGGGTGACGTGAGAGAACTTGGGAAGGTTGAACACCAGACGGGCTGCGGCGTTCTGGATGAGTTGTAGGGGTTTAATGGCACAGGCAGGGAGCCCAGCCAACAACGAGTTGCAGTAATCCAGACGGGAGATGACAAGTGCCTGGATTAGGACCTGCGCCGCTTCCTGTGTGAGGCAGGGTCGTACTCTGCGAATGTTGTAGAGCATGAACCTACAGGATCGGGTCACCGCCTTGATGTTAGTGGAGAACGACAGGGTGTTGTCCAGGGTCATGCCGAGGCTCTTAGCACTCTGGGAGGAGGACACAAGGGAGTTGTCAACCGTGATAGCGAGATCATGGAACGGGCAGTCCTTCCCCGGGAGGAAGAGCAGCTCCGTCTTGCCGAGGTTCAGCTTGAGGTGGTGATCCGTCATCCACACTGATATGTCTGCCAGACATGCAGAGATGCGATTCGCCACCTGGTTGTCAGAAGGGGGAAAGGAGAAGATTAATTGTGTGTCATCTGCATAGCAATGATATGAGAGACCATGTGAGGATATGACAGAGCCAAGTGACTTGGTGTATAGCGAGAATAGGAGTGGGCCTAGAACAGAGCCCTGGGGGACACCAGTGGTGAGAGCACGTGGTGCGGAGACCACCATTCAAACAGTTTTAGAAACTTCAGAGTGTTATCTATCCTAATCTACTAATAATATGAAGATTTTAGTTTCTGGGCCAGAGTAGTAACCTGTTCAAATTGGGTACGTTTTTCATCCGGCCGTGAAAATACTGCCCCCTAGCCCAGACAGGTTTTAAAGATATAATCATAGTTTGACTATTGACGATTGTTTCTGCCCAATTCACTTCACATTAGAATATAATCAGTTAGGTATGAAAACTGTACTAATTCCCCTCAGGTGACAAATCAAATAAGTACAGTCATAAAACATTTTCTGATTAAATATGTTTTTTTCTCCCTCACAGGTGCTCTGTGTCAGCAACTTGAGGCTCTCAGCCACATTTTTATTTCATCTTGATATAAGCAGGTAGGCTAGTTGAGAACAAGTTCTCATTTACAACTGCAACCTGGACAAGAATAAAGCAAAGCAGTTCGACACATACAATAACACAGAGTTACACATGGAATAAACAAAAATACAGTCAATAATACAGGGGAAAAAATATATATACAGTGTGTGCAAATGAGGTAAGAGAAGGGAGGTAAGGCAATAAATAGGCCATGGTGGCGAAGTAATTACAATATACCATTTTAACACTGGAGTCATTGATGTGCAGAAGATGAATGTGCAAGTAGAGATACTGGGGTGCAAAGGAGCAAGATAAATAAATACTGTATGGTGATGAGGTAGTTGGATGGGCTACATTACAGATGGGCTATGTACAGGTGCAGTGATCTGTGAGCTGCTCTGACAGCTGGTGCATAAAGCTAGGGAGGGAGATAAGAGTCTCCAGCATCAGTGATTTTTGCAGTTCGTTCCAGTCATTGGCAGCAGAGAACTGGAAGGAAAGGCGGCCAATAGAGGAATTGGCTTTGGGGGTGACTAGTGAGATATACCTGCTGGAGCGCGTGCTACGGGTAGGTGCTGCTATGGTGAGCTGAGCTGAGCTGAGATAAGGCGGGGCTTTACCTAGCAGAGACCTGTAGATGACCTGGAGCAAGTGGGTTTGGCGACGAGTATGAAGCGAGGGCCAGCCAACGAGAGCGTACAGGTCGCAATGGTAGGTAGTATATGGGGTGAAGGATGCTTTGTTGCGAAATAGGAAGCCGACTCTAGATTTAATTTTGGATTGGAGATGCTTAATGTGAGTCTGGAAGGAGAGTTTACAGTCTAACCAGACGCCTAGGTATTTGTAGTTGTCCACATATTCTAAGTCAGAACCGTCCAGAGTAGTGATGCTGGATGGGCGGGCAGGTGCGGGCAGCGATCGGTTGAAGAGCATGCATTTAGTTTTATTTGCATTTAAGAGCAGTTGGAGGCAACGGAAGGAGAGTTGTATAGCATTGAAGCTCGTCTGGAGGTTAGTTAACACAGTGTCCAAAGAAGGGCCAGAAGTATACAGAATGGTGTCGTCTGCGTAGAGGAGGATCAAAGAATCACCAAAAGCAAGAGCGACATCATTGATGTGTACAGAGAAGAGAGTCGGCCCGAGAATTGAACCCTGTGGCACCCCCATAGAGACTGCTAGATGTCCAGACAACAGGCCCTCCGATTTGACACACTGAACTCTATCAGAGAAGTAGTTGGTGAACCAGGCGAGGCAGTCATTTTAAAAACCAAGGCTGTTTAGTCTGCCGATAAGAATGTGGTGATTGACAGAGTCGAAAGCCTTGGCCAGGTCGATGAATACGGCTGCACAGCAATGTCTCTTATCGATGGCGGTTATGATATCATTTAGGACCTTGAGCATGGCTGAGGTTCACCTATGACTAGCTCTGAAACCAGATTGCATAGCGCAGAAGGCACGGTGGGATTCGAAATGGTCGGTAATCTGTTTGTTAACTTGGCTTTCGAAGACCTTAGAAAGGCAGGGTAGAATAGATTTAGGTCTGTAGCAGTTTGGGTGTCTCCTCCTTTGAAGAGGGGGATGATCACGGCAGCTTTCCAATCTTTGGGAATCTCAGACGATACGAATGAGTGGTTGAACAGGCTAGTAATAGGGGTTGCAACAATTTCAGCAGATCATTTTCAAAAGAGAGGGTCCAGATTGTCTAGCCCGGCTGATTTGTAGGGGTCCAGATTTTGCAGCTCTTTCAGAACATCAGCTATCTGGATTTGGATGAGGGAGAAGTGGGGGAGGATTGGGTGAGTTGCTGTGGGGGGTGTGGCCAGCCGTAGAAAAATGCTTATTGAAATTCTCAATTATTGTGGATTTGTCGGTGGTGACAGTGTTTCCTAGCCTCAGTGCAGTGGGCAGCTGGGAGGAGGTGCTCTTATTCTCCATGGACTTTACAGTGTCCCAGAACTTTTTTGAGTTTGTGCTACAGGATGAAAAGTTCTGTTTGAAAAAGCTAGCCTTAGCTTTCCTAGCTGCTTGTGTATTATTGGTTCCTAACTTCCCTGAAAAGTTGCATATCACAGGGGCTATTCGATGCTAATGCAGTATGCCACAGGAAGTTTTTGTGCTGGTCAAGGGCAGTCAGGTCTGGAGTGAACCAAGGGCTATATCTGTTCCTGGTTCTACATTTTTTGAATGGAGCATGCTTATTTAAGATGGTGACGAAGGCACTTTTAAAGAATAACCAGGCATCCTATACTGACGGGATGAGGTCAATATCATTCTAGGATACCCAGGTTGATTAGAAAGGCCGGCTCGCTGAAGTGTTTTAGGGAGTGTTTGAAAGTGATGAGGTGTGGTCGTTTGACCGCAGACCCATTACGGATGCAGGCAATGAGGCAGTGATCGCTGAGATCTTGGTTGAAAACAGCAGAGGTGTATTTGGAGCGCAGGTTGGTTAGGATGATATCTATGAGGGTGCCCATGTTTACGGATTTGGGGTTGTACCTGGGAGGTTCATTGATAATTTGTGTGAGATTGAGGGCATCAAGCTTAGATTGTAGGATGGCCGGGGTGTTAAGCATGTCCCAGTTTAGGTCACCTAGCAGCACGAGCTCTGAAGATAGATGGGAAATCAATTCACATATGGTGTCCAGGTTACAGCTGGGGGCAAAGGGTGGTCTATAGCAAGCGGCAACGGTAAGAGACTTGTTTCTGGAAAGGTCGAATTGTTTGGGTACAGACCTGGATAGTAAGACAGAACTCTGCAGGCTATCTCTGCAGTAGATTGCAACTCCGCCCCCTTTGGTTGTTCTATCTTGGCGGCAAATGTTATAGTTAGGGATGGAAATTTTTCTAAGCCAGGATTCAGACACGGCTAAGACATCTGGGTTGGCAGAGTGTTTTAAAGCAGTTAATAAAACAAACTTAGGGAGGAGGCTTCTAATGTTAACCTGCATGAAACCAAGGCTTTTACGGTTACACAAGTCAACAAATGAGAGCACCTAAGGAATAGGAATGGAACTAGGAGCTGCAGGTCCTGGATTAACTTCTACATCACCAGAGGAACAGAGGAGGAGTAGGTTAAGGGTACAGTTAAAGGCTATAAGAACTGGTTGTCTTGTACTTTTGGAACAGAGAGTAAAAGGAGCAGGTTTCTGGACGCGATAGAATAGATTCAAGGCATAATGTACTGACAAGTGGGCCGCGGCTAGCAGACTAGCAGATGGGCATTCAGGGGACGTTGCGACGGTTGCGACGGAGGGGCATGTTGGAGAAAAACCCTTGGGCAGATTACGTCGGTAATCCAGTCGTGATGGATAAGCAGGGCTTTGTGTAGTAAAAGGGGCCCACGCCGATTGGCAAAATAGGAATAGCGGCACGAGAAATTGGCCGATGGACCTATTAGCTAACAGTCCGATATGACAATTGCACTCCCCCACAAAACTTGAGACATCTGTGGCATTGTTTTGTGTGACAAAACCGCACATTTTAATGTGGCCTTTTATTGTTCCCGACACAAGGTGCACCGGTGTAATGATCATGATTTTTAATCAGCTTCTTGATATGCTACACCTCTCAGGTGGATGAATTAACTTGTAAAGGAGAAATGTTCACTAACAGGGATGTAAACAAATTTGTTTAATATCTGATCAATTAGTCTTCTATTAATTAATTATTCTTTACCGTACGTAAGTCTCATTTCAAACGTCGTAGAATTCTATGAATCATCCATACACCAATTGGCTTAATCATCAAATTCAAATCAAATTTATTTTTATATAGCCCTTCGTACATCAGCTGATATTCTCAAAGTGCTGTACAGAAACCCAGCCTAAAACCCCAAACAGCAAGCAAAGCATGTGAAAGAAGCACGGTGGCTAGGAAAAACTCCCTAGGAAAAACTCCCTAGAAAGGCCAAAAACCTAGGAAGAAACCTAGAGAGGAACCAGGCTATGAGGGGTGGCCAGTCCTCTTCTGGCTGTGCAGGGTGGATATTATAACAGAACATGGTCAAAATGTTAAAATGTTAAAATGTTCATAAATGACCAGCATGGTCAAATAATAATAATCATAGTAGTTGTCGAGGGTGCAACAAGCACGTCCGGTGAACAGGTCAGGGTTCCATAGCCGCAGGCAGAACAGTTGAAACTGGAGCAGCAGCACGGCCAGGTGGACTGGGGACAGCAAGGAGTCATCATACCAGGTAGTCCTGAGGCATGGTCCTAGGGCTCAGGTCCTCCGAGAGAAAGACAGAAAGAGAGAAAGAGAGAATTAGAGAGAGCATATTTAAATACACACAGGACACCGGATAAGACAAGAGAAATACTCCAGATGTAACAGACTGACCCTAGCCCCCCGACACATAAACTACTGCAGCATAAATACTGGAGGCTGAGACAGGAGGGATCAGAAGACACTGTGGCCCCATCCGATGATACCCCCGGACAGGGCCAAACAGGCAGGATATAACCCCACCCACTTTGCCAAAGCACAGCCCCCACACCACTAGAGGGATGTCTCCAACCACCAACTTACCGTCCTAAGACAAGGCCGAGTATAGCCCACAACGATCTCCGCCATGGCACAACCCAAGGAGGGGGGGGGGGCGCCAACCCAGACAGGAAGACCACGTCAGTGACTCAACCCACTCAAGTGACGCACCCCTCCCATGGACGGCATGGAAGAACACCAGTAGGCCAGTGACTCATCCTCTGTAAAAGGGTTAGAGGCAGAGAATCCCAGTGGAAAGAGGGGAACCGGCAAGGCAGAGACAGCAAGGGCGGTTCGTTGCTCCAGCCTTTCCGTTCACCTTCACACTCCTGGGCCAGACTATACTTAATCATAGGACCTACTGAAGAGATAAGTCTTCAGTAAAGACTTAAAGGTTGAGACTGAGTCTGCGTCTCTCACATTGGTAGGCAGACCATTCCATAAAAATGGAGCTCTATAGGAGAAAGCCCTACCTTCAGCCGTTTGCTTAGAAATTCTAGGGACAATTAGGAGGCCTGCGTCTTGTGACCGTAGCGTACGTGTAGGTATGTACGGCAGGACCAAATCGGAAAGATAGGTAGGAGCAAGCCCATGTAATGCTTTGTAGGTTAGCAGTAAAACCTTGAAATCAGCCCTTGCCTTAACAGGAAGCCAGTGTAGGGAGGCTAACACTGGAGTAATATGATCACATTTTTTGGTTCTAGTCAGGATTCTAGCAGCCGTATTTAGCACTAACTGAAGTTTATTTAGTGCTTTATCCGGGTAGCCGGAAAGTAGAGCATTGCAGTAGTCCAGCCTAGAAGTAACAAAAGCATGGATTAATTTTTCTGCGTCATTTTTGGACAGAAAATTTCTGATTTTTGCAATGTTACGTAGATGGAAAAAAGCTGTCCTTGAAACAGTCTTGATATGTTCTTCAAAAGAGAGATCAGGGTCCAGAGTAACGCCGAGGTCCTTCACAGTTTTATTTGAGACGACTGTACAACCATCCAGATTAATTGTCAGATTCAACAGAAGATCTCTTTGTTTCTTGGGACCTAGAACAAGCATCTCTGTTTTGTCCGAGTTTAAAAGTAGAAAGTTTGCAGCCATCCACTTCTTTATGTCTGAAACACAGGCTTCTAGCGAGGGCAATTTTGGGGCTTCACCATGTTTCATTGAAATGTACAGCTGTGTGTCGTCCGCATAGCAGTGAAATTTAACATTATGTTTTCGAATGACATCCCCAAGAGGTAAAATATATAGTGAAAACAATAGCGGTCCTAAAACGGAACCTTGAGGAACACCGAAATTTACAATTGACTTGTCAGAGGACAAACCATTCACAGAGACAAACTGATATCTTTCCGACAGATAAGATCTAAACCAGGCCAGAACTTGTCCATGTAGACCAATTTGGGTTTCCAATCTCTCCAAAAGAATGTGGTGATCGATGGTATCAAAAGCGGCACTAAGATCTAGGAGCACGAGGACAGATGCAGAGCCTCGGTCTGACGTCATTAAAAGGTCATTTACCACCTTCACAAGTGCAGTCTCAGTGCTATGATGGGGTCTAAAACCAGACTGAAGCGTTTCGTATACATTGTTTGTCTTCAGGAAGGCAGTCAGTTGCTGTGCAACAGCTTTTTCTAAAATTTTGGAGAGGAATGGAAGATTCGATATAGGCCGATAGTTTTTTATAATTTCTGGATCAAGATTCGGCTTTTTCAAGAGAGGCTTTATTACTGCCACTTTTAGTGAGCTTGGTACACATCCGGTGGATAGAGAGCCGTTTATTATGTTCAACATAGGAGGGCCAAGCACAGGAAGCAGCTCTTTCAGTAGTTTAGTTGGAATAGGGTCCAGTATGCAGCTTGAGGGTTTGGAGGCCATGATTATTTTCATCATTGCGTCAAGAGATATAGTACTAAAACACTTTAGTATCTCCCTTGATCCTAGGTCCTGGCAGAGTTGTGCAGACTCAGGACAATGGAGCTTTGGAGGAATACCCAGATTTAAAGAGGAGTCTGTAATTTGCTTTCTAATGATCATGATCTTTTCCTCAAAGAAGTTCATAAATTTATTACTGCTGAAGTGAAAGCCATCCTCCATTTGCGAAGGCTGCTTTTTAGTTAGCTTTGCGACAGTATCAAAAAGAAATTTCTGATTGTTCTTATTTTCCTCAATTAAGTTGGAAAAATAGGATGATCGAGCAGCAGTAAGGGCTCTTCGATACTGCACGGTACTGTCTTTCCAAGCTAGTCGGAAGACTTCCAGTTTGGTGTGGCGCCATTTCCGTTCCAATTTTCTGGAAGCTTGCTTCAGAGCTCGTGTATTTTCTGTATACCAGGGAGCTAGTTTCTTATGACAGATGTTTTTAGTTTTTAGGGGTGCAACTGCATCTAGGGTATTTCGCAAGGTTAAATTGAGTTCCTCGGTTAGGTGGTTAACTGATTTTTGTCCTCTGACGTCCTTGGGTAGGCAGAGGCAGTCTGGAAGGGCATCAAGGAATCTTTGGGTTGTCTGAGAATTTATAGCACGACTTTTAATGCTCCTTGGTTGGGGTCTGAGCAGATTATTTGTTGCAATTGCAAACGTAATAAAATGGTGGTCTGATAGTCCAGGATTATGAGGAAAAACATTTAGATCCACAACATTTATTCCATGGGACAAAACTAGGTCCAGAGTATGACTGTGGCAGTGAGTAGGTCCAGAGACATGTTGGACAAAACCCACTGAGTCGATGATGGCTCCGAAAGCCTTTTGGAGTGGGTCTGTGGACTTTTCCATGTGAATGTTAAAGTCACCAAAAATTAGAATATTATCTGCTATGACTACAAGATCCGATAGGAATTCAGGGAACTCAGTGAGGAACACTGCATATGGCCCAGGAGGCCTATAAACAGTAGCTATAAAAAGTGAGTGAGTAGGCTGCATAGATTTCATGACTAGAAGCTCAAAAGACGAAAACGTCATTGTTGTTTTTTTTTTTGTAAATTGAAATTTGCTATCGTAAATGTTAGCAACACCTCCGCCTTTGCCGGATGCACGGGGGGTATGGTCACTAATGTAACCTGGGGGTGAGGCCTCATTTAACACAGTAAATTCATCAGGCTTAAGCCATGTTTCAGTCAGGCCAATCACATCAAGATTATTATCAGTGATTAGTTCATTGACTATAACTGCCTTGGAAGTGAGGGATCTAACATTAAGTAACCCAATTTTGAGATGTGAGGTATCACAATCTCTTTCAATAATGGCAGGAATGGAGGAGGTCTTTATACTAGTGAGATTGCTAAAGCGAACACCGCCATTTTTAATTTTGCCCAACCTAGATCGAGGCACAGACACGGTCTCAATGGGGAAAGCTGAGCTGACTACGCTGACTGTGCTAGTGGCAGACTCCACTAAGCTGGCAGGCTGGCTAACAGCCTGCTGCCTGGCCTGCACCCTATTTCATTGTGGAGCTAGAGGAGTTAGAGCCCTGTCTATGTTCGTAGATAAGATGAGAGCACCCCTCCAGCTAGGATGGAGTCCGTCACTCCTCAACAGGCCAGGCTTGGTCCTGTTTGTGGGTGAGTCCCAGAAAGAGGGCCAATTATCTACAAATTCTATCTTTTGGGAGGGGCAGAAAACAGTTTTCAACCAGCGATTGAGTTGTGAGACTCTGCTGTAGAGCTCATCACTCCCCCTAACTGGGAGGGGGCCAGAGACAATTAATCGATGCCGACACATCTTTCTAGCTGATTTACACGCTGAAGCTATGTTGCGCTTGGTGACCTCTGACTGTTTCATCCTAACATCGTTGGTGCCGACGTGGATAACAATATCTCTATACTCTCTACACTCGCCAGTTTTAGCTTTAGCCAGCACCGTCTTTAGATTAGCCTTAACGTCGGTAGCCCTGCCCCCTGGTAAACAGTGTATGATCGCTGGATGATTAGTTTTAAGTCTAATACTGCGGGTAATGGAGTCGCCAATGACTAGGGTTTTCAATTTGTCAGAGCTAATGGTGGGAGCCGTCGGCGTCTCAGACCCCACAACGGGAGGAGTAGAGACCAGAGAAGTCTCGGCCTCCGACTCCGACTCGCTTAATGGGGAGAACCGGTTGAAAGTTTCTGTCGGCTGAATAAGCGACACCGGTTGAGCATTCCTACAGCGTTTCCCTCCAGAAGCCATGAGAAAGATGTCCGGCTGCGGGGACCGTGCGAGGGGGTTTATACTAACGTTACTATCTGTACTTACTGGTGGCACAGACGCTGTTTCATCCTTTCCTACACTGAAATTACCCTTGCCTAACGATCGCGTCTGAAGCTGGGCTTGCAGCACAGCTATCCTTGCCGTAAGGCGATCGTTCTCCTGTATATTATAAGTACAACGACTGCAATTAGAAGGCATCATGTTAATGTTACTTAGCTTCGGCTGTTTGAAGTCCTGACGAACCATGTCCAGATAAAACTCCAATAAAACAGATAAAAATCATGTATTTACTAACTAACTAAATAATCACAGAAATGCACAAACAAACAGTAGATATTAGTTACTAACAATGATAGGGAAGATCGCCTAGTGGACTAAATCGATATGACGGCTTGGTATACAAAGAAAAGGGGGTGTGGACTGATAAGGAGCGGGAAAGACAAAATGGATCACTACACACAGTGGATAATTATATTCATTGAAATGCTAATCCTTTGCACATGAACGCTCGCTCATTCAGGAATAATTGTAATCAATATATTTACGCTATATGTCATTGTTGTATTCTCTGTTGGAGTCGTAGGTCCGTCTGCGGGAGAGTCAGTTCATCAGAGAGTGGTTGTAGGTCTATCGGCAGCTATCGGTATTCGCATACCAGGTATACATACAGTTGAAGTCGGAAGTTTACATACACCTTAGCCAAATACATTTAAACTCAGTTTTCCACAATTCCTGACATTTAATCCTAGTAAAAAATCTCTGTTTTAGGTCAGTTAGGATCACCACTTTATTCTAAGAATGTGAAATGTCAGAATAATAGTAGAGAGAATTATTTATTTCAGCTTTTATTTCTTTCATCACATTCCCAGTTGGTCAGAAGTTTACATACACTCAATTAGTATTTGGTAGCATTGCTTTAAATTGTTTAACTTGGTCAAACATTTTGGGTAGCCTTCCACAAGCTTCCCATAATAAGTTGGGTGAATTTTGGCCCATTCCTCCTGACAGAGCTGGTGTAACCGAGTCAGGTTTGTAGGCCTCCTTGCTCGCACACACGTTTTCAGTTCTGCCCACAAATCTTCTATGGGATTGAGGCTTTGTGATGGCCACTCCAATACCTTGACTTTGTTGTCCTTAAGCCATTTTGCGACAACTTTGGAAGTATGCTTGGGGTCATTGTCCATTTGGAAGACCCATTTGCGACCAAGCTTTAACTTCATGACTGATGTCTTGAGATGTTGCTTCAATATATCCACATCATTTTCCTCCCTCATGATGCCAACTATATTGTGAAGTACACCAGTCCCTCCTGCAGCAAAGCACCCCTACACCATGATGCTGCCAAGTGCTTCAAGGTTGGGGTGGTGTTCTTCGGCTTGCAAGCCTCCCCCTTTTTCCTCCAAACATAACGATGGTCATTATGGCCAAACAGTTCTATTATTGTTTCATCAGACCAGAGGACATTTTTCCAAAAAGTACGATCTTTGTCCCCATATGCAGTTGCAAACCATAGTCTGTCTTTTTTATGGTGGTTTTGAAGCAATGGCTTCTTCCTTGCTGAATGGCCTTTCAGGTTATGTCGATATAGGACTCGTTTTACTGTGGATATAGATACTTTTGTGCCTGTTTCCTCCAGCATCTTCACAAAGTCTTTTGCTGTTGTTCTGGGATTGATTTGCACTTTTCGCACCAAAGTACGTTCATCTCTAGGAGACAGAACGCGTTTCCTTCCTGAGCGGTATGATGGCTGCGTGGTCCCATGGTGTTTATACTTGCGTACTGTTGTTTGTACAGATGAATGTGGTACCTTCAGGCATTTGGAAATTGCTCCCAAGGATGAACCAGACTTGTGGAGGTCTACAATTGTTTTGCTGAGGTCTTGGCTGATTTCTTTTGATTTCCCCATGATGTCAAACAAAGAGGCACTGAGTTTGAAGGTAGGTCTTGAAATACATCCACAGGTACACCTCCAGTTGTCAATTAGCCTATCAGAAGCTTCTAAAGCCATGACATAATTTTCTGGAATTTTCCAAGCTGTTTAAAGGCACAGTCAACTTAGTGTATGTAAACTTCTGACCAACTGGAATTGTGATACGATGAATTATAAGTTAAATAATCTGTCTGTCAACAATTTTGGGAAAAATTACTTCTGTCATGCACAAAGTAGATGTCCTTACCGACTTGCCAAAACTATAGTTTGTTAACAAGAAATTTGTGGAGTGGTTAAAAAACTAGTTTTAATGACTCCAACCTAAGTGTATGTAAACTTCTGACTTCAACTGTAATTTCTAGCTGCAGTCTAGTAATTAGTATCTAAGTCTAGTAATTCGTATCGATAGTCTCAGAGTTGAACCCTTTCCATTCATGTAGCCAATGCTCCACGTGCTATGGTTTTCTAGTCTTGGTACTCAAACCTGTGCCACCTCAGCTTACACCGAGATATGCGTGGTCTGAAAAGGATTTCCTCAGGGGGGGGGTTTTATTCATAACAATAGAAAAGGGCGGTTGTCACGATCGTCATATAAATAATTGGACCAAGGCGCAGCGTGAGTAGAGTTCCACATTTTAATAATAGTGAAACTTCTCAAAAACAACAAAGATATAACAATGTATATACGTAGGGCACATAAGCACACATACAAAACAATATCCCACATAGCAGGTGGGAAAAAGGACACACTAAGTATGATCCCCAATTAGAGGTAACGATTATCAGCTGCCTCTAATTGGGAACCATACACACACACCAACATAGAAATATAGTACCTAGAAACCCGCCTAGTCACGCCCTGACCTAAAACACCATAGAGAACCCCAAGGGCTCTCTATGGTCAGGGCGTGACAGTACCCCCCTCCCTCCCCCAAAAGGTCCGCAAAACCTGAAACTAGATGGGGAGGGTTAGGGTGGGCAACTAGTGTCGGTGGCGGCTCTGGTGCGGGACGTAGCACCCCCTCAGACCTCAGATCCGGCCATGGAGCCGGGCTGAACACCGTGCCCGGACTGGGCACCGGCACAGAGGAAGGCTCCGGTCATGGAGTGGGACTGGACGCCGTGCCTGGACTGGGCACCGGCGCAGAGGAAGGCTCCAGCCATGTCACCGGCGCAGGAAGCTCCGGACCGTGGACGGGTCACTGGAAGCTCCGGGCCGTGGACCGTCACTGGAGGCTCTGGACTGTGGACCATCGCTGGAGGCTCTGGACTGTGAACTGTTGCTGGAAGCTCTGGACCGTGAACCGTCACTGGAAGCTCTGGACAGTGAACTGCCGCTGGAGGTTCCGGGCTGTAAACCGTCGCTGGAGGTTCCGGGCTGTAGACCGTCGCTGGAGGTTCCGGGCTGTAGACCGTCGCTGGAGGTTCCGGGCTGTAGAACATCGCTGGAGGTTCCGGGCTGTAGACCGTCGCTGGAGGTTCAGGGCTGTAGACCGTCGCTAGAGACTCCGGGCTGTAGACCGTCGCTGGTGACTCCGGGCTGTAGACTGTTGCTGGAGACTCCGGACTGTACACACGCACTGGTGTGCGAGTGCGGGGTGTAGACGTGGCCCTTTCTGGGTGTAGATCGTAACTTCCCCCTCTCTCACTCTCTCTTACACCCAGGTTCTGTTATCTCAGGTCGTAAATTCCTGGCTGAGACTCTCTTGCCATTTTCATGCAGAGAGTGAGACCACAGAGTGAACAAAGGATTTCACGTGGCTGAACTCCTAAATCCCCAAAATGGGAAAATGAAACTCTATGCCCACTTGTGAGAATGTGGGAATGGTCCATGGACACTTAAGGGACAGTTATGTTGAGTGTGTTTCATTTGGTGACCTCACGAAGGACAGGAAACACACATATCTATATCTCTAAATGTGTACATTTCTCAATTATGGTATAAGCATCTAATTATTGTATAAAATGAATGAGTAAAGATTACATTTTTTGTGAAATGACGTAATGTGATGTTAACCTTTAATTTTGAGAGAAATGTATTCCTTGTAAAGTTTAACTAGTCAGCGGCCACGCCCCCGTGAGCACAGACATGATCTGGCGTCATGGAAAAGCTGTCACGCCCTGACCATAGAGAGCCCTCCAGGTTACTAGGGGGGATTCTAGGTATTATATTTCTATGTTGTGTGTGTGTATGGTTCCCAATTAGAGGCAGCTGATAATTGTTAACTCTAATTGGGATCATACTTAGTGTGTCCTTTTTCCCACCTGCTATGTGGGATATTGTTTTGTTTTGTATGTGTGCTTATGTGCGCTACGTATTTCACATCGTTATATCTTTGTTGTTTTGAGAAATGTGGAACTCTACTCACGCTGCGCCTTGGTCCAATTATTTATATGACAATCGCAACAGAATATCCCACCCAGTCAGGACCAAGCAGCGTGCCCAGGTGGTGAAGGAGAGTTGGTCATGGGAAGAGACACTAGGTGGATGTGCGAGCCTTCCTTGGCGGGAGTCACCGAGGAGTAAAGGAGGACAGCGACATCGCCGAGGTCCATGGCCACAAACAACCCAAGGGCAACCCCAAGTTTTTTTTTTGGGGGGGGGCACAAGGGGCGGTCGGCCGAGCCGAGGAGAGAGCCAGAGACCGTCTGGGAGTCGATGGAGCAGTTTGAGGAGGGATATTGGAGCGAGATGTCGGCTAGGAGTATGCTGCAGCGCAGGCGTTTTGAGGAGCGTGTCATCAGTCCGGTGCAACCTGTGCCGGCTCCACGCACCAGGCCTTCAGTGCGCCTTTCCAGCCTGGTACGTCCTGTGCCGGCTCCCCACACTCGCCCTGAGGAGCGTGTCATCAGTCCGGTGCAACCTGTGCTGGCTCCACGCACCAGGCCTCCAGTGCGCCTTTCCAGCCCGGTACGTCCTGTGCCGGCTCCCCACACTTAAAAATCCTTCTTTAACCTGTCGACCCCCTCTTCATCTACACTGATTGAATTGGATTTAATAAGTGACATCAATAAGGGATCAAAGCTTTCACCTGGTCAGTATATGTCATGTAAAGAGCAAGTGTTCTTAATGTTTAATACACTCAGTGACTCAGTGAAAGAACTAAAACATTACTTAGCACCAATCCTATGTAATTCATGTAAAATACTGCAAAACACAAACCCCACCTCCCCTCAATGAACGTAATTCAATCATTAATTCATCCATTTCATCTTTACAATATAATTGCAGTAGCATTGACTTTTTTACAGTATAATACAATACATTTTTACAGAAATGTACTGTGTGTCATTGGTCTGATGTACAGTAACTTACTAGCAGCCAGTTATTTACAGGAAGAGTATTATTCACCGTAAAATTACTACAGTAGCATTATTGGTATCGTAAATAAATTACAGTAACCATATTGGACACCAGGAATTATGCTATGGGAACATACTGTAACTCTTTCTAAGGTACCTTACAGGCAACTAGCTGCCAGTAAGTTACTGTAAAAACAACAGGACATTCTTACAGTGTACAGGAAATAGCTAGTAACATACAGTAAATAGCCAGTAAGTGAATGTCAAGTTTCCACCTAATTAAAAACAAAGACTTTAATTGTTAGTTGAATACATTGTTGGACAACTGACTAGGTATCCCCCTTTCCCCTTTCCCTTTGAAATGATCAAATAAAACAGTTTTCCAAATTATTAACATCACTGCATCCACTCTGTATTTTGTCTCCTACTGTCATTTTACCTTGTGTCATCCACGTTCAGGTAGGCCTAAACCATGATACAAATTTGACAAAACGTGTTTAGCCTCGGGAAGTAGGGGTGCTGAAGTTGCCGTCTATAGCACGGGCAGATCTCCCTCCCCCCACCTAACAAGATTCTCAGCACGCCCACTCCCGTGGCTTTGAAAATGTATCAAACTTTTCAGATTTATAATCTCTTGAAAACATTCTGGGCATTCTTCCTCTGTTCAGCATCTTTACACTGTTGCATTTTTCATTTGACAGACATCTTTCCCCCCTGAGAAATGTGTGTTATGTTGCCTCCACTTTCCCCTCAGTTCTAATTGAGACATAACTCACTGATGGATTGTGTGGAATCTGTTGAGGCGTGATTAGTGAGAGCAGGGGAAGAGAGGTGGCTTTTACACGCTCAGTCACTCATCTGAGACGTCTCACAGTGATGACATCTTTGTTCTGAGAGAGAGAGTTGCTGACAAACACCTCAATCAATCTTCACTCTGAAAGAGGGAGTGGAAAGAGGGGAGAAATGGGTGAGATGAGCAAAGGTATAGAAAATGAGGTTATGTGGAGAAGTTAAAAAGAGACGTGTGAGAGAGGGTTGACGAAAATAGAAACATGGAGAGGAAGAGAGAGGAGAGAGGTTAGGTAAAGAGGTGGTGAGGTCAAGGTAGGGGTGAGATGAGGGCTCACGGATAGGTACAAGTAGAAGGAGATATGGGTTTATTGTGAGAGTAAGAATAGAAGAGGGAAGATTGATTTATATATAGAAGATTGATTTGATGCTAAGGAGGGAAAGACGAGTTGTAGAAGAGACTTGTAAAGTACATCATTTTTTAATTTTTTATTTAACCTTTTTTAACTCGGCAAGTCAGTTAAGAACAAATTCTTATTTACAATGACGGCCTAGGAACAGTGGGTTAACTGCCTTGTTCAGGGGCAGAATGACAGATTTTTACCTTGTCAGCTCGGGGATTTGGTTACTGGCCCAACGCTCTAACCACTAGGCTAATAAAGAAATTTGGTTGCCAATCCGAGAACAGAATACTCCTTTACATCATTGATTGGTCTGTACAATGTAACAAACGACTCTGTTTAGTCACAACACTGTACTGTAGATCCCTGTACATCCCTCACCATCCTGAACTGAGGAATCCTGAGTGCAGATTCTTCTCTCAGTCAAAAGTAAAGGGTTATTAGAGGCAGAACTGTTATAATGATATTGCACTGTAGCTAAGTGGAGGCCTTGACACAGATGTACAGTTAGCACAGAACCTTGTGTAACTGAAGAGTTCCATCTGAGTTATGTGTCAAAGGTTATTATAATTATAGCCACCCACCGTCAGGTAATTAGAGGGTGCACACACTCCTGTGGAGTCTAGACACACTCTCACCTCCATCACATGTCTCACACACACACACACACACACACACACACACACACACACACACACACACACACACACACACACACACACACACACACACACACACACACACACACACACACACACACACACACACACACCACACACCACACACACACCCCTCTGTTCCTTCTCCACCCATCTCTCCCCATCCCTCCCTCGCACAACCCATTACCTGCATTTAGCGGTCACAGGGTTCACAGTTCTTGAAGTTGCATAAGTGTGCACATGTGCATGCGCACAAGTTTAGGTCGCAAGGGGGTCAGTGAGTAATTTGAATAACTGTCGATTCTGAGTTGTAAATCACACACACAGGCGATCACAGGATGAGGGTGGAGACAGTGTCAGGAGTTAGGGTCATCTTCTGCTTTTGGAACAGCTAACCGTAAATACAGTGTTACATCAGGAGTTAAACAGCACCTAAACCTTGGGGTCAGTGCAGGGGCTTTTTAGTGGAGAAACATGTGTTGGACAGTATCTCTATTAGAGACTTCTAATCTAGGAAGAAATGGGGTTTAGTCTTCACCAGCATAGATATAAGCGCACATGTATGGAAGCACGCCAGCACAGACACACACACACACACTATTGAGTGTGCTATAGGGACAGAGAGGAACATTTTGTTTTCCAAACATTTATAAGAATGACATTTGTAGCGCTGACTCATACTCATACGTGTCGTGTAAAAACAGAGGTATTTCTAGATGAAACGTCCAAAGCCCGGGGGATGTTGGGGGGTCAGATTACAACATGTGAGGTATGCTATGTGGCAGAGAAGTGGTGGTGGTGGTGGGTGGGAATATGCCATTGGATGAAGGTTAGCCTAATCCTTTTATTTTAATGCCAGCGAAGGTCAGTCCCCTGCCCTCCTCACCCCCTCTGACATGCACATGAAAGGGAGTAGGGACCCATGCACATGGGCCAGGAAAAAGGGCAGCTTTAAAGCCGGGGAATGCATCCGGAGGTTTCCGCACACTGATCCTCAAAGCATCCAGAGAATTCTTGATAAAAGAGAGACTGGTGGCTGATAAGGCAGAGTTGTGTGTGTGTGTGTGTGTGTGTTAGGACAGTCGGACAGGGACCAGAGGGGCAGGGGTATGCTGGGGGCGTTCGTTCATGTGAGGACACACGTCTTTGAAGATCAGACAGGGGTTTCCGGGGATCTGTTTAGATCACAGCGGAGGCCAGGTGCTTGGAATACACCACATTGAGTACAGAGACATCACTGTCATTGAGCATTCAAGCAACGTTGGATCAACATGAATTTCCATCACTGCTTGGCTGCTCTTCTGAGACCCTGTCTTCCTCTATCGCATTTTCTTTTCTTTCCCTTCCTATCCCTATCCCTCTACCTCTCTCTGACAGGTGTCTTCCACTCTCATCAGCCTGCATCCATCTTTCCCTCTCGAAGCCTAGTGTCCACCTCAGAATCAACTCCTCAACTCGACCAGTCTGATGTTATGTCTTACGCAAACTGGGCTGGGGATTTGGTGTCCAGACACATTTTTCCAAGGCCTGTAATTTTGCAGTATTTGGACTATTTGGAAATAAAGATCTCAAAACACCTTCAGTAAATTACATGTTTATCTCTTAAAGGAATAGTCCAATCAACATTGTTGAGGGGGTATTTCTTCATTAGTCCAGTGTTGATGGAGTCCCAAAATGTTTTTCATGTCAGTAATCAAGTTTTCAAGATATGACTTTCAAAAGGCAAATTGTCACTTGCCACATCGTCATTGTGATGCATTTTGCAACATATTAGCATCTTCATGATTATGTGCAAGTGACAATTAGCTTTTTGAAAGATAGCTTTTGAGTGGATATTTTTAATAATATAGTCCTTGAAAGGGTGTTAAACTGGCGGCAGAGAAGTCAGACGCAGGAGAGAAATAACTGTGTTTCCAATGGCACAGTTTGTTTACAAAAAAAACACTGGAAAACATAATAATAAAAATCAATGGGTAACATAACCCGACGCACACCAGTACAGACGTACACAAACACTTACAATAAACAATCACCGACAAGGACATGAGGGGAACAGAGGGTTAAATACACAACATGTAATTGATGGGATTGGAACCAGGTGTGAAGGAAGACAAGACAAAACCAATGGTAAATAAAAAATGGATCAGTGATGGCTAGAAGGTCGGTGACGTCGACCGCCGAACACCGCCCGAACAAGGAGAGGGACCGACTTCGGCGGAAGTCGTGACAGTCCTAAACTTTCATTTTAGGACCTGAAGTGTCCAGGCTTGTAAGAATTGCCTCTGTTGCTTTGAACTTTTCTGAAAACTATGAGAAATATTAGTTGTATCTCCTTATTTTGACAAAGGTATGATTGCCAGAGAGATAACTAATCCAGATTGTAATCAACATTTGCAATAATAAATATCATTAGTCTAACATATTTGTAATGACATAATATGACACATATTGTGATATTATTATCTCTGCCCTAAAGTAACATCATATGCTGGGTCCCACAGCACATTAGGTAGGGGGGGACTCACTCCTGCTTCTCATTGTAACAGTGTAACAACACCAGTATGTGTGTCAGACAAGCGATAGCTGGGAGATATATCAGGATTTCTATGTAGGGAGGTAACATGTTATATCACCCAGGTCAAGAGTGCAAAACCAGAAAAAAAATACAGTTAATGGCTGTTTTGACTGGGATTGGTAAGAGAGCCAGATATTATCAACTGTGACCTCATCAGAGAGGGCCTGCCAAACTATCTCACCCAGTACCCCCACCCCCCACCCTCTCAACTGGACCCAATCAAAACAAAAGCAAACGCACCATCGCCAAGGAAACCAGAGAGGACCCGGGCATGTTGGCTGCACCTGTGCTATGGGCAACGTGCCCCATTAGAAATAACAACCCCAGAGTGGAAAGAGTGTAGACAGGCAAGAGTGGCTGTCAAAATACAAGCGGACAGATGCTCAGTGTCTCAGTCTATCACTACACGGTCATGAGTTCTATAGGTGATTCTACTGCCTTGGAATTCAACAATGCTGCCAATCAGAGGATGTTCTAAATAAGTGTGTATGTTTGGATAGGGTAACCAATCTCGAATGACGAGAAACATTTCATTAGCTCCCCAGTCCCCAAGCTAATGCCTAGGCTTTAGCTTAGCTGGCAAATACAGTCTTATGACCTGCAAGAGACTGGGGTTGGGCCCAGGCGGTCACAAAAACCTGCACTGGGACCTTGTCAGAAGTCCTGTCATCTCTTGTACATTCTGTCCTCTCAAAGGGCTCAAAGTGTCAGGGACAGTAGATCAGTCATGTGTATTGCAGGTTGTTAGAGCCTAGGAATGCGCGCCTCTTCAAAAATGTGACTTCTGAGGCCAGTTTAACTTCACCGACTCCAAGGCATCCACAACATAGCAATTTCAAGAGTCGAACTTTAGAGTTTGCGTTTCAAAAAGAACACGCTGTTTTACAAGCAGTTCTAATACCCTGTTAAACCATATGTTTTACTACAGCCTCTGCTGTTTAGCCTATGTTGTTTTGCATTGCATAAATTAATTGTGTTGCTTTAATGCGCAAACTTCAGAGAAACAACATGTCAATCATTTAAGAGGCACAGTTGGTTTGAATTATTTAATGTGCTGTCCACTTAATTATTTGGACCTTTTGAATTGATGTAAACTAGAATGGCCTGATTTGGTTTAGTCAAATAGAAGTTTTTGGGCCAATCACGTCTACTCAGTGGTTTTGCGGTTGCACAGGACTTTTGTGAACAAAGACGGACACTACTTTATTGAAGTAAAAAATGTGACAGATGAAGAGATTACAAATTGCATTTAGCAAAGAGACTGTTGCTTCATTTTACTTACCTATTACAAGTCTAGAGAAAGTCTGGTTAAAGTGGCAGTGCTTCTACACCTGCATTGCTTGCTGTTTGGGGTTTTAGGCTGGGTTTCTGTACAGCACTTTGAGATATCAGCTGATGTAAGAAGGGCTATATAAATACATTTGATTTGATTTGATTTGATTTTCTAGTTTTCCAGCAGAAGAGAACCTCCTCCGACAGTTTTTTCTTCTTCTCGTCAAGACCAGTATGTAGGGGTTGTAGTTTCAGGCATTTATTTTACGCCTGCTACGTTAGGTTATGTGGGATGGAACAATTGTCCCACATAATTACGTCACAATTTGATCTGATTATAATAGACCAATGACTGTTCATCTGGGTAAGGGGGTGGGCTCTAGACCATCCTACAATCAGACTAAGCATTTCAAGGGTCAAAAGATTGTCATGTCCTGACCAGTAAAAGGGGTTATTTGTCATTGTAGTTTGGTCAGGGCGTGGCAGGGGGTGTTTGTTTTGTGTGGTTCGGTGTTTTTGGTTTATGTTCTATATTTTCTATTTCTATGTGTATATCGAGTTTTCTGTTTCTATGTTGGGTTTTTGGCAATGACCTCCAATTAGAGGCAGCTGGTTGTCGTTGTCTCTAATTGGAGGCCATATTTAGTTGGGTTTGTTTTCACTTGTGTTTTGTGGGTGGTTATTTTCCTGTATAGCCTGTGTTGCCTTACGGAACTGTTTTTGTCATTTGTTTATTTTGTTTAAGTGTTTTCTTTAAATAAATTAAGAAGATGAGTACTTTATCCGCTACGCCTTGGTCCAATCCTTACTACGTCTATGACAGAACAACCCACCAAACAAGGACCAAGCAGCGGGGATTGGAGCACCGAGGAGAAGGATGGACGTGGGAGGCAGAATAACGTTTCTGGGAGAGGAAACTAAGGGAGCTACATGAGGCCGAGAGGCATCCCCCCCCCAAAAAAATTGGGGGGGGGGCACACGGGGAGTTGGGCAGAGTCAGGATGGAGACCTGAGCCAACTCCCCGTGCTTCTTATGGGGAGCGACGGATCAAGCAAGTACCTTGTTATGGGGAGATACGCACTGTGTCGCACATCCGCGTGCACAGTCCGGTGCGGTCAATAAGGGCTCCGCAGCGTTGCCAGGCGAGAGTTGACTGGCAGCCAGGGAGAAGTGCGCTGGCACAGCGCATCTGGCCACCAGTGCATCTCCTTGGTCCAGTTTACCCTGTTCCTGCTCCTCGCACTAGCCCTGAGGTGCGTGTTACTAGACTGGCGCCTCCAAAGCCAGCCCCACCAATCAGGCCTCTAGTGCGCCTGCCCAGTCCAGTACGTCCTGTTCCTGCTCTCCGCACTAGCCCTGAGGTGCGTGTTACTAGTCTGGCACCTCCAAAGCCAGCCCCACGCATCAGGCCTCTAGTGCACCTGCCCAGTCCAGTACGTCCTGTTCCTGCTCCCCGCACTAACCCTGAGGTGCGTGTTACTAGTCTGGCGCCTCCAAAGCCAGCCCCACGCATCAGGCTTCCAGTGCGCCTGCCCAGTCCAGTACGTCCTGTTCCTGCTCCGCTCACTCACCCTCCAGTGCGCCTCCATAACCCAGTACAGCCAGTGCCTGATGTGAGCACTCTGCCATTAGTACGTCCTGTTCCTGTTCCCTACACTCATCCTCCAGTGCACCTCCATAACCCGGTACTGCCAGTGCCTGCTGTGAGCACTCGGCCTCCAGCGACGCTCTCCAGTCTGCAGCCTTCAGTGACGCTCTCTAGTCTGCAGCCTCCAGCGACGCTCTCCAGTCTGCAGCCTCCGGCGAGGCTCTCCAGTCTGCAGCCTCCAGTGACGCTCTCCAATCTGCAGCCTCCGGCGACGCTCTCCAGTCCGCAGCCTCCGGCGACGCTCTCCAGTCCGCAGCCTCCGGCGACGCTCCTCAGTCCGCAGCCTCCGGCGACGCTCCTCAGCCCGGAGTCTCCGACGACGCTCCTCAGCCCGGAGTCTCCGACGACGCTCCTCAGCCCGGAGTCTCCGGCGACGCTCCTCAGCCCGGAGTCTCCGGCGACGCTCCTCAGCCCGGAGTCTCCGGCGACGCTCCTCAGCCCGGAGCCTCCGGTGACTCTCCTCAGCCCGGAGCCTCCGGCAATGCTTCCCAGCCTAGGGTCTTCTGAACGGGAGCTATGCCCAGAGCCAGAGCCACCTCCGTAGTGGGAGGATTGGGAAGGGGGGGGGGGGGGGTGTAGCACAGGGACCGTTGTTGATGGTGGCCACCTTCCCTTCCCTCCCTTTAAGTTGTTTTTGTGGAGTTTTTTGTTTTTGAGGTGCCTTCGGGGTCTGCACCTTTGGGGGGGGGTACTGTCACGTCCTGACCAGTAAAAGGGGTTATTTCTCATTGTTGTTTGGTCAGGGCGTGGCAGGGGGTGTTTGTTTTGTGTGGTTCGGTGTTTTTGGTTTATGTTCTACATTTTCTATTTCTATGTTGGGTTTTTGGCAATGACCTCCAATTAGAGGCAGCTGGTTGTTGTTGTCTCTAATTGGAGGCCATATTTAGTTGGGTTTGTTTTCACTTGTGTTTTGTGGGTGGTTATTTTCCTGTATAGCCTGTGTTGCCTTACGGAACTCTTTTCATTGTTTGTTTATTTTGTTTAAGCTTAAACTGAGCAATTGGGGGAGGAAGGCCTTGGTCCAGGAGGTGATCAAGAACCCGATGGTCACTCTGACAGAGTTCCTCTGTGGAGATGGGAGAACCTTCCAGAAGGACAACCATCTCTGCAGCACTCCACCAATCAGGCCTGGACGGAGGCCACTCCTCAGTAAAAAGCACATGACAGCCCACTTGGAGTTTGCCAAAAGGCCCCTAAAGGACTCTGACCACGAGAAACAAGATTCTCTGGTCTGATGAAACCAAGATTGAACTCTTTGGCCTGAATTCCAAGCATCACGTCTGGAGAAAACCTGGCACCATCCCTATGGTGAAGCATGGTTGTGGCAGCAGGACTGAGGGAAAGATGAATGGAGAAAAGTAAAGATATCCTTGATGAAAACCTGCTCCAGAGCGCTCAGGACCTCAGACTGGGGCGATGGTTCACCTTCCAACTGGACAACAACCCTAAGCACACAGCCAAGACAACGCAGGAGTGGCTTCGGAAAAGTCTCTGAATGTCCTTGAGTGGCCCAGCCAGAACCCCTGACTTGAATCCGATCAAACATCTCTTGAGAGACCTGAAAATAGCTGTGCAGCGACGCTCCCCATCCAACCTGATAGAGCTTGAGAGGATCTACAGAGAAGAATTGTAGAAACTCCCCAAGCACAGGTGTGCCAAGCTTGTAGCATCATACCCAAGAAGACTCAAGACTGTAATCGCTGCCTAAGGTGCTTCAATAAAGTACTGAGTAAAGGATCTGAATACTTATGTAAATATGATATATCCGTTTTTTTTTAAATACTTTTGAAAAAAATTCTAAAAAACAGTTTTTGCTTTGTCATTATGGGGTATTGTGTGTACATTGATGTGGGGGGGGGGGGACCATTAAATTCATTTGAGAATAAGGCTGTAATGTAACAAAATGTGGAAAAAGTCAAGGGGTCTGTATTTGTGCTATTTGCTCCATGACTCCGTGCGCATTGTTGACTTTGAACTTGCTCGTTTACACGACCTTGGGACAGACAATGTTTGTTCCTACACTAGCGACTCTGACTCTCTATTGGTTACACTGTGTATAAAATATCACTTTTTCCAGAATGTTCTCCAATGAAATAAGAATAAATGCAGTATGACTCAATGAAATAACCACTCTTGGCCTCCCATCCTATTCTAACCCGCTCTCGTCGGCTTTGTATTAATGTTACCTGATGAAAATGCGGTACAATATGATCTTGTTGCCATCTGATGCACATTCAAATGTCATAACAAAACACACTGCAAAGCTCTCCCTGTCCTCTGCAGTGCCCTGATTGTATTACTGGCGATGATACTGTATCTGGAAATGTGAATGTACACCCTGGTCCGTCTATTGTTGCTAGCCCATATTCTGACTTGTGCTCTGATTTCTGCTTCACTGATTTCTGCTCTCGTGAATACCTGGGTTTTCTGAACATTAACCACAGAAGTTTATTACCTAAAGTTGATCAATTGAAAGTGTGGGTTCACAGATCCATTCCAGATTTGTTGGTCTTTACTGAGATATGGTTAAGAAAGAATGTTCTAAACACTGATGTTAACCTGTCTGGTTTAACCTTTTTCGGCAAGACATGTCTTTCAATTGTGGTGGGGTGGCAATCTTTACCAAGGAACACTTTTTGTCTACACCAACTCTGTCCCAAACAATTTGATTTGCTGGTTTTAAGCATTAAACTTTCAAATAGCTCTTTGTTGACTGTTGCTGGGTGTTATCGTCCATCATCAGCACCAGCCTGTATCCTACCTGCCCTAAACTCTCTCTTGGCCCCTTAGGTTACTTACATTGTGTAAGTAACCTAATTTATGTCTCTCTAACTGCCCTGAATGCTTCTGCTGATCCCACAGCTATTGTATCCAGTAACCATGTGCCTATGAACCAGAGTTATCTCTGAAACTCACTGAGATAATACCTTTGATGATACAGTGGTAGCAATGCATAGTTATAACATCTACAGAAAATACAGAAATGCCAATGGGGGCGGTGTTGCGGTCTATATTAAGAACTACATTCCTGTAAAGCTTAGAGAGGATCTCATGTTAAACATTGTTGAAGTATTATGGCTGCAGGTTCATCTGCCTCACCAAAAGCCCATTCTTGTGGGAAGCTGCTATAGACCACCACGTGCTAACAGTCAGTATCTGGATAATATGCGTGAAATGCTTGATAATGTATGTGATATCAACAGAGAGGTACATTTTCTGGGTGATTTCAATATTAACTGGCTTTCCTCAAGCTGCCCACTCAAGAAAAAGCGTCAAACTGTAGCCAGTGCCTGCAACTGGTTTCAGGTTATCAGTCAACCTAAAAGGGTAGTTATAAACAACACATGAATGAAATCATCAACATGTATTGATCACTTCTTTACTAATGCTGCAGATATTTACTTTAAAGCAATATCCAAATCCATTGGATGTGGTGATCGCAATATAGTAGCCATATCTACAAAAAACAAAGTTCCAAAGGCTGGGCCTAATGTAGTGTATAAGAGGTCATACAATAACTTTTGTAGTGATTCTTATGTTGAAGAGGTAAAGAATATTTGCTGGTCTGTGATGTGTAATGAGGAGCAACTAGACGCTGCACATTTATGAAATTGCTTATTTCAGTTACCAATAAGCATTCACCCATTAAGAAAATGACTGTAGAAACTGTTAAATCCCCTTGGATTGATGAGGAATTGAAAAATGGTATGGTTGAGAGGGATGAGGCAAAAGGTATGGCAAATCAGTCTGGCAGCACAACCGATTGGAAAATGTACTGCAAATTGAGAAATCATGTAACTAAACTGAATAAAAAGAAGAAGAAACTATACTATGAAACAAAGATAAATGATATAAAGAATGATAGTAAAAAGCTTTGAAGCACCTTAAATGAAATTTTGGGCAAAAAGGCCAACTCAGCTCCATCATTCATTGAATCGGATGGCTTTTTTGGTGGTACTTTCACCCCTTTTTCATGATATCCAATTGGTAGTTACAGTCTTGTCCCATCGCTGCAACTACTTTAAAGATTTTTTCATTGGCAAGATTAGCAAACTTAGGTATGACATGCCAGCAACAAACATTGACACTACACATCCAAGTATATCTGACCTAATTATGAAAGACAAGCATTGTAATTTTGAAATCAGTAAAGTGAGTGTGAAAGTTATCATTGTCTATCAACAATGACAAGTCTGACAACTTGGATGGAAAATTGCTGAGGAGAATAGCGGACGATATTGCCACTCCTATTTGCCGTATCTTTAATTTAAGCCTACTAGAAAGTGTGTGCCCTCAAGCCTGGAGGGAAGTAAAAGTAATTCCGCTACCTAAGAATAGCGTAGCTCAGTTGGTAGAGCATGGTGGCATGGCGCTTGCAATGCCAGCGTTGTGGGTTCGCTCTGTATAAGAGCATCTGATAAATGATTCAAATGTACTGGCTCAAATAGCCGACCAATCAGCCTATTACCAACTCTTAGTAACCTTTTGAAGAAAAAAAATTGTGTTTGACCAGATACAATGCTATTTTACAGTAAACAAATTGACAACAGACTTTCAACACGCTTATAGAGAAGGACGTTCAACAAGTACAGCACTTACAAAGATTTCTGATGATTGGCTGAGAGAAATGTATGATAAAACAATTGTAGGGACTGTTTTGTAAGACTTCGGTGTGGCTTTTGACATTATCGATCATAGTTTGCTGCTGGAAAAACATATGTGTTATGGCTTTACACCCCCTGCTATATTGTGGATAAAGAGTTACCTGTCTAACAGAACACAGAGGGTGTTCCTTAATGGAAGCCTCTCCAACATAATCCAGGTAGAATCAGGAATTCCCCAGGGTAGCTCTCTAGGGCCCTTACTTTTTTTCAATCTTTACTAACGACATGCCACTGAGTAAAGCCAGTGTGTCTATGTATGCGGATGACTCAACACTATACACGTCAGCTACTACAGCGACTGAAATGACTGTAACACTTAACAAAGAGCTGCAGTTAGTTTCAGAATGGGTGGCAAGGAAGAAGATATTACTAAATATTAAAAAAACTAAAAGCATTGTATTTGGGGCAAATCATTCAGTAAACCTCAACTAAATATTGTAATGAGTAATGTTGAAATTTATCAAGTTGAGGTGACTAAACTGCTTGGAGTAACCCTGTACTGTAAACTGTCATGGTCAAACATATTGATACAACAGTAGCTCAGATGGGGAGAAGTCTGTCCATAATAAAGCATTGCTCTGCCTTCTTACCAACACCATCAACAAGGCAGGTCCTACAGGCCCTATTTTTGTCGCACCTGGACTACTGTTCAGTCATGTGGTCAGATGCCACAAAGAGGGACTTAGGAAAATTACTATTGGCTAAGAACAGGGCAGCACGGCTGGCCCTTAAATGTACACAGGGAGCTAACATTAATTTGTGTTGACAAGCTGAATGCACCGAGCTGTTTGTTTAAACTGCTATCACACAGCTCGGACAACCATGCATACCTCACAAGACATGCCACCAGAGGTCTCTTCACGATCCCCAAGTCCAGAACAGACTATGGGAGGTGTACAGTACCAGATAGAGCCATGACATTACATTACATTACATTTAAGTCATTTAGCAGACGCTCTTATCCAGAGCGACTTACAAATTGGTGCATTCACCTTATGATATCCAGTGGAACAACCACTTTACAATAGTGCATCTAAATCTTTTAAGGGGGGGGGGTTAGAAGGATTACTTTATCCTATCCTAGGTATTCCTTAAAGAGGTGGGGTTTCAGGTGTCTCCGGAAGGTGGTGATTGACTCCGCTGTCCTGGCGTCGTGAGGGAGCTTGTTCCACCATTGGGGTGCCAGAGCAGCGAACAGTTTTGACTGGACTGAGCGGGAACTGTGCTTCCTCAGAGGTAGGGGGGCCAGCAGGCCAGAGGTGGATGAACGCAGTGCCCTTGTTTGGGTGTAGGGCCTGATCAGAGCCTGAAGGTATGGAGGTGCCGTTCCCTTCACAGCTCCGTAGGTAATCACCATGGTCTTGTAGCGGATGCGAGCTTCAACTGGAAGCCAGTGGAGAGAGCGGAGGAGCGGGGTGACGTGAGAGAACTTGGGAAGGTTGAACACCAGACGGGCTGCGGCGTTCTGGATGAGTTGTAGGGGTTTAATGGCACAGGCAGGGAGCCCAGCCAACAGCGAGTTGCAGTAATCTAGACGGGAGATGACAAGTGCCTGGATTAGGACCTGCGCCGCTTCCTGTGTGAGGCAGGGTCGTACTCTGCGAATGTTGTAGAGCATGAACCTACAGGATCGGGTCACCGCCTTGATGTTAGTGGAGAACGACAGGGTGTTGTCCAGGATCATGCCAAGGTTCTTAGCACTCTGGGAGGAGGACACAAGGGAGTTGTCAACCGTGATGGCGAGATCATGGAACGGGCAGTCCTTCCCCGGGAGGAAGAGCAGCTCCGTCTTGCCGAGGTTCAGCTTGAGGTGGTGATCCGTCATCCACACTGATATGTCTGACAGACATGCAGAGCTGCGATTCGCCGCCTGGTTATCAGAAGGGGGAAAGGAGAAGATTAATTGTGTGTCGTCTGCATAGCAATGATAGGAGAGACCATGTGAGGATATGACAGAGCCAAGTGACTTGGTGTATAGCGAGAATAGGAGAGGGCCTAGAACAGAGCCCCGGGGGACACCAGTGGTGAGAGCGCATGGTGCGGAGACAGATTCTCGCCACGCCACCTGACTTGACACCTGACACCTGATCATGACTACATGGAACTCTATTCCACATCAGGTAACTGTAAAATCAGCTAAAAAAACAGCTAAAAAAAACATCTTATGGAACAGCGCGGACTGTGAAGAGACACACAGGTACAGACACATACGCAAACGCACACACACACGATAGCACTCACACTCTAAACACACGTACAATGTAATATTGTTGTATAGTGGTATTATACATTTTGAATTGTAGATATGTAGTGGTGTAATAATGTCATATGTACTGTTTTATATTTTGTTTTATGTGTAATGTAAATGCCTTATTGTGTTTGGACACCAGGAAGAATAGCTGATGCCTTATTTGTATTTTATTTAACCTTTATTTAACTAGGCAAGCTAATGCAGCTAATGGGGATCCCTAATACATATAAATACAAATACACTAAGTCTGAATTTATCCTGCTAGGTGAACTAAACTCGGACATGCTTAAACCACCTGAACAAGTCTTAAAACAACGGGACTTCGTAAATCTCTCTCAGATTTTTACCAATCCCACAATGTATCACTCCAAACACACAGAAAAGGCTACTCTCCTTGATGAAATCTTCACAAATAATTCTGATAGGTATCAGTCTGGTGTTTTCTGTAATGCCCTTAGTGATCACTGTTTTACGGCCGTGTTCGTAATGGCTGCTCAAATTAAATGACCTGACAGCAAGCCTTCCTTCATGACCTGGCCTCTGTAAATTGGTAAAGAATCAACTTGATCCCCTTTGTCGAAGATGCTTGGACCCTCTTTTTGTATCGTTTCAGTGATATTGTTAACCTCACTAGGGTAGGGGCCACTATTTTCACCTCCGGATGAAAAGTGTGCCCAAAGTAAACTGCCTGTTACTCAGGCCCAGAAGCTAGGATATGCATATAATTGGTAGATTCGGATAGAAAACACTGTAACATTTCTAAAACTGTAAAAATAATGTCTGTGAGTATAACAGAACTGATATGGCAGGCGAAACCCCAAGGACAAACCATCCCCCCCCCCCAAAAAAAAAATTCAGCTTCCCACTATTTTCAATGGCTAGTATTTTAATAATAAGGCCGAGTCCTCCCAGATTGCAGTTCCTAGGGCGTGTGGAGGAAAGTGCGTTCTTTCTTATTTATCTCCGGTAATGAACATACTATTCTCCGTCTTAAATTGTATAGTTTATTTGCGTATTAGGATACGTAAGGTTTGATTATAAACGTTGTTTGACTTGTTTGGAAAAGTTTATTAGTAACGTTTGGGATTCATTTTGTATGCATTTTGATGGAGGGAAACTGAGTGGATTATTGACTGAAGCGCACCAGCTAAACTGAGTTTTTATGATATAAAGGACATTATCGAAAAAGGAACATTTGTGATGTAACTGAGACCTTTTGGAGTGCCAACAGAAGAAGATCATCAAAGGTAAGGCATTTTTTATATCGCTATTTCTGACTTTTGTGTTGCACCTGCCTGGTTGAAATATGATTTTCATGCTTTTGTATGCGGGGTGCTGTCCTCAGATAATCGCATGGTTTGCTTTCGCCGTAAAGTATATACTCAGGCTGATTGGCTGTAGTTCAAGCAAATGAGAAGTATGTGCACTCAGGCTATCCGGGAGGCCAAGTTAGTTACTTTAAGGAGCAGCTCTCTCTCTCTCTTTTGATGGAGGGAAACTGAGTGGATTATTGAAACTGAGTGGATTATTGACTGAAGCGCGCCAGCTAAACTGAGTTTTTATGATATAAAGGACATTATCGAAAAAAGGAACATTTGTGATGTAACTGAGACCTTTTGGAGTGCCAACAGAAGAAGATCATCAAAGGTAAGGCATTTTTTATATCGCTATTTCTGACTTTTGTGTTGCACCTGCCTGGTTGAAATATGATTTTCATGCTTTTGTATGCGGGGTGCTGTCCTCAGATAATCGCATGGTTTGCTTTCGCCGTAAAGTAAATACTCAGGCTGATTGGCTGTAGTTCAAGCAAATGAGAAGTATGTGCACTCAGGCTATCCGGGAGGCCAAGTTAGTTACTTTAAAGAGCAGCTCTCTCTCTCTCTGTGGTTCTAACCCCAAGAAGTTCTGGAAAATGGTGAAAGACCTAGAGAATAAATCCTCCTCTTCACAGCTGCCCATGTCCGTTAATGTTGATGATGTGGTTGTTACTGACAAGGAGCGTATCATTTAACTCTTTAATCTCCACTTCATTAAGTCAAGATTCCTATTTCACTCAAACAGGCCTCCGCCCATCCAACACTTCCTGATCTCCCAGACCTTCTAATGCAACTAACCCTGATGCTCCTCCCTCTTTTTCCCCTGCCCCACTACACAGCTTCTCCCTGCAGGCGGTGAAAGGAGCTCCTTAAACTTTACCCCCAAAAAACATCTGGGTAAGATGGTTTAGATCCTTTGTTTTTTAAGGTTGCAGCCCCTATCATCGCCAAGCCTATCTCCAACCTTTTTAACCTGTCTCTCCCCTCTGGAGAGGTTCCCAGTACTTGGAAGGCAGCCATGATGTGTCCTTTAATGAAAAGGGAAGATCAAACTGATCCTAACTGTTATAGGCCAATTTCTATTTTGCCCTGTTTATCAAACGTGTTGGAAAAACTTGTCAATAATCAACTGACTGGCTTTCTTGATGTCTATAGTATTCTCTCTGGTATGCAATCTGGTTTCCTCTCAGGTTATGGATGTGTCACTGCAACCTTAGAAGTCCTCAATGATGTCACCACTGCCCTTGATTCTAAGCAATGTTGTGCTGCTATTTTTGTTGACTTGGCCAAAGCTTTTGATACGGTAGACCATTCCATTATTGTGGGTCGGCTAAGGAGTATTGGTGTCTCTGAGGGGTCTTTGGCCTGGTTTGCTAACCAACTCTCTCAAAGAGTGAAGTGTGTAAAGTCAGAACACATACTGTCTCAGTCACGGTCTGTCACCAGGGGAGTACCCCAAAGCTCGATCCTAGGCCCCACGCTCTTCTCAATTTACATCAATAACATAGCTCAGGCAGTAGGAAGCTCTCTCATCCATTTATATGCAGATGATACAGTCTCATACTCAGCTGGCCCCTCCCTGGACTTTGTGTTAAATGCTCTACAACAAAGCTTTCTTAGGGCTTTCTCTGCCCTAAACCTTATTCTGAACACCTCCAAAACAAAGGTCATGTGGTTCGGTAAGAAGACTTGGTTTCCTCTATCGTAATCGCTCCTCTTTCTCCCCAGCTGCCAAAGTAACGCTGATTCAGATGACCATCCTACCCATGCTAGATTACGGAGACGTAATTTATAGACTGGCCAGTAAGAGTGCTCTCGAGCGGCTAGATGTTCTTTACCATTCGGCCATCAGATTTGCCACCAATGCTCCTTATAGGACACATCACTGCACTCTATACTCCACTGTAAACTGGCCATTTTTGTATTCCCGATGCAAGACCCACTGGTTGATGCTTATTTATAAAACCTTCTTAGGTCTCACTCCCCCTATCTGAGATATCTACTGCAACCCTTATCCTCCACATACAACACCCATTCTGCCAGTCTCATTCTGTTAAAGGTCCCCAATGCAAACACATTCCTGGGTCACTCTTCTTTTCAGTTCACTGCAGATAATGACTGGAAGGAGCTGCAAAAAACACTCAAACTGGACAGTTTTATCTCCATCTCTACATTCAAAGACTCAATCATGGACATTCTTACTGACACTTGTGACTGCTTCGCGTGACGAATTGTTGTCTCTACCTTCTTGCCCTTTGTGCTGTTGTCTATGCCTAACAATATTTGTACCATGTTTGTGCTGCTACCATGTTGTGCTGCTGCCATGTTGTGTTGCTACCGTGTTGTTGTCATGTTGTGTTGCTACCATGCTGTGTTTTCATGTGTTGCTGTCATGCTGTGTTGTTGTCTTAGGTCTCTCTTTATGTAGTGTTGTGGTGTTTCTTGTCGTGATGTGTGTTTTATCCTACATTTTAATTTTTTATTCCAGCCCCCGTCCCCACAGGAGGGCTTTTCCCTCTTGGTAGGCCGTCATTGTAAATAAGAATGTTCTTAATTGACTAGCCTAGTTAATTATAGGTTAAATATATGTACAGTACCAGTCAAAAGTTTGGACACACCTACTCATTCCAGGGTTTTTCTTTATTTTTACTATTTTCTACATTGTAGAATAATAGTGAAGACATCAAAACTATGAAATAACACATGTAGTAACCAAAAAAGTGTTAAACAAATCAAAATATATTTTATATTTGAGATTCTTCAAAGTAGCCACCCTTTGCCTTGATGACAGCTTTGCACACTCTAGGCATTCTCTAAACCAACTTTATGAGGTAGTCACCTGGAATGCATTTCAATGAACAGGTGTGCCTTGTTAAAAGTTCATTTGTGGAATGTATTTCCTTCTTAATGCGTTTGAGCCAATCAATTGTGTTTGACAAGGTAGGGGTGGTATACAGAAGATATCCATATTTGGTAAAAGACAAAGTCTGTATTATGGTAAGAACAGCTCAAATAAGCAAAGAGAATCGACAGTCCATCATTACTTTAAGACGTAAGGATCAGGCAGTCAAATTTCAAGAACTTTTAAAGTTTCTACTGCATGATTCCGTATGTGTTATTTCATAGTTTTGATGTATTTACTATATTTCTACAATGTAGAAAATATGAATGAGTAGGTGTGTCCAAACTTTTGACTTTACTATATATATATTATGTATTCCTTGGGTGGTTATTTCATTCAGTCATACTGCATTTATTCTTATTTCATTGGATAACATTCTGAAAAGGCAGTCTAAGCCTGTATACACTTAGTGTACAAAACATTAGGAACAACTTCCTAATATTGGGTTGCTCCCCCTTTTGCCCTCAGAACAGCATCAAGTCATCGGGGTATGGACTCGAAAGCATTCCACAGTTGTATCAGGTTGGCTGCATGTCCTTTGGGTGGTGGACCATTCTTGATACACACGAGAAACTGTTGAGTGTGAAAAGCCCAGCAGTGTTGCAGTTCTTGACACACTCAAACCTACTACCATACCCCGTTCAAAGGCACTGAAATATTTAGTCTTGCCCATTCACTCTCTGAATTGCACACATACACAAACCATGTCTCAATTGTCTCAACGCTTAAAAATCCTTCTTTAACCTGTCTCTTCCCTTTCATCTAGACTGATTGAAGTGGATCTAACAAGTGACATCAATAAGGGATCATAGCTTTCACCTGGATTCACCTGGTCAGTCTATCATGGAAAGGTGTTCCTAATGTCTTTTACACTCAGTGTCTATGTATTAGTAATATCTCTAGCCTCTTGTTTTTCCCCTCGCTTATCATACAAGTTCATTTACAGAGATGTCCTTTTCACCATTATTCCCATGGTGATTTTTCCAAGCCTTGTGGTGAGAAGGTTACACAGTGAATTCTAATGAAGCATGTTCTGTGAGGGCCAAGAGTCTTACCTGTCCACCCTAGTTATTATAACTACTAATGACTCCATCAAGCTCCCTCACTAAACCAACCATTCCTGCTTGTACTGCTTTCCCACTAAGCTTCCCACCTCTGTAGAGGTGCGACAAATAGACATAAACAGGCAGAATCACTTCAACATCCAGCTAGACCCCTGACCTTAGAACTCCACAGTGTGTGTTAACATGACCCATGTGGGCCAGCATATAGTACCTTTTAGACTAGAGACGTAACACTTACTACTGGTGGAGTCATGCTCCAGTGATTCAAGTACAACAGCATCCAGCCCTACACAACTTGAACACACATTTTGAGCAGATATACTTTGAGACAGGTCCAGGAAGGTGGGCCAAACTAGTGGGCTTCATGGCTCTGCTTCCATTACATAATTGGCTGTGCTCATGTCTCCCTGTCTGGCTGACTAACTCTAACAGACCTGTCAGTCTAAAAAGCAGCACCTCCGTGTGAGTGTGTGTGTGTGTGTGAGAGAGAGTGTGAGTGTGAGACTCTCTGGCTGACTCTACCACTTCCAGACCTGTCTATCCTCTTAGACCCAGACCTACATCACTCTGCCACCAGAGACCATACAGATGAATTATGTATATATATATATATATAACGTCAAAAAGAAGGCACAAAATAACAGAAGAACAATTTTTAAAATGTTGTCTTTTTAATAAAGAGAAATTAATACTCCCGTTGATACTTTCACAAGAGCAACGTTTTATTATAATAGTTATAATTAATTTTCATAAGCATTAGACATCAGATATACAAACGGTGTGTTCTGTAGCAAATATACTCTATAGGACAGCAGCAGGATTGGCATCATGTACAAAAATACACATATGATTTCTTACAGGTCGTACAACACTATAACAAAGCATCATATGAACATAAATATAGACCTCTACCTGTTGTTGAACGACAGACATGCGGAAACAGAGCTCAAGCACAACCAAACACCTACTATGACCAGGGGAAAATAACTGTACATATATGACAATATAAACACCAACAACAACACCTTATAAACATACAAACGATATGCTATAAACAACATTGACCAGCCATATAAAACAAACCCAGACACTCTTAAAATTCTCTTGAATGTATTAAACGTAGGACTCCTCAGCAAAGAACATTTGGTCAAAGTCGTCGACACACGGATCACTGCACTTCCTGCTCTGCCACTCCCTCTTCCCCTGGACGAGGGCCAGAGCCACCTCTTGACTCCTACCTAGGCATGCGTCTGAATCCACCCGCCCCTGCGAGGAAAAGTAGTCCCTCACTGCCCGCGTGGCGGAGGGTGATAGGCAGATCCCTGGCTCTGAGTTTGGGCCTGCTCCATTGCGCTGTGGCTCCACGTCAGAGACTCTAAGTCCGCTCTCAGGGAGCTGCTGATCTTGGACCCCATGGGTCCGGGACTTGACCCTGGGCCTCTCCAGGGTAAGGCTGGAGGCTGCATCTGTCACGCATGAGGGCTCGGAGGCTCTGCGAGGCATGGTGAAGACCTTGCGGCTGGCCTCCATGGCCGGGGTGAGGGAGTGAGACTTATGCCTCTGGAGGGTAAGTGTTGAGCTACTCTGTCCATAGAACACACCCTGGGGGGGCTGGATGTTCTCACTTCCTATTCCAGTGGGCTGCTGGGTGACGTCACTTCCTGTGGGGGGTCTGTGGGTGACTTTGCAGGACTGGTCGTGCAGCAGCCGTAGCTCCCTTACGGTGAGGGGTTTCTCTGTGCCTCTGTAGAAGGGAGACCTACTCCCCTGTAGCTGTAGGATAGCCTGCTGGTAAGATGGAGGGCTACTGGACCTCCTCTTGGTGGTCACCTCTACACCTTTAACCTCTGGGGATTTTGGGAGGCTAACTCCTTCCCCCTCCCCAACTTCCTCCTCCAAGTGTCCGTTGTCGGGTTGCCGAAGCGACAGCCGTCGGTCCCTCTTGAACCAAGTGTTGGGGTACAGGCCGTGGTGGGTGGACGGGGTCCGGGAGGAGTGGGGGGGGTGGCTTTGGCTCCAGTCCACTGTGTCTCTCTTGGGGGGTGAGCCCTGGGGGGAGCGGGGTAAGCGGGGTGAGAGGGGGAAGAGGTGTGAGAGGGGGAAGCGGGGTGAGAGTGGGGAGTGGGGGGAAGGCTCAGCCAAATGGAAGCCGGCGCTGGTGACATAGTCTGTGGAATACTGGGAGAAGGCGGAGTCTAGGGAGCTGAGGGAGGAGCCTGTGGGGGAGGTCGCCGGGGACGACAGGCTGGAGCAGCTTGCATCCAATCGTAAAGGAGGGGGCGGGGCGTGCTTCAGCTTCCTCCGCCCGAGAGTTCCAACCCCTCCTCTTTCTCCAACTGTGACTACAATGTCTTTCAGCTGCAGAGCCCTGAGCCCCTGCTTCAGAAACACTTCATCCTCCTCTTCCTCCTCCTCTTCTTCCTCTCCCTCCATCGCCGCATCGTAGCTCGCTTTACGTGATGCCAAACTGTGCTTATCTGATTGGACAATCAGAGCTCCGGGGGTGTGACCGAGGGCGGGCTCCGAGCTGCGTCGTAACCGCCGAGGGCCATGTGATTGGACAAAGGACTGACGTGGCTGTGGTTGGCGTACAGCGGAGGTGAACTTCCTGGGTTTGGGCAGTGGAGGGAGATGTAGGAGGTCATCCTCAGGGTCAGGGTCAGGGTCTGGGTCACAGTCACTCAGTGTGATGACAGAGTCTCTGCTGTGGCTGTCTGGCATGGCCTTGTCTCTCAGAGGGAGGGACTCCTGGAAGGGCGACTCTGGGTCTTCGTTTAACTCGTTCTCCAGGCTGTCGTAGGATGAGTCATTCATCTGGAAAGATGACACATCTATAGAGGGAGAGAGAGAGGGAAAGAGAGAAGGGGGAGTTTGAGTTTGAACAAACCTCCATTTCATTAGATAGACACAGGTTTTTCAAACTAAGCATAAAGTGCTGTAATGGTCCCTAGCATACAGCTGCCATTCAAAGAGGTTGGTTTAGGTGGTTTAGGGGAGAAGGAGGAAATTGGCTGGTGTGTTAATGAGTCACTGAGAGTGTACTAATCACTAAAGTGACTGAGGTCAACATACTGACCCAAATCAGCAAACCTCACCGAGACACAGGCTTATGGAGAGGCCACGTCTGAGAGAACACTCAACTCGGACACACACACACACTGCAGCTAGTCAGGGTTAATATGCTCTTTAACGATGATAAGGGCTCCAATACACAGAACTACTGTCTTGCTGTCGACACACATACACACACTCGTGACTTTTTTGACCCTTGTGAAGAGCTGTGTCAAATTAAACCACCTCTGTGTTGTTTCAGTTCTGCTTGGTTTGTGACCTCTCTTCCTCACTCCACCTCTAGGAGGCATCTCTTTTCTCCCTGTCTTTTCTGTTCCTATCCAACTTTATCTTATGAAGTTTTCTGCCACCAAAACTAACAGCATTTGTTTAGAGCACTGTACAACATAATTTGGATTTAGATGTTATTTCTTCAGTAAATAAATGGAGACTTTGTTTACCTGATCCGTGGTCGCTGCTGTTGCTCTTCTGAGGGAATGCACCAAACAGAGAGGTGACATCATCTCCCAGGACCTTCCTGCAGTTCTCAATCAGGAACCGTACCAGCTCACAGACCTGGGAACAGATCATAGACCTTGTTACACAGACACACAAGTCAATGACTGGTCCCAGATCAGGGCTCAGACTGCAATTTATACTGTAGGTTATTTCAAAGGTAGTTTCCCGGGTAGACTGTTTAAAAGCGGACTGTGTCATGGTTTTCACAATATGTCAGCCTGTGTTACACGCCTCTGTTCAGAGGGCTACGGGAGCATGGCTTTGAATTTCACAGGCTAGTCCAACACAATGGAACTCCAGCAAGGGAATAAGGTTAAACTGTCTTCTCTCTCGCTCTCCTTCTGTCCCTCCCTGTATTTAGCCTGGTTCTGTCTATCATGGGGGCTGCCAATCAAAATCACTGAGATAAGATCTAGAAACTCAATCATTAATCCAGAACCTGTTGTCATTGGTGAAGGTGTAGGGGGGCTTTTTCTGAGGTAAGGTACAATAGCATGCGTATTTATTGTGCAAACCTTTCTGACAAACATTTACTCAAGCCACTCAGAGACTAACATGTCTGTAGGAGCCACAAACATCTAAATGATAACCGTGGAGAGATGGAGAAGGGAGCGGAAGTAAAGTGGGGGAAAATCTGGGAGCGGAGGGGAGGGGAGTATTCCAGACTGCCCAGTGCCGTTAGAGACCAGACCCACGCCAGCCCACTTTGACTTGGCTCCTTGTGAGACCGCGACCGACCAGGGGAATGTCAAAATCTCACATTTCCCCCCTTCAGAGGCCTTGGAGCCAGTGGGCCACACATACAAACAAACAGAAAGAAGTGTGTGGTGTGTGTAAGAGAGAGTGTGTGCTAGAGAGAGCAAGAGTGTCTCCGTGTACGTGTGTTTGCTTGTGTGTTTGCGTGTGTGTGAGGGTGTGTATGTTTGCGTGTGTGTGTGTGTGTGTTTGCTTGAGTGTGTGTGTGTGTGTGTTTGCGTGTGTGTGTGTTTGCGTGTGTGTGTGTGTTTGCGTGTGCATGTGTGTGTGTGTGTGTGTGTCCGTGTGAGTTTGCGCCTGTGTGTAAAGACAGAGAGGAGTGTTTAAAGCGGTGGGTTTGTCAAAACACACTCATCCTCAGGAATCTGTAGGAAATGCTTTGGATTTTTTCCCCAGTGAACCTCAACAGGCCCAAGCCTCACCAGAAACAAACACACATCTGACACGGAGAGAGAAAGATCTGGAAACAACCTGATTGAGTGTGTTCCAACAACAATGTGTCCAAAATCGACTGTAATTCAGAGAGTATTAGACTTGACGACTTATTCTTGTTTATTATTAACTTAAAATACATCTGGGGCCACTCGTGGCAAATTGAATAATTTCAGGACTAGCATGTGTTGGACACAGTCTAGTGGTAGGGTTAGTACTGTCATGTGTTGGACACAGTCTAGTGGTAGGGTTAGTACTGTCATGTGTTGGACACAGTCTAGTGGTAGGGTTAGTACTGTCATGTGTTGGACAGTCTAGTGGTAGGGTTAGTACTGTCATGTGTGCTCCCTCTCCGGCCTCTAGGTCACCAGGCTGCTCGTTATGGTGCACACCTGTTTACCATCGTTACGTGCACCTGCGCGTCATTACTCACCTGGACTCCATCACTTCCCTGATTACCTACTCAGAATATGTCACTCCCATTGGTTCCTTCCCCAGGCGTCATTATTTCTGTTTCAGTTTCCTGTCTGTGTGTTGTTTGTGTTTCGTTCATTTGTTTATTCAATTATACACTCCCTGAACTTGCTTCCCAACTCCCAGCGCACTCGTTACAAGCACTGAACTTGTGTGTCAATTCTTACTCTGTGTGAGTAACTTAGCGTAAAATGTCAAGCTTTTCTGTCAGTGCATAGATTTCGCACTTGTTTTGTGTCACCGTGACTGCAAGGATAGAGATCTCAAACTTGTGTGCTTGTGTGTATCAGTACAGATATTGAAAACCGGTGACTAAATCAATGTAAAAGTAGGTCAGTCCAGGTTTAAAGAGATAACATACATAGTATAGCCCAGCCTGAGGCTCCTAGCAGGAGGTTGACACACTAACTCCACACTGCTGTTTGTTCTTCCATTGGACATCCTGCTTGGTCAGACAGCTACAGTAGTAGCAACAGTATAACTTTCCTTTACACCCTGTCCTGGCCCTTAGCCTCAGCCCTCCAAACCTTTAGGCGTACATTACACTACCGTTCAAAGGTTTGGGGTCACTTAGAAATGTCCTTGTTTTCCCTGAAAACATACATGAAATTAGTTGCAAAATGAATAGGAAATATAGTCAAGATGTTGACAAGGTTATAAGGTTATATAATGATTTTTCACTGAAACAATAATTGTGTACTTCAAACTTTGCTTCGTCAAAGAATCCTCCATTTGCAGCAGTTACAGCCCTGCAGACCTTTGGCATTGTAGTTGTCAATTTGTTGAGGTAATCTGAAGAGATTTCACCCCATGCTTCCTGAAGCACCTCCGACAAGTTGGATTGGCACTTCTTATGTACTATACGGTCAAGCTTCTCCCACAAGAGCTCAATAGGGTTGAGATCCGGTGACTGTGCTGGCCACTCCATTATAGACAGAATACCAGCTGACTGCTTCTTCTCTAAATAGTTATTGCATAGTTTGGAAGAAATTGGCTCTAACAGTGCTTGACAGATGGCGTCAAGCACTTCTACAGCATATTTTAATTTCTGTGTCTCACAAATGTTCTTTGTGATCCGAACACCTCAAACTTAGGTTTGTCTGTCCATAACACTTTTTTCCAATCTTCCTCTATCCAGTGTCTGTGTTCTTTTGCCCATCTTAATCTTTTATTGGCCAGTCTGAGATATGGCTTTTTCTTTGCGACTCTGCCTGGAAGGCCAGCATCCCGGAGTTGCCTCTTCACTGTTGACATTGAGACTGGTGTTTTGCGGGTACTATTTAATGAAGCTGCCAGTTGAGGACTTGTTTCTCAAACTAGACACTCTAATGTACTTGTCCTCTTGCTCAGTTGTGCACGGGGCCTCCCACTCCTCTTTCTGTTCTGGTTAGAGCCAGTTTGCACTGTTCTGTGAAGGGAGTAGTACACAGCGTTGTACGAGCTCTTCAGTTTCTTGGCAATTTCTCGCCTTCGTTTCTCAGATCAAGAATAGACTGACGAGTTTCAGAAGAAAGTTATTTGTTTCTGGCCATTTTGAGCCTGTAAATCGAACCTACAAATGCTGATGCTCCAGATACCCAACTAATCTAAAGGAGGCCAGTTTTATTGATTCTTTAATCAGCATAACAGTTTTCAGCTGTGCTAACATAATTGCAAAATAGTTTTCTAATGATCAATTAGCCTTTTAAAATTATAAACTTGGATTAGCTAGCACAACGTGCCATTGGAAAACAGGAGTGATGGTTGCTGATAATGGGCCTCTGTACGCCTATGTAGATATTCCATTAAAAAAAGCATCAGTTTCCAGCTACAATAGTCATTTACAATATTAACAATGTCTACACTGTATTTCGGATCAATTTGATGTTATTTTAATGGACAAAAAAAAATGCTTTTCTTTCAAAAACAAGAACATTTCTAAGTGACCCCAAAGTTTGAACGGTAGTGTGTATGTATGTATGTATGTATGTATGTATGTATGTATGTATGTATGTATGTATGTATGTATGTATGTATGTATGTATGTATGTATGTATGTATGTATGTATGTATGTATGTATGGACATATGTATGGGGCCCTTGTTCTTAACTGTAAATGTTGCTGGAAGCACACGTGAGCAACTCACTCTCACCCAAATTTCCCATTGACATTAATACTTAATATAGGCAAGAGTATGATGTAGTAACACACATTCACTGTGTGGTAGAATTATGTGATTGAAATAAGACATGAAAGTAAATTAAAGAAACAAAAAAGTTTGTTAGCAGAGAGGGAAATCTACAAAAAAAGTTTGAGGTTTGGGTCCATTCTCACCTTCTTGGTGGCCTCCCCCTCCCCCCGTGGGCTACAGGGGGCTGGAGTCCACAGCATGCTGGGAGCGATGCACACAGACAGATTGAAGGCATTCATCTGGTTGTCTTCTGCATTTCCTTGGATACAGTGGAGCACGGCAACCACGTGCCTGAGAAGCAACAGGTTTTCACTGGGCAGAAGATGGACTAACCTGAGGTGGGGGGGGACGACAAAATAATCAGTGATGAAAAAACAACATTGACAACATCTGGTAAGATTGGATGTGTCAGACAAAGATTTAAATAGTGGGCAGAGAATGATGAAGGTGATCTTTGTTTTTCCTATGTGTTTGTGAAGATGCATTATGGGGAGTGTCACTACCTATGGATGGCTTGCCATTTCTCCTCTTCCTCCTCTCGCTCCATCACTCCAACCCACTGCTCATACAGATCCACACAAAGCAGACTGCCTGGAACGTTCCGCAGGAAGTCCTGTTGGGGGACACAACCACAGGGACACAATTTAGGTTAGAACACCCCTTAACATCACCACATACAGTTGAAGTCGGAAGTTTACATACACCTTAGGCAAATACATTTAAACTCAGTTCTTCACAATTCCTGACATTTAATCCTAGTAAAAAGTCCCTGTCTTAGGTCAGTTAGGATCACCACTTTATTTTAAGAAATGTTAGAATAATAGTAGAGAGAATTATTTATTTCAGCTTTTGTTTCTTTCATCACATTCCCAGTGGGTCAGAAGTTTACATACACTCAATTAGGATTTGATAGCATTGCCTTTAAATTGTTTAACTTGGGTCAAACGTATCGGGTAGCCTTCCACAAGCTTCCCACAAAAAGTTGGGTGCATTTTGGCCCATTCCTCCTGACAGAGCTGGTGTAACTGAGTCAGGTTTGTAGGCCTCCTTGCTCGCACACACTTTTTCAGTTCTGCCCACAAATTTTCTATGGGATTGAGGTCAGGGCTTTGTGATGGTCCCTCCAATACCTTGACTTTGTTGTCCTTAAGCCATTTTGCCACAACTTTGGAAGTGTGCTTGGGGTCATTGTCCATTTGGAAGACCCATTTGCGACCAAGCTTTAACTTCCTGACTGATGTCTTGAGATGTTGCTTCAATATATCCACATAATTTTCTTCCCTCATGATGCCATCTATTTTGTGAAGTACACCAGTCCCTCCTGCAGCAAAGCACCCCCACAACATGATGCTGCCACCCCCGTGCTTCACGGTTGGGATGATGTTCTTCGGCTTGCAAGCGTCCCCCTTTTTCCTTCAAACATAACAATGGTCATTATGGCCAAACAGTTCTATTTTTGTTTCATCAGACCAGAGGACATTTCTCCAAAAAGTATGATCTTTGTCCCCATGTGCAGTTGCAAACCGTAGTCTGGCTATTTCATGGCAGTTTTGTGGGCAGAACTGAAAAAGTGTGTGCGAGCAAGGAGGCCTACAAACCTGACTCAGTTACACCAGCTCTGTCAGGAGGAATGGGCCAAAATTCACCCAACTTTTTGTGGGAAGCTTGTGGAAGGCTAACCGAAACATTTGACCCAAGTTAAACAATTTAAAGGCAATGCCAATCAAATACACTCAAATAGTATGTAAACTTCTGACCCACTGGGAATGTGATGAAAGAAATAAAAGCTGAAATAAATCATTCTCTACTGTTATTTTGACATTTCACATTCTTAAATGTGATCCTAACTGACCTAAGACAGGGAATTTTTACTTGGATTAAATGTCAGGAATTGTGAAGAACTGAGTTTAAATATATTTGCCTAAGGTGTATGTAAACTTCCACCTTCAACTGTATGCTTCTTTTCAGTAGAGATTATGTGAATCCTGAAAATATGGCATGTAAAGTAGAACAGAATGCTATGAAAGAGTCTGTGCAATTCAACTATTATGCAGTAATATTATAGAGTAGTTGAGAGATGGCACAGCCAGATGTGTTTTTACTGAAGCAATCTATCCTTTTACACTCAATGTTGTTTGTTTGTCAACTCAGTTGTTTTTAGTTTGTTGGCTAGGATTGGGTATAGTAATATAGTAATATGCCTAACTGAACAGCAGCATGTGTTTGTGTGTGTGTGTGTGTCCTGTTCGGTCTGATCTAATACAGCTACAGGTTTCCAGTAAAGCCTCCCAACATGTGCTTTGAATTGAGTGTGTTTTTCTACCTAAGCTTTGTCTTCCACTCCAATCACTTCACTACTTTGTCTGTCTGTCTAAGACTTTCTATGATTTCAAACACACACACACACACACACACACACACACACACACACACACACACACACACACACACACACACACACACACACACACTGGTGGGGAATATGTGTGTCTACAGCAGGATGAAACAGATCCTTCAAACCTCCCCTCTCTCATGTCCCATTTTATCTGATCTGACAAGCCTGGCTAAACCCTTTAAACTCTGATTAATACAAAAGGACCCTGGTGTGTGTGTGTGGTGTGTGTATGTGTGTGCGTGCTTGCTTGCGTTCTGTCCTACCTTGAAGACTGCGGCGGTGACGAACACAGACTCGTGTGTGAGTGTGTGTGTGTCCTCTGTCCCATTGTCCAGTCTGTCTCTCAGCTCTCTGCAGGCTTTGGCCCCTGCAGAGCGACGGAATATACCCCTGGTGTAGGGACCCTCCTGGTACAGAAACACCAGCATGTCCATGACAGGTTTGGGTAGGGTGTGGTCAGGGTGGCAGACGGAACTGAGAGACCGTCCGAACAGGCGTCCCGGGGTGGGGGACAGGGAGGTGGGGGACAGGGGGACACCATCCAGTTGGCTACTGGACCCCCTCCAGAAGGCCCAGTTTATCAACAACCTCTTCCTCTTAACAGACTTCTGACCTGGCTCTATGGAGAGAGAGAGGGGCGGTTTAGTCCAACATTAAAGACATTATTCTAATATGAAGTAGGGCCTACTGCTCAATAAAACACAATGAGGGGGAGAGAGATGAAGACTTAATGGTGTTTGGAGAGAGCAGAGGAAGGGAAAAAGACAGAAAATGGTAGTGTGAGAGAGAGAGAGAGAGAGAGAGAGAGAAAGAGGCATTGATTCAGAAAGAGACGTGACTAGAGAGGGGTCTGAGTCTAATGGGGTGGAGGTGGGGCAGTCTGTCTGGAGAGAGAGAGAGAGAGAGAGAGCTAGAGAGACAGAAAGAAAGAGTATTTGTGTGTGCTTAGTGAAACCATATTTCTGAGACTTGGTATATCATGTTAAGTAGCTGTGAGTCTGTTATGTGTTCGTACAGTGGCAAGAAAAAGTATGTGAACCCTTTGGATTTCTGCATAAATTGGTCATCAAATTTGATCTGATCTTCATCTAAGTCACAACAATAGACAAACAGTGTGCTTAAACTAATAACACAAATTAATATATTTCTCTTGTCTATATTGAATACATAACTTAAATATTCACAGTGTAGGTTGGAAAAAGTATGTGAACCCCTAGGCTAATGAATTGGAGTCAGGATTGGAGTCAGGTAACCTGGAGTCCAATCAATGAGACGAGATTGGAGGAATTGGTTAGAGCTGCCTTTCCCAAAAAACACTCACAAAATGTTAGTTTGCTATTCACAAGAAGCATTGCCTGATGTGATCCATGCCTTGAACAAAAGAGATCTCAGAAGACTTGCATAAAGCTAGAAAGGGTTACAAAAGTATCTCTAAAAGCCTTGATGTTCATCAGTCCATGGTAAGACAAATTGTCTAGAAATTGAGAAAGTTCAGCACTGTTGCTACTACAAAAATGGTGTTCATGGGATTACACCACAGAAGAAGCCACTGCTGTCCAAAAAAAACATTGCTGCACGTCTGAAGTTTGCAAAAGAGTACCTGGATGTTCCACAGTGCTACTGGCAAAATATTCTGTGGACAGATGAAACTCCAGTTGAGTTGTTTGGAAGGAACAATGTAGAAAAAAAGGCATAGCTGTAACGACTGTCGTTGCGAGGGGACCAAAGCGCAGTGTGTTGAGTGCTCATGATGAAATGTATTTTAACTCAAAAACACTAAAAACAAATAACAAAGAGAAAAACGAACACGCACCGTTCTGTCAGGTACATAGACTAAACAGAATACAACTACCCACAAACACAGGTGGAAAAAAACCCTACTTAAGTATGACCTCCAATTAGAGACGAGGACCAGCTGCCTCTAATTGGAGATCATCCCCCAAAGAAACATAGAAATAGAAAACTAGAACTAAACATAGATGTAGAAAACACAAAACACCCCCGTCACGCCCTGACCTACTCTACCATAGAAAATAACATCTTACTATGGTCAGGACGTGATAATAGCACACCAACATCAAAACCTCATCCCAACTGTAAAGTACGGTGGACGGAGCATCATGGTTTGGGGCGGCTTTGCTGCCTCAGGGCCTGGACAGCTTGCTATCTTCGACGGAAAAATAAATTCCCAAGTTTATCAAGACATTTTGCAGGAGAATGTTAGGCTATCTGTCCACCAATTAATGCTCAACAGAAGTTGGTTGATGCAACAGGACAACGGCCCAAAACCCAGAAGTAAATCAACAACAGAATGGCTTCAACAGAAGAAAATACACCTTCTGGAGTGGCCCAGTCAGAGTCCTGACCTCAACCCTATTGAGATGCTGTGGCATGACCTCAAGAGAACAGTTCACACCAGGCATCCCAAGAATATTGCTGAACTGAAACAGTTTTGTAAAGAGGAATGGTCCAAAATTCCTCCTGACCGTTGTGTAGGTCTGATCCGCAACTACAGAAAACGTTTGGTTGAGGTTATTGTTGCCAAAGGAGACACCAGTTATTAAATCCAAGGGTTCACATACTTTTTCCACACTGCACTGTGAATGTTTACACGGTGTGTTCAATAAAGACATGAAAATGTATAATTGTTTGTGTGTTACTAGTTTAAGCAGACTGTGTTTGTCTATTGTTGTGACCTAGATGAAAGTCATCAAATTTTATGACCAGTTTATGCAGAAATCCAGGTATTTCCAAAGGGTTCACATACTTTTTCTTGCCACTGTATGTGTCACATGGGTTGTCGAAAGGGGACCAAGGCGCAGCGTGTAATGTGCTCATATTTCCTTTATTAATGATAACACAAACCAAAATAACAAAAACGACAGCCAACAGTTCCGTAAGGTACACTGACAAAATGGAAAACAACTACCCACAAAACCCAAAGGAAAAACAGGCTGCCTAAGTATGGCTTCCAATCAGAGACAACGATAGACACCTGCCTCTGATTGAAAACCATACCCGGCCAAAACATAGAAAACAAAACATAGAAATAGACATCTAGAAAAAACCCACATATAAACAGAAAACCCAAAACCACCCAAAACAACCACCTGTCACGCCCTGACCACTCTACTATGGAAAATGACCTCTTACAAGGGTCAGGACGTGACAGTATGTTACATACCGTGTGTGTTTATGTACAGTACCAGTCAAAAGTTTGGACACACCTACTCATTCAAGGGTTTTTCTTTATTTTTACTATTTTCCACATTGTAGAGTAATATTGAAGTCATCAAAACTATGAAATAACATATGGAATCTTATAGTAACCAAAAAAGTGTTCAGCAAATCAAAATAATGTCCTTTGCTCGTGTTTCTTGGCCAAGCAAGTCTCTTCTTCGTATTGGTGTCCTTCAGTAGTGTTTTCTTTGCAGCAAATCGACCACGAAGGCCTGATTCACGCAGTCTCCTCTGAACAATTGATGTTGAGATGTGTCTATTACTTGAACTCTGTGAAGCATTTATTTGGACTGCAATTGCTGAGGCTGGTAACTCTAATGAACTTATCCTCATGTCTTAAAGTAATGATGGACTGTTGTTTCTCTTTGGTTATTTGAGCTGTTCTTGCCATAATATGGACTTGGTCTTTTACCAAATAGGGCTATCTTCTGTATACCACCCCTACCTTGTCACAACACAACTGATTGGCTCAACGCATTAAGAAGGAAAACAATTCCACAAATTAACAAGGCACACTTGTTCATTGAAATGCATTCCAGGTGACTACCTTATGAAGCTGGTTGAGAGAATGCCAAGAGCGTGCAAAGCTTCAAGGCAAAGGGTGGCTACTTTGAAGAATCTCAAATATAAAATATATTTTTATTTGTTGAACACTCTTTTGGTTACTACATGATTCCATATGTGTTATTTCATAGTTTTGATGTCTTCACTATTATTCTACAATGTAGAAAATAGTAAAAATAAAGAAAAACCCTTGAATGAGTAGGTGTGTCCAAACTTTTGACAGGTACTGTATGTCTGAGACTATGAGCTCTCTGTGTGTTTGTGTGTTTATTTGAGTTACGTTGCGCGTGTGGGTACCTGTTTGTCTGTCTACTTGGACTTTCTGGATAAAAACATTAAATGTGTGTGAAGCACAGTTTATACTGTGTTTATGAGGGTGGGGGGTGGGGGGGGGGGGACAATAAAAGGCCCTTCCACATTAGTGGCACAACACCGCTAGCTGCCCAGGACCCTGCACGTTCAAATCTGACTTTAACACTCCACTCCAGCTTTACACTCAGTTACATTTTGGAATCCAAATCAAAAACAACATTGTTATAGAGCTGCTCCAACATTCTTAAACGAGCCCAAGCATCGTTAAAAGTTTATAAAGTTGTAAATCACGCATCACTATACACCAGTGTGAGAAGTCCTGGAGAGGGGGAATATTTAAAAGAGAGGGAACGAGGGGAGAGAAAGAGAGAGAGGGCTGGTTGTATGGGCAATGTTTTGATCCTTTTATGGTTTTTAATGGATCCATTTGGGCTTGTTGCAAAACAAATGTCATACTTCTCTCCTAGCCAATAAAAACCTTTCATTTTCTGGATGGATTGGTAAAAATATTTGGTGTCATAGCAGAGTTGACACACAAATCCATCAGTGACACCCTTTGCCATGTTTGTAAAACACTTGTTAGATGGAAATAATTAGGCTGGTGTAGCGAATATGGGACGGTATGGTTAAATGGAGGCTTATGTAAGAACTTGACGTGGATAGAGAGGAATCTGAGGGGCTTGTGGGTGATTCAGTGGAGCGTCCTCAACGAGCATCCTGGAACACATTCTCACACACACTCTCTCTATGTTCTCTCTATGTACTTTCAGAGAGAAAGACGTATGAGGGAAAAGGAGGTATGAAGTAAACAAGTGCAAAAAAGGGAGGCAACACATTTTTGAAGGAAACGTAACCCTTTTTTTCTGTTGATCCGATCACTGTCGGTAAGGGGTCTCATACCTATGAGCGGAGCCTGTCTGAGGCCCACCCGGCTGGGCTTGAGGATGAACTGGCACTGGGTGTCTGGAGGGAGACACTGGTCCAGCAGCATCGCCCCCTGGTCCTCCGGAGGAGGAGGAATCGCATCCTTCCCTCCATCTCCTCCTGCTCCCACATTACGAATTTGACTCATCTTGATACTGAAGGGAAACTCGTGCCCTGAGGGGTAAGAGAGGAGAGGGTCAGGAGGTTAGACGTCAGGGGACGTGAGTCTGTCCTGAGATGTGACCAGACCAGGTTTACAGTATTCAGCTAGTCTTTTATCTACCTCGTCGTTAACAGGAGGAAAAATACCAAAGCAGAGCAACTTTTGACCACAGAGTTGGAGTAGGTAGAAGTTGCCCCTGACCACTGATTAAGGTCAACTGCTACCAAAAACTAAATGAGATGGATATGGCTGAGTTTATGCTGGGTGTAAAAGGGCTGAGTAGGGTTGGGTAATGGAGGTAAACTCACCAATCAGAGGATAGGGGGAGTCATCCTTACAGGAGCTCATCCACAACTGGTGGTCTTTCACACAGCCCTGGAGCGAGAGAGAGCGAGAGCGAGAGAGAGAGAGAGATTGAGAGAGAGAGAGAGAATGGCACCAAGGGACACACTTCCAAAACATACCCACTCACACACACAAGCACACACACTTACCGAAATGCCAAACAGCTGTAGTGCCATTCGGATTACATCAGTGGTGCTGTCAGAATTACTGACAGCTAGAGTCTTAGCCTGGGGAAAAGCACAAAAACAAGAAATACATTAACACAAGCACACACACAACCATGAAAGAACCCACACACACACACACAGACCTGCACCACTGCATTCGTAAACTTACATAAGCACAATTCCCAATGTCCTTTGCAAATATTTTCAAAGGAATGGTCTTGGGGTCATCCTTCTCTTTCTCTTCATTTATCCGACTGGAGGAATGAAGGAGGAAGGAAGTCAGAATTAGAAAATAACACTTTATGTCACACAAGCCATACTTGTCTATTCTATACTGAAGTCAAGCCATAGTTATGAACAATATCGTCTCCCGTCAATTTTGGTTACCTTTTGATGAGAGAAAGCCACTTCTCCTTGTGCTCCACAGAACTGCAGACAGAAGAGACCGAAAATAAGAAGCAGAAATGAAGTCGGATAACCATCTTATTTTTCTCATCTTCTCTTACATAATGTGTCCCTGTAAAACTGCATAGTTCCTATGAATTCCTGGTGTCAAGGCATATAGTGTGTGTGTGTGTGATATTTTACAATCCCTGGCTCTCTGTGGTCAGAGTAAGGGGGGTTACGATTAGGAATATGACCCAGGTTGTGGTGTGGTGGAAGGTTGAGAATTTACTGTTCTAGTGGTTGTTCCTTGTTCTGAGACACAGAATAACAAGTCCTGTACTGTACTGTGCTGTGCATACTCAATTAGGATTTATTCAAGGGACTTTCTCACTATAAGTACAGAGTATACAGTAATAATACACTAACCAGTCTGCTTTCAAACATAAGTATGTGTGTGTGTGTGTGTGTGTGTGTGTGTGTGTGTGTGTGTGTGTGTGTGTGTGTGTGTGTGTGTGTGTGTGTGTGTGTGTGTGTGTGTGTGTGTGTGTGTGTGTGTACCTGAATGTGGCGACACAGTTGAAAGTGGGCCAGCCCATGACGAAACTCCTTTCTGGACTGGTGGTGCCTTCACACACATCCTCCATACAGCCTGCTGTCCACATCTCACACATACGCACCTGAGCCTTCAGCTTGAAGTGTGTGGACGACCTGCAGGAAACACAAGAGGGTCACAAACAGTTTAACACACACACACACACACACACACACACACACACACACACACACACACACACACACACTGAATCACATATTTATTTCTAAGCACATACAGTACATGAATTAATATCCATGGTCGAATTCTCAACATTATATATATATATATATATATATATATATATATATATATGGCGCCCTGTGCTCTTCATATATATATATATACACACTGCTCAAAAAAATTAAGGGAACACTTAAACAACACAATGTAACTCCAAGTCAATCACACTTCTGTGAAATCAAACTGTCCACTTAGGAAGCAACACTGATTGACAATACATTTCACATGCTGTTGTGCAAATGGAATAGACAACAGGTGGAAATGATAGGCAATTAGCAAGACACCCCCAATAAAGGACTGGTTCTGAAGGTGGGGACCACAGACCACTTCTCAGTTCCTATGCTTCCTGGCTGATGTTTTGGTCACTTTTGAATGCTGGCGGTGCTTTCACTCTAGTGGTAGCATTAGACGGAGTCTACAACCCACACAAGTGGCTCAGGTAGTGCAGCTCATCCAGGATGGCACATCAATGCGAGCTGTGGCAAGAAGGTTTGCTGTGTCGGTCAGCGTAGTGTCCAGAGCATGGAGGCGCTACCAGGAGACAGGCCAGTACATCAAGAGATGTGGAGGAGGCCATAGGAGGGCAACAACCCAGCAGCAGGACCGCTACCTCCGCCTTTGTGCAAGGAGGAGCAGGAGGAGCACTGCCAGAGCCCTGCAAAATGACCTCCAGCAGGCCACAAATGTGCATGTGTCTGCTCAAATGGTCAGAAACAGACTCCATGAGGGTGGTATGAGGGCCCGACGTCCTCAGGTGAGGGTTGTGCTTACAGCCCAACACCGTGCATGACGTTTGGCATTTGCCAGAGAACACCAAGATTGGCAAATTCGCCACTGGCGCCCTGTGCTCTTCACAGATGAAAGCAGGTTCACACTGAGCACGTGACAGACGTGACAGAGTCTGGAGACGCCGTGGAGAACGTTCTGCTGCCTGCAACATCCTCCAGCATGACCGGTTTGGCGCTGGGTCAGTCATGGTGTGGGGGGGGGCATTTCTTTGGGGGGCCGCACAGCCCTCCATGTGCTCACCAGAGGTAGCCTGACTGCCATTAGGTACCGAGATGAGATCCTCAGACCCCTTGTGAGACCATATGCTGGTGCGGTTGGCCCTGGGTTCCTCCTAATGCAAGACAATGCTAGACCTCATGTGGCTGGAGTGTGTCAGCAGTTCCTGCAAGAGGAAGGCATTGATGCTATGGACTGGCCCGCCCGTTCCCCAGACCTGAATCCAATTGAGCACATCTGGGACATCATGTCTTGCTCCATCCACCAACGCCACGTTGCACCACAGACTGTCCAGGAGTTGGCGGATGCTTTAGTCCAGGTCTGGGAGGAGATCCCTCAGGAAACCATCCACCACCTCATCAGGAGCATGCCCAGGCATTGTAGGGAGGTCATACAGGCACGTGGAGGCCACACACACTACTGAGCCTCATTTTGACTTGTTTTAAGGACATTACATCAAAGTTGGATCAGCCTGTAGTGTGGTTTTCCACTTTAATTTTGAGTGTGACTCCAAATCCAGACCTCCATGGGTTGATAAATTGGATTTCCATTGATTCTTTTTGTGTGATTTTGTTGACAGCACATTCAACTATGTAAAGAAAAAAGTATTTAATAAGATTATTTATTTCATTCAGATCTAGGATGTGTTGTTTAAGTGTTCACTTTATTTTTTTGAGCAGTATATATATATATATATATATATATATATATATATATATATATATATATATATATATATATATATATTTTCAACATTGTTGAATAATGGTGAAGACATCAAAACTATGAAATAACACTTATGGAATCATGGAGTAACCCAAACATTTGAGATTCTTCAAAGTAGCCACCCTTTAACTTGACAGCTTTCCACTCTCTAATTGCCAGGGTTGAAAGGAGTTGATGCCATCAGCGTGCCCCGGAGACGGGACAGACCATGCAGTAAACCACGTCACATCCTGTTGGGCCCACAGCAAACCACCAGCACCCATGGTCCCGGTGAAAGTCAACAGTCAACAGTCATGACACCCACGCTCTGTTGGATTCCGGTAACGCTCGTACAAGCGCGCCTGCTGGCCCATCCGACCGACCTTGGTGAGGAGATGTCCACAGCAACACCAAGCGGTATTCGACCGGGCAGGCCACCATCGTGATGCCACAAGGGAGCTGCCAGATGGTGGTAGGTGCCGTACCTGTATTGTCCAGTACCCCTCCTTGTGAGACGAGATTGTCCAATGTTCATGGAACTGTGGAGGCACGAGCTTGGAAAAAGAGTACGAGCCGGCGACCGACGAGAGCGGGGTCGGACTGCCGCCTGTGAGACCCCGAAGCAAGTGGTTGCCAGCCGGGGATCCGAGGGGGCACCGGAACCAACCTCACCAGGTGAACAACCGGAGGAGGAACACATGCCCCCCCTCCTCAATTTCGAGGGACCCGCAGAGATACCTGCCCTGAGACCCCTGAGGGTTCAGTTTGGGACCACCCAGTGGGAGGATCCAAACGAGGCCCAGGTGATAGCGGTGGATGGCCAGCTGTTGTATCAGGTGTTGCACGAACAGGGGGAACTTCAAGAGGTGTTGTTGCTGCCCCGCCGGTACGTCGGAACTGTTCTTCAGCTGGCCCACACTTATTTGTTGGGGGCACATCTGGGAATGGAGAAAACCCGGGAACGGATCGCCGCCCGGTTCCACTGGCCGGGATTTTAAATGTATTTATTTAACCTTTATTTAACTAGGCAAGTCAGTGCAACCTCTTGGGGATAGAATCCCACTGACAGGATTGCTAGCATGGCGGGAAATTCAAAACAGCAAAAATCTAATAATTTCAATTTCTCAAACAATCAACTATTTTACACCATTTGAAAGATAAACATCTCCTTAATCGAACCACATTGTCCGATTTCAAAGAGGCTTTACGGTGAGAGCATAAAGTTAGATTATGTTAGGAGAGTACATAGCCAAAAAAGTACACACATCCATTTTCAATTCAAGGACAGGCGTCACCAAAAGCAGAAAACCAGCTAAAATTATGCACTAACCTTTGACAATCTTCATCAGATGACACTCCTAGGACATTATGTTAGACAATACATGCATTTTTTTGTTCTATCAAGTTCATATTTATATCCAAAAACAGCATTTTACATTGGCGCGTGTCGTTGAGAAAATGTGTCTCCCCCAAAACTGCCAGTGAATTTACAAAAATATACTCATTACAAAACGTGGTTAAAGTATTAAACTGTTATTCAAAAAATTATAGATTAACATCTCCTGAATGCAACCGCATTGACAGATTTCAAAATAACTTTACTGGGAAAGCACACTTTGCAATAATCTGAGTACTCTGCTCAGAAAAATACACTACGCAATACAGATAGCCGCCATGTTGGAATCATCTAAAATCATAAATAACATTAGAAATATTCCCTTACCTTTAATAATCTTCATCTGAAGGCACTTCCAGGAATCCCAGGTCCACAACAAATGTTGTTTTTTTCGATGAAGTTCATAATTTATGTCCAAATAACTCCATGTTGTTCCGTGTTGTTAGCGCGTTCGGTAGGCTACTCAAAATGTAGGGCGCGGGAGGGAAAAGTCACGACGAAAAGTCAGAAAAAAAATCTATTTACGTTCGTTCAAACATGTCAAACTTTGTTTAGCATCAATCTTTAGGGCCATTTTTAACGTAAAACATCAGTAATATTTCAACCGGACCTTTCCTGTGTCTTGAAAAACGTTTTGAAAAAGTCTCATCTCACATGAACGCGCATGAGCGCGCAATAATGAAGTGACGACATCCCAGGGACATCAACTTCCCTTCCTTCTCATCCGGTCTCTGTTCATCATAGACGCTTTAAATAACTTTATAAAGACTGTTGACATCTAGTGGAAGCCATAGGAAGTGCAAAATGAATCCTTTGTCACGGTGTGTTTTATTGGCAATGACTTGAAAATAGTACAGCCACAAGATTTTCATTTCCTGCTTGTATTTTTTCTCAGGTTTTTGCCTGCCATATGAGTCCTGTTATACTTAGAGACACCATTCAAACAGTTTTAGAAACTTCAGGGTGTTTTCTATCCAAATCTACTAATAATATGCATATTCTATTTTCTGGGCCGGAGTAGTAACCTGTTTAAATTGGGTACGTTTTTCATCCGGCCGTGAAAATACTGCCCCCTAGCCGCAACTGTAACGAAGGTCGTATAAAGGGTACCAAGGCGCGGCGTATAGAGTGCTCATATTTACTTTAATGATAACACTAGAACAAAAACAACAAAACGACAGCCAACAGTTCCGTCAGGTGATACTCACAAAACGGAAAACAACTACCCACAAAACCCAAAGGAAAAACAGGCAGCCTAAGTATGGTTCCTAATTAGAGACAACGATAGACAGCTGCCTCTGGTTAGGAACCATACTCGGCCCAACACAAAGAAATACAACACATAGAATGCCCAACGCACACCCTGACCTAACCACATAGAGAAACAAACCCTCTCTCTCAGGTCAGGGTGTGACAAGAACAAATTCTTATTTACAATGACGGCTTACCAAAAGGCAAAAGGCCTCCTGCGGAGACGGGGGCCTGGGATAAAAAATTTAAAATAAAACCAATATGAATATAGGACAAAACACACATCATGACAAGAGAGACAACACAACACTACATAAAGAGAAACCTAAGACAACAACATAGCAAGGAAGCAACACATGACAACACACCATGGTAGCAACACAACATAACATAACAACAACATGGTAGCAACACAACATGGTAGCAGCACAAAACCTGGTACAAACATTATTGGGCACAGACAACAGCACAAACGGCAAGGTAGAGACAACAATACATCACACAAAGCAGCCACAACTGTCAGTAAGAGTGTCCATGATTGCGCGTCTATGAATGAAGAGATTGAGATAAAACTATCCAGTTTGAGTGTTTCTTGCAGCTCGTTCCAGTCGCTAGTTACAGTGAACTGAAAAGAGGAGCGACCCAGGGATGTGTGTATGTTTTGGGGACCTTTAACAGAATGTGACTGGCAGAACGGGTGTTATATGTGGAGGATGAGGGTTGCAGTAGATATCTAAGATAGGGGGGGTGAGGCCTAGGAGGGATTTATAAATAAGCATCAACCAGTGGATCTTATGACAGGTATACAGAGATGACCAGTTTACAGAGGAGTACAGAGTGCAGTGATGTGTCCTATAAGGGGCATTGGTGGCAAATCTGATGGCCGAAAGGTAAAGAACATCTAGCCGCTCGAAAGCACCCTTACCTGCAGATCTATAAATTATGTCTCAATCTAGCATGGGTAGGATGGTCATCTGAATCAGGGTTAGTTTGGCAGCTGGGGTGAAAGAGGAGCGATTACGATAGAGGAAACCAAGTCCAGATTTAACTTTAGCCTGCAGCTTTGATATGTGCTGAGAGAAGGATGGTGCACCATCTAACCATACTTCCAAGTACTTGTATAAGCCTAAACCCTCAGAGGTAGTAATAACATTTGTGGGAAGAGGGGCATTGTTCTTACCAAACCACATGACCTTTGTTTTGGAGGTGTTCAGAACAAGGTTAAGGGTAGAGAAAGCTTGTTGGATACTAAGAAAGCTTTGTTGTAGAGCATTTAACACAAAATCCGGGGAGGGGCCAGCTGAGTATAAGACTGTATCATCTGCATATAAATGGATGAGAGAGCTTCCTACTGCCTGAGCTATGTTGTTGATGTAAATTGAGAAGAGCGTGGGGCCTAGGATTGAGCCTTGGGGTACTCCCTTAGTGACAGGCAGTGACTGAGACAGCAGATTTTCTGACTTTATACACTGAACTCTTTGAGAGAGGTAGTTACCAAACCAGGCCAAAGACCCCTCAGAGACACCAATACTCCCACAAGAATGGAATGGTCTACCGTACCAAAAGCTTTGGCCAAGTCAATAAAAATAGCAGCACCGTCTTGCTTAGAATCAAGGGCAATGGTGATATCATTGAGGACCTTTAAAGTTGCAGTGACACATCCATAACCTGAGCAGAAACCAGATTGCATACCAGAGAGAATACTATAGACATCAAGAAAGCCAGTCAATTGATTATTGACAGGTTTTTCCAACACTTTCGATAAACAGGGCAAAATAGAAATAGGCCTAAAACAGTTAGGATCAGTTTGATCTCCCCCTTTAAATAAAGGATGAACTGTGGCTGCCTTCCAAGCAATGGGAACCTCCCCAGACAGGAGAGACATGTTAAAAAGGTTGGAGATAGGCTTAGCGATGATAGGGGCAGCAACCTTAAAGAAGAAAGGGTCTAAACCATCTGACCCAGATGTTTTTTTGGGGTCAAGTTTAAAATGGTGTAAAATAGTCATATGTTTGAGAAATTGAAGTTATAGCATTTTTGAGGTATTTGTATTTTGCGCCACGCGATTCCACTGGCTGTTGACTAGGGTGGGACACAAGCATCCCACCTAGCCCAGGGAAGTTAAGGAGCTCGTTTAGCACCTCGGACTCAGTGACTGCCTGCAGGGAGAAACTTTGTAGATGGGCAGGGGAAAAAGAGGGAAAAGCATCAGGGATAGTTGCATTAGAAGGGGTGAGAGATGAGGAAATGTTGGACGGACAGGGAGGCATGACTGTGTCAAATAGGAATCCTGACTTTATGAAGTGGTGATTACAGAGCTCAGCTATGTGCTTCTTTCAGTAACAACCACATCATCAACATTAAGGGACATGGGCAGCTGTGAGGAGGAGGGTTTATTCTCCAGGTCTTTAACTTCTCTAGGGTAGGAGGCAGTATTTTGACGTCCGGATGAAAGGCGTGCCCGTAGTAAACTGCCTGCTACTCAGGCTCAGAAGGAAGGATATGCATATTATTAGATTTGGATAGAACACACTCTGAAGTTTCTAAAACTGTTTGAATGATGTCTGTGAGTATAACAGAACTCATATGGCAGGCAAAAACCTGAGAAGAATCCAACCAGGAAGTGTGGAAATCTGAGGTTTGTAGTTTTTCAAGTGATTGCCTATACAGTATACAGTGACTTAGGGTTCATTTAGCACTTCCTAAGGCTTCCACTAGATGTCAACAGTCTTTAGAACGTTGTTTCATGCTTCTACTATGAATAGGGAGAGAATAAGAGCTCCTGGAAGTAGATGAGTGAGAAAATGACATGAGCTCAGTGGCGTACGCTCACGTGAGAGTTAGCTGTGTTTCTTTTCTTTTTTGAAGACAAAGGTCTTGTCCGGTTGGAATATTATGGAAGATTTATGATAAAAACATCCTAAAGATTGATTCTATACATCGTTTGACATGTTTCTACGAACTGTAATATAACTTTTTTGACTTTTCGTCTGAACTTAATGTGCGAGCACAGCGCATTTGGAGTACTCGACTGTACGCACAAACAAAAAGGATGTATTTGGACATATATATGGACTTTACCGAAACAAATGAACATTTATTGGGGAACTGGGATTCCTGGGAGTGCATTCCGACGAAGATCATCAAAGGTAAGTGAATATTTATAATATTATTTCTGAGTTTTGTTGACTCCAAAAAATGGCAGGTTTGGTTTCGTGTCTGAACGCTGTACTCAGATTATTGCAAAGTGTGCTTTCGCTGTAAAGTTTTTTTTAAATCTGACACAGCGGTTGCATTAAGGAGAGGTGTATCTATAATTCTTTGAATTACAGATTAATATTTTATCAACGTTTATGATGAGTATTTCTGTAAATTTATGTGCTCATTCACTGGAAGTTTTGGGAGGCAAAACATTTCTGAACATTACACGCCAATGTAAAATGGGGTTTTTGGATATAAATATGAACTTTATCGAGCAAAACTTACATGTATTGTGTAACATGAAGTCCTATGAGTGCCATCTGATGAAGATCATCAAAGGTTAGTGATTCATTTTAGCTGTATTTCTCGTTTTTGTGACGCCTCTCCTTGCTTGGAAAATAGCTGTGTGGTTTTTCTTGTCTAGGTACTGTCCTAACATAATCTAATGCTATGCTTTCGCCGTAAAGCCTTTTTGAAATCAGACAATGTGGTTGGATTAACGAGAAGTTCATCTTTAAAATGGTGTAAAATAGTTGTATGTTTGAGAAATTTGAATTATGAGATTTTTGTTGTTTTGAATTTTCCGCCCTGCTATTTCACTGGCTGTTGGCAGTGTGTCCCGGACGCTAGCGTCCCACATACGCCAGACAGGTTAAGCGTTTTCCAGAACTTCTTGGGGTTAGACCCACAGAGAAGGAACTGCTCCTTAACCTGTTAGGGCTAGGGGGCAGCATTTGCACGTCTGGATAAAAAAAATGTACCCGATTTAATCTGGTTACTAATCCTACCCAGTAACTAGAATATGCATATACTTATTATATATGGATAGAAAACACTCTAAAGTTTCTAAAACTGTTTGAATGGTGTCTGTGAGTATAACAGAACTCATTTGGCAGGCAAAACCCTGAGACATTTTCTGACAGGAAGTGGATACCTGATGTGTTGTATTACCTTTAAACCTATCCCATTGAAAAACACAGGGGCTGAGGAATATTTTGGCACTTCCTATTGCTTCCACTAGATGTCAGCAGCCTTTACAAAGTGTTTTGAGTCTTCTGGAGGGAGATCTGACCGAACAAGAGCCATGGAACGATGATGTCCCATTAGACACCTGGCGCGCGAGTTCATGTTGGGTACCCTCGTTCCAATACGTTATAAAAGAGTATGCATTCGTCCAACTTGAATATTATTCATGTTCTGGTTAAAAAAGGCCCTAATGATTTATGCTATACAACGTTTGACATGTTTGAACGAACGTAAATATATTTTTTCCCCTCGTTCATGACGAGAAGTCCGGCTGGCTTAGATCATGTGCTAACAAGACGGAGATTTTTGGACATAAATGATGAGCTTTTTTGAACAAAACTACATTCGTTATGGACCTGTGATACCTGGAAGTGACATCTGATGAAGAGAATCAAAGGTAATGGATTATTTACATAGTATTTTCGATTTTAGATCTCCCCAACATGACGTCTAGTCTGTATCGCAACGCGTATTTTTCTGGGCGCAGTGCTCAGATTATTGCAAAGTGTGATTTCCCAGTAAGGTTATTTTTAAATCTGGCAAGTTGATTGCGTTCAAGAGATGTAAATCTATAATTCTTTAAATGACAATATAATATTTTACCAATGTTTTCTAATTTTAATTATTTAATTTGTGATGCTGACTTGACTGCCGGTTATTGGAAGGAAACGATTTCCTCAACATCAATGCCATAGTAAAACGCTGTTTTTGGATATAAATATGAACTTGATAGAACTAAAAATGCATGCATTGTCTAACATAATGTCCTAGGAGTGTCATCTGATGGAGATTGTAAAAGGTTAGTGCATCATTTTAGCTGGTTTTATGGTTTTGGTGACCCTGTCTTTGACTTGACAAAACATTACACACAACTCTTGTAAATGTACTGTCCTAACATAATCTAATGCTATGCTTTCGCCGTAAAGCCTTTTTGAAATCAGACAATGTGGTTGGATTAACGAGAAGTTCATCTTTAAAATGGTGTAAAATAGTTGTATGTTTGAGAAATTTGAATTATGAGATTTTTGTTGTTTTCGAATTTTCCGCCCTGCTATTTCACCTGGCTGTTGGCAGTGTGTGCCCGGACGCTAGCGTCCCACATACGCCAGACAGGTTAACCGTTTTCCAGAACTTCTTGGGGTTAGACCCACAGAGAAGGAACTGCTCCTTAAAGTAACTAACTTTGGTCTTCCGGATAGCCTGAGTGCACTTATTTCTCATTTTCCTGAACGATAGCCAGGGATGAGGTGGGCCGTGGAAGACTATTGCTGCAGCTGCCCGGAGTGTCAAATCACCACCCCAAAAGCACACTTCCGGAACCCGCTGGTTCCCCTACCGATCATCGGAGTGCCATTTGAAAGCATCGCCATGGACATAGTGGGCCCCTGTAAAAAATGGCTCGAGGACACCAGTTCATCCTGGTAATAGTAGATTATGCGACCTGATATCCCGAGGCCATTCCCCTACAGGCGACAGTCTCTAAGGGAATCGTCGGGAGCTGTTCTACCTCTTCAGCCGGGTGGGCATCCCGACCAAGATCCTGACTGACCAAGGTACCGAGTTCATGTCCCGACTAATGAAAGATTTCTGTGTTCTCTTATGGATAAAGCAGATCTGGACCTCTGTCTTTCATCCGGAGACGGATGGGCTCACCAAACGGTTAAATAAGACGCTGAAACAAATGTTGCGGAAGGTCATTGAGCAGGACAGGAAGAACTGGGACCAGCTACTACCCCGCCTAATGTTCTCGATCCGAGAAGTGCCCCAAGCCTCCACTGGGTTTTCCCCTTTTGAACTCCTCTATGGGAGGAGACCATGCAGCCTACTATATCTTGGCAAGGAGGTGTGGGAAGCCCAGCCAACCCCCTTATGCAGTGTGGTGGAACATGTACAGACGATGAGGGAGTGGATGGCAGCCATATGGCCATTGGTAAGGGAACATATGGAGAAGGCCCAGTATGCCCAAGCCGGGGTACCCAGCCCCGAGAGTTCCATGTGGGTGACAAGGTGCTAGTTTTAATCCCCATCACAGAAAGTAAGTTCCGGACAACACGGCACGGGACGTACGAGGTGAAAGAGAAGCTGGGACCCGTAAATTACTGCGAATGGCCGCCGGGGAGACGGAAACCCCAACAGATTTACCACGTGAATCAATTGAAGAGGTGGCACGTAAGGACAGCCTTGGCCGTGTTGTGGACAAAATCCGGGATATCAACTGGTCCCGAGTAATGAGGACCTCGGACTGGCCCAGAAGCAAGCGCTCCAGGAGCTCATCGATCGGAACACCGAGAAGCCGGGCTGAACGACCCTCATTCAACACCACGTCCTCACCCGGCCTGGAGAAACGGTACAAAAGAGGCCACACCGGATCCCAGAGGCACGAAGGAAGGCCGTAAAGCAGGAGGTGGAGGCTATGCTGAGGATGGGAGTCATCGAGGAGTCCCACAGTGCATGGTGCAGCCCCATCGTGTTGATGCTGAAACCGCAATAACTTCCAGGGGTGAACAACATCAGTTTGTTTGACGACTACCCTATGCCGAGGTTGGACAAGCTCATCAACCAGTTGGGAAAGGCCTTCAGCACCCTGGAGCTGACCAAGGGATATTGGCTGGTACCCTTGGCAACATCCTACCGGAAGAAGATGGCATTCTCGACACTGGACGGCTTATACCAATACCGGGTCCTCTCGTTCGGTTTCCATGGAGCCCCACCCACGTTCCAGCGCCTGATGGACAGAGACCTCCAACCCCACCAACAGTACGCAGCAGTCTATTTGGATGACATCATCATCCACAGCCAAGGCTGGGAAGAGCACCTGATGCGCCTCCAGGCGGTACTGGACACGCTCAGACAAGCCAAGTTGACAGCGAATCCCAAGAAATGCAAGCTGGCGTTCGAGGAGGTGGAGTACCTGGGGTATTTGATTGGATGTGGGAACATCAAGCTCCAGGAGAGGAAGGTCCAGGCGGTTTGTGACTAGCCCGTTCCCCGCACCAAGACACAGGTCAAGTCCTTCCTGGGGCTGGCGGGATACTATAGCCGGTTTATCCCCAACTTTGCGGCTATAGCCTCTCCCCTTACCGATCTGACCAGGGCCCGCCTCGCGAAAACAGTGACGTGGTCAGATGAGGCTAAAGCGGCGTTCAGGCGCTTGAAGGAAGCCCTGTGCTCCCATCCGATTCTCGTGAGGCCCGATTTCCAGGTACCGATGCTGGTGCAGACGGATGCCTGCGACACAGGACAAGCCACCAGGGGGAGACTCATCGAGGTCTGGTGACAGATGGAGTCTACATCACGGGGCGGTGGCTCCCTCTGCTGGACGTGTCAGGTCTCGACCGGTCCTTTTCTTTATTGGTTTAAATAAACACCCTTGAAACTGAGGTATAACACTAGTCCGTGTCTGATTTGTGTAAACGTCTAGATCAAACCCCCTGGTCTGCCACAATACATACACATAAATAAACCTATATACTGTACACATGTCCCTGGCTGTGCACACGTGCACACCTCCGATACACACACTTACTCCTTCCTAACTTCCTAGCCTACTATTTTTCACCCATAATGTAATTATAGCCTTCTCCACTGTATGGGTCAGCTCCACCCAGGGGCACGTGATGTTGAATTTAGGTTGGAGAGAGAGGCCCAGTTCTGCTGCCACAACATTTCAGCAACGTTGGCTCAACACCCTGATTGTTGCCTGAAGGTTGTGTTGTGGGTGGGGAGCCCCTCGGGTGCTGATGAGTGGTCTTTGATCTGGGATGGACCAGATGGATTTGATTGGCTGAGAGGTAATTATAGGCTGGATAGGAGCAATGGAGGGATGGAGTAGAGGGAGGGAGAGAAGATGGGATAAGAGAGGAATATGTCTCACAGACCTAGAACGGGTGTTTTTAGACTTGCTGGGGGGAAAAGAGATAAAAACAGCATTCTATCTCCCCCCTCTCTCTCGCGCACACACACACACACACACACACACAGACAGAGAGAGACTCACTTGGCCTTGGCGATAAGGAGTGTGTCAGTGAAGAGGAAGAGGTGTCTCTCCTGCGTCTGTAAACCGGTCTGCAGCTGGGTGTGGGCGTGGGCCAGGAACACCCTCCATGGAGAGAGGAACGCCTGCACCAGGGGACACTTCTCTGGGCTGACTGGGGACAGGCAGTTCTCCCTGTCAACACACACACAGATCACACACTGTTAGAATAACCAGGTCAACACACAGTAGAGGGGTCATTTCACATTGGCTCCCAATGGGCCAATGGGTCAGGAGGATAACTGTTTGGGATCAGAATGAGAGGAGGTGTGGGTCCCCTGGGTTGTGTTTGTGGATGAACCCTGTGCTCCCAATTCTGGTCATACAATCACACATGCAAAGACACACAGAAGCACACAGATATAACCTCTGTATCAGGTTCAAGGGAAAGATACGTCTTTCTGAATGATGTCAATATCTGCCATGGGCAAGTACAGCAGATGGAACAAGTTGGCCTTTTTCCAGGAACAACGGAAATAGTTGCAGGGCTCTGTCCTTTCCTGTTTACAGCAGGCAGTAAGATCGGATTCTCAGCTCCTATTCGAGAGAATGGCCCTGTACACACACGGGCGCACACACACCCATCATCCTAACCTCCAACCCCAGAGAACTCCCTTCAAACAGTTTCTTCCTAACACTGGCAAGAACCAAAAGCTTGGCATCAAATATCCCTCCACACCCATATTACAGATCTCTTTTGTCATTGACTTGTGTAATTAATCAGTTACGTATTGTAATTGACTAATGGAAGACAGAGTGACTCCGATATGCCTTGGTCTTTATGTGTTTTTAAAATTCTTCCTATTCCAAAAAGAGCAAGTGAACGAGAACCACAGACTAAGGTCTTCAGTTTCCTATTGATTCATTGCTTCTGGATGAGTATTAAAGGCCGAAACCATGATTCAAAACTAGGGTGGAATTTGGAGGAGGGAAAATTGGGAGAGGTTCATACCCCTGGACCCCTGCAAATCCTGAAATATGACCCTAACTAACACCATAACAGAAGACCACTTAGAACAAGCTTCAACGGCTCTCAGGGAGATTATAAAACCATATCACCCCTTCCTTCTCTAACCGCTTTTCTTAATACATAATATATCAAGGAAGTGCCTAAGTCATAGAGTCCACACACACACAGAACAGATTCACATAATATCTCTCTCTCCTTCTATACAGACACCAAACTTCCATATTCAACCCACATCCCTTCCCCTGAACGGTTTACTGGCAGCTGAGCTCCTGTTCCATTGAAGCTGATGGATGACTGGCTAACAACCCCATTGTGTGTCATATAATGTTGATAAATTGGACATAGAGGTAATTTGCATACACACCACATACACGGCCATCTTTGTTGGGGAACAGTCCTGTGGAGCGAGATGTTGACTTTTCAGACACAATGCTGGTTGTTTATTCTCGGGGGGCTCCTGTGGGGTAAGGCCTCTAAGCCCAACCCTGTGAGACAACAGTACAACACAGCATACTAATGTCCCAGCATACCTTTAGGGAGAGAATTGTGAATATTGATGAGCCTGCCATCACTATATCAGACCTAGTAGCCAATCAGAATGCCTAACAAATGGCACCACCCTCTTATCCTGATTATGGTCACACTGGCTTTCCTTGATGTACCCCGCACCTAGAGTCTCTCTCTCTCTCTCTCTCTCTCTGTCCCTCTATCTATCTCTCTCTCTGTACCTCTCTTTATCTATCTCTCTCCCTATCTCTCTCCCTATCTATCTCTCTCTCTCCCTCTCTCGCTCTCTCTGACACACACAAGGAGGTGGGGTGTGTCAAGGTTACCGGGGGCTGCATCCAGGAGATGAGGTCACCCTGGTCCAGATGTGTGTGTTGTAACAACCCCCCCCCTGCCCTCGCCCCCCTGCAGTGTGGATGAGAACATCTGTAAGAAGAGACAACCCAGAGGACAGCAGCTGGATGAACAGCTGTCCCTCAGATGCCACACACACACACGAACCCTACCTCATCTCCACACTACGTATGTTCTCTAAGCCCTGTGACCCTCCTGCTCTGTATCCCCAGACAGACACATTACACATCCTTATAGGACACTGTCCCTTTGCTTTGCTCTGGTTAAATTCTGTGTGTGGGTGTTTTCTCTACCATATACACTCCAACAATGAATGGCCAACAGCTCTACTGAGAACTTGAGCTAATTTATTGTCGAGGCCCAGCGTCCAATATCTTTTAATTTATTATCAATTTGTCTGCACCTGTCTAGACCTAAGTAGTGCACTTGACTTCTCTGAGGTGCACAAAAGGTTTAGCAGTTTATGATGACAATCTGAGGAAAAAGTAAATCAATTGTGGCTTAACAAGACCCCTTGGTAAGACACAGGGAGGGAGAACTTTATGTAAATCTCATTGGCTTATGTAACTTTTGAACTTTGACCGGTTTGTCAAACAGTGTGTTTGGACCTAGCAGTGTGTGTGTGTGTGTGTGTGTGTGTGTGTGTGTGTGTGTGTGTGTGTGTGTGTGTGTGTGTGTGTGGGGGGGGGGGCAAAAAGGGTCAGCATTAGCTTGACGTCTCCTCCAGACAAACACTGTCCAGGCCAACACCACTGACACTCTGTGAAGTGCTGTGATTAACGGTGCAGTGTGTTTATACATGCGTGTGTGTGTGTGTGTGTGTGTTAGCCATCTTGTCAACCATGGTGAGAGACCTAAGCCAAAGTGCACACTGTACCAATACACTGCTGCCAATATCCATGGTTACGTCTGAATGGAGACGTCACAACTGACAATTGGATTTAAAATCCAAACTTTAGCTGACCAAGAGGACTACACTCTCTTTCTCTTTTCCCATCCACCCAACCTTTCTCAAACATACACACTCACACACACACCTGCACACCTCTTCTATTCACAATCTGTTTCCTTATCTAACATGAGTCATCAAGTGTATCCAGTGAGATGGAGTGGACCCCTGTAGCAGGGGAGATGGAGTGGACCCCTGTAGTAGGGGAGATGGAGTGGACCCCTGTAGCTGGCGAGATGCAGTGGACCCCTGTAGCAGACGAGATGCAGTGGACCCCTGTAGCAGACGAGATGCAGTGGACCGCTGTAGCAGACGAGATGCAGTGGACCGCTGTAGCAGACGAGATGCAGTGGACCGCTGTAGCAGACGAGATGCAGTGCACCCCTGTAGCAGACGAGATGCAGTGCACCCCTGTAGCTGGCGAGATGCAGTGGACCGCTGTAGCAGACGAGATGCAGTGCACCCCTGTAGCTGGCGAGATGCAGTGGACCGCTGTAGCAGACGAGATGCAGTGGACCCCTGTAGCTGGCGAGATGCAGTGGACCCCTGTATCAGGCGAGATGGAGTGGACCCCTGTATCAGGCGAGATGGAGTGGACCCCTGTTGCAGGGGAGATGGAGTGGACCCCTGTAGCAGACGAGATGCAGTGGACCCCTGTAGCAGACGAGATGCAGTGGACCCCTGTATCAGGCGAGATGGAGTGGACCCCTGTATCAGGCGAGATGGAGTGGACCCCTGTTGCAGGGGAGATGGAGTGGACCCCTGTAGCAGACGAGATGCAGTGGACCCCTGTAGCAGACGAGATGCAGTGGACCGCTGTAGCAGACGAGATGGAGTGGACAACTGTATCAGACGAGATGCAGTGGACCCCTGTAGCAGACGAGATGCAGTGGACCCCTGTAGCAGACGAGATGCAGTGGACCCCTGTAGCAGACGAGATGCAGTGGACCCCTGTAGCAGACGAGATGCAGTGGACCGCTGTAGCAGGGGAGATGGAGTGGACGAATGTAGCAGGGGAGATGGAGTGGACCCCTGTAGCAGGGGAGATGGAGTGGACCCCTGTAGTAGGGAGATGGAGTGGACCCCTGTAGTAGGGAGATGAGTGGACCCCTGTAGCAGGGGAGGTGGAGTGGACCAATGTAGCTGGCGAGATGGAGTGGACCCCTGTCAGCTGGGGAGATGGAGTGGACCCCTGTCACAGGGGAGATAGAGTGGACCCCTGTAGCTGGCGAGATGGAGTGGACCCCTGTAGCTGGCGAGATGGAGTGGACCCTTGTAGCAGGGGAGATAGAGTGGCATCCTGTAGCAGGGGAGATGGAGTGGCACCCCTGTAGCAGGGGAGATGGAGTGGACCCCTGTAGCAGGGGAGATGGAGTGGACCCCTGTAGCAGGGGAGATGGAGTGGACCCCTGTAGCAGGGGAGATGGAGTGGACCCCTGTAGCAGGGGAGGTGGAGTGGACCCCTGTAGCAGGGGAGGTGGAGTGGACCCCTGTAGCAGGGGAGGTGGAGTGGACCACTGCAGCAGGGGAGGTGGAGTGGACCCCTGTAGCTGGGGAGGTGGAGTGGACCCCTGCAGCTAGGCGAGATGGAGTGGACCCCTGTAGCAGGGGAGATGGAGTGGCACCCTGTAGCTGGCGAGATGGAGTGGCACCCTTGTAGCAGGGGAGATGGAGTGGCATCCTGTAGCAGGGGAGATGGAGTGGACCCCTGTAGCAGGGGAGATGGAGTGGACCCCTGTAGCAGGGGAGATGGAGTGGACCCCTGTAGCAGGGGAGATGGAGTGGACCCCTGTAGCAGGGGAGATGGAGTGGACCCCTGTAGCTGGAGAGATGGAGTGGACCCCTGTAGCAGGGGAGATGGAGTGGACCCCTGTAGTAGGGGAGGTGGAGTGGACCAATGTAGCAGGGGAGAAGGAGTGGACCCCTGTAGCTGGCGAGATGGAGTGGACCCCTGTAGCAGGGGAGATGGAGTGGACGAATGTAGCAGGGGAAATGGAGTGGACCAATGTAGCAGGGGAGATGGAGTGGACCCCTGTAGCTGGCGAGATGGAGTGGACCCCTGTAGCTGGCGAGATGGAGTGGACCCCTGTAGCAGGGGAGATGGAGTGGACCCCTGTAGCAGGGGAGATGGAGTGGACCCCTGTAGCAGGGGAGATGGAGTGGACCCCTGTAGCAGGGGAGATGGAGTGGACCCCTGCAGTAGGGGAGATGGAGTGGACCCCTGTAGCTGGCGAGATGGAGTGGACCCCTGTAGCAGGGGAGATGGAGTGGACCCCTGTAGCAGGGGAGATGGAGTGGACCCCTGTAGCAGGGGAGATGGAGTGGACCCCTGTAGCAGGGGAGATGGAGTGGACCCCTGCAGTAGGGGAGATGGAGTGGACCCCTGTAGCTGGCAAGATGGAGTGGACCCTTGTAGCAGGGGAGATAGAGTGGCATCCTGTAGCAGGGGAGATGGAGTGGACCCCTGTAGCAGGGGAGATGGAGTGGCATCCTGTAGCAGGGGAGATGGAGTGGAACCCTGTAACTGACGAGATGGAGTGGACCCTTGTAGCAGGGGAGACGGAGTAGACCCTTGTAGCAGGGGAGACGGAGTAGACCCTTGTAGCAGGGGAGACGGAGTAGACCCTTGTAGCCGGGGAGACGGAGTGGACCCCTGTAGCAGGGGAGATGGAGTGGACCAATGTAGCAGGGGAGATGGAGTGGACCCCTGTAGCTGGGGAGATGGAGTGGACCCCTGTAGCAGACGAGATGGAGTGGACCCCTGTAGCTGGGGAGATGGAGTGGACCCCTGTCGCAGGGGAGAGGGAGTGGACCCCTGTAGCAGGGGAGATGGAGTGGACCCCTTTAGCAGATGAGATGCATGGACCCCTTTAGTAGATGAGATGGATGGACCCCTGTAGCTGGGGAGATGGAGTGGACCCCTGTAGCTGGAGAGATGGAGTGGACCCCTGTAGCAGGGGAGATGAAGTGGACCAATGTAGCTGGGGAGATGGAGTGGACCCCTGTAGCTGGAGAGATGGAGTGGACCCCTGTAGCTGGGGAGATGAAGTGGACCAATGTAGCAGGGGAGATGGAGTGGACCAATGTAGCTGGAGAGATGGAGTGGACCCCTGTAGCAGGGGAGATGGAGTGGACCCCTGTAGCAGGGGAGATGGAGTGGACCCCTGTAGCAGGGGAGATGGAGTGGACCCCTGTAGCAGGGGAGATGGAGTGGACCCCTGCAGTAGGGGAGATGGAGTGGACCCCTGTAGCTGGCGAGATGGAGTGGACCCTTGTAGCAGGGGAGATAGAGTGGCATCCTGTAGCAGGGGAGATGGAGTGGACCCCTGTAGCAGGGGAGATGGAGTGGCATCCTGTAGCAGGGGAGATGGAGTGGACCCCTGTAACTGACGAGATGGAGTGGACCCTTGTAGCAGGGGAGACGGAGTACACCCTTGTAGCAGGGGAGACGGAGTAGACCCTTGTAGCAGGGGAGACGGAGTAGACCCTTGTAGCAGGGGAGACGGAGTAGACCCTTGTAGCAGGGGAGACGGAGTGGACCCCTGTAGCAGGGGAGATGGAGTGGACCAATGTAGCAGGGGAGATGGAGTGGACCCCTGTAGCTGGGGAGATGGAGTGGACCCCTGTAGCTGGGGAGATGGAGTGGACCCCTGTAGCTGGGGAGATGGAGTGGACCCCTGTAGCAGGGGAGATGAAGTGGACCAATGTAGCTGGGGAGATGAAGTGGACCAATGTAGCTGGAGAGATGGAGTGGACCCCTGTAGCTGGGGAGATGAAGTGGACCAATGTAGCAGGGGAGATGGAGTGGACCAATGTAGCTGGAGAGATGGAGTGGACCCCTGTAGCAGGGGAGATGGAGTGGACCCCTGTAGCAGGGGAGATGGAGTGGACCCCTGTAGCAGGGGAGATGGAGTGGACCCCTGTAGCAGGGGAGATGGAGTGGACCCCTTTAGCTGGAGAGATGGAGTGGACCCCTGTAGCAGGGGAGATGGAGTGGACCCCTGTAGCAGGGGAGATGAAGTGGACCAATGTTGCTGGGGAGATGGAGTGGACCCCTGTAGCAGGAGAGATGGAGTGGACCCCTGTAGCAGGGGAGATGAAGTGGACCAATGTAGCAGGGGAGATGGAGTGGACCCCTGTAGCAGGGGAGATGGAGTGGACCCCTGTAGCAGGGGAGATGGAGTGGACCCCTGTAGCAGGGGAGATGGAGTGGACCCCTGTTGCAGGGGAGATGGAGTGGACCCCTGTTGCAGGGGGAGATGGAGTGGACCCCTGTTGCAGGGGAGATGGGGGGTCTTATAACAATACCACCAGTGTGTTCTTTCCAAAACTCACTTCATGGTTCTTGGAAAGCAATGCCAACACACTTTGTCTTTCATAAAAGGGTAGAAGGAGTGCTGGAGGGTGCCATGGTTGTTGAGAGTAATGTGGTAGCATAGGGAAGGACAAGAAGCCATGTTCTGTACCTGCATATGTTCTAGTGTGGACAATGACCATAGTCAATGTACCGTATATAGCTGTCATATAACGCCAGTGGTAGAAGGTAGTAGAGAGGACTCCAGGCTATTAGAAATAATAAGAGAAGTGAAGCTCTGTGTTATAAAACTTTCCATAACAGGAAATCTCCTGCATGACACATGGTGCCTGGTGGCCATGGAAAACGGGGCATTGAATATTGCTAAAACTACGTTTCTAATATCCCCCTCCTCCCATATCTATTTCACTGCTGCAGGCCGGGGTGCTCTATGGAAGTGTGTCCTGTATTATATTGTTCCTCAGTGGGGAATAACCTTAGCCCTGGAGTCGTAAAGCTGGAGCAGGATGAGGAGACTTCTAGATGAGGTGATGGGGGAGGGGGTGACATAAGGGTCTAAGCGAAAGGAAAGAGCGAAAGGCCACACAGCAACTCTGGGCACACACACACATGCTAACACACACTCATTCACACACACACACAGACACACACATACACACACTCTATGGCAGACACAAAGTACCTCCAGCCATGAGGGCAATGACCCATTAAAGCGTCGAAAGTGTTCAGCTCAACACTCCTAAGTGGTCCAGTTTCACACTTAATATGCTCCAACTCAGCCTAAAATCACTGGGTAAGCAGTCAGCACTAGAACACACATAAACATGTCAAACAACAGCAGAACAGGACAAGGTTTCTCTAGCTTCTCTAACACTGGAGAAATGTGTTTGTTTAACGTGTAAACATTTTCCTAGCAGTGCTGTAATTATAATTCAAGTCTCCTGGGGAACTAAATGATTTGTGGGGTGTTCAGCGTGACACATGCTGTTCTCTATTGAAAAATCTAATTTATGAACACAGAGACGCACACGTGAGCACACACACCTCAATCTAAAGACATTAAAAACACGTGAGCACACACACCTCAATCTAAAGACATTAAAAACACATGAGCACACACACCTCAATCTAAAGACATTAAAAACACGTGAGCACACACACCTCAATCTAAAGACATTAAAAACACGTGAGCACACACACCTCAATCTAAAGACATTAAAAACATGTGAGCACACACACCTCAATCTAAAGACATTAAAAACACGTGAGCACACACACCTCAATCTAAAGACATTAAAAACATGTGAGCACACACACCTCAATCTAAAGACATTAAAAACCTTTTGATGGCTGTACTTTAGAATCCCCTTGTCAGAACTAACAATGATGGATAGTGAAAAAGAGGCAATTCTCCCTCTGCATTGGCCTGCAGGGAATGTGCTTTCTCATAAGTCAGGCCAGTGCTGAAAGATGGGAACGATATCACTATGCCCTAGAAAGAGAATAAATCCCCTAGAGTGGATACCAGACCTACTTTCCCTTTCTAAGTCAAAAGTTGAGAGCAAACAATATAGCTGCATCTGGAACAGTGCTTTTTGTTCCTGACCATTCGGTCTGACTCCTGACCCTATGTATGGGCACTGTCTATAGAGACTACACGTAGTGATAGGTAGTAGTTAGTTGAATAGAGGTATCTGACAAGCTGTTACTGTACCTGGACATGCTTCGTGATTTGGTAAGAGCTTTGCTGATGACCAGGGAGGGGGCGGACTGTCGTCGATGGGCCAGGGTCTTCATCTGCTACGGAGAGAAAAGAGGGAGGGAGAGAATACTGTGTTCACTCCAGAATAGGCTATAGTACACATAGTTAGTGAGTCCAGAATAGGCTATAGTTCATATAGTTAGTGAGTCCAGAATAGGCTATATTTCACATAGTTAGGGAGTCATTATTCATATAGTCCACTGTAAGTTCTGCCCCTGAGCAAGGCAGTTAACCCACTGTTCCCTGGGCGCCGAAGACATGGATGTCGATTAAGGCAGCCCGCCGCACCTCTCTGATTCAGAGGGGTTGGGTTAAATGCAGAAGACACATTTCAGTTGAAAGCATTCAGTTGTACAACTGACTAGGTATCCCCCTTGCCCTAATTTACTGTAGTCATACTTACAGAGGTCATACCGGAACACACCCTGCTAGTCATAAACCACATCTCTGTCTAGCGGGGGATAAGGAGGGGTGGGGAAAGAAAGAAAGAAAGAAAGAAAGAAAGAAAGAAAGAAAGAAAAAGAAAGAAAGAAAGAAAGAAAGAAAGAAAGAAAGAAAGAAAGAAAGAAAGAAAGAAAGAAAGAAAGAAAGAAAGAAAGAAAGAAAGAAAGAAAGAAAGAAAGAAAGAAAGAAAGAAAGAAAGGAAGTAGGAAGTAGGAAGTAGGAAGTAGGAAGTGGTTCGTTGCACAATGTTTGCCATCTCTCTCTGTACTGTTGATGTTTCTAGATGAATCATCATCTCTCTCACAAAATCAGGAATTGAGTAGGCCACCACAGAAATGTATGTGAAAAAAAAAACATGTGAATCGTGAAGCAGTCTCTGCCAGTGTCTTGGGTAACATACACTACAAAAGTATGTGGACACCTGCCCATTGAACATCTCATTCCAAAATCATGGGCATTAATATGGAGTTGGTCCCCCATTTGCTGCTAAAACAGCCTCCACTCTTCTGGGAAGGCTTTCCACTAGATGTTGGAACATTGCTGTGGGGACATGCTTCCATTTAGCCACAGGAGCATTAGTGAGGTCGAGCAATGACGTTGGGTGATTAGGCCTGGCTCGCAGTCGGTGTTCAAATTCATCCCAAACGTGTTCAATGGGGTTGAGGTCAGGGCTCTGTGCAGGCCAGACAAGTTCTTCCACACCGATCTCGGCAAACCATTTCTATGTACCTCGCTTTTTGCACTGGGCATTGTCATGCTGAAACAAGAAAGGGCCTTCCCCAAACTTTTGCCACAAAGTTGGAAGCACAGAATCGTCTAGAATGTAATTGAATGCTGTAGAGTTAAGATTTCCCATCACTGGAACTAAAGGGACCCAGATCATTATTCCTCCTCCACAAAACGGTACAGTTGGCACTAAATATTCGGGCAGGTAGCGTTCTCCTGGCATCCGCCAAACCCAGATCTGTCCGTTGGACTGCCAGATGGTGATGCATGATTCATCACTCCACGTTTTTCCACTGCTCCAGAGTCCAATGGCGGTGAGCTTTACACCACTCCAGCTGACGCTTGGCATTGCGCATGGTGATCTTAGACTTGTGCGTGGCTGCTCGGCCATGGAAACCCATTTCATGAAGCTCCCGACGAACAGTTCTTGTGCTGACGTTGCTTCCAGAGGCAGTTTGGAACTCGGTAGTGAGTGTTGCAACCAAGGATAGACAATTTTTACTCCTTCCTAATATTGAGTTGCACCCACTTTTGCCCTGAGAACAGCCTCAGTTCGTTGGAGCATGGACTTTCCAAGGAATCGAAAGCGTTCCACAGGGACGCTGGCCCATGTTGACTCCAAGGCTTCCCACCGTTGTTTCAAGCTGGCTGGATGTCCTTTAGGTGGTGGACCATTCCTGATACACACGGGAAACTGTTAGCGTTTGGAGTGGACCCCTGTGCGTGAAAAACCCAGTAGTGTTGCAGTTCTTGACAGAAACCGGTGCGCCTGGCACCTAATACCATATCCCGTTCAAAGGCACTTAAATCTTTTGTCTTGTCCATTCACCCTGTGAATGGCACACATACACAATCCATATCTCAATTGTCTCAAGGCTTAAAAATCTTTCTTTAAACTGTCTCCTCACCTTCATTGAAGTGGATTTAACAAGTAATATAAATAAGGCATCATAGCTTTCATCTTGAGTCACCTGGTCAGTATGTCATGAAAGAAGGTGTTCTTAATCTTTTGTACACGAAGGTTGGCTTAACAACCTCTTTTCAACGTGCCCTTGAAGTCCGCAAATTCCCTGTTTTACCCTATGATTTCTCACCACATCATTTCATATTGTAAACCTAATCACTATGGAACAAGGTTTAACCCTCAAAGTAGCTCGGTCAGGCTGGCAACCATATTATAACATTGCACAACATGTTACATGATGCTACATGAAGAGCTGCAATTTAGCGGTTGGTTTTACAATTCTTAGACGATGCCATTGCAATGCAGTGGCTAAGCTCAATGAATCGATATCAATAAAGCTATCAGCATTCGTGGATCATAATATTAGATTGATTCACCAAGTGAACTCAATCATGAGGACAAGCTGTATGGAACTTTCCAAAGGATCCTTTTTTCATTGGTTGCACGCATTTAGAGGGCATTGGGGATAAACTGAGAACTTCCTTCATAAAAATATTTGTTATCAGAGAACAGTTTGGCTTGATTCTTCCTACTACAGATGTCGGATCTTAATTCGAGCCAGTTTGCCACAGCAGTAAAATACTCCTGCAGCAACAGGAAATGTGAATTATTATGTGGATTATAATTAATGGCGATTTTTGTTGGGGTTGATACATTTTTTCCAAGTGGAAATCAAGTGGAAATGACCAACTTCAGAAGCCTTTTTAAACCTCAAATATACTACAAATTTAACATGTCCTGTACTGGAGCAGGGTTCCCCAACTAGTGGCCCGAGTACCAAATGTGGTCATTTATGTTCCGGCCCCCGAACTAGAGGTTGATATTTGTATATGACAGAAAATGCATATTGAGTGTGTCAATCATCCCACTGGGCACACACTGTTTGAATCAACATTGTTTCCAAGTAATTTCAATGATATTGAACCAACGTGGAATAGACGTTGAATTGACTTCTGTGCCCAGTGAGATGTGACTTTCAAAGACCACTTCCAATTAGCTCAACGACTTGCTTCTTTGCACTCCAGTAAAACTATTGTAAAGGCAAGCTTTCCACTGACCTCATACCTTCAAAGTGCAGTTACATATTCCAAACAGGAGTAGAATGGAGGCGCTGTTTACTAGAACTTAATTTCATTGATTAATTGTTCTGGGCTCAGAATGTATTATCAGCAATAGTAAGGCAACGCGTTTATTGACATAGCATACTATACTACAGATATGTGTTAGGATTGTAGGGAAATAAGTGTACATACAACGCCGCAGAGTAGCTGTGTTGAAGGCAACATCGTGATATTTGCACTGAAACTGAAGCTATGTTGCAAGTCTAAAGCAATATTTATTTCATGAATTATGTGAATAATTTATGCAAATGAACATTAACAAAACTAAATGGGATTGTATGCTGAGTGGGGCGACGGATGGGCCAGACAGTAGGTAAATCCATTGACTCTGCTCCCAGTGCGCACGTACTGTAGCCGCTCAAGCACAGCGTGACTTGTCTGTCCGGTGACAATTCTTCCCTATTGACTTGTGATCTGAGAGCAGATTATCAGCATGTTGCATAGCTCATTTGCTTCCATATTTTAAACATTACCAATCTGTATCTCATCAAACCTTGAGAAGGAGACACAACTGTCACAGAGGAAATCGAATATAGATGAAAATAAATCGATGTGAAACATTTTGCCGAATATGCTATCTTTATATATTTTATCTAGGTATATGCAGCAGGTGGCAAGGCATAATTTTACACATGGATTTCCACAAACTGAATAACATTTAACCGAATCAATTTTAAATATGCCTGCATTAACTTTTTTTTCTTAGAACGCATTAGTAACCATAATATAATTATCCAGCAGCTGTCTAATATTATGAAATACACAAAAAAGAAACACTAGTAAGTATGAAATAATATTAAAGGTTAAAGCGCAGGAATCCATCCCTGAAATCAAGTGGCACAAAGAGAAGACCCAGATTGAACAAGCTGGAAATGTAGACGATTACATACTGGTCATATTTGAAGCTGAGGGTAACGCTCAATAGCATCTGTGAATAATGCACACAACCTAAATTAGGCTGGAAGCCAAATTATCATATCAATTCCCATTTAGCCTATACTTCGCCAACAATACAACATGCATGGCATGCTACCTGGCGATAGACGATATAGAGCAAGTAGAAAACCCAATGACAAACCCAAAAGAAGACCAATACTATCCCCCTCACTACATAATGGCACAATAATACGTTATAATGCTAATAAAAAATCCACAATTCTCTAGTTACCTTTTTGCTGTCTGGTAGCGCGCAGAACTTGCTGTTCCCTGTCAAAGAGCCAGACCTATTCTGTCCGATAGTTCCCTGCTGGGGAGACATGGTTTCCATCAAGGCTACTACAGTAGATCGACACCGAGACTGCTGCCTGCTGCCTCAGACCACAGCGCACGTATTCCTATTCCCATTGCATCCAAAATTATCCAGCGACAGGACCAAACGAAGAAAGAGACAAACCGGTGGGAAATCCCCCATTCACGCCAATAGAATGGATAAAAAGGAAACAAAACGCGTTAAATAAACCTGGACTGAGTTCTTTACTGACAGCTCACAGAACGCACTAATAGACAATCCTCTCTCGTCCCTGTCAACATTCGGTCTGAAGCGCAGCAGTAGTTTCGGCTCAAATCCAGGGGTGCATTCATTTCGTCAATTCAGTTTCAAAACGTTTTGCAACAGAAACAGTTTACTCCAAACGGAAACCGTTTTGAAACTAAAACGAGAGTTTCTATTGGACAAATGCAGATACATCCCTTAGGCTCTTTCGTTCGTAATGAATACACCCCATGTTTAAATGTGCCTCTACAGCCTGAACTGAAGGAGGTCCTAGCGCCGCTGGGTTCCTAACCTGAAAATTAGCACTAATTGAGGTGGTAACAGCTCTAGCTCAGGAATTACATGAAAACAGTTTGCAGACTGGGTGAAGGAATGTTCTCTGCATGCCAAAAATAACATGAATAATGTTTAAAAAAATCCAAGGCATGATTTTTCTCCATAGCCATGAAACAGTCCACCCCACTGTATGCACACCCAACGGAGTGTGTGAATATACACTACCGTTCAAAAGTTTGTGGTCACTTAGAAATGTCAGTGTTTTTGAAAGAAAAACATTTTTTTTTTGTCCATTAAAATAACATAAAATTGATCAGAAATACAGTGTAGACATGGTTAATGTTGTAAATGACTATTGTAGCCCTCTTCACCCACCCCCTTACTATCAAGTTGATGGTATAGAATTGGGGCATAACTTTGACCCTAGACCTGATGACACACACACACACACACACACACACACACACACACACACACACACACACACACACACACACACACACACACACACACACACACACACACACACACACACACACACACACACACACACACACACACACACACACACACACACACACTTCTCAGAGAGGGGAGAAAGGAAAGGAGAGGAGGGGTGAGGTTGGCCTTGCTGATAGACTGGAGGTGACTAAAGGTTTAGAGGTGGTGGTTGAGGGTTTGGGCAGAGAGGAGACACTGGGATCCGACAGACAGGCAGCATCCACTTTGGGAATTTGAATCCTCCACTCTGGGAATGGGAATCCTCCACTCTGGGAAGCTCTGACTCCCTGTCTCAGTCCCAAAAATAAGGAAATGTTTCCCTTAAGGATTCCTAGTCTAAATCCCCAGTGACAAACACCGGGAAGAAAATGAAAGGCGGAAATTTCAACATTACTCTGCCACAGTCGCTACGCCTCTCTTGGTCTCTTTAGGTTTCTCAAAACATTAGTCATGGGAGATTTGGAAGAGAGAGTTGTAGAGACAGACAGAGGGTGAAATTGAGAAATGAAAGAGAGGGTTCATGATTGAAGTGACCATAGAGGTGGCAGAGATACACAAAAGAAACAACTATGGGTTACCATGGGTTAGCCTCTTATAGACAGGCATATATAGAGAGAGAGACCTACAGAGAGACGGACAGATAGAGGGACACGGGGAGGCAGTCTGACCGACAGTATTAGACAGAGACACAGAGGGACAGACAGTCAGAAACCCAGGGACAGTCAGACGGTCTTAGCCTGTCTGCCTTTCACATCTGCTCTCCTATGGACACACACACACGCCCCTCCCCCAGCTAATCTGAGGAACTAAATTACCCAGAGAGCTGACTACCCTAACAGCTGACTTGTTGGTAGAGAGCATCGATGTATGTGTGTGTGTGTGTGTGTACGTGCGTGACCAGAGAGGACCGGTTTAAGTTGTCCCCTAGGGGTGGAATGGTTTTGGTTTCACAGAGGGCTCAAACTGGTGTTAGAGAGGAGATGGATAAGCTGAACAGGGGATATGTTCATAAGACCCAGGACCCATTGTGCATGTGATGATTTAGTTGACTAAATGTGAGCCAGGGGGTCGTATGTTTACTATAAGAGAGTAGCCTCTGAGCCACAGAGTGGAATTAACCAATTAATGAGGTAATGGAATAATTGGTTTTGGGACATGTATAGGCTTGAGCAGGGTAGGAAGTAAATGGGCTGGGATGCACTGGAAAGTTCAGGAAATGCCCTCTAAATTGCTATTGCTACACAAAACAAAGCTGTCGCCCTACATATCTGTTCTGGCATGTCACTGACAGCAGAGCAACCACAAAGGTTTTCATCCAGCCAGTTATGCATGACCACACTTGTTCTCTGTTAGGACAGTCCAGACAAGTAGCCAACAAAGGCAGGCTAATGTTGACCATTTAAAAGAAGGAGGATAGTGGAGGAAAGTGTTTATGTGTGGCAGGCTGGTTTATCACTGGCAGTGGCTTTGTTAGTCAGCGCTAATGTTTACACTGTGAGAGCCGCGCTGTGTATGTGTGTGTTTGAGCTGCTATCAGTGCCAGGGACCTCTTATCGTCCTCTCAGGGGTTAAGGGTCAAGGGTCAAGCCCTGCATTCCAGAAAGGGTCAGAATCATTAGATGAAGGTCACCACTGACTTCACCCAGAGGACAGACGGTGGAAGGTTTGGTGAGGTGGTCATTAGGCTGAGTGGTTGGCTGAATGCATCCATAATTTTTGGTAAAAGAACGCCAGGGTTAGTTAACTAACAAACTTTATTCTAACTGAATGAGTGAAGACCATGACTAGTTAAATAGTTGAATCAGTTGTGTTATAGCTGGGCTGGAACAAAAGCCTGCACATACTATGGATACAGTATATCAAAGTGAATGTTACATATAGCTACATATCACACTGCCTTGGTTGCCCCACGGTGATTACCAAGTCCACAACCTCCTCCATAGGTTGAAAGGTCACCAGAGGTCAGATTAGCATCCAGCAAGTACAGGGTTGTGTTCAGTACAACAGAACTTGGTGCAACGTTGAATTGAATGGAAACGGTAGTATACTGAATGACCAGTTGAAAAACGTGATTTTGGTGGCCCAAATGCAGTTACCATATGGTGGGCAGCATGACTTTTTCGATTTCCAATGGTCACGCCCATCTTGATCAGGCTACATACACCTCACCACACCCACCAAACGGGATTAAACACAGCTCAAAGGCTGTTAAAGAACAGTGCGCACCATTCGTTCAGTACAAACCGTCACCCGACATAGCAAACGTTGAAGCGAACTGAACGCACCCCAGGACACAGAAGTCATGTGACCTGTTAGAGGAATGTTCAGAGGGGTCAACAATCCTGTCGCAAATGGTTGAGGTTGTGTTACAAAATGACCTCATCTCAGCATGTGAACTTGTGTGAGAGTTATGTGAACGGAACTGACTTATATGTACAGAAACAACATCCCTCAAAAACATATATTTAGGACATGTTTTGGCACGGTGCATAACTCTGCTGTGAAATCACTGGTAGAGGAATACATACAGCAGGACACATGGTGCTATGTACAGGACAGGAGCAGAAAGAATCACGTTCAATTGTGAGGGAGCGGTTCTGAAGGTTTGTAATTTTACGGGATTCTGTTCCGTTGTGGGTTTGTTAACCAGCGAGAGGAGAGGGAAGGCGTGGTTTGGTTGATATTAAAAGGCATGGTGTGTATGTGTTTTAATGAGAGTGCACAGCAAGCCTTGCCCATTCACTGTGCAGGGACAGAAATAAACTTGGATGTAGAATTACAGTGTTGAAGCTTTTCCATTTTCAATCCCAGAACCAACCCTCTCCAATGTAATTACGCATGCACGCACAAAACAAACGCATGCACGTACACACGCACACATACAGTACATACACACACACCTGGACAGAGGATCCTCTCAGCTCCTCAGCAATATTTGTAGACTGTTTATAACTTACAGAACTGAATATGTCTAAATTTGCTTATCCTCTAATTATAGAGACACTGCCCAATTAACCCTTTACTAAGCCCTGCCCCCCTTGGTTACTGTTGCAACATTGGACAACATTTTCCCAGGGAGACCAATTCCCCATTCAACCACTGGCGAAATGCCCTCAAAATGATCTCAAACTGTGTTTATAATACAAAATGAAATTAAACACAGACTACCCCTTGATAATCAGGAAACTCTTGGGTATGTTGTGGGGGACTGTCATTACAATTGCATCCCTGGAACCTGGTAAACTGATGTTTGTAGTGTAGCTAAACATTGAATGGCTCTGAATTCACTGTCAGCATGCAGTCTACGCTATAACAACTTTTGGAGCTAACTAGTATCCTGATGTTGACAGCAGATGGGAGTTGTATTCATAACATTGCTAAATTAAATAGCTAACATTCATTTTCAGAAAACAAGTTATATTAAGTGGGCAGCTAGCTAGCCTTAGCAATGTTTGGTGGTCAAATGAGACGGAGCTAGCTAACCAGCTGAGCTAGCAAACATATCATTTTGGATTACAAAATTACTCCACGAATTAAGGAATCGCAGAAGCAAGTACTCAAGTACTTTTTTAAAAGAAAACTCTGTTTGTATGCCACCTGTAAATAACAATAAAATTGTTAAATTACGAGCCTAGTTGGTTTAGCCACATACAAAGACAGGAACCTTCCCACTATCCATGATTGGCTGAGATAATGGATGGGCTGGACATCCCGAGAGATGAGTTCGGATTGGTCTGCCATGTACCACGCTTCTGTCTATTGTCACGCCCTGGCCATAGAGAGGGTTTTATTGTCTATTTTGGTTAGGCCAGGGTGTGACTGGGGTGGGCATTCTATGTCCTTTTTTCTATATTTTGTATTTCTTTGTTTTGGCCGGGTATGGTTCTCAATCAGGAACAGCTGTATATAATTGTCTCTGATTGGGAGCCATACTTAGGCAGCCTGTTTTCCTTTGGGTTTTGTGGGTGGTTAATTTCTGTTTAGTGTTGCTTACCTGACAGAACTGTTCGGCTGTCGGTTTTTGTTTGTTTGTTTATGTGTTCTCAGTACAATAAATACATGATGAGCACTCAACATGCTGCGCCTTGGTCTACTCCCTGCAACAGCCGTTACATCTATAACATCTATAACATGGAAAGGAAATCCTTTCTAACGTGGCTATTTTGAAAGATATCACAAAGAACTACACAAGTGTTGTTAATGCTCTCCACTTTCTGGAGGACTGAGTTTTGATATCAGTGGAATGCCCGGAGGAAGCAGAGTATGATAGCAAAGGAGATGGAGAAAATTCTAGCATTTGATTGCAAATCATTCAGAGGGAGTCAAAAAAAGAACACATAGAAGAAGGCTGTTGTATAAAACACCTGTCTCTGTAAGGAGAGACGCCGGGGACAAGAAGCAGGTACAGGGAGTGAACATTTAATGAATAACGGACATGAAACAGAACAGAAACAGAATACGGATAGCGTCTGGACAGGGGAAACGGAAACGACAACAATGCTGATACAGGGAACACACAGGGAAGCAGACAGAAATAGGGAAGGCAATCAACAAATTAAAGGAGTCCAGGTGAGTCCAATGAAGTGCTGCTGCGCGTGATGGTGACCGGTGAGGAAGCGCAGGTGCGCGTAACAATGGTGACAGGTGTGCGTAATGAAGGCAGTCTGGTACCCTCGAGTACACCCCCTCTAGGGGCACCACCTGGCGTCCCACCTGTGCAAGCATGACGGGCCGGCCGAGACATGGGCGCTGGACAAACCGGCTGGGGCGTAGAAGCCCGACGAATTGGCAGAGGCGTGGGAGCCTGGCGAGCAGGCTGAGGCGTGGGAGCCCGACGATCCGGCTGAGGCGTGAGAGTCTGATGGCCGGCTGAAGCATGACGTGGGGTGGGCGCCTGCCGAGCCCACCGAGGCAAGAAGACCTCCCGAGCCAGCTAAGGTGTGGAAGTCCGACGAGCTGGCTGAGGCATCCCGGTTCCCTCGGCGATGGCACCCGGGCTAATAAAGAATACTAGTAAATAACAAGATGGCCCGGACACTCTTTAATAAGCTCCCAATTCACCTCTTTATTGAGAACGTTTTGATTCGAAAGGGATCTTCGTCAGGTCACCTGGCGAAAATCAGTTTGGGATCGAAACGTAGTCAATAAAGCGGTGAATTGGAAGTTTAAAGAGTGTGCGGGCCGTCTTTGTTCATTACTAGCTATATGATATGGACATTATTTGAACTAGCTAGCAAGCTAACAAGCTAGAAAATAACAAAACATTGTTTAGAAAGTTGCTTTTAGTTGCCTGGTTTGCTAGATTGACATATACTAAATTCATTTTTAAACGGATGGGTTTATTGGTGTTAAAATACACCAGTTGCACTATTTTAGACCACCAGGCTGCTGATGTCATGCAGCCTGTTGTTTTTGTGTTTATACTGTTTCATAACGACAACGACAAGTTTGATGTCGGATGACAATAGAATGTTCATGATGTCACTGCGACAACTGTCTACAGACATGTCGATAGACGTAGTATAAACTAGCCTTTAGTCTTGAAATCTTTGGTTGTTTAGTACACTACCTCTCACTCTGTATAGCAAATGGCCTCACGTGTGAATCCTTAAAGAGATGGGTGGGGCTAAGGCTTAAGAGGGGGTGAAGGATTCTGAATGAGTATAGCCAAAGAAGAGGTCTCCAGTAGGTGTACCAAAATATTCAAGGAACATTTTCCCAAAAGTGGGGTTACAAGTGAATCAATTTTCAAAGCAGAATTACTTTCCCATTGTTCCTCAATTGTAGGGTATGATATCCAATGTAAAAACACAATTTCAAATTTTGCTACATAAGACCGAATCAAGCCGATCGGACACAAATTAACAGTAGGCTGAGAATAGTAAGTGGGTCAATGCATTTACAAAGTCCATGAGTTTACAAAGAGAGAACAGAGGTTCAAAAACGTGATGTACTTGAGTGTTTGAAACAGACAAGAGTGTGTGGAGGGAGAAGAGTGGGTGACCGGCTTATGTGAGTCAGGCTTTTCAGGAAGAGGAGATGACTCATGGTTTTCTTTCTCAAGTACTGTGGTGGCACGCTGCATGGTGACAGTCGAAACATTACATCTTTGTGATTCGCACTTCAACAGTGTTTTGATTTAGAAAAAAATCTAAAGACTTGCGTTATTTTCCAAACTTCTCAACTCACCCTAGCACTGTGCCCTAGCGGCAAGCTCTGTAATCAGTGAGTATCAGTAGGGTCAAAGGTTAGTAATGCTCTTGAATGATGGATTGAAGGTTTGGCTCCAGAAAAGGAGCTTCTGCTACATCTACTGGGCAGACAGTGTGTCCACTCACTTGGAATGGAGAGGAGAAGAACTTATGAGGTGGTGGTATCCTTTGTTTATCAGTTAAAAAAATATAGAGTGGGAATTTGAGATGGATTCACTCAGAGCACCTTTTTCTTTGTGTTTACAATGTGTGAGTGTGTGCCCTTTTGGTGCTGCAGATTCATTTTAGGGAGGTGTGAGCAGAGGGACTCTGATGATGGTCACACAAGGGACTAATGGACAGTTCTATTTCTTAGTTATTATTGAATTGCACTCCCTTTCGCCCTCAGAGCAGCCTCAATTCAACTCTACAAGGTGTCGAAAGTGTTCCACAGGAATGCTGGCCCATGTTGACTCCAATGCTTCCCACAATTGTGTCAAGTTGGCTGGATGTCCTTTGGGTGGTAGACCAATCTTCATACACACAGGAAACTGTTGAGCGTGAAAAACCCAGCAGCGTTGCAGTTCTTGACACACTCAAACCGGTGCGCCTGGCACCTACAACATACCCTGTTCAAAGGCACTTAAATCTTTTGTCTTTCCCATTCACCCTCTGAATGGTACACATTCACAATCCATGTCTCAATTGTCTCAAGGCTTAAAAATCCTTCTTTAACCTGTCTCCTCCCCTTCATCTACACTGATTGAAGTGGATTTAAGAAGTTACATCAATAAGGGATCATAGCTTTCACCTGTATTCACCTGGTCAATCTATGTCATGGAAAGAGCAGGTGTTCCTAATGTTTTGTACACTCAGTGTATTTCTTAGTGGGCCTCATGCCAAAAACACACCAATACTTGTGCTTGTGCTTGTGCTTGTGCACACACACACACACACACACACACACACACACACACACACACACACACACACACACACACACACACACACACACACACACACACACACACACACACACACACACACACACACACACACACAGAAGTTCTAACATCAGCATTTAATGAAATATTTTGTTGCCATAGAGGGAAACTGGTCCTGAAGAGAAATAATGGAATCACATAACTAACCTTCACCTGCTAAAAATCTCTCTAATAATCAGGCGAATGCCACTCTGTATTCTCTCTATATTCTCTTCCCTCCCTCCCTCATTCATCTCTCTCTGCCTCCCTATCAACAGATGAGCCAGACTTGTGGAAAGCCGCTATCTTGCTCTCTGTTCTCATGTATTGATGATAAAGTGAAAATGCAGCCGGTAGATAAACTTCACTGTGCTCAAATTCCTATCAGATCAAAGTGAACATATAGGAGACAAGAGACACAAACCTCATTGCAGAGGAGGGAATTGATTAAATTATTTATACCACCTACCTCTCACAACATTCAGTAGACATTAAAAGACAGAAGAGAGAGGGAGATGAGAGAGGAGAAATGAACCAAAGAAATGCCATTCTCTCTCTCTTTGGTGTGTGTTATCTTGTGTCTGACGGATGAAGGACGAGGGTTTGCTTTTTGCCCTAGTTCTCCCCAGAGACAGACACTGACTATGCCTCTGCCCTGACAATATATGATATCTGTACATTTTCAATCTGCCTGTCAGTGCAAGGATTGGCCACAGGATTTATCTGCAGTGTCAATCAGACGAGTAACAAGAAATCGAAAACCAAAAGATATTAAACCATAGCACGGTACAGGGGTTATCTGTCAAATCAAAACACCATGTTCTGTAACCGATGTAGGATCTTAATTTGATCACGCTTTTGCAGGAGAAACCTTGTAGTGTATTTGAGCATTAAAAAGGCTTCAGAAATGTGTAACTTCCACATTGAAATTTCAGACTTGATTTTCCCTTACAAAAATGTGCATTAATTATAATGCACATAATAATTAACTTATCTTGTACCTGCAGGATTATTTTCCTGCTGTAGAAACATTTGCTAAAATTAAGATCCTATATCTGTTCGCTTTCAGAGATTAAACTGACACCATGACAAAACACATGTTGATACAACGCACACTGCATGTACATATTCATTACTGTACAGTATTTCATTTTGTCTCGCAAGCAAGCAAACATAAGACTATCAGCAGTATGGTTCAAATTCATTCATCATTAAACCGTTGAAGGAATTTGAAACCCCTAGTGTTGCTCTCTTCTCTCTGGCTGGCTGCAGACTCTCTCTGGCTGGCTCCCTCCCTCCCGGAAAATGTCCCTGTGTTCAATAAAATCTCTCTCTATTTTCTCCTTCCAGCTGTCCTGTCGGTCATCCATCATCTGCCACATCCCAGAATAGAACACTATAGCCCACTGGATGAATCAGATGCTCCATTGCTTTGTTGGGTGCTTGAAGGAAAACTTTATTTCTCTATTCTCTGCTCTATCGCTCTGAATTCTGCAAAAGTCCACATGAAAGTCAATTATCCTGTTTATATTTTTTTCAGGCACTGTGAATGGACAGCCTTCTATGCCTCCAAGGAAGTTTCACACAGTGAGATTGGGTGAAGGCTTCAAACGGAATAAGATGAAAAAATAAAACATTGTGTTTTTACTACATTACTCCCAGCCAGGATTCCCTGGTGCAGAAACCACCGTGGCCCAACCAACCTAATGACCTAATTGCTTCACGGATGGCTTGGGAGGCAGAGCAACCCAGAGAGCCCAACTCAAACCAGCCAATCTAATTGGCCATCTTGAAGCAGCTTGGCTCACAACATTCCAACTACAATGTGGAAATAATCCCACCAACATCGGCCGCAGAATAGTACTTCCAGAGAAACAGATATAGTAGACAGAACTGTGCGAGTTCTGGAAATCAAACCACTGAGACAAACATCCTACCTCTCTTCCTCATACTTCAGTGTCTAATTGTTCAATCTGATCTCTAGATCATGAATTTACTAGATAGTGAATGACGGCCTGGAGCATTCTAGTTCTTTCTCCATTTCTCTAGTGGCTTGTGTGTTAAAAGGTAGCCATGTTGACTCATGTTGTCTTTGACCAAAACAAACCCTGTTAACCCCTACCAACCCCCTTTACCCCCTACAAACCCCCCACCCTCTTTAATCCTCCCTGTCCCAGGCGCTCATTCTGGGGGGTCGGCTAATTCTCCTTCATCTAATTGGGGGGGAGGGGGTTGTTTGCACCAAAGGCGAACAGTAGAGGGAGCTCCTCCCCTTTCTCGCCCTTCTCTCCCTCTCCGGCTTCTTGCCCTTCTCTCCCTCTACTCCCTCTCCCCAGAGTCCTCAAAGCTGTTGTCCAAAAGTTGTCAAAAGGGCGCCTAGGGCTGTCAGAGCCCATCTCATTATAAACTCTATTATCCCTCCATTCCTCCATCGTTCCCCTCCTCCCTAACCTGAAAACATGGGGTCATTGAGACATAATCTTTGTTATTTGGTCTAATACCTTGCACCGCCAGCCCAACGTCTAAGATCCGACCGCCTCAGCTTTCAGAGACAGATCAATTTGCGGGTTGTTATTAGCATCTACAGAACAGTACTTCCGTAAGTACATTTCTGGGAATAGGTGTGATTCTGAGAAAAGGTGTGCTGCGTTTAGATACAAAATGACCATACATGAACAAATATTTGTTACAGTAGACTTATCAGTGTTAGCCACCTGTTGATTAGGCAACAAATGGACCCTCTTCTCCATACACTCTGCTTGCAGTATGTGTGTGCACACATGTGTGTGTGAGCTAATAGGGATGTGGTGGGGACACAAACCTGATCACATCACTCCCTCTATGTACACAAAAACTACCCACATTCCCCCTCACCAACCTACCTAGCTCATGCTATAGAGTCAAGGCCCGAGGGAGTTATCCAAATCGCCCCTCCATCACGACGTAACCTGAACGCCCATCTGCGGCCCGCTAATCGTTAGCTGTCTTATCAGCTGCTATTTGAATAGGTCTGTCGGACAATTTTCTTGGGCCACTATAACTATAACTATTTTGCCAATTGGATTGGTCCCCTCTACCACACGGAACCCCACTAATCTACCGACGGAAACGCACGAGGTGGCTAAAAACAGACCATCTTCTGCAAGCTTGCTACCCATGGCCGGGCTAGCTGTCTGAATCGCCGTGACCCCAACCAACGTCACTACTCACTGGACCCTTATGATCACTCGGCTAAGCATGCCTCTCCTTAATGTCAATATGCCTTGTCCATTGCTGTTCTGGTTAGTGTTTATTATCTTATTTCACTGTAGAGCCTCTAGCCCTGCTCATTATACCTTATCCAACCTTTCAACTCCACCACCCACACATGCAATGACATCACCTGGTTTCAATGATGTTTCTAGAGACAATATCTCTCTCATCATTACTCAATGGCTACGTTTACCTCCACTGTAATCACATCCTACCATACCTTTGTCTGTACATTATACCTTGAAGCTATTTTATCGCCCCCAGAAACCTGCTCCTTTTACTCTCTGTTCCGTATGTCCTAGACGACCAATTCTCATAGCTTTTAGCCGTACCCTTATCCTACTCCTCCTCTGTTCCTCTGGCAATGTAGAGGTGAATCCAGGCCCTGCAGTGCCTAGCTCCACTCCTATTCCCGAGGCGCTCTCTTTTAATGACTTCTGTAACCGTAATAGCCTTGGTTTCACGCATGTTAACATTAGAAGCCTCCTCCCTAAGTTTGTTTTATTCACTGCTTTAGCACACTCTGCCAACCCGGATGTCCTAGCCGTGTCTGAATCCTGGCTTAGAAAGACCACCAAAAACTCTGAAATCTCCATCCCTAACTACAACATTTTCAGACAAGATAGAACGGCCAAAGGGGGCGGTGTTGCAATCTACTGCAGAGATAGCCTGCAGAGTTCTGTCCTACTATTCAGGTCTGTACCCAAACAATTTGAACTTCTACTTTTAAAAATCTCTCTAAAAACAAGTCTCTCACCGTTGCCGCCTGCTATAGACCACCCTCAGCCCCCAGCTGTGCTCTGGACACCATATGTGAACTGATTGCCCCCCATCTATCTTCAGAGCTCGTGCTGCTAGGTGACCTAAACTGGGACATGCTTAACACCCCAGCCATCCTATAATCTAAGCTTGATGCCCTCAATCTCACACAAATGATCAATGAACCTACCAGGTACAACCCCAAAGCCGTAGACACGGGCAGCCTCATAGATATCATCCTAACCAAGTTTCCCTCTAAATACACCTCTGCTGTTTTCAACCAAGATCTCAGCGATCACTGCCTCATTGCCTGAATCCGTAATGGGTCAGCGGTCAAACGACCTCCACTCATCACTGTCAAACGCTCCCTGAAACACTTCAGCGAGCAGGCCTTTCTAATCAACCTGGCCCGGGTATCCTGGAAGGATATTGACCTCATCCCGTCAGTAGAGGACGCCTGGTTATTTTTTTAAATGCCTTCCTCACCATCTTAAATAAGCATGCCCATTCAAGAAATTTAGAACCAGGAACAGATATAGCCCTTGGTTCTCTCCAGACCTGACTGCCCTTAACCAACTCAAAAACATCCTGTGGCGTTCTGCATTAGCATCGAACAGCCCCCGTGATATGCAACTTTTCAGGGAAGTTTGAAACCAATATACACAGGCAGTTAGAAAAGCCAAGGCTAGCTTTTTCAAGCAGAAATTTGCTTCCTGCAACACAAACTCCAAAAAGTTCTGGGACACTGTAAAGTCCATGGAGGATAAGAGCACCTCCTCCCAGCTGCCCACTGCACTGAGGATAGGAAACTCTGTCACCACCGATAAATCCACTATAATTGAGAATTTCAATAAGCATTTTTCTACGGCTGGCCATGCTTTCCACCTGGCTAGCCCTACCCCGGTCAACAGCACTGCACCCCCCACAGCAACTTGCCCAAGCCTTCCCCATTTCTCCTTCTTCCAAATCCAGTCAGCTGATGCTCTGAAAGAGCTGCAAAATCTGGACCCCTACAAATCAGCCGGGCTAGACAATCTGGACCCTTTCTTTCTAAAATTATCTGCCGAAATTGTTGTAACCCCTATTACTAGCCTGTTCAACCTTTCTTTCGTGTCGTCTGAGATTCCCAAATATCGGAAAGCAGCTGCGGTCACTCTTGACCCAAACTGCTACAGACCTATATCTATCCTACCCTGCCTTTCTAAGGTCTTCGAAAGCCAAGTCAACAAACAGATTACCGACCATTTCGAATCCCACCGCACCTTCTCCGCTATGCAATCTGGTTTCAGAGCAGGTCATGGGTGCACCTCAGCCACGCTCAAGGTCCTAAACGATATCTTAACTGCCATCGATAAGAAACAATACTGTGCAGCCGTCTTCATTGACCTGGCCAAGGCTTTTGACTCTGTCAATCACCACATCCTTATCGGCAGACTCAATAGTCTTTGTTTCTCAAATGATTGCCTCGCCTGGTTCACCAACTACTTCTCTGATAGAGTTCAGTGTGTCAAATCAGAGGGCCTGTTGTCCAGACCTCTGGCAGTCTCTATGGGGGTGCCACAGGGTTCAATTCTTGGGCTGACTGTCACGTTCTGACCCTAGTAAGATGTCATTTTCTATAGTAGAGTAGGGCAGGGCGTGACAGGGGGTGTTTTGGGTTCTATTTCTATGTTTAAGTTCTAGTTTGTCTATTTCTATGTTGGGATTGTTTGGGGTTGATCTCTACTTGGAGGTAACTGATCCTCATTGCCTCTGATTAGAGATCATATTTAAGTAGGAGTTTTTCTCTTCCTGTTTGTGGATTATTATTTTTTGAGTAATGTGTTTTCCTCTCTGCGTCACGGTTTGTTGTTTTTTCAAGTATTTCAGTGTATTGCATTCAGTTTCACTTTTAATAATTATGTGGAACTACGAACACGCTGCATTTTTGTCCGATCCTTCGAACAGCCGTGACACCGACTCTCTTCTCTGTATACATCAATGTCACTCTTGCTGCTGGTGAGTCTCTGATCCACCTCTACGCAGACGATACCATTCTGTATACTTCTGACCCATTTTTGGACACTGTGTTAACAACCCTCATGGTGGACCTGAGGGTTGCACATGTGACGGACACACGCGCACACACACGCACATGCACACACACACTCCTAACTTTCTTCTACCATGCTCACACGAAGGCACCTTATGCTCTACTGTAACCCTGTGAACTATCTTCAGAAAGACAGTCACAGTCATGGGACTCTGGGGAAATGTCTGTACTGGTGCCAGATCGGTCACATAGGTCGCATAAATATAGTCATATACACTGAGTGTACAAAACATTAGGCACACCTGCTCTTTCCATGACATTGACCAGGTGAATCCAGGTGAAAGCTATGACTCCTTATTGATATCAACCGTTAAATCCACTTCAATCAGTGTAGATAAAGGGGAGGAGACAGGTTAAAGAAGAGTTTTCGAGCCTTGAGACATGGATTGTGTATGTGTGCCATTCAGAGGGTGGTGAATGGGCAAGACAATTATATTTAAGTGCCTTTGAATGGGGTATGGTTTGAGTGTGTCAAGAATTGCAATGCTGCGGGGTTTTTCATGCTTAACAGTTTCCTGTATCAAGAATGGTCCACCACCCAAAGGACATCTAGCCAACTTGACACAACTGTGGGAAGCATTGACGTCAACATTACAAGGTCACGTATTATCACAAGGAACACCAACCCACATATTACAGCATATGGCAAAGTGATATGTCTGAATATTCATCGAGACTGACATGATGTCATGAATGATCAAGTCTCTATATTGAATTTTATTTGTTTGGATTATTTGACCACTTTAGAGATTTCAGTTGAGAATCTTTAGATGTAGAAGATAGCCAAAGTTGTCTATCCGAAATGTACAATGTACTTCACACGATAACTATATTAACCCAAAAGGAAAACTACAAATTCCACAGCCAGTGAGCAAGACTGGATCAACAGGTGTCGCTCACTCACAGGGGCAGACTGGGACCAGAAATCAGGTCTGGTATTTCTAACACGCAGACACATTTTTTCCTTGAGACCTCCATTATTAACCTAATAATGCTAATTTAGTGCACATTTTTTTTGTTAGACAGGCCCACTAAGCGAAAAAATGGACCAGCCCATCTGGCATTTGCCTGAAATGCCAGATGGCCAGTCTGCCCCTGCTCACACTTAATCTAAAAACAAACAAATGCCTGAGCCCACATTGCCAAGGCCCCTGCCACCAGTGTAGAATTATATCCTAGTACAAAACATGAATAAGTGTGCCATGTGGGTAGAAAAGACAAAACATTAGTAAGGTAAGATAAGGTAGTGTGGTTTTCACTCACTTTCACCTGGTAGAACTCTACATAGCTCCCAGACCTGTCCCTCTTCAAGATTGCCGTCTCCAACTAAGAGCTCCGGGTCTAACTTCTTCAGTACATCTCCTCTCGGCTTATCTCTGAGTGTCTGTGTGTGTAGACACAGGTTCAGTCACAGGTAAGTTGAGATACAGCAAGTTTGAGATTTAGTCGGTCTAACTTGATTTCTGTATTCCTTCCTCCTCTCTTCTTCTTCTTCTTCTCTTTTTCACCTATCACCTCTCTCCCTCCCTCTCTCTCAGGCGTGGACTACCCACACATTCACATCAACAAGTGTCTAGGTGTGTGTGCTGCCTCAGGTCCTGGTAGCAAGCAGATAGAGAGGATATCTGAAGCTGAGCCCTATTACTTAGAGTCCTCCATTAGTAGATGGAGAGAGTATGGCTACTCTAACCAATGCTCCACTCTTTGGCCTGCCTGGCTGTCTCCAGGCTGCTCCATGCACGTTATCCCGTATAGAGTAGCCCCACCGTGGGAGGGTGAGTCAGGCAGTGTGCTGCCCTGTCCAGGCTAGCTCTGTCTGTCCCTCTCAGCTCAGCATTCTGTCAGGTAGAAGATCTGCTCACACAGGTCGGGGGAGGGGATAGGGGAGGGGCTCAGGTGATAAGGGGTGGGGTTTGCGGTGCCCTCCAGGCATATTTAAAAAAGGAGGGAAGCAGCGAGCAAATTATTGCAAATCCCCAACACCCCCCTCTCTCTGCCACCCCTGCCTTTAGTTCACTCTTAACAGATTACCCTCTATCTCCAAATTCTACACGTTACTCTTCTCCACCTCTGGGCCATTTCTCATACAACTCCTCTATAGCCAGTCAACTCTTCAATCACTCATCTCGCCTCTCCGTGTCCTCTATTCCTTTATCTCAACCTCCTCCCGTTTATGCCTGGAGGTGAGAGAGATCAGGGAGAGGAGAGGAGAGGGGAGGAGATGGAGAGGTAGAAGAGATGGGAGGGGAGATAAACTGACGGCTAAAGCCTGAGATCAGAATAACAAACGGTGCCTTGTCTGTCAGTGTCACTCTGAGCTGCTCCCTGTTGTTGGGCTCTTTCACACCCAGCACTGATTCAATGCCCATTCAAATTCAAATAAATACATGTCATTGTTTTGTCCCAAGAAGCACAAAACACCAATGAAAGTGAAGACAGGCAGTATTTGTCTTCTGCATTGGCACTGTCCACTCTTTTATGCAAGTCACACGTGTCTGACTGAGAGTATGTGCTTGTGTCTGTTTATTTGTCTGTCAGGCATTATGTTTATGTGTATTTATGTGTGTGTGTGTGTGTGTGTCTCCATGTACTGTATGTGCATTATGTGTGTGTTTACATACATGTTCAGTACTATACAATTCAGAATGGTGCAATGTCTCATAGAACAGGTGCCAGGTTGGACAGCCAGTCTGCTGGCACAGAAACAGGGTAATAAAACACATCCTGTGTCTGGAAACCTGTCTGTCAGCAGGGAAGATTAGGGGATCCCACCGGTGCCTGCCTGCCACCAACACAATGTCAGACTGACAGCCATGGTTACGGAGGTTTAGTTTGGAAACCAAAACACACAGAGGTGCATCCCTGTAGAGTGCAGACTCTCTCTCCCTCCTTAACCTCTCTCCCACCATATCCACTCTCTCTCTCCTTACCCCATCTTTCCCTCCTTTGCTCTGCACCCACCTGTGCGTGCCTCCAGTAAGAGGCGTGTGGAGACGTTTCAGTGAAAGATAGAGGATTAGCTACCACCACTCAGCCAGAGACATTTAGAATGGCTTCAGTCTCACTCACAGGACAGAGCAAATAATCCTGGAGAAACTAAACTAAACAAAACCAAAACAGTGAAAGAATAATCCTGGAGGGCTAATAAGGAGGGCTAATAAGGACTAAGCTGGAAGAAGAAAACGTGCACATTTTATAAACCTGAGTGTGAGATGTGTTGAGAGAAGGAGGCTGGCTCTATATATAATTCTGTCACACAATAGAGATATTTATGATAGCAGACTTTTGTTAGTGTGTTGTCATGATGCAAACATACACACTGACATTACTTTATACGGTAATGAAGCCAAGGATTCTAACCCTAGAGCCAAGGTCCCCCTGACAACATTGCACAATGAACATGGGCGGAAGGTTTGCCAAGACCACCTGAGTATCTGATATTCACTGTTCATAACGTTTCTCAATACGGAATCGTACATTTGAATTTAACTGAAAGTAAACTAGTCAAAAATAACAGATCACTTGGTCACAAACCAGTCGGTGTTTCTAGGAGTAAACCTATTTCTGAGAGAGCTGCAAGAGAAAAGATCTGTGCTGGTAAAGGCGGCCATATTTTGATGACATTTGACTGTTCTGTGTTTACTGTGTTGATTAAGTAATGTACCATTAGTATAAACAAACTCTTATCACAACAAGCATATGTTTATGTTCTCCGATTTCAATGGTTCATGAAAGCAATGTGAGTGTATATGTAAGAATTACAGTCCTATCAGCACGCTAAGAGGCAGATGTAACTGTTTATATAGTATAGTCATTTATTATGATGGGGATTTTGGACAGAGTTTCACTACATGCATGAAATGATGCCTAAAAACTATCCTTACACACACAAAAACATGCATCTTTTCTCTCTCATATGCATTGCACACGCATTGGTGCATTTACCAACCCAGTATCACAGATTATTGTGAAATAGACATAAATTGCTTATTGGAAATTTGTGACAGGCACACGAAAAAGTATATTTTTTCGTGTGCAGTACACAATTTTGTAAACAGTGCATTTCAATCACAAATAAAGACTGTAGGTTAAGACAGAAACGATAGGAGGGAGGTTGGGTGGGTATGTAATGCGATAGGAGGGAGGTTGGGTGGGCATGTAATGCGATAGGAGGGAGGTTGGGTGGGCATATAACTCGAAAGTCTAGCAACCTAAAAGTTGTGTTTGAATCTCATCATGGGTAACTTTAGCATTGTCGCTAATTAGCTACTTTGCAACTACTTACTACTTTTGAGCTAACCCTGACCTTAACCATTTAACCTGTGCCTGTCACAAATTTCAAATAAGAAATTTGTGTCTATTTCACAATAAGCTGTGATACTGTGTTGGCATTTACACAACATGCTGATGTGGAGATTTACTTCCATCTAAACAGTCTTCTGCAGCAGCAGCAGCATTCTCTCACATCACATTTAAACAACCACCTTTGCTCCTGTTTTTTTTCGCTAATGGGATCATGGCCCATTGAAGCTTTATTAATCCCTAGCAGCCACCTGACAAGTCGTGCTAACAATGAGTTTAAAAGGAGTGGGAAAGAATACATCCAATTAGGCATCTGTCTGTCTAGGCCACCCATGGCCCACGGTCACCCCACCACACCGTGTTTTCATTTAAAACTCTTCATGATATTCTCATTATTTTCCCGCAGGAGAGCTAGGCCATTAGATAGAGCATGTTCTCAGACCACTGGGTGGTTGTTAGTGTAGCACTAGGCCAGCCGACCTGATTAGCACACCAGGAGACAAGCAGGCAGGGTTCCAAAGGGTCATCCAGTAAGGTATGCGTTCAATCAGTTGGCTATGCTATAGAACTGTAGTGGGGTTATGACATGTTTATGTAGCTACAGGAGGAACTGTGTTTCTAGAGATTGATTAAAGAACAAGTCCACTGAACAGTTGTCTATATGCAGAGATGGGTTGACAATGCCGTATGATTCAGTGCTTTAGTCTGTAAAAAAGATAGACACAGCTTTTGGTAAAGCTAGTGACTTACAAAAAATAACAAAACATAATTCTTAAAGGAGAAGTTTACCCAAAATCCAGAAACTCCCAAGTGATTACATACATTGGAGAGAGCCTGGCATTACATTGAAACTAGTTCAGTGCAGTTCGCCCTCTATCCCGGGATTGCAGAACTGAGACAGCTGCAAAAACGGGTCATGTGACCTGTTACGTTTCTGGATGCAAGCCTCACTCTGCTCCATTGTCAGTGAATGCATGATTTACAAATCCACGAACTGTGGACAAATTCATTGAATTATTGAAAGCGTACAGCCAAATTAGCTATTTTTGTCAAAATTACCATCAGTTTTGAGTCAGGAGGTGTGTACTTTTCAATCAAAAACATTGCTTTATATCATTATTTTATGTAGCTGACTGCCACAGCAGTGGAGATGAGTAACAACTGTGCATGTGCGCCGTTGTGGGGGAAGCCTGCTCACAATATGCCCTTATGTCACAGCTTTATTTGGTGGGAGAAGGAGCTGGTGCAAAAGTTAATCAAGTTAGGCCTATCGCAGGTAAAGTTAGTGACACAAAATGGAAAAGAAATGGTAGCAAGAGCAGGCTGGTGTTCGGTCCCTGACTGCACTTTATACTTTATACATTGCTTACCGCCCCAATAGGTCCACAGACAACACAATCGCAATCACACTGCACACTGCCCTAACCCATCTGGACAAGAGGAATACCTATGTAAGAATGCTGTTCATCGACTACAGCTCAGCATTAAACACCATAGTACCCTCCAAACTCGTCATTAAGCTTGAGACCCTGGGTCTCGACCCCGCCCTGTGCAACTGGATCCTGGACTTTCTGACGAGCTGCCCTCAGGTGGTGAGGGTAGGAAACAACATCTCCACCCCGCTGATCCTCAACACTGGGGCCCCACAAGGGTGCGTTCTCAGCCCTCTCCTGTACTCCCTGCTCACCCATGACTGTGTGGCCATGCACGCCTCCAACTCAATCATCAAGTTTTCAGACGACACTACAGTGGTAGGCTTGATTACCAACAACGACGAGACGATCTACAGGGAGGAGGTGAGGGCCCTCGGAGTGTGGTGTCAGGAAAATAACCTCACACTCAACGTCAAAAAAACAAAGGAGATGATCATGGACTTCAGGAAACAGCAGAGGGAGCACCCCCCTATTGACATTGAAGGGACAGTAGTGGAGAAGGTGGTAAGTTTTAAGTTCCTCGGCGTACACATCACAGACAAACTGAAATGGTCCACCCACACAGACAGTGTGGTGAAGAAGGCGCAACAGCACCTCTTCAACCTTAGGAGGCTGAAGAAATTTGTCTTGTCACCGAAAACACTCAAACTTTTACAGATGCACAATCGAGAGCATCCTGACGGGCTGTATCACCGCCTGGTACGGCAACTGCTCCGCCCACAACCCTAAGCATTTCGCAAGCATTTCGCTACACTCGCATTAACATCTGCTAACCATGTGTATGTGACCAATAAAATTTGATTTGATTACATGAAATCAAGGGTGGAAGGCACCAAATTTCACAGTTTTCCAGTAAAGGTTACATAGAGATGCAGAAAATAGTAAGCAGCAATTATAAATTCGATTCCCTGATCTGTTTCACTTGTCCCTGTGATTGCCTCCACCCCCTCCAGGTGTCGCTTATTTTCCCCAGTGTATTTATCCCTGTTTCCTGTCTCTCTGTGCCAGTTCCTCTTGTATGTTTTTCCCATTCTCCTGCTTTTTGCTATTCTCCTTTTTCTAGTCCTCCCGGTTTTGACCCTTGCCTGTTTCTGGACTCTGTAACCACCTGCCTGACCATTCTCCTGCCTTGACCACGAGCCTGTCTGCCACTCTTTACCTCCTGGACTCTGATCTGGTTTTGACCTTTTTGCCTGTCCATGACCATTCTCTTTTTTTAACTGTATTTATTTATTCTTTATTTAACTAGGCAAGCCTGTTAAGAACAAATTCTTATTTTCAATGATGGCCTAAGAACAGTGGGTTAACTGCCTTGTTCAGGGGCAGAACAACAGATTTTTACCTTGTCAGTTCAGGGATTTGATCTTGAAACCTTTCGGTTACTAGACGAACGCTCTAACCACTAGGCTACCTGGTAACCTGCCACACGATCCTCTAGGCTACCTGCCGCCCGATCCTCTTGCCTACTCCTTTTAGATGAATAAACATTGTAAGACTCCAACCATCTGCCTCCTGTGTCTGTATCTGGGTCTCGCCTTGTGTCATGATAATCCCTGCATGCGTGAGTGAGTAAAGCACTTCAGCAACGATGCATATGAACGAGAAATGCAATCTGAAATTATGGGGACAGAAAACCGAAGGATACTTAAACAATAAGGCCCGCCGTGTTGCGTTGTGCCTAAGAACAGCCCGTCGCCGTGGTACAGTATATTGCCCATATACGACAAACACCCTAGGTGCCGTATTGCTATTATAAACTGGATACCAACTTAGAGCTGTAAAAATAAATGTTTTATCATACCCATGGTATACGGTCTGATATACCACGGCTTTCAGCCAATCAACATTCAGGGCTCGAACCACTCAGTTTATAATAAAAGATACAGCTGTTACTATTGTATTTCCATGGACTAGATCTGGTGCAGTGCCAAAATACAAAGGTGTGTTTGAGAAGAGAAAATGACAAAGCAAGGGTGCAGAGGTATGTAGCCTGATCCTTGAAGTTTGAGGCATTCTTATTGTGTTATTACCACTGCACCATCATGTAGACATATAGGCCTAGGTGCTCTACAGGTTGGCATATCGTCGCTGTCTGATGATAACCTAGTAACTAAGTTTCGCCTTTAAAAAGAATATGTTTTTATTGAAAGCAGTAACTTCCTTCAATGTACTCTGAACATTTCATGACTCATCCCCAAGGAAATGTATTCAAAATAGCTTCTGTAGTTTCATAATTGTATGTTTGTTAATGGGAAAATATGGTCATTTAGTTGGAGATAAGAGGTTTTCATCAGACAGCAACGATATGTGCCCTATGCATTTATGACAGGGGGTTGAGGAGACAATTATCAGGTTTGAAGGTAAGACCCAGATGCAGACTGTGTCTAAGTAATAATGTTTATTACAGCAACAGGGGCAGGTAAACGACAGGTCAAGGCAGGCAGGGGTTGATAATCCCGAGTAGTGGTGCAAAGTTACAGGACGGCAGGCAGGCTCAGGGGCAGGCAGAGTGGTCAGGCAGGCGGGCTCAGAGACAGGACAGGCAAGGGTCAAAACCAGGAGGGCGAGAAAAAGAGAGACTGGGGAAAAGCAGGAGCTGAGACAAAACGCTGGTTGACTTGACAAACAAGACAAACTGGCAATAGACAAACAGAGAACACAGGTATAAATACACAGGGGATAATGGGGAAGATGGGCGACACCAGAGGGGGGTGGAGACAATCACAAAGACAGGTGAAACAGATCAGGGTGTGATAACAATATACATTGTGTCACCTTACATTGCAGAATAGAATATCCCAAAAACATTGTGATGAATAAACATAGGCTATATAGTGGTTTGGGATAATGTGAAAACATAAACCCACTAACGGTCCCGCTCATAGAGGTTTATGATAAGCGATTATTCAATGAAGTAAAGTTTAGCTTCTTACTCGTTAGATAACTGCTCATTTGGCACAGCTGGAACAGGGTTGTGCCTCCAATTCCATTTAGGAATATGGAAAATTAGTTTTTGTGGGCAGCAAAATGTATGTGGTTGCAAAAGCAGACTAACTACTCGTCAGCATCGATAAGTTCCTCCATGTCTGTAAGAATTGTAGTCACATATTCAAATTCTCTGCTGCACAAACATTCCTCATTTGTCAGCATTGGAGTGCAATTGCCAGAACTGCACCACCAGTCTGTGTTGATCCTGGGGATGGGTTGGGGTTCTGGTCCAGCTGTTGCTGCGGCCTCTGTATCTAAAACGGTGGCTGCCATCTGAAGTTCAATTCCCCTCAATTCTTCGTCAGAATAAATAAATAAGGTTTGACAACATCAACGCCCCTCCAGTAGGCTACTCTTCCTCCTCACTCGCGACTCTTTTGTCGTTAGACATGTTCTTGGTTGTTTTTTTGCAAGAGAACTGTACTGTCTTTAGTATCCTCACTACTTCAACCCCCCAAAATAACTGTAATCTATGACATCAAGCTCCATATAAGGGCATATCCTGACGTTTCAACGTAGCAAGGTTTCCAATACGAGGGCACTCATGCGCAGTTGTTACCCATCTCCGCTGCTGTGGCAGTCGGCTACATAAAATAATGACATAAAATAATGTTTTAGGTGCGAAAGTACACATTTCCTGACTCAAAGCTGCCAGTACTTTTGACAAAAATAGCTAATTATTCCGTACGCTTTCAATAAAACAATGAATTTGTCCACAGTTCGCAGATTTGTGGATCATGCATTCACTGACAAAGGAGCAGGCCTGCATCCAGCAACGTCACGTGTCAGGTGACCAGTTTTTGCAGCTGTCTCAGTTCTGCACTCCAAAGAGAGAAAGATGGGAAGAGGGAAAACTCGACTGAACTACAGTAGTTTGAATGTATGGAATGACTTCGGAGATTTTGGATTTGGGTAAACTTCTTTAATCTCTAAATCATGGCCAAACTGGCACCCAGAGCACATTAAAACCACAGCACACAAAAACAATAGTTGCGGTCTATCAGTGTTGCAATTCCCATCTCAGTGATTAGGCAGGCCAGGGGTATCAATCCTTCACTCACATGACCATGTTGACATAGTGATGACTGTAAGAGACAGGCGTGATCCTGAGCATGTTGAGAAAATACCACACATGCCTTATCACCCCAGATCCAATGGCAGAAAAACGACAAGTGAAAGGTTAATGTTATTCTTGGAGATGAGTGGTTTTAGCGAAGGCTTGGCAGGTGACCTGACCTCACCTGGGCCGGTCGTCATCAACAACGCTCCAGGAAAACATTCCTGAGTCATGATTGGGAGGAGAGAAGGAGGGGGGAGGGAGTCAAGGGGTGCAGTCATCCAGTAAGAGACCACACACAAAGCACTGAATGTCTGCCGTTCACCTGCCGTTCCCCTGCCGTTCGTCCGTTTGTTCACGGCATGGTATGTTTTTGGGACCAACACCAATGGCGTTTGACTGCCATCTAATTTTGCCTGTTTCTACATGTAGAATCGCCTTGCCCGTCGATACAGACATTTTACTCTGCACCAATCAGAAAAGAAGATTAAAAAATAGGGTACTTTTCCCAACACTTTTCCCATCCCCTTGCAGCTTGCTAAATGAGCCAGTCACACTTCATATGCAATGAATGGGATGATGCTAGCTAAGTGCACAGACACAATGCACACAACACTAAATCCTCATCTAAGATAGCTATCTGGCCACTGTAACTAGTAACATTATAAGTCAATCACAATGGATTAGTTTCATGAAGCAGCTACCTGTTAGCTGCTGATCGAGTCAGTGGAGTGTCTTTAGCTAGCTAGCTATGTTGTGCTACCTAGCGAATTACATGCTAACCATTTAGCTAACATTAGCTAGCTAGAAATGTGCCTAGTTGGGCTAGCACTGGCAGTATGGGATTATGGAGAGTGGATTACATTATTTCTTCATCATCTTGCTAGCTAGCTATCTAGCTGTGGCCATCTGGCTAGTATCAACAAGGGCTTTCTAACACAAGCAGCTAAGTGGTTAGCTGACATTGGCTACCAACAACTAGCAACAATGGGACATGCCAAACAAAGTTTATGAAAGTAATGCTACTGGCAATTTCTGGTTGGGAGTATTTTAACAAAGCTGACGGATGATGATCTGTGCGGATCTGTGCTATGTAAAAACCAAAAAGATTGCCGACATTCTGTTCAGAGGTGCTAAGTAGTCCTACTCTCGGCAGGCAGACGCTCAACAATCCTACCAGTCTGAGCCCTAAGGTATGCAATCAATCAGTTGGCTATGCTATGGAACTGTAATGGGGTTATGGCATATTTATGGAGCTACAGGCCAGTGGTAGTATGTCTCTGTAGATTTATTAAAGAACAAATCCACTGAAAAGTTGTCTATATGTTGTCTATATGCAAGATGGTTTGACAATACCATTAGTCTATAAAAAGTTAGACAGTTTTGGTAAAGCTAGTGACCCCCAAAAAATTATGAAACAAAACAATCCTTAATCTCTCAATTGTGGTCAAACTGGCCCCCAGAGAACATTAAAACCACAGGACACAAAAACAATAGTTGCGGTCTGTCAGTGTTGAAATCTGTGCCTCAGTGATTAGGAAGGCCAGGGGTACGTATCAATCCTACACTCACATGACCGTGTTGACATGGTGATGACTGAAGGAGATAGGTGTGATCCTGGGCATGTTGAATAAATATCACACATGCCTTATCGGCCCAGATTCAATGTCAGAAAAGCAAAACGCGAAAGGTTAATATTATTCTTGGAGATAGGCCTAAGTGGTTTAGCGAGGGCTAGGCTTAGCACATGTTTAGGGATATCTCTATGTCATCTCTTCTGACCTAATCTCCACACATCTGCTCTCATATGGAGTGGAGGACAAACACATGAAGTGGAGTGCATACACTGCTCTCACATGGAGTGGAGGGCAAACACTCTCTGAGGAATCCATGTGTGCACCCCCCTTCATCCCCTTCCACTCACAAACCTCTTTCTCTCATTCACCAGGCATGAGCTAGGGCTGAAGTCACACGGGACTGCTTAAAACCTTATTTCATTTAACCATTCTTCAACCAGGCAAGTGTCCTGAGGGAACCTTGAAAAACAACAGGTGAGTAGAGAAAAGAGAGCGAGAAAGAAAGTGTGCATAATATACCCATCCATTAGTCTTTTGATTCATCTTGAGTTGTATTCTACATACGAACAAAAGCCGCCGTGACTCGTGACTGTTGTGCCTATTGTTGGTACAGGACACGCAGCAGGCTGGCACTGCCAGTAATCATACTGGTTGCTTCAGTTTCCAGCACCAGCACTGTCTGTCTGTCTGTCTGTCTGTCTGTCTGTCTGTCTGTCTGTCTGTCTGTCTGTCTGTCTGTCTGTCTGTCTGTCTGTCTGTCTGTCTGTCTGTCTGTCTCTCTCTCTCTCTCTCTCTCTCTCTCTCTCTCTCTCTCTCTCTCTCTCTCTCTCTCTCTCTCTCTCTCTCTCATGATGTACTCTAGGAAGAGTACCTGCTGCTTTGTGTTAAATTATCACTGCTCATGCTGCATTACGAACACCACTGATCCAGCACATAAAATTACAATTAGAACACATTTAATTTTCCACGATCTAGCATGCAATGTACTACCAAATATCTGAGGGTGACTATAAACCCTAGCGCCTGATGTCGCCAGTAGCCAATAATTCCAATCACCCATGGCCTCTGGAAGCTGACTCCCTGCTTCTGCTCTGACTTCAGTTTCCATTGACGCATATTGTGTTTTATATACAGGCTAATGTCATCACCATCAGTTTCTCCCTTAGCTTCATGCTGCTAGCGTGTTGCTGACCTAATTCTGAGGCCGTAGACTCATTCCTGTTGGGTTCAACCCTCCCTAGCGCCCAGCACTCCTTCTTTGTCAACTACAATCCTCCTCTCATCCTGCACTCCCTGCCAGCACATCACATGGCCTCTCACTCTGCATCTCTGGCTCAATACTCTGGAAATACCGCTTTAGCTGTGCTGTGGCCTATTTCAAAACAACACGGTCAGCAATTCCCCCCTATACAGCAGTACTCACTCAGGCTGACTAAAGTAAACTTGGCCATGAAGACCAAATAAACTGTTGTTTACAGTTTTGAGATGATTGTACTAAAAATCACAAAATGTGTTTCTATTGGTAGTGTGGCAGCACATTCATTACTTTGGATACATTGTGCTGTTTGTTAGCCTCTGGCTGGGTCCTGCCCCATATCCAGCTAGATGCCTCAAACTGAATTAATGGATAGGATAAGATGGGCAACGTATAAATGGGTGACGTTAGGCGCTGCCTATCTTGCTCATTCGTTTAGGAGGCATAGCTACAAGTACAGCATGGATCTGCACAACAAATGGCATTGGCCGTGGGCTCATCTTAACATTAAACCACTTTTGGGTTTGGAACCAAATGAAAAACATAAAGTTTTGACTGAGCTATCACTTTAAATCTAGTTGACATCTAGATGGATACTTCAAAGCATATGAACTTTTCACTCATGAAGAAAAGCATGTGCAACACACTTACTGATACAGTAGTAGGCCTACATATCAAGTATATGTTCAAGCGTATGTTTAGGAGAATATTAGACAGCCAGCACATATTAGACAGTCAACACACTAACCATAACAGTAAATCTCCCTGACATCACATCATATTTACCGTACCTTGATGCACGGTAGAAATGCAGGCCATACAGATGGTGTAGGATCTTAATTTGATCATGCAATGCAGGAAATGTAAAACTTGTAGTGTAGTATGTAATTTCAACTTTGAAGTTACATACACGATTTTCCCTTATGAAAAATGTATCAACCCCCCCCCCCAAAAAAAATCTATTATAATCCACACGATAATTCACATTTCCTGTTGGTGCAGGATTATGCTCCTGCTGCAGCAAACTGGCTCGAATTAAGATCCTAAAATGAAGATCCTACATCTCTAGCTAAAAGTAATATGATAACGATTCTGTAATGTTTTACTTCAACACTGTCTGTTCTGTATGACAGATGTACTGACCTTTATAGAGACATGAGAATAATGGGATTTATTTGCATGTTTTTTCAAAAGTTTCTTTGATGATTTTGATGTGGACAAGGGGGCACACTCACGCTCCTACTCAAAGATACTTCATTCAAAATAAATTATAATGTTTTAGGCATACATGAACTTTTCACAAATAAAGGACCATGCAACATTTTGAATAATTGTCATAAATCTATTCTAAGCTACTGCCCAGAACCCTCTTTCCACACCTCTTGGTCTCTCTCTGGTCTCCTCTAAACCAAGTTGACTGTGGATGACCCCCCCATACTCCATTAACAGGAGAGCCTCTTGAGACTCTGAGAGAGCAGATCAGGCAGGATTTCTTCACCTTATCCTGCTGGTAGCCAAACCCCACACACAGGCAATCAAAACCATAGCTACACAATCTGGAGGTCATTAGAAGGAATGAATGACAAACCTCACTGGCAACAATGGGCTGGCACATTGGGCAATGACCAGGAATGCCTCTGGGACTTGTAGCGAACCCACCACTAAGCTATGTGTGGGACCAGGCCCTTGCTCAAATCAAATCAAATTTTATTGGTCACATACACATGGTTAGCAGATGTTATTGTGAGTGCAGCAAAATGCTTGTGCTTTTAGTTCCGACAGTGTAGCAATATCTAACATGTAATCTAACAATTCCACAACAACTACCTAATACACACAAATCTAAGTAAGGGAATGGAATAAGAATATATACATATAAATATATGGATGAGCAATGACAGAGCGGCATAGGCAAGATGCAATAGATGGTATAAAATACAGTATATACATATGAGATGAGTAATGCAAGATATGTAAACATTATTAAAGTGACTTGTGATCCATTTATTAAAGTGGCCAATGATTTAAAGTCTGTATGTAGGCAGCAGCCTCTCTGTGTTAGTGATGGCTTTTTAACAGTCTGATGACCTTGAGATAGAAGCTGTTTTTCAGTCTCTCGGTCTCAGCTTTGATGCACCTGTACTGACCTCGCCTTCTGGATGGTAGCGGGGTGAACAGGCTTGGGTGGTTGTTGTCCTTGATTATCTTTTTGGCCTTCTTGTGACATCGGGTGCTGTAAGTGTCCTGGAGGGCAGGTAGTTTGCCCCCGGGGATGCGTTGTGCAGACCGCACCACCTTCTGGAGAGCCTTGCGGTTGTGGACGGTATAGTTGCCGTACCAGGCGGTAATGCTGCTCTCAATTGTGCACCTGTAAAAGTTTGTGAGGGTTTTAGGTGACAAGACACATTTCTTCAGCCTCCTGAAGTTGAAGAGGCGCTGTTGCGCCTTCTTCACCACTGTCTGTGTGGGTGGACCATTTCAGTTTGTCTGTGATGTGTATGCCGAGGAACTGCTGACCCGTCGATGTGGATAGGGGGGTGCTCCCTCTGCTGTTTCCTGAAGTCCACAATCAGCTCCTTTGTTTTGTTAACGTTGAGTGAGAGGTTGTTTTGCTGACAAAAGTGCCCTCACCCCCTCCCTGTAGGCCGTCTCTTCGTTGTTGGTAATCAAGCCTACTACTGTAGTGTCGTCTGCAAACTTGATGATTGAGTTGGAGGTGTGCATGGCCACGCAGTCATGGGTGAACATGGAGTACAGGAGGGGGCTGAGCACACAACCTTGTGGGGCCCCAGTGTTGAGGATCAGCGAAGTGGAGATGTTGTTTCCAACCTTCACCACCTGGGGGTGGCCCGTCAGGAAGTCCAGGACCCAATTGCACAGGGCGTGGTTGAGACCCAGGGCCTCAAGCTTAATGATGAGCTTGGAGGGTACTGTGGTGTTGAATGCTGAGCTATAGTCAATGGACAGCATTCTTACATAGGCATTCCTCTTGTCCAGATGAGATAGGGCAGAGTGCGGTGTTATGGCGATTGCATCGTCTGTGGACCTGTTGGGGAAGTAAGCAATTTGAAGTGGGTCTAGGGTGACAGGTAAGGTGGAGGTGATATGATCCTTGACTAGCCTCTCAAAGCATGTCATGATGACAGAAGTGAGTGCTACGGGGCGATAGTCAATTAGGTTAGTTACCTTTGCCTTCTTGAGTACAGGAACAATGGCGGCCATCTTGAAGCATGTGGAGACAGTAGACTGGGATAGGGAGAGATTAAATAGGTCCGTAAACACACCAGCCAGCTGGTCTGCGCATGCTCTGAGGACAAGACTAGGGATGGCGGTGTTAAGACGTTTAAATGTCTTACTCACGTCGGCCACAGAAGGAGAGCCAACAGTCCTTGGTAGCGGGCCGCGTTGGTGGCACTGTATTATCCTAAAAGCGGGCAAAGAAGGTGTTTAGTTTGTCTGGAAGCAAGATGTCAGTGTCGTTTCTGAGCCATTGAATTGCGACTCCACTTTGTCTCTATACTGACATTTCGCTTGTTTGATTGCCTAAATACACTGTTTGCATTCGGCCATAATCCCAGTCACTTTTACATGGTTAAATGCGGTGGTTCGCGCTTTCAGTTTTGCGCGAACCACTGCCATCTATCCACGGTTTCTGATTAGTGTAGGCTTTAATAGTCACAGTGGGTACAACATCTCCTATGCACTTCCTTATAAACTCACTCACAGAATCAGCATATACATTGATATTATTCTCTGAGGCTACCCGGAACATGTCCCGGGCCACGTGATTAAAACAATCTTGAAGCGTGGATTCCGATTGGTCAGACCAGGGTTGAATAGTTCTTAACACAGGTACATCCTGTTTGAGTTTCTGCCTATAGGAAGGGAAGAGAAGAATGGAGTCGTGGTCAGATTTGCCAAAAGGTGGGGGCCGTGGAGGGCCTTGTATGGATCATGGAAGTTAGAGTAGCAGTGATTTTGCCAGCACGAGTACTACAGTCAATATACTGATATAATTTAGGTAGCCTTGTTCTCAAATTTGCTTTGTTAAAATCCCAAGCTACAATAAATGCAGCCTCAGGATATATGGTTTCCAGTTTGCATGAAGTCCAGTGAAGTTCCTTGAGGGCTGTCATGGTATCGGCTTGAGAGGGGGGAAATACACAGCTGTGACAATACCCAAGGAGAATTGTCTTGGGAGATAATACGGTCGGCATTTGATTGTGAGGAATTGTAGGTCAGGTGAACAAAAGGACTTGAGTTCCTGTATGTTGTTACAATTACACTATGAGTCGTTGATCATGAAACATGCACCCCCGCCATTCTTCTTCAAAGAGATGTTTATCCCTGTCGGCGTGGCGTACAAAGAATCCAGGTCGACTCTGACAGCATATCCCGAGAGAGCCATGTTTCCGGAGTATGTTACAATCCTTGATGTCTCTCTGGAAAGCAACCCTTGCCCTAATTTCATCTACCCTGTTAACTAAAGACCGGACATTAGCGAGTAATATACTCGGAAGCGGTGGGTGGTGTGCGCGCCTCCGAAGTCTGACCAGAAGACTGCTCTGTCTACCACTTCTCTGGTGGCGTTGTTTTGGGTCAGCCTCTGGAATCAGCTCAAATGCCCTGGGTAGTTCGGACAAAGGATCCGCTTCAGGAAAGTCGTATTCCTGGTCATGGTGCTGGTAAGTTATAGCTGCTCTAGTATCTAATAGTTGTTCCCGGCTGTATGTAATAACACTTAAGATGTTCTGGGCTAACAATGTAAGAAATAATACATAAAAAAACTAAATACTGCAAAGTTTCCTAAGGACTAGAAGCCTTCTCCGTCGGTGCCATTTTAAATTGCTTTATCTAACTCTAAAAACACCCATATTCAGTGCATTGGGAAAGTATTCAGACACCTTGACTTTTTCCACATTTTTTTACGTTACAGCCTTATTCTAAAATTGATTCAATAGTTTTTTTCCCTCATCAACCTAGCAAAAACAGGTTTTTATAAATGTTAGCAAATTTATAAAAAATAAACAACTTAAATATCACATTTACATAAGTATTCAGACCCTTTACTCAGTATCTTGTTGAAGCACCGTTGGCAGTGATTACAGCCTTGTGTCTTCTTGGGTATGATGCTACAAATTGGCACACCTGTATTTCGGGAGTTTCTCCCATTCTTCTCTGCAGATCCTCTCAAGCTCTGTCAGGTTGTATTTTTCTTTATTATGGATCCCCATTTGGTTGGATGGGGAGCGTCACTTCATAGTTATTTTCAGGTCTCTCCAGATATCTTCGATCGGGTTCAAGTCCAGGCTCTGGCTGGGCCACTCAAGGACCTTCAGAGACTTGTCACTCCTGCGTTGTCTTGGCTGTGTGCTTAGGGTAGTTGTCCTGTTGGAAGGTGAACCTTCACCCCAGTCTGATGTCCTGAGAGCTCTGGAGCAGGTACTTTGCTCAATTCATCTTTCCGTCGATCCTGACTAGTCTCCCAGTCCCTGCCGCTGAAAAACATCCCCACAGCCTGATGCTGCATCCACCATGCTTCACCGTAGGGATGGTGCCAGGTTTCCTCCAGACATGACGCTTGGCATTCAGGCCAAAGAGTTCAATCTTGGTTTCATCAGACCAGAAAATCTTGTTTCTCATGGTCTGAGAGTCTTTTAGGTGAATGTTGGCAAACTCCAAGTGGGCTGTCACGTGCCTTTTACTGAGGAGTGGCTTCCGTCTGGCCACTCTTCCATAAAGGCTTGATTGGTAGAGTGCTGCAGAGATGGTTGTCCTTCTGGAAGGTTCTCCCATCTCCACAGAGGAACTCTGGAGTTCTGTCAGAGTGATCATCGGGTTCTTGGTCACCTCCCTGCCAAGGCCCTCCTCCCCTGATTGCTCAGTTTGCCCGGACGGCCAGCTCTAATAAGAGTCTTGGTGGTTCCAAACTTCTTCCATTTAAGAATGATGGAGGCCACTGTGTTCTTGGGGACCTTCAATGCTGCAGAAATGTTTTGGTACCCTTCCCCAGATCTGTGCCTTGACACAATCCTGTCTCTGAGCTCTACGGACAATTCCTTTGACCTCATGGCTTGGTTTTTGCTCTGACATACACTGTCAACTGTGGGACCTTATATAGATTTACATTTACATTTAAGTCATTTAGCAGACGCTCTTATCCAGAGCGACTTATATAGGTGTGTGCCTCTCCAAATCATGTCCAATCAATTGAATTTACCACAGATGGACTCCAATCAAGATGTAGAAACATCTTAAGGATGATCAATGGAAACAGGATGCACCCAAACTCAATTTCAAGTCTCATCGCAAAGGGTCTGAATATTCGTGTAAATAAGGTATTTCAGTTTTTTTATTCATTATAAATGAGCAATAAAGTAAAAAAAATAGTTTTCCCTTCGTCATTATGGGGTGTTGTGTGTAGATTGATGAGGGGAAAAAATCTGTTGAATTTCATCCATTTTAAAATAAGATGTAGAAAAATCAAGGGTCTGAATACTTTCCAAATGCACTGTATGTCTGTAGTGCTTGAACATATTTTATTATTAGATTTTTTTTTTAACCTTTATTTAACTAGGCAAGTCAGTTAAGAACAAATTCTTATTTACAATGACGGCCTACCCCGGCCAAACCCTCCCCAAACCCGGATGGCGCTGGACCAATTGTACGCCGCCCTATGGGACTCCCGTTCACGGCTAGTTGTGATACAGCCCAGGATCAAACCAGGGTCTGTAGTGATGCCTCTTGCACTTAGATACAGTGCCTTAGACCTCTGCGCCACTCTGGAACCCTACATTGAACATATATCGAGTTGATTTCTGTCGGTCACTCTGTAGAATGATGTCCTTGAACATGCCACTAGAATAAGTATACTAGGAGTATTGGGATTCCCTGGTGGAAACAGTGCTCTACTACTATACAATGTTTTGTCCAGCAAAGCCCAGACGAGCCAGGCCTAGCCCAGGCTGAATACCGGAAATTCCCCTTAGCCCAGTACAATGGATTCCAGATGGGGAAGCCCTGAGCATGAGAGTGGGGTAGTGAGGTCTGGAGACCTGTGTGTATCATGGTGAAATAGAGCAGATCTAATTCATGCAGGGGGAGGGAGGGATGGGAGAATGGAGGAATGGAAGGAGCATAGGAGAAAGAGAGATAGATACTCAGCCCCATGTTGTTGATGTTGTTTATGGTGGCTGATGACGTCTCAAGACAGAGTCTCTGTGTCCATGGTTATGTATAGCTGCTCTCTCTCTCTCTCTCTCTCTCTCTCTCTCTCCCTCTCTCTCTCTCTCTCTCTCTCTCTCTCTCTCTCTCTCTCTCCATATCACCCTTCCTCTCGCTCTCCTCTGCTAACCCCACACTCCCTGGATAGTTTATTAAATACTATGTCTCCACCTGCGTATGAGCTCTCTATCATAGCAAGTATGTTACTATTCCTGTACTGTACAATACTGTTTTATTGGAATTCAATTGTACATAGAAGGCAGTACTTATTAGCCAAAATAAAATGAGACTTTTTAAACTACCACGTACATACACCACCGTTCAAAAGTTTGGGGTCACTTAGAAATGTCCTTGTTTTTGAAAGAAAAGCAAATTTTTTGTCCATTAAAATAACATCAAATTGATCAGAAATACAGTGTAGACATTGTTAATGTAAATGACTATTGTAGCTGGAAATGGCAGATTTTTTATGGAATATCAACATTGGCGTACAGAGGCCCATTATCAGCAACGATCACTCCTGTGTTCCAATGGCACGTTGTGTTAGCTAATCCAAGTTGATCATTTTACAAGGCTAATTGATCATTAGAAAACCCTTTTGCAATTATGTTAGCACAGCTGAAAACTGTTGGCCAGCATCTCGGAGTCACCTCTTCACTGTTGACGTTGAGACTGGTGTTTTGCAGGTACTATTTAATGAAGCTGCCAGTTGAGGACTTGTGAGGCATCTGTTTCTCAAACTAGACACTCTAATGTACTTGTCCCCTTGCTCAGTTATGCACCGGGGCCTCCCACTCCTCTTTCTATTCTGGTTAGAGGCAGTTTGCACTGTTCTGTGAAGGGAGTAGTCCACAGCATTGTACGAGATCTTTAGTTTCTTGGCATTTTCTCACATGGAATAGCCTTCATTTCTCAGAACAAGAATAGACTGACGAGTTTCAGAAGAAAGTTATTTGTTTCTGGCCATTTTGAGCCTGTAATCGAACCCACAAATGCCGATGCTCCAGATACTCAACCAGTCTAAAGAAGGCCAGTTTTATTGCTTCTTTAATCAGGACAACAGTTTTCAGCTGTGCTAACATAATAGCAAAAGGGTTTTCTAATGATCAATTAGCCTTTTAAAATGATAAACTTGGATTAGCTAACACAACGTGTCTTTGGAACACAGGAGTGATCGTTGCTGATAATGGGCCTCTGTATGCGTATGTAGATATTCCATAAAAATCTGCCGTTTCCAGCTACAATAGTCATTTATAACATTAACAATGTCTACACTGTATTTCTGATCAATTTGATGTTATTTTAATGGACAAAAAATGTGCTTTTCTTTCAAAAACAAGGGCATTTCTAAGTGACCCCAAACGTTTGAACGATAGTGAATGTGTAAATCAAGGTTCTTTTTTTGAAGCAATTTCCTCTGGGTATGATGGGATTCAGAAGTATTTGTGGTATTTTGGGTTCTCTCTGGTTCTTTTCAGTGTTTGTGGCGGGGCTGTATTTTGGGTATATTCAATCATCAGGCACTCATCAAGTTAGCCACAATCCCAGACTCCTCTAGGAAGCCCCAACATGTGGCCGCTCCAAAAACCAGCCAATTGATTGGCTAAGAGGGTAGCTAAAAATAGCCCACTGATTGGCTAAGAGGAAAACAGGAAAAATAATGGAAGGTGGGGACAAAAATCTTATATGTTAGGAGAAATGATGATGGAGACCAAACCCAATCTTAACTATGGTTTCAAGCAAAACATTGCCTGCATGAAGGAAGACATGTTCTGTTATGTAATATCCAAGTCACATTCAACAACATCACAAACATTGATGCTTTCTCCTCATGGAGTAATGGCCTCAGCCATCTGATTGTATTGTTTTACAGAATGGGTTGTGGAGACACCATGAGGGGCAAATACCAACATACATGAATACTAAAAGGGACACAGTGTGAGTCAAACCTCTGAGTCTATATGACAGCAACGGAGGATGATGACATATCTGACTAGCCTAATATAGCAAGACACCTGAGCGGAGATCCCACTTCCGTTTTTCAGGGAAATAGAAGTTAGCTTAAAAATACTGTATCCCCGAAAAGCAGAAACTTCTGCTTTATGCCAACACCGCTAAGGGTGTACTCTGACAAACAACCACATATTTCAAACGTGGTATGACTGACTCCAATATCGGTGTGCCATCATAATGATGATTGCACAACCCCATGCTAACATGTTCATGATGAATGCTCATGTTTTGAAAATAAAAGTGTTATTCACTGCTTCTAAAGGTTTAGGGGTGCTCAGTGCTTATGACAGTGTCGCTCATTTCTTACGAAGGTGCATTGTCTTAGGTCAGATAGCGCGGAGAATCATCTGCACTGATGGGTTGAGGGACGAACATTATGTAGGTGTGATGCTACCTTTCAGAAAAACAATGATGCTTATGGTGTTATGTTGTTTATCTGGTTTTAAATCAAACCATTCTGTGTCATTTACATTACAAGAGCTATGCCCTAACTACTTGTTTCAGATGCTGTATATGTCTTCCTGTGTACTAAGTAAATATGGCAGAAGCTCTATGACGTAAACAGCATTCCTGCCTCCATATTATTAGCAGTGTTTGTGTGTGAACTGTACTGTGGGTCAACAGGAAGTGGCACTAAGGGATGGACAGCGGGCGCTGAAACATGCTGTTATTTTCCCATCATCCCCCAGCCTGAGTATAAAAACATGTGGCTATCTAACCCCCCTATGGTGTATCTCCTTGGCACGACTATAAGGACACTAGGTAAATCTATTTAGTTTGGTTTCTGTGTGTGTGTGTGTGTGTGTGTGTGTGTGTGTGTGTGTGTGTGTGTGTGTGTGTGTGTGTGTGTGTGTGTGTGTGTGTGTGTGTGTGTGTGTGTGTGTGTGTGTGTGTGTGTGTGTGTGTGTTCGTGTATTGGGAGAAGGGGCCAACCCCACTTTTCAATTGACCCTATTTGGAAATCTTGCCTGAATCTTGCCTCTCCCTATTTTCTCCCAGTATTTTTATTTTATTTTATTTTATTGAACCTTTATTTAACTAGGCACGTCAGTTCAGGACAAATTCTTATTTACAATGATGGCCTACCAAATGGCAAAAGGCCTTCTGCGGGGACGGGGGCTGGGATTAAAAATGTCAAATTAAATAAAAATATAGAACAAAAGAACACATAACGACAAGAAAGTATCAGTAGCCTACACAACAAAGGGCCAGTGCACCTTCCTTTGCCCTCTCTCCCTGCTGTTACATAAACCTCCCCTTCAAAACCTAACACATAGCTAACTAAGTGGGAAATACAATCAGCGGTATGTCCTCCCACTACACAACCAGTACAGGTTGTCACTGGAGAGAGAGAGAGAGAGAGAGAGAGAGGCAGAGAGGGAGAGGGTTGGAGAGAGAGAGAGAGAGAGAGAGAGAGAGGCAGAGAGGGAGAGGGTTGGAGAGAGAGAGAGAGAGAGAGAGAGAGAGATTGAATTGAATTGAATTGAGAAAGAGAGAGAAAGGCAGAAAGGAGATCAGCTGGGATGCTTCCTTCCTCAACTAAATTAATTTTAAATGCTGAGGCTCTGTGGCTGAAGCTAGCCTGTGGGTAGGAGTTAGCGTGGCTTAGCGTAACTAAGAGCTATAACCTCCACCAGTCTCCTCTTCCCTCTCCACAACATCCCCTCAGGGACTCTGGCTGCTGCCACTACATGAAAGCAACCTCTGGTCAAGCATAAATGTCAGAGGAACATTGTGGAAAATGTGTTACAGGGGTGGAAAGGTGGAGTTCTGTGGTTTTAAATGTTGAGAAATTTTGTTTGTTTCTGAATGACATTTACCCAAGAGGGAACATGTGCTGCATGAAGTACTGTAAGACTGTTGTTTGTAGATACGTGGTAGATACACATTGATCAGGGCTAGAATAATTTAACGAACAGCAGATTGTCTTTGAATAGCCTTTGTCAAAAGGTGAGAAGCCCAGGGATGGCATTTTAAAATGTAGTCATTTAGCAGACGCTCTTATTCAGAGCGACTAGGGTGAAGTGCCTTGCTCAAGGGCACAGACTAATTGTATTTTCTTACCTAGTCAGCTCTTGGATTTGAACCAGCAACCTTTTGGTTACTGGCCCAATGCTCTTAGCCGCTAGGCTACTTGCCACCCAATTCTAGGGTAAAATATTGTAGTAATCTCCTACCCTCAGCCAGGTTGATTGTTTCTCAAAACTCTATTGCATTCACAAGACTAGGTCATAAAAAGAAGGATTAGGTTAGAAAATACTGAATTACATCACATACCACATGGACTGACATATTTTCATAAAAGAGGAGTTTGCCTTGCATCCTGGGAAACAAGAGGATTAAGTTCTACTATAATACAGGCCTTTGATTGTTTTGTTGCTTCCATTATGTAACCTTGTTTCAATTGATTTGTTTCTTCCATCATGTAACATAGTTTCATGGGCCTTCGGATGACAAAGAAGGTACATTATTGGACTACAGAGGCTGCTGGAGAACATTGTGGAGAGACGGTGCAGTACAGTTTTTGTAACGGGCGTCGTATAGAGGGGACCAAGGTGCGGCGTGTTGAGTGCTCATGATTATTCTTTAATGAAAACTAAACACTTTTACCAAAGAAACAAAACGACAGCAAACAGTTCCGTCAGGCAACAGACAACAAAACGGAAAACAACTACCCACAAAACACAATAGAAAAAACCCCAACTTAAATATGATCTCCAATTAGAGACAACACGAACCAGCTGCCTCTAATTGGAGATCATCCCAAAACTCCAACATAGAAATAGAAAAACAAGAACTAAACATAGAAACAAAAAACATAGAATGCCCACCCATATCACACCCTGACCTAACTAAACAGAGAAAAAACAGCTCTCTTAGGTCAGAGCATGACAGTTTTACACAATATAGCCTATAGTGTTCCTGAGACTTTGTTTGAAACAACCATACAGTATACTATATGTCAGATCAGAGTAGATACAACACTGTTTACACACCAACACAGTTCTGTTTTTTTTGACAGAGACGATGTATGGTGGTGACTAAAGCTATGTATGGTAGCTGAAGGCTTCCCACTGGGTACATACAGTGGGGGGAAAAAGTATTTGATCCTCTGCTGATTTTGTAAGTTTGCCCACTTACAAAGAAATTATCAGTCTTTAATTTTAATGGTAGGTCTATCTGAACAGTGAGAGACAGAATAACAACAAAAAAATCCAGAAAAACGCATGTCAAAAATGTTATAAAATGATTTGCATTTTAATGAGGGAAATAAGTATTTGACCCCTCTGCAAAACATGACTTAGTACTTGGTGGCAAAACCCTTGTTGGCAATCACAGAGGTCAGACGTTTCTTGTAGTTGGCCACCAGGTTTGCACACATCTCAGGAGGGATTTTGTCCCACTCCTCTTTGCAGATCTTCTCCAAGTCATTAAGGTTTCGAGGCTGACGTTTGGCAACTCGAACCTTCACCTCCCTCCACAGATTTTCTATGGGATTAACGTCTGGAGACTGGCTAGGCCACTCCAGGGCCTTAATGTGCTTATTCTTGAGCCACTCCTTTGTTGCCTTGGCCGTGTGTTTTGGGTCATTGTCATGCTGGAATACCCATCCACGACCCATTTTCAATGCCCTGGCTGAGGGAAGGATGTTCTCACCCAAGATTTGACGGTACATGGCCCCGTCCATCGTCCCTTTGATGCGGTGAAGTTGTCCTGTCCCTTTAGCAGAAAAACACCCCTAAAGCATAATGTTTACACCTCCATGTTTGACGGTGGAGATGGTGTTCTTGGGGTCATAGGCAGCATTCTTCCTCCTCCAAATACGGCGAGTTGAGTTGATGCCAAATAGCTCCATTTTGGTCTCATCTGACCACAACACTTTCACCAGTTGTCCTCTGAATCATTCAGATGTTCATTGGCAAACTTCAGACAGGCATGTATATGTATTCTTGAGCAGGGGGACCTTGCGGGCGCTGCAGGATTTCAGTCCTTCACGGCGTAGTGTGTTACCAATTGTTTTCTTGGTGACTATGGTCCCAGCTGCCTTGAGATCACTGACAAGATCCTCCCGTGTAGTTCTGGGCTGATTCCTCACCGTTCTCATGATCATTGCAACCCCACGAAGTGAGATCTTGCATGGAGCCCCAGGCCGAGGGATATTGACAGTTCTTTTGTGTTTCTTCCATTTGCAAATAATAGCACCAAATGTTGTCACCTTCTCACCAAGCTGCTTGGCGATGGTCTTGTAGCCCATTCCAGCCTAGTGTAGGTCCACAATCTTGTCCCTGACATCCTTGGAGAGCTCTTTGGTCTTGGCCATGGTGGAGAGTTTGGAATCTGATTGATTGATTGCTTCTGTGGACAGGTGTCTTTTTTACAGGTAACAAGCTGCGGTTAGGAGCACTCCCTTTAAGAGTGTGCTCCTAATCTCAGCTCGTAACCTTTATAAAAGACACCTGGGAGCCAGAAATGTTTCTGATTGAGAGGGGGTCAAATACTTATTTCCCTCGTTAAAATGCAAATCAATTTATAACATTTTTGACATGCGTTTTTCTGGATATTTTTGTTGTTATTCTGTCTCTGTCTCTCACTGTACGTCAATTCAACATCTATTCCACGTTAGTTCAACATTAATTTCATTGAAATGACCTGGAAACAACGTTGATTCAACCAGTGTGTGCCCAGTGGGTTGTCGTCATTCTCAGTCGTTGCACTTGGTAAACAACAAGATTTAGTAAATGACAAACAGAAAAAGTCATTTCCAACTTAGAGCAGGCAAACAGCTGGACATGATCTGACCGAAACTGGTATCAAACATCCATCCCCCCAAGCACACACACACACACACACACACACACACACACACACACACACACACACACACACACACACACACACACACACACACACACACACACACACACACACACACACACACACACACACACACACACACACACTTCTCTGTCAGTGAAGAGATGTGGTTTGAGTTCTTTCTGAGTTTTGTTTGTCACTTCCAGATGGCAGATGAGGCAACTATTTGGGTCAGTGATGTTTCACATTTGCTTTAATCCGAAAAAGGCAAATTACATCAACACTTGTGGGAGCTCTGAAGGAAGGGGAGGTCTTACAGTGAACTGAATCACACAAGCAAACTCTCACAATCACTTTTAACACACTTTCAACATAATATATTTTCACAAAAGGTGCTCCTGGAATGGGCCTAGTCACTTAACTAAAGTTTTGACTGTATATCTGTGAAACTGTGTACGAAATAGATGAGGGATTTTTAGCAGGCGCTACATTTTGCTACATCTTTTCTTTAAATCAAGCAACATGTTATATACTGTAAGATTATATTTAATCTCCCTCCTTCAATTTAAATTATATTTAAAAGTCTTTGTCGGCATAAAGTTACTGTTTACCAGTACAATCCCTGGACACTACTTTACTGAGGGGCGGAGGTCAGCAGCTGTGTACACAATGACAGCACTGGTCACGTCTTATAACAATTAAGGAAATGGCTGTTGTTATGAATTAACCATTATCATCAGGGTATGGCTATCCTCTTCTTTATAGTTTATTTACTATTGACAGAGCTTGGCTTTTCTATTTACAGCAATGTGCAACTTTATTGTGCATTTGTATTTGTATTTATTATGGATACCCATTAGCACTCTTCCTGGGGTTAAGGCAGCTATACAATTTTAAAAACATTACAATACATTCATAATAGATTTCACAACACATTAAGTGTGTGCCCTCAGGCCCCTACCACACAAAAGCCATGTGCATGTGTGTTACATTCACATTTTAGTCATTTAGCAGACGCTCTTATCCAGAGCGACTTACAGTAGTGAATGCATACATTTCATACATTTTTTTCTGTGCTGGCCCCCAGTGGGAATCGAACCCACAACCCTGGCGTTGCAAACACCATGCTCTACCAACTGAGCTACAGGGAAGGCTATCATGTGTGTGAAGTTATCATGTGTGTGTACGCATGTGTCTGTGCCTATGTTTGTGTTGCTTCACAGTTCCGCTGTTCCATCTGTTTTTTAAATCTGATTCTACTGCTTGCATCACTTACCTGATGTGGAATAGAGTTCCATGTAGTCATGACTTTATGTAGTACTGTGAGCCTCCCTTAGTCTGTTCTGGACTTAGGGACTGTGAAGAGACCTCTGGTAGCATGTCTTGTGTGGTATGCATGGGTGTTTGATCTGTGTGCTAGTCATTTAAACGGACAGCTTTCAACATGTCAAAACCTCTCAAAAATACAAGTAGTGATGAAGTCAATCTCTCCTCCACATTGAGCCAGGAAAGATTGACATGCATATTATTAATGTTAGCTCTCTGTGTACATCCAAGGGCCAGCCGTGCTGCCCTGTTCTGAGCCAATTGCAATTTTCCTAAGTACCTCTTTGTGGCACCTGACCTCACGACTGAACAATAGTCCAGGTGCGACAAAACTAGAGCCTGTGGGACCTGTCTCGTTGATAGTGCTGTTAAGAAGGTAGAGCAGCGCTTTATTATGGACATACTTCTCCCCATCTTAGCTACAGTTGTATCAATATGTTTGACCATGACAGTTTACAATCCAGGGATGCTCCAAGCAGTTTAGTCACCTCAACTTGCTCAATTTCCACATTATTTATTACAAGATTTAGTTGAGGTTTAGGGTTTAGTGAATGATTTGTCTCAAATACAATGCTTTTAGTTTTTGAAATATATAGTACTAATTTATTCTTTGCCACCCATTCTGAAACTAACTGCAGCTCTTTGTTAAGTGTTGCAGTCATTTACGTTACTGTAGTAGCTGACGTGTATAGTGTTGAGTCATCCGCATACATATACACACTGGCTTGACTCATGTCATTAGTAAAGATTGAAAAAAGTAAGGGGCCTAGAGAGCTGCCCTGGGGAATTCCTGATTCTACCTGGATTAGGTTGGAGAGGCTTCCATTAAAGAACACCCTCTGTGTTCTGCTATACAGGTAACTCTTCATCTACAATATAGCATAATAAATGTTTTTCCAGCAGCAGACTATGATCGACAATGTCAAAAGCTGCACTGAAGTCTAACAAAACAGCACCCACAATATTTTTATCATCAATTTCTCTCAGCCAATCATCAGTCATTTGTATAAGTGCTGTGCTTGTTGAATGTCGTGCTGAAAGCATGCTGTTGAATAAGCGTGCTGAAAGTCTGTTGTCAATTTGTTTACTGTAAAATAGCATTGTATTTAGTCAAACACAATTTTTTCCAAAACTTTGCTAAGGGTTTGTAACAGGCTGATTGGTCAGCTACTTGAGCCAGTAAAGGGGGCTTCACTATTCTTAGGTAGCGGAATTACTTTTGCTTCCCTCCAGGCCTGAGGGCACACACTTTCTAGAAGGCTTAAATTGAAGATATGGCAAATATTGATAACCCATTTAGCTGAATGCGTGGGGTCAAAATAAAAGCCCACCTAGCTTAGACTGCAAGAGAACACCTTTGAATTCCTGAAGTTATGTAGACAAGGTTGAACTGGTTCAAACAGAAAGTGTGTGTGTGTGTATGTGTTTGTGTGTGTGTGTGCGTGCGTGTATGTGTGTGTGAGTGTGGGTGTGTGGTCAGCGCTCTATGTAGTTCCTACAACAAACGGTCTCCCCTGCCTCCTCTAACCTTAGCACAAAGTGTCATGCAATGGTCTGACACCCATCTAAGGTGTAACTTATGCAAGGAATTATGTAAGGTAAATCTATAGCAAACCCTAAACGCCTAGCACAGTCCATAGCACATCTTATCTCTCTAACTAGCTGACACACACACAAACACACACACACACACACACACACACACACACACACACACACACACACACACACAGAGGTCTAGTTCAGGTTCAACACAGTGTGACGTACACACTGATGAACGTATAGCCCTGTACACATAATTTCTAGATTAACTTCAAAACATGAGCTCCATCTCCCCCCTCTCTCCCCCCCCCACTCTCTCCCTTTCTTCTTCCCTTTTCTCTCTCTCTCCCCTTCTCTCCCGATTCAACCTGCACTAATTTCACACTCCTACTTCTTCTCATACGTCTCCCCTCATACAGCTCATTTTTAAAGTTCATCTAGAAATGATGTGCACAGGGATATCGAGTGTGTCATGTTTACTGCACTCTGGGTTGAACCTAAACTAAACTGGACTTTGTGTGTGTGCTTTTGTGTGTGTGCTTTTGTGTGTGTGTGTGTGTGTGTGTGTGTGTGTGTGTGTGTGTGTGTGTGTGTGTGTGTGTGTGTGTGTGTGTGTGTGTGTGTGTGTGTGTGTGTGTGTGTGTGTGTGTGTGTGTGTGTGTGTGTGTGTGTGTGTGTGAGGGAATGCACGATGGCTCTCCTTAAGCGATTGAGTAATCCTGTATGGCACACACACGTTGCTGCAGGGCTGAGGAGGCTCCATATGTCTTTATTAAGGCTGCTTCACAGGCTGTCAGTGTTCATTAACACACACACTCACACACGTCCAGTCTTTCTCAAACACCACCAATGCTGCTTTCCAACCTGTGTGTCTTCTTCCCTCTTATTTCCGCTTTATTCACATTTTACACTTCTCCCACCTCTGTCAACCTGACATGTCATCCCTCTTTCACCTCTCCTCTATTCCCTCTTTCATCACACCTATTTTCAGGCTTTAGTCTTTCACTCCACAGTTGCAATGCTTGATCATGTTTTTAAGTGCCCTTAGTCAATAGTGTCAGTTCATCTGTTTAAAGACAAAGTTAATGCAACTGTGGCCATTGGTTTTCAGGGACCTGTCACCAACAAGCACACTTCAGCAACAGGCTTGCATGGCTTATGTGTTTTGGCATCACAAATGTAGACAGACCAGTACAGAATTTTCTTCTTTAGTAAACACCAATGGAACATATTTTTTAGGACAACAGGAGTCTTATGTGCTACTTCGGCAGACCTGGTTGAAACCGTAACCATACTGCAACTTTGCTAAACCAAAAACAATTGTGTGGTCAAAAAAGCAAGCAAAATCCAAACTGATAAATTGAGTCCCGTTATGAAGGAGTAGGCCAACTGTACATGTGTCCTCCCCGTTGGTCTGGGAAAGCTTGGAGCATCGATGCTGCATTGGCAGAGCACTGCGCTGAGGGGGAGGATGACAAAACATTCTGGAGACGGAATGGTTTAAGATCCCTCCCAATGTGTTCTACAATCTCATAAAACATTTTAGAAAAATGCTCAGTGTCGTTATTCTCCGGGGGGATAATTGTATTAGTATAAAATAATATAATTTCCCCATCTGTTTAGCATACAATATGGCTCAGTACTGGTGTTTTTAGTTCATCTTTATCAAGGGTGACAATAATGTTGGACCTGGCTATAACTGCTTTCTGTTATACATATAAAAAAATGACCATCTCTACATAACAGGCATGGAATGCACGTGTGTCACACAACTGTAATGATGAGCTTTGACCAGGTATCTTCTTCACATAGTATTTGAACAATTTGAAAAATAATTCAAATTCCCTGTGTGGAATAGTAATTAACTGAATTCTCAACTGTAGTACTACTGTCACGGTTGTCGTCTGGAATGGAGGACCAAAACGCAGCAGGAATGTGGATGCTCATCTTGATATTTATTGAAACCAAGAAAACACCAAAATAACAAATGACGAAGAACTCACGAACAACCAAACAGTCTTGTCAGGCTCACACACGCAAAACAAGAGACAATCTCCCACAAACACTAAACCAAACACATACCCAAATATAGGACTCTCAATCAGAGGCAACGAGAAAACACCTGCCTCCCATTGAGAGTCCAACCCCCCATTAACCTAAACATAGAAATACAACTCACTAGACTAAACATAGAAATACATTAACAAGGAACAGTGCCCAAAAACCCCGGAATACCTAAATCAAATACCCTTCTACAAAAAACACCACCCCGAACCACATAAAACAAATACCCTCTGCCACGTCCTGACCAAACTACAATAACAAATAGCCCTTATACTGGTCAGGACGTGACAACTACACTGAACACCCACTATCCAGAGTATGACAGACATCTTTATGTATGCATCATCACTATGCGTCCGTGGCACATTCACCATAATTATATATTTTTTAAAGTGGGTTGCCATTCCTCCTCATATTTCCAATGCATGATGTTAATATTTTCACCATCCTGTATAAAGCTCTGGAAACGGTCAAGCTAGGTCAACAGCGTTTCTGTGTGAGGGTTTTTCTCCTCAGCACATTCAGAGGGAATTTCCACAGAGACTGATAAAAAATTATTTTGGAAATGGTACCATGTGAGAAGCCTGTTACAGGGAGACAGACCACCATGGCATTGTCCGTTTTAGTTAAAGATTGAAGTCTACTCTTACACAATCTTAATCAGTTAATGCCTCATTGTTCCTGACATTGACTGGGCTGTTCAGCTCTGAGGGAGGTTGATGTTTTGGATGTGGTCCTGGTTCCAGCACCAGTCATCCTGGTTAATCAAATCAAAGTTTATTTGTCACGTGTGCCGAATACAACAGGTGTAGACCTTACAGTGAAATGCTTACTTACAGGCTCTAGCCAATAGTGTAAAAAAGGTATTAGGTGAACAATAGGTAAGTAAAGAAATAAAACAACAGTAAAAAGACAGGCTATATACAGTAGCGAGGCTATAGAAGTAGCGAGGCTACATACAGACACCGTTTAGTCAGGCTGATTGAGGTAGTATGTACATGTAGATATGGTTAAAGTGACTATGCATATATGATGAACAGAGAGTAGCAGTAGCGTAAAAGAGGGGTTGGCAGGTGGTGGTTGGCGGGACACAATGCGGATAGCCCGGCTAGCCAATGTGCGGGAGCACTGGTTGGTTGGCCCAATTGGGGTAGTATGTACATGAATGTATAGTTAAAGTGACTATGCATATATGATAAACAGAGAGTAGCATCAGCGTAAAAGAGGGGTTGGGGGGGCACACAATGCAAATAGTCCGGGTAGCCATTTGATTACCTGTTCAGGAGTCTTATGTTTTGGGGGTAAAAACTGTTGAGAAGCCTTTTTGTCCTAGACTTGGCACTCTGGTACCGCTTGCCATGCGGTAGTAGAGAGAACAGTCTATGATAGGGTGGATGGGGTCTTTGACAATTGTTAGGGCCTTCCTCTGACACCGCCTGGTGTAGAGGTCCTGGATGGCAGGAAGCTTGGCCCCAGTGATGTACTGGGCCAAACGCACTACCCTCTGTAATGCCTTGCGGTCAGAGGCCGAGGAATTGTCGTACCAGGCAGTGATGCAACCAGTCAGGATGCTCTCGATGTTGCAGCTGTAGAACCTTTTGAGGATCTCAGGACCCATGCCAAATCTTTTTAGTTTCCTGAGGAGGAATAGGCTTTGTTGTGCCCTCTTCACAACTGTCTTGGTGTGTTTGGACCATCCTAGTTTGTTGTTGAACTTGAAGCTCTCAACAAATTGGAGTGGGTCTAGGGTTTCTGGGATAATGGTGTTAATGTGAGCCATTACCAACCTTTCAAAGCACTTCATGGCTACGGACGTGAGTGCTACAGGTCTGTAGTCATTTAGGCAGGTTGCCTTTGTGTTCTTGGGCACAGGGACCATGGTGGTCTGCTTGAAACATGTTGGTATTACGACTCAATCAGGGACATGTTGAAAATATCAGTGAAGACACCTGCCAGTTGGTCAGCACATGCCCGGAGCACACGTCCTGGTAATCCGTCTGGCCCCGCATCCTTGTGAATGTTGACCTGTTTAAAGGTCTTACTCACGTCAACTATGGAGACCGTGATCACACAGTCGTCTGGAACAGCTGATGCTCTCATGCATGCCTCAGTGTTGCTTGCCTCGAAGCGAGCATAGAAGTGATTTAGCTTGTCTTGTAGGCTCATGTCACTGGGCAGCTCGCGGCTGTGCTTCCCTTTGTAGTCTGTAATAGTTTGCAAGCCCTGCCACATAAGATGAGCGTCAGAGCCGGTGTAGTATGATTCAATCTTACCCATGTATTGACGCTTTGCCTGTTTGATGGTTTGTCGCAGGGCATAGCAGGATTTCTTGTAAGCGTCTGAGTTAGAGTCCCGCACCTTGGTCCACTAACCAGGCCCGAACATGAGGCCTGAATCAGGAATATCAGCTTCACAGACATCCATGTCAAATTCGGTTCCCCTTCGTTAATTCTGTTAAAGTTTCTCCACCATCTGCACGTGATGCCGCGGAGCTGAGCAGACGTTGACAAACCAAGCTCTTCAAAGTTATTCTATTATTACCTAAATAATAACGTTGAAACAATATTCTAACATCGGCTGATAAATTGTCAAGTACTTACCTTCCTAAAGCGCCATGGACCTCCGACCAAGAGGCAAGAAGGATGACCAAAACGTCGTTGATTCCCAAGATAACGATAACGCCACAGCTAGCAAGATTAGCATTAGCCCTCATAACTCAGATGACAGTTCCAGACTTTTGCTCTCGGCAGCCTCGCATGCTGGCTACTCTCCTCCGGGAAATTCAGGATGGTAACAAAGGTCTTTCTATGAAAATTGACAAGAAATCGGCTAAACTCCATTCTTCCATTGATGACCTGAAATCCTCCTTGAATGATCTCCTTTTGAGAACGACTGAGGCCGAGTTGCGCATTAGCACAGTTGAAGATACCACCGCTCGACATGACCAGGTTCTGATACAACTGCAGAAGGACAACTCCTACCTCAAAAACAAAGTAGACCAGATGGAGAACCAGAGCAGACGTAGTAATATCCGTGTGGTGGGATTGAAAGAGGACAGCGAGGGCCGTGACCCGGTCCGTTTCTTCACTCAATGGATCCCGGATGTCCTAGGCATAATCAACTTCACCAAGGCGCTGGAAATCGAACGCACCCACAGAACATCAGCGCCGAAACCCCGGCCAGATGAGCCCCCACGGGCCGTCCTGGTCAGGTTCCTCTGTTTCCAAGACAGAGAGAAGATACTGCAACTCGCAAGAGCCAAAGGGGACATCACCATCGATGGCAAGAGGGTCAGCCTTTTCCCGGATATGAGTGCCGATCTCGCCAGACGTCGCAAGCAGTTCAGACTTGCCGCCAAAGCACTGAAGGAGAAAAACAGCACCGGCTACCTCATCCACCCAGCGCGGATGAAAGTTCAGTACAAAGGCCGAAGCCATATCTTCAACACACCTGGAGAAGTGTTCACTTTTCTCAAAGAACTGAACCGCGTCTGAAAAATGGTCTCTCTGGGGGATAAGATCCAGTTTGTTTGTTTTCTCTTATCTGGACTGAACTGCTGATATCTTCTTGGAATTTGGATCCGTTTACCCCGCTATCCAGTCGCTATTATTGATTTGTACATTTTCAACTAACCGTTTTTTCCCCGGGGTGAGTTCTATTACATTTACAGGAGAGTATATTTTGGTTAAGTCAATATCCACTGGGTGAGGCAAATAAGTGGGCTTAGGCCCACTGCTTTCCCCCCATTTATGTTTCTCCTCTCCAGTAAAGAGACTCAAGCAGCCCTTACCGTGAGCAGTAAATATTCAGCCATAAATGTCTATTCACAACGTTTGTTTTCAATTTAGAGAGCTCGCAGGTTTTAGTTTACGCCAAGGTTTAGCTAGTAAGAGCAAGATGGAAAGCGAGCAGCAACGTATCTCTACAAGTGGATTCATGTTTGATTGTTGGGATTGTTGTTTTAGTCTGACAATCGGGGTGGGTGGGATTTTTTTTCCTTTTTTTCCCATGTTTATTGTTGTTTCCTTCCTAAAGAGACACACAGGTCACTTCTGCCTTCAAACCAAAGTTGAAACATTTCCTTACTATTTACATATGAGAGATTTCCATTCGGTTACATATTTGAAACCCAACCTATGCTCAATCCACTAAAATATGTCACATTCAACGTAAAAGGTCTTAACAGCCCAATTAAAAGGAAAAGAGTCTATACATACCTTAAGAAATTAAAGGCTGACATTGTGTTTCTACAAGAAACACATCTTACTGCCAGCGAACACAAGAAATTGAAGAGGGAATGGGTAGGACAAGTTTTTGCGTCCTCTTTTAACTCCAAAGCAAGAGGAACTGCAATTTTGATAAGTAGACACATCCCCTTCTGCGTCAACAACACCATCTCTGATCCCTCGGGCAGGTTTGTTTTGGTGCAGGGGCATATGTTTTCAGAGTCTTGGACCCTGTTGAATATTTATGCTCCTAACTTCGATGACCATATGTTTATATAGAATGTTTTCCTTCAGGTCGCTCAGGCACCACCAGGATGCTACTGGTTGGAGGAGATTTAAATTTTTGTTTAGATACAGTTCTTGATAGGTCCTCTGATAAACCTTCACTTCTTACCAAAGCCGGCAAGCTCACCATGTCATTCATGAAAGAGCTTAACTTACTAGACATCTGGAGACAGTTGCACCCACAGGATAGGGACTACTCTTTTTATTCACATCCACACAAGACACATACATGCATAGATAACTTTTTACTATCGACCCAACTGTTTCATAGAGTGTTAGATATCGAGTATCTCCCCAGATTGCTTAGTGACCATTCTCCTCTGGTATTATCAATCTCCATTCCTACCAAGGTTAATGGAGCATATAGATGGAGACTAAATTCTACACTCCTAAAGCAACCTGAATTTTGTGCATTTATCAAAGAGCAGATCAATATTTTTACTTTGACAAACAAACCCTCCGCTCCTGACAGTTTCATTCTTTGAGATACATTGAAAGCCTATCTGAGGGGACAGATCATTTCCTATACTAAAAGGTTGAAGAGAAAACACTGTGCGGAACTGAATGTCCTTGAATCTGAAATCTCTGAGCTAGAGAAAACCTACCAAAGAGGCCTGACTAAAGATCTATACAGGCTTTTGGTAAATAAAAAACTGAAATATAATATTCTGAACACATATCAAGCTGAGAGGGCCATCACGAAATCAAAACAGCGTTATTACGAGCTTGGAGAGAAAGCTCACAAAGTATTGGCATGGCAACTGAAAGCAGAGGAAAGTAAGACGGAACCTACACTGTTACATTGATGCTGTTGACCCGGATCATTGGTTGCTGCGGAAAAGGAGGTCAAAAGGGGGGTGAGTGTAACCGATGTGAAATGGCTAGTTAGTTAGCGGTGGTGCGCGCTAATAGGGTTTCAATCGGTGACGTCACTTGCTCTGAGACTTGAAGTAGGGTTTTCTCTTGCGTTGCAAGGGCCGCGGCTTTTGTGGCGTGATGGGTAACGATGCTTCCGTGGGTGTCAGTTGTTGATGTGTGCAAGGGTCCCTGGTTCGAGCCCGGGTTGGGGCGAAGAGAGGGACGGAACCTACACTGTTACACATACATGGCTTTGAGGTGGGCCCCCAGACCCATAAGTTATCACTCTTTGCCGATGACCTTAACGTATTTCAAAAAACCCAGAACACTCCCTCTCTCACTTGCAGATCCTACTACAGTGTTATAGTTCTTTCTCTGGATATAAGGTTAATTTTGATAAAAGCGAAATCTTACCGTTGTCTGTCTGACCATCATACCATCAAGCACAAGTTTCCTTTTAGATGGTCGCCTCTGGGCTTCACATATTTGGGCATAATGGTGGATGGTAACCTGAACAACCTCTATAAACTCAATCTGGCCAGCTTGTTGCAAAAGGTGGAGGGTGACCTGTGTAAGTGGATGGACTTGCCCCTCACTCTACTGGGTAGAATCAATGTGATTAAAATGAATGCCCTGCCCAGGTTTCTATATTTGTTTCAATCTTTCCCTATCCCTGTGCCCGCAGCATTCTTTTCCTCTCTCGACAAGCTGACCAGACGGTTTATCTGGCATGGCAAAACCCAGAGGGTTAGCCTGGACAAACTGACCCTTGATTACGGTCAAGGGGGCTTAAACCTCCCCAATTTTACAATGTACTACTGGGCTGCACAGTCTAGGTGTCTGGCTCAGAGGTTTGACAATGGTCCCTCTCCCTCATGGTTGAACATTGAAAAGCTTGAGGTAAATGATGACACGGGGGCAGAATTGTTTTACAAATGGGACAGAAAATCTATAAAAACCATCACAGACAACCCTTTAATCATACATTCTGTCCTGGCATGGTGCAAACTGCATGAGCTGTTCAGACGTCAGACGAGATTTTACAGAATTTGGCAACCTTTTATTGATTATATGGAGAATCTCTCCCCACATCACATTGATTGAATCTCTAGATAATTCTTATATAATGTTTCACACGTAATGTATAATATGTAGCTTACGGCAGCTTACGATCCAATGTCTCATTATTATTATTTTTATTTTACTCTTTATTATGACTTTTATGTATTATGTATGGTTGTATATATAATTATAAAAAATAAAAAAATTGTTACGCTCGTCTGTTACTGTCACTTTGTCCTATTGTTGTCTAATATCTTTTCACTTTTGTTTTGAATGTGCTTAATTGGAAAATGCAAAAATAAAATATATATAACAAAAAAAAAACGTTTCTCCACCATCAATTGACCTCATCACCTTAACAAGCTCTTATCTAACTTCAAACGTATCTAACTCCCTCCCTCTTACAGTACACATACTGTACTTCTAACATCCCTTTATTTTCATTTAGAGCTAAAGTTAACCAGGAAGAGGAAAACATCAGCTTGACGTTGAAACGTCAGTCACCTGTTCTCATCCTGTACAATGGATTAAAGTGAGCTAAAATAAATAAATCTATGCCTTTTTTGTTGAGTACTCCAACCCTTCTCTAGTTCTTTTGGAAGTTTTTCTTGGTAAACCCTTCTCATGATTTTTCTCATTGTTGTTGAGCACCCCTCCTTTCCTTTGAACCCTTTAACCATTAAACACCCATTTGAGCCATGGTAAGAAGATTAGTGCCTATTGTGTGTGTGCCGATCGGGTATGTCGTACTTCCCAGCTATCAACAGTCAGGGCTATACTTCTGACAGTGTATATATATATTTTTTTTTATTGGGGGGGTTGATCATCTTTCCATCAATCCTGACAAGTCTCCCTGCCACTGAATAACATCCTCACAATATGATGCTGCCACCACCATGCCTCCTCATAGGGGTGGTGCCAGGTTTCCTCCAGATGTGACACTTGGCATTCAGGCCAAAGAGTTCAATATTCTTTCTCATGGTCTTTAGATGCCTTTTGGAAAAATCCAAGCGGGCTGTCATGTGCCTTTTACTGAGGAGTGGCTTCCCGAGCTCTGTCAGAGAGACCATCAGGTTCTTGGTCACCTTCCTGACCAAGGCCCTTCTTCCCCGATTGCTCAGTTTGGCCAGGCGGACAGCTCTAGGAAGAGTCTTGGTGGTTCCAAACTTCTTCCATTTAAGAATGATGGAGGCCACTATGTTCTTGGGGACCTTGAATGCTGTAGAAATGTTTTGGTACCCTTTCCCAGATCTGTGCCTCGACACGATCCTGTCTCGGAGCTCTACGCACAATTCCTTTGACCTAATGCCTTGTTTTTTGCTCTGACACGCACTGTTAACTGTGGGACCTTTTATAGACAGGTGTGTGCTTTTCCAAATCATGTCCAATCAATTGAATACCACAGGTGGACCCCAATCTAGTTGTAGAAACATCTCAACGATGATCAATGGAAACAGGATGCACCTGAGCTCAATTTCAAGTCTCATAGCAAATGGTCTGAACACTTATGTAAATAAGGTATTTCAGAAAAAAATGGATAAAACCTGTTTTCGCTTTGTCATTATGTGTAGATTGCTGATGAATTTGTTTTATTTAATCCATTCTAGAATAAGGCTGTAACGTAACAAAATGTGGAAAAAGTCAAGAGGTCTGAATACTTTACGAAGGTACTGTATATATGGTTTTAAATATATATATATCTTTTTTAAATTTTCCTTCTTAATTATTTTCCCCTAAACCTACCACCCCTCCCCTAATTGGAGTAAACAAATTAAATATATTTCCTTCTTTATTATTTTCCCCTAACCCTACCACCCCTCCCCTAATTGCAGTAAACTAACGGACAACAAAACTCTACAAGAGTGTGCAAAGCTGTCATCAAGGCAAAGGGTGGCTACCTTGAAGAATCTCAAATATAAAATATTTTTGATTTGTTTAACAATTTTTTGGTTACTACATGATTCCATATGTGTTATTTCATAGTTTTGAAGTCTTCACTATTATTCTACAATGTAGAAAATAGTAAAAATAAAGAAAAATCCTTGAATGACTAGGTGTGTCCAAACTTTTGACTGGTACTGTACATTTAAAAACTCTTGCATATCTTAATTCTTTCCCACAATTGCCGAATAATACGCATAATAATATAAGCACCTCTAGGAAGGATTGTTACCCATAACAACGGCCAGTAGTAGGAATTCTACATTTTTGTCAACAGATGTGGGATGCATACACTCACTCACCCCACCCACCTCTGCCCATCTCTCCCCTTCATGTATTGTCCAATCTTTTATCGATTTATAAATACTATACATAAAAAATAGAATACAAATTATTTTTCAACATTCCCTAACTACAGGACCTAATAAACTGGTCCCGTATAGTGTATTTATAGTTTCTTTATTAATGGTTGTATTTCATTATTTCTGTAACGATTGTCGTACGGAGTAGACCAAGGCGCAGCAGGTTGAGTGCTCATTTTAACTTTTATTGAACACTTGCCGGTCCGGTCCGCCTTGGCTGCCTCTATCTCCTCCGGTGGGCGACGGTATTCACCAGCCTGGTGCCATGGTCCAGCCCCGTCCAGAATTTTCTCCCATGTCCATGATTCCTTGTAGTCCACATAGTTCCTCTGCTGCGCCTTCCCCCGCTGCTTGGTCTGTTGTTGGTGGGAAGTTCTGTAACGAGTGTCGTACGGAGTAGACCAAGGCGCAGTGGGTTGCGTGCTCATTTGAACTTTTATTGAACACTTAACAAAACAAGAAAACGAACAAACGCACAGTATTGCAGGCTACACACACAGCTATGCAAAAACAACTTCCCACAAACGACAGGTGAAAAAGGGCTACCTAAGTATGACTCCCAATCAGCAACAACGATGTACAGCTGTTCCTGATTGAGAGCCATACCAGGCCAACACAAAGAAATATACAACATAGAAAAACCATAGAAATACAAAACATAGAACAAAACCCCAAAACCCAGACCACACAAAACAAACACACCCCTGCCACGCCCTGACCAAACTACAATGACAAATAACCCCTTATACTGGTCAGGACGTGACAGTACCCCCCCCCCCCCCCCCAAAGGTACAGACCCCGGATGCACCTGAAACAAAACCCAACAAAACAAATACCCACAACAACAAAAAATCCCAAAACTACATGGGAGGGAAGGGAGGGTGGCCACCGTCACCGATGGTGCTTCTGCAACACCCCCCCTTCCCAATACTCCCCCCTACGGAGGTGGCTCAGGAGCGGGACGCAGACCCCGCTCCACCCCTGGCTCACCCCACTTACATGACGTCTCTAGAGCGAGGTCCCTCTCAGTCGACCCCGGACTGGGGACCCTCGCAACGGGCGATTCTGACTGCGTCGTACTGGAGGGCGACTCTGGCTGCGTCGGCTCCAGACTGGAGGGCGACTCTGGCTGCGCCGGTTCCGGACTGTAGGGCAACTCTGGCTGCGCCGGTTCCGGACTGGAGGGCGCCGGTTCCGGACTGGAGGGCGACTCTGGCTGCGCCGGTTCCGGACTGGAGGGCGACTCTGGCTGCGCCGGCTCCGGACTGGAGGGCGACTCTGGCTGCGCCGGCTCCGGACTGGAGGGCGACTCTGGCTGCGCCGGCTCCGGACTGGAGGGCGACTCTGGCTGCGCCGGTTCCGGACTGGAGGGCGACTCTGGCTGCGCCGATTCCGGACTGTAGGGCGACTCTGGCTCAGGGCTGAGGAGTGTCTCGGCAGGCTCCGGAATGTGGGCCGTCTCTGCAGGCTCCGGACTGTGGGCCGTCTCTGCAGGCTCCAAACTGTGGGCCATCTTTAGACGGGGCACTGTTGCCGGACACTCTGGACGGGGAACTGTTGCCGGACACTCTGGACGGGGCACTGTTGCCGGACACTCTGGACGGGGCACTGTTGCCGGACACTCTGGACGGGGCACTGTTGCCGGACACTCTGGACGGGGCACTGTTGCCGGACACTCTGGACTGGGCACTGTTGCCGGACACTCTGGACGGGGCACTGTTGCCGGACACTCTGGACGGGGCACTGTTGCCGGACACTCTGGACGGGGAACTGTTTCCGGAAGCTCTGGACCGGGCACTGTTGCCGGAAGCTCTGGACGGGGCACTGTTGCCGGAAGCTCTGGACGGGGCACTGTTGCCGGAAGCTCTGAACGGGGTACTGTCATCGGAAGCTCTGGACGGGAACTGCGCACTGAAAGCCTGATGCGTGGGGCTGGCTTAGGAGGCGCCAGCCTAAGGGCACGCACCCCAAGGCTAGTGCGAGGAGCAGGAACAGGATGAGTTGGACTGGGCTGATGCACTGGAGGCCTGGTGCGTGGGGCTGGTAGTGGAGGTACCAGACTGGAGACACGCACCCCAAGGCTAGTGCGAGGAGCGGGAACAGGATACACTGGGCCGTGGAGACGCACTGGCGGTCTCGAGCGCAGGACTGGCACCACCTGTACTGGCTGGGTGCCCGCTTCCCTCTGGCAAATGCGGGACACTGGCACCGAGCACACCGGCCTGGGAGTGCTCGACCTCGACGCCGTGCGCATCACCCCATAGCACGGGGCCTGACCAGTATCATGCAGCCTTCGGTAAGCACGGGGAGTTGGCTTGGGGCTCAACCATGGCCCAGCCAAACTACCCGTGTGCCCCCCCAAAACATTTCTTGGGGCTGCCTCTCACACTGTCCAATCGGCACGTAAAATGTCTCATAACATTGCCGTTCCGCCTTGGCTGCCTCTATCTCCTCCGGTGGGCGACGGTATTCACCAGCCTGGTGCCATGGTCCAGCCCCGTCCAGAATTTTCTCCCATGTCCATGATTCCTTGTAGTCCACATAGTTCCTCTGCTGCGCCTTCCCCCGCTGCTTGGTCTGTTGTTGGTGGGAAGTTCTGTAACGAGTGTCGTACGGAGTAGACCAAGGCGCAGTGGGTTGCGTGCTCATTTGAACTTTTATTGAACACTTAACAAAACAAGAAAACGAACAAACGCACAGTATTGCAGGCTACACACACAGCTATGCAAAAACAACTTCCCACAAACGACAGGTGAAAAAGGGCTACCTAAGTATGACTCCCAATCAGCAACAACGATGTACAGCTGTTCCTGATTGAGAGCCATACCAGGCCAACACAAAGAAATATACAACATAGAAATACAAAACATAGAACAAAACCCCAAAACCCCGACAACACAAAACAAACACACCCCTGCCACGCCCTGACCAAACTATAATGACAAATAACCCCATATACTGGTCAGGACGTGACAATTTCTGTTTATTTTATTGTTTTACTACAATCCCTACCATTAATAGTGTTGGATGTTCCATTTTATTTAGAATAGCCATGGAGTGGTCTTGGTGTCTCAGAAACAGTTGGTTATCAATGTATAGCTTGTCGACTACGAGAGCACTGAGAGCACTGTATATTCTTAACCAAAGACCAAAAGCTACAGCCAACTCCTCTGTGTGTCAATATCCTCAAAGGCTAAATAAACTGGTCCTGATTTCTTCATTGCTGAAGCATACAGTACTGTAAATACATACCTCTAGACAAAGACCATGAGTACAATGGAGGATTTAAGTCAATGGGGCGAAAAATCACGTTGCCACTTCCTCTTTTGTTGAAAGCACATTCCACATATTTCTGGGCATGCTACCTGAATTTACAGATAGTTTTATTCCAATCTTGAAGTTGAAATGAGGGGATTAAGAAAACTTGAGCATTGGAATGTGGTCGTACAGGAATCAAGTGAATGGGGCAATATGTTGACATTATGTTCGGTCTGAAAATGTGTTCTGCTCAACCTTCAGTCCTATTGACCTATTTTCACAGAGGAGAGACCGACAGTGCTGGGGCCAGGCTAATGAGGTATGGCTGGATTCCCATTTGGCCCTCACTCCACCCACACTGTAAAACAAAGCAAAGAAACACAAAAATGCACAACGCTCAAATATTTAGAGTCTCACTCAAGCTTAAGAGCTGTGACTGCAAATTTTCTGATTGGACTGTTTTTTTCCTCCACTGTTTTTACTGTGTAAATCTGATCCACTTGTGCAACATTGTCTGTTTGACAGGTAGAGCATATAGAACACAAACATATTCATTCCTCTCATCTCTCACTCTGAGCCGACTATGGCTCTTGTGCAAGATCTTAAAACAGCCCGAAAACCCAGTTCACAGTTATGTTGTTGTGCGTAGACCCAAACGTCAATGAAAACCTGTCTTGTTATTATCCTAAATATTGTGTAGACTCTGCCTCAGCATGAGAACCATTACATTAAAGTCTTAATGGATGTCACAGATTGAGCCGCTGCACAACACCAATTAAATAAAATTATATTTCCAGATTACATTCAGAAAGTGTTAATCAAATCCTGTTCCCCAATAAACTGTGAATACCTCAACATAATATATCGCCATGGTAACCCATTGTTTTACAAGATGGTGGCAGTATCCAACGGGCGAGGTCTTCGGTGTGGGCAGATTAGTTCCACATGTAAATGACTCAAACCCAGTTGGATGGAGAGACATCATCAGTCCTATATCACATAAACAAAGGGGCGTAGTCCCAGGCTGATGGTCTATGCTTGCATCTGGCTAATATAGTGCAGTAAAATCCCAAGCACATGACATCAGGGTGCAGGGGTATAGGGAGACATTACAATAGGCAAAAAGTGGCCTAACAGCCTCACTTAGAGGTATTGTCATCATGACCACCCCTCAAGAGAACACCTGGTTTGACAAGCACTTCATCAGTCAGTACACACAGAGAACTGTGTCTAGCTACCAAAGTGTGTTAGTGTTGATCTTTTCATTACAGTGACATACATCCCAGAGTCCGTACTAGTGTGCTTGTGTGTGTGTGTTCATTCGCGCATGCCTGTGTGTGTGTCTCCCTGTTAGGTTGAGTGCTAATGCAGCGCTGCATCACCTAGAGCAGTGTCTTCTCTCATTAAGAAGTAGTGTGGAGCCTAGAGCTGAGTGATGGGAGCTAACTCTCAGTGGATTAACATGAGGGGACGTCCACGGTCATGAGAGTGTTAGCTAGGTTAGTGGTTATGCTAATGCCAGGAAGCCAAAGGGCCATTTAAGGCACCATATGAAATGTGACTAGGGATGAGCGAACGACGACAGTGAAGAGAGAGACAGAAGGCAAGATAGGGACAGAGAGAGCAAGCCTGGAGAGAGAAGAGAAGAGGGACGGAAAAGGGAGGGAGGAGAGATAGAACATCAAAGACTAGAGGGAGTGCCTGCGGAGGGCATCGGAAACCCCGGCAGAGTGAGGGGGTGACACAATGGGCAAAGGAGTGAGTGTGTTTGTTTGTTTTTGTGTGTGTCCATACGTGCACCTAAAGATATCTGCCAGTCAAACCATCGCTTGGTTGAACCCATGACCTCAATTAGATACGTCTACCAAACATTGTCATTCATTAGAAAATCCACAAACAAACACAAGACTACCAAGCATCCAAACTGTTAGGCTACAAGTGCTGTGCCTTGTGCTCTCCATGCATTTGAGAACAGCACATGTACAGTATATGTACATACTACCTCAATCAGCCTGACTAACCGGTGTCTGTATGTAGCCTCGCTACTTTATATAGCCTGTCTTTTTACTGTTGTTTTTATTTCTTTACTTACCTATTGTTCACCTAATACCTTTTTTGCACTATTGGTTAGAGCCTGTAAGTAAGCATTTCACTGTAAAGTCTACACCTGTTGTATTCGGCGTACGTGACAAATAAACTTTGATTTGATTTGAGGCCCGTGGCAAAATGAACGGAGCGCTGGTCATGTGAGAATACACATCCACTACAGTTTTGAGTTTTGATAAAGAACTTAAATTTGTCTTAATTGTCATGGAGTCCCCCGGTACTGTTGCTCATTCCAAGCACCAGTTTCGGAGGTCTACGTCACCGGCCTGAACTGTGTCATTATGCACACCTGGTCCCCATATTCTCCCCTGATTAGTAATTGTATAAATGTGCCCTTTGGTTCCCATTGAGTTTTCGATTATTGTTTCAATGTCCGTTGTGCCTGTGAGTACCTGTGCTGTGTTGTTTTGGCTTTTGTACCATTTGGATGTGCATATATGATTACGGGTCTCGTCCCGTGGTGTATCATTGTGCGCTTGTGTTTTCGGGTCTCGTCCTGTGTATGTATTCGAGGTACTCCTCGCTCTTTTGTTTGGGTTCAACTCTGTGTTTTGTATATGTGTTTGTTCGGTCTTTGTCCCCATGCCTTTACATGGCACGCTGTAATTTGGGTGGACATTTTAAAAAACAATTACGCATTCCTGCGCCTGTCTCCCGATCCTTCACACAACGTGACATTAATAAAAAGTATGTTATCTTATATCTATTTCCACAGAATTCCTCATGGTTGGTTTTATATACAAACATGGCATGCCTTTGTAGCTTAAGACCAGGTGTAAGATTTCTCTTAAACTGGAGACAAAGATTCTCCCTAACTAGAGCTGAAGTGACTTACAGCATATCTCAGGAAGCTCTTCATTAGAGAGGGCATGGAACCTCTTCCCTGTAGATAAGATTTCTCTCTATCCTGAAACAGACTCGAGAGAGTAGGCCAGAGCTCTACCTTCAAATGTCCAATCAGAATGACTATGATGATGGAGAAATGTATGGAACCAATAGAACCAATGCCTTCCTTGAATTTGATATGCTTCAAGAACTGAGCCCTGGGGGACACCAGTGGTGAGAGCACGTGGTGCGGAGACGGATTCTCGCCACGCCACCTGGTAGGAGCGACCTGTCAGGTAGGACGCAATCCAAGAGTGTGCACCGGAGATGCCCAACTCGGAGAGGGTGGAGAGGAGGATCTGATGGTTCACAGTATCAAAGGCAGCAGATAGGTCTAGAAGGATGAGAGCAGAGGAGAGAGAGTTAGCTTTAGCAGTGCGGAGAGCCTCCGTGACACAGAGAAGAGCAGTCTCAGTTGAATGACCAGTCTTGAAACCTGACTGATTTGGATCAAGAAGGTCATTCTGAGAGAGATAGCAAGAGAGCTGGCCAAGGACGGCACGCTCAAGGGTTTTGGAGAGAAAAGAAAGAAGGGATACTGGTCTGTAGGTGTTGACATCGGAGGGATCGAGTGTAGGTTTTTTGAGAAGGGGTGCAACTCTCGCTCTCTTGAAGACGGAAGAGACGTAGCCAGCGGTCAAGGATGAGTTGATGAGCGAGGCCAGCCGTCACAAGACGCAAGATTTCATCTGGAGAGAGAGGGGAGAAAAAGGTCAAAGCATAGGGTAGGGCAATGTGAGCAGGACCAGCGGTGTTGTTTGACTTAACAAACGAGGATCGGATGTCGTCAACCTTCTTTTCAAAATGGTTGACGAAGTCATCCGCAGAGAGGGAGGAGGGGGGGAGGGGGATTCAGGAGGGAGGAGAAGGTGGCAAAGAGCTTCCTAGGGTTAGAGGCAGATGCTTGGAAGTTAGAGTGGTAGAAAGTGGCTTTAGCAGCAGAAACAGAGGAGGAAAATGTAGAGAGGAGGGAGTGAAAAGATACCAGGTCCGCAAGGAGGCTAGTTTTCCTCCACTTCCGCTCGGCTGCCCGGAGCCCTGTTCTGTGAGCTCGCAATGAGTCGTCAAGCCACGGAGCAGGAGGGGAGGACCGAGCCGGTCGGGAGGATAGGGGACATAAAGAGTCAAAGGATGCAGAAAGGGAGGAGAGGAGGGTTGAGGAGGCAGAATCAGGAGATTGGTTGGAGAAGGTTTGAGCAGAGGGAAGAGATGATAGGATGGAAGAGGAGAGAGTAGCAGGAGAGAGAGAGCGAAGGTTGCGACAGCGCAATACCATCTGAGTAGGGGCAGAGTGAGTAGTGTTGGAGGAGAGCGAGAGGGAAAAGGATACAAGGTAGTGATCGGAGACTTGGAGGGGAGTTGCAGTGAGATTAGTAGAAGAACAGCATCTAGTAAAGATGAGGTCAAGCGTATTGCCTGCCTTGTGAGTAGGGGGGGACGGTGAGAGGGTGAGGTCAAAAGAGGAGAGGAGTGGAAAGAAGGAGGCAGAGAGAAATGAGTCAAAGGTAGACATAGGGAGGTTAAAGTCACCCAGAACTGTGAGGGGTGAGCCATCCTCAGGAAAGGAACTTATCAAGGCGTCAAGCTCATTGATGAACTCTCCAAGGGAACCTGGAGGGCGATAAATGGTAAGGATGTTATGCTTGAATGGGCTAGTGATTGTGACAGCATGGAATTCAAAGGAGGAGATAGACAGATGGGTCACGGGAGAAAGAGAGAATGTCCACTTGGGAGAGATGAGGATTCCAGTGCCACCACCCCGCTGACCAGATGCTCTCGGGGTGTGCGAGAACACGTGGGCAGACGAGGAGAGAGCAGTAGGAGTAGCAGTGTTTTCTGTGGTAATCCATGTTTCCGTCAGCGCCAAGAAGTCGAGGGACTGGAGGGTAGCATAGGCTGAGATGAACTCTGCCTTGTTGGCCGCAGACCGGCAGTTCCAGAGGCTGCCGGAGACCTGGAACTCCACGTGGGTCGTGCACGCTGGGACCACCAGGTTTAGCAGATGCTATTGTGGGTGTAGTGAAATGCTTGTGTTTTTACCTCTGACAGTGCAGTAATATATATCAAGTAATATCTAACAATTTCATAACATATACCCAATACACACAAATCAAAGTAAAGGAATGGAATGAAGAATATATAAATACATGGATGAGCAATGTCAAAGCGGCACAGACTAAGATACTGTAGAATAGAATACAGTATATACTGTACATGTGAGATGAGTAATGCAAAATATGTAAATATTATTAAAGTGACTAGTGTTCCATTTATTAAAGTGGCCAGTGATTTCAAGTCTATGTATATAGGCAGCAGCATCTAATGTGCTAGTGATGGTTATTTAAGTCTGATGGCCTTGAGATAGAAGCTGTTTTCAGTCTCTCGGTCCCAGCTTTGATGCACCTGTACTGACCTCGCCTACTGGATGGTAGCGGGGTGAACAGGCAGTGGCTCGGGTTGTTGTTGTCGTCCTTGATTATATTTTTGGCCTTCCTGTGACATCGGGGCTGTAGGTGTCCTGGAGGGCAGGTAGTTTGCCCCCGGTGATGCATTGGGCAGACCACACCACCCTCTGGAGAGCCCTGCATTTGTGGGCAGTGCAGTTGCCATACCAGGCGGTGATACAGCCCAACAAGATGCTCTCAATTGTGCATCTGTAAAAGTTTGTGAGGGTTTTAGATGACAAGCCACATTTCTTCAGCCTCCTGCGCCTTCCACTGTGGGTGGATGATTTCAGTTTGTCAGTGATGTGTTTGTCGAGGAACTTAAAAGCTTTCCACCTTCTCCACTACGGTCCCATCAATGTGGACAGGGGGGTGCTCCCTCTGCTGTTTCCTGAAGTCCATGATCATCTCCTTTATTTTGTTGACGTTGAGTGAGATGTTATTTTCCTGGCACCACACTCCCAGAGCCCTACCCTCCTCCCTGTAGGCGGTCTCGTCATTGTTGGTAATCAAGCCTACTACTGTTGTGTCATATGCAAACTTGATGATTGAGTTGGAGGCGTGCTTGGCCACGCAGTCCTGGGTGAACAGGGAGTACAGGAGGGGGCTGAGCACGCACCCTTGTGGTGCCCCACTGTTGAGGATCAGCGAAGTGGAGGTGTTGTTTCCTACCTTCATCACCTGGGTGCGGCCCGTCAGGAAGTCCAGGACCCAGTTGCAGAGGGAGGTGTTTAGTTCCAGGATCCTTAGTGTGTGTGTGTGTGTGTGTGTGTGTGTATGTGTGTGTGTGGCCTTCTTCCTAGAGACACTGACAACATCTGTTGCATCATTTCTCAAAAGCGTACAGACATCCCATCTCTCTTCATTCAATGACAGAGATACAGTGTACAGTAAGGTCTAACCATTCACGCTATTTTTTTTGTATTTTTTATTTCACCTTTATTTAACCAGGTGGGCCAGTTGAGAACAAGTTCTCATTTACAACTGCGACCTGGCCAAGATAAAGCAAAGCAGTGCGACAAAAACAACAACACAGAGTTACACATGGGATAAACAAACGTACAGTCAATAACACAATAGAAAAATCTGTATACAGTGTATCCAAATGAAGTAAGGAGGTCAGGCATAGTGGTGAACTAATTACAATTTAGCAATTAACACTGGAGTGATAGATGTGCAGATGAGGATGTGCACATAGAAATACTGGTGTGCAAAAGAGCAGAAAAACAAAAACAAATATGGGGATTGGCTAGGTAGTTGGTTGGATGGGCTATTTACAGATGGGCTGTGTACAGCTGCAGCGATCGATAAGCTGCTATGACAGCTGATGCTTAAAGTTAGTGAGGGAGATATAAGTCTCCAACTTCAGTGATTTTTGCAGTTCGTTCCAGTCATTGGCAGCAGAGAACTGGAAGGAAAGGCGGCCAAAGGAGTAGGGACACTATGATGTCCAGGGACACTATTCATATTCAGCGGATTTTCCATTCATTTGTCTCATCTAGTTTGGTTGGGTCTCCACCAGACCAGGTGTAAGCCTGAGTCACAAGGCACAAGACAGCACACTACACCCCTCTATGAAGAGTCATAATAAACAGTGGTCTAAGTTATATGGACTTCAATCCACTTTGGTTTATACTAGAGCAAAGCTGGGAGCTTTAGTAGACAGTAGGAGAACGTTTAAGTATAGATTAAAGTGCCAATCTGCGATTGCTATATTAATTTTTTTATTATTTACACTCCCCTGCATATGTATTTGGACAGTGAAGCTATTAGGCGACAGTACAGAATGTCATCTTTTATTTGAGGGTATTTTCATACATATCTGTTTTACTGTTATGTATCTAGTCCCCCCATTTGAAGGTGTCATAAGTATTTGAACAAATTCACTTATATTGTATTTAAGTAGTCTAAAGTTTAGTATTTGGTCCCATATTTTTTGCACACAATGACTACATCAAGCTTGTGACTCTACAAATGTATTGGATAAATCTCGGTTTGTTTTAGTCGTGTTTCAGATTATGTTTTGCCCAATCCTGAACTGAATGGTGAATGATGACTGGAGTCATTTTATTTCTAAGTGAGTGGATATAAGATGTTTCTGAACCCTTATAAATGAATCCTGATAATGCCATGATTAAGAGAAATCATGAATGAATCATGAATAATGATAAGTGAGATGTTGTGGGATGGAGTTAACTTTCCAGATGTTTATGGAGTAAATGGAGTGGTATCAAACCTGGTTTCCATGTGTTTGATACCATTCCATTCACTCTATTCCAGCAATTATTATGTGGAGGAGAGACATGTAGGCCAAATGTTCAAGTAGTGAGTCATCATCAATAACACACTGTGGTGTGAAAACCAAATCATGTTTTGTGTCAAACTATATTTATGGACAACAATTACTGGTACACATGAAGAGTTTTGATGTTTGTTACAATATATCTGCCTCTTCCAAGTTTTCTAAATAAATATTTGTCATAATGTTGATGTAGTAACTAGTGAGTTATGCATAACAAGGCCTGAGAATGAAATCAAAGAGATTACAAAGACGAACACATTTTTTTTTAAATGCCCTATTCTGTACTGTTTGACGAAAGTTTGTGTTTCATACAGTACTTATAGTGAATGGAGACCTACAGATAAAACACATACACATACATTCTCGCTCTCTCTCTGTCTCTCTCTCTCTATCACTCATTCACAAACACACTGAAACGCACTCACTCCTTCACACACACTGGAACCCTCAGTAACAACCCCCGCCTCGCCCTGAGAATGTGTATCAATGCTGAGAAGCAGGTCAAGCATTCTGAAAGTGCAGCAAAGTGAGATAATTGTCACACTGTGATTTACCCAGACAGCTTAGGGCTTACCACTCAAATATACCCCCACCTCTAATGACCCCACCCTCCGCACACCCCGGCACAGTACCATTCAAAAGGCCACTGTTTCAAAGGCAATTGTCCCCGATCAGAGGGGGCGGGGGGAGTAATACCTGTTTATGACTGACAGGCCCTGGGATGGTTGGCGACAGTGTGATTAGTGCCCTGGCGAACGAAGGCCCTCTGATGTGGCTGTGTGTGATATCCCCGGCTATTAGGGCCTCCAGTCACTCCTAAATACCCCCTTTAGGTCCGACTGGTACCTCCACCTCCCAGCACTGCTTTGAAGACAGGGTAAATAAAGAGTGGAAGGGATGGGGGAATGGATGGGGGAATGGAAGATGGGATGGGGGAAGAAGGAAAGCCCTGAGAGAGAGAGGACCAGGGCACCTGAGGGTTCACACAGAGTAGTATGTCGTGGCATCCACTTCTTGAATTCAAATTAACTTGGAGAACTTAGTTCCCAACTTAAACGAGAGCAATATTTTCCAGAAACTTCAACATATCCTCTCGCATCTAACAATATTATATACTGTACAAAGAATAATAAATCAATGTTGGTTGTTAAGAGCCATATTGGCTTTGAAATTTAAGGACTGATTCCAGGAGCTGTTGGTTAAAGACGAAAGACCATCTGAAGACAGAAAACCTCTCTATTGAGTAGGCTTATTAATACATGGACCCAATGAGCACATTGAGCAGGATCAGTGTATTGTGGGGATACAATACGGCCCTCTATATCTCTCCCATTACCTTTCATGCAATAACGCCATAGGCACAGCTCATTTCACAAAAAGAGCAATCCTGTTTGTGTCAGCTGACCTAGATTTAATGAGAAGATCTACTGTATGTCTCTATTTTCCCTTTCCAGCCATTGGAGATATCTACAGATTTAGACTAATGAATGGTAAATCACAACAAAATCATAGCACAACTATTTTTGGGTAAATACTCGTTAATACTGTATAATGTTTGTCGTTTTGATCAATACAGTAGGAGTGCCTATGCAGTTTGCACATGGTGGAATCAAGTGCTTTCAGGTCAACAGCTCTTCCTTTTGAGTGCATGGCAAAGGCTTTCAGAGAGGAGGACAAAGAGGCTGAAAAAGGTAAAGAGACGTTTGTTCATTCTTTGCCCATGCACTTTTCACGTCATGACCGACTAGCCCAGGGGGGTGGGGGTGTACTTAGTACCAAACCCCGAGTGCGAGTCTCCTGGAGTGTCTGCTGACCTTTTCATGTGTTCCAGAGACACAGGCCTGAGCAGGGAGACAAATGCTGTTAGAACACCACACTGTCAATCCGATGAATCCAATGAATTATTGGGAATTTGGTATTGTTGTTATGAAACATGGAGTATGAAACCAGGGGTGGGGGGGAATCACCCGAGGATGGGTATTGACCCACATTTGGGGGGAAAGTTGGGGTATTCCCCCGTCGACCCCCAAACCCCCCTGGGCAGCCCACCTCATTGGTTCATTACCCGTGGTAAACATGCTTCTCCCCCTGCCAGTCTGCAGCTAGCCCTGGTAAATACCATAGGCCAGATTCCTCCACAGACAGACTCGTACATCTTATTTGCACTCTAGGCATCTGTCTGACAGGCTACAGTCAGTAGGATGAAGCCATGCCTCTTTTTTGCCATACTTATCCTAGGGCTGTGACGGTCATGGAATTTTGAATGACATATTTGGTCAGCCAAATGAATGCGGCCAATGTTATAACTGTTCTAATAGCAACAAAAAAATGGTGTTTTAAGATGCACATTTTCTCCTCTTCTCGACTCTGCTCCTGACTACATGTGCTGCTGCTGCAGAGAGGGGTCATTGCCTAGGCAACTAAAGACTTGTTTGCTACAACACCTTGATGGTTTCAGCAACAATGTTTCATCAGGTTCTAGAGTCCATGTTACAGCAGGAACAGACTCAACTACACGAATGCCCGGCTGTCCCGTTTTCAGTCTGCTGTGCTTTTTTACTGATTGGTTCTCCTCTGTGTCTTTCTCACTCAAACACCCACATGGACAGCCACACACAGCTCACAAGCCTCACCTGGTTGAACGTAGGGCCTACTTTTTTCCTTTACCTCAGGCTGGTGGACGCAGGCTGAAGGGCAACGTTGTTGTATTTGACTGTGTTTACTACATTACCTATGCCGTCTGGCCTCTCTGCTCCTGGTAACCTGTCACTTCCCATTATTCAGCCCCATTGCACAGCTTGCGCTGCCCTTAGGCACCGTGTTTGGAATACTGTAGCTGCATACAGATCGAAGTCATGTCTCCTCAGCCCCACTGCTGCACATTAATGAATGTATACTGTGGGAATCAAACAGTTGGTCACAATTATGAGATATAAATATATAGACATTAGATCAATTAGGTCAGCTTACATGTAAAACAAATTTTAAATTGTTCTTTCTCACTGTCTGCCCCAAAGCACTTGTTTCACCTGTACAACCAATTTAAATATTATTACTCATTTTAAATAGAGGGTTTACCATCGGGCTACCCGAACGGCCAGTATTAAGTAGTTTAATCTTAGCCGTCAAAAGTGATTCTATGCAGCCGGGTGTACACTCATATCCCCTTTGGACCGGTTCGTAACAGTGCACAATGGTCAACGTGTTCTTTAGCCTGCCTGTTTTGACCACAAGACTCACAGACTACATCACTGCCGGGTGCAGGCGGAAGGCCAGGGATTGCTAAAGTATGATATGGCGCCCTCAAGTGGGAATTCTGGAGAAAAAAGTAACCTTTTCCATCTATCCTGTCGTGTGCACAGTCGGCGCTTTCCATCTGCTCTTTCTTGCCTTTATGAGCACGTGACATAATTGGAAGCAAAGAGGGCTTTGACAGAACATTCTTTCAGTCGATGTGAACCGTAGTCGTCCGTTCAAAAATGTCGGACAGATCGCCTCGAGCCGACAACCCGAACTCTGTGGTTTGTAACATATGCGGTATTGCTTACACTTTACCAGGTAAATTCATTGTAATAATTATAATTTACCAGTCCACATATTGTCATTCATGTTGTTTAAAGTTTGAGCTATATCGAGCTAACGTTACCTGTCAAATTGCACACCTGTTAGCTAGCTTCGGACCACGTTGTGGCTACCAAAAGTTATACGGTCCATTTTCTTCAGTAAACAGGCGAACTGTATTTATACAGTAAAATTATATAGTAGCTAATAATACATTTTGTTGACTTGAAGAAGCTTATCAAGAGTTTGGTCCGGACACATCATCTCATAATGCCGATAGCCTGCCACAGTGCCAAAACGTCTGGACTGGACCATTATGGCCAGAGAGGAAGTATCTTCCATTAACGTTAACTCTATTATGGCACAGGAACATTTTTTGTTGCAGGTTTAGGCACCTCCTTCCCCCAACCTAAAAATGCACAAAACGTTATAAAATACATTTTAATGGCATTCATCTTTTCAGAGGACGAAATCGTTGGCAACCTTCCCAATGTCCTCCTGTGTTCCCACATCTTCTGCACTACCTGTCTGCGCTCGCTGGAGTTTAACAATGTCATTCTGTGCCCTGAATGCAAGGTACAGTACAGTACAGTACTAGCACCTGATGTCAGCTATACAACAAACACTACATGAAACTGATGGTCATATACATATTTCAAAAGGGGTAAGGCAATAAATGCAATGGTGAATGTATACACTTCCCTGTATATCTATAGTTCCTATATTTTCAACATTTTCACATTTACAGTAATATAAATCAAATCCAATTATATTTGTCACATGTGCCGAATACAACAGGTGTAGACCTTACAGTGAAATGCTTACTTACAAGACCTTAACCAATGATACAGTTTTAAGAAAATACCTTAAAAAAAAGTAAGAGATAAGAATATCAAATATTTAAAGAGCAGCAGTAGAATAACAATAGCGGGGCTATATACAGGGGGTACCGGTGTCGAGGTAATTGAGGTAATATGTACGTGTAGGTAGAGTTATTAAAGTGACTATGCATAGATAATAACAGAGTAGCAGCAGCATAGAAGTGGGTGGGGGGGGCAAATAGTCTGGGTAGCCATTTGATTAGACTTTCAGGAGTCTTATGGCTTTGGGGTAGAAGCTGTTTAGAAGCCTCTTGGACCTAGACTTGGCGCTCTGGTACCGCTTGCCATGAGGTAGCAGAGAGAACAGTCTATGACTAGGGCTGGAGTCTTTGCCAATTTTTAGGGCCTTCCTCTGACACCGCCTGGTATAGAGGTCCTGGATGGCAAGAAGCTTGGCTCCGGTGATGTACTGGGCTGTACGCACTACCCTCTGTAGTGCTTTGCGGTCAGATGCCGAGCAGTTGCCATACCAGGCAGTGATGCAACCCGTCAGGAGGCTCTCGATGGTGCAGCTGTAAAACCTTTTGAGGATCTGTGGACCCATGCCAAATCTTTTCAGTCTCCTGAGTGGGAATAAGTTTTGTCGTACCCTCTTCACGACTGTCTAGGTGTGCTTGGACCATGTTAGTTTGTTGGTGATGTGGATGCCAAGGAACTTGAAGCTCTCAACCTGCTCCACTACAGCCCCGTCGATGAGAATGGGGGCGTGCTCAGTCCTCCCTTTTCTGTAGTCCACAATGATCTCCTTTGTCTTGATCACGTTGAGGGAGAGGTTGTTGTCCTTGCACCACACGGTCAGTCCTCTGACCTCCCTATAGGCTGTCTCATCGTTGTCAGTGATCAGGCCTATCACTGTTGTGTCATCGGCAAACTTAATGATGGTGTTGGAGTCGTGCCTGGCCGTGCAGTCATGAGTGAACAGGGAGTAGAGAAGGGGACTGAGCACGCACCCCTGAGGGGCCCCTGTGTTGAGGATCAGCGTGGCGGATGTGTTGTTACCTACCCTTACCACCTGGGGGTGGCCCATCAGGAAGTCCAGGATCCAGTTGCAGAAGGAGATGTTTAGTCCCAGGGACCTTAGCATCGTGATGAGCTTTGAGGGCACTATGGTGTTGAACGCTGAGCTGTAGTCAATGAATAGCATTCTCACATAGGTGTGAAAGGGCAGTGTGGAGTGCAATAGAGATTGCATCATCTGTGGCTCTGTTGGGGCGGTATGCAAATTGGTGGGTCTAGGGTTTCTGGGATAATGGTGTTGTGAGCCATGACCATCCTTTCAAAGCATTTCATGGCTACAGACGTGAGTGCTACGGGTTGGTAGTCATTTAGGCAGGTTACCGTAGTGTTCTTGGGCACAGGGCCTATGGTGGTCTGCTTGAAACATGTTGGTATTAGACTACACTACATGATCAAAATGATGTGGACACCTGCTCGTCGAACATCTCAATTAAAAATCATGGGCATTAATATGGAGTTGGTCCCCCCCACCCTTTGCTGCTAATAACAGCTTCCACTCTTCTGGGAAGGCTTTCCACTAGATGTTGAAACATTGCTGCGGGGACTTGCTTCCATTCAACCACAAGAGCATTAGTGAGTTCGGGCATTGATGTTGGAAAATTAGGTTTGGCTCGCAGTCGCCGTTCCAATTCATCCCAAAGGCGTTCGATGGGGTTGAGGTCAGGGTCTGTGCAGGCCAGTCAAGTTCTTCCACACCAATCTCAACAAACCATTTCTGTATGGACCTCGCTTTATGCACGGGGCATTGTCATGCTGAAACAGTAACGGAAGTCTGTTGCAACAAATATTTCCCTTCACTGGAACTAAGGGATCTAGCCCAAACCATGAAAACCAGCCCCAGACCATTCTTTCTCCGCCACCAAACTTTACAGTCGGCACTATGCATTGCGGCAGGTAGCGTTCTCCTGGCATCCGCCAAACCCAGAATCGACCGTCTGACTGCCAGATGGTGAGGCGTGATTAATCACTCCAGAGAACGAGTTTCCACTGTTCCAGAGTCTAATGGCGGTGAGCTTTACACCAATCCAGCCGACGCTTGGCATTGCTCTTGGTGATCTTTGGCTTGGTGATCTTTCCATGCTCGCCCATGAAGCTCCCGACAAACAGTTCTTGTGCTGACGTTGCTTCCAGAGGCAGTTTGGAACTCAGTAGTGAGTGTTGCAACCGAGGATAGACAATTTTTACGCGGTTCAGCACTCGGTGGTCCCATTCTGTGAGCTTGTGTGGCCTACCACTTCGCAGCTGAGCCGTTGTCGCTCCTAGATGTTTCCACTTCACAATAACAGCACTTACAATTGACCGGGGCAGCTCTAGCAGTGCAGAAATTTGACAAACTTACTTTTTGGAAAAGTGGCATCTTATGACGGTGACACATTGAAAGTTACTGAGCTCCTCAGTAAGGCCATTCTACTGCCAATGTTTGTCTATGGATATTGCATGGCTGTGCTCGATTTTATATACCTGTCAGCTAGGGTTGGGCGATGTGACGATAGAAAAACGTTTATCGTTTCATATTATGCTCAATCGTTTATTTCGTTGTGTCGCAAATCACACTCTTTATGGCAATATTTTTCGTCAATTGGACGACGCTTTGCGTTCACGTGTGGAAAGAAATTTGCAACACAAACAAACATGGAGGAGAGTGAACGTGGCACGGAGACACAGAGCTCGTACCTAAAAGAGGGGCTACTTCGGTTGCATGGACATCGTTTGGGTATGAAAAGTCTGACACAGACCAGAAAACTGTCCTCTGCAAAATATGCCGCAGGCCGGTCCCGACAACAGAATCAAACACCACTAACCTCTTTTACCACCTACACAAGAATAATGTGAAACAGTACGGAGAGAGTCTACGGATGAGACCCAAAAAAGTACAGTCGAGTGCTCAAAACAAACCCCCCAAACTCAGACGTTGCAAGAGGCTTTTGCCCGCGGCACACCATTATGGCAAAGAATCACGAAGATGGAAGGAGATAACAGCTGCCCAGGGGCGAAAATCTGATATCAACTTTGGAGGGGACAATTACATGACATTTTCTCAAGAGCAATTCCTGAGGGGGACACCAAAAGTAGTGCTGTAACACATAGCCTACATTGTAATATGGTAAATGTATATTGAGGAACCAAAGAAATAAGGTGTTTGCCGTACTCCTAACTACCGGTACCCAAAACAGCAATACCATTGCCTTTAACAAATCTTAGTTCAGTCACCAGTTTAAGTTGAGAGTGGGGGTATCCATGGCATTTTCCAATTATGTTCCTATTTTACAAGTCAAAAAAATTGAGAACCTTTCATAATGTTGCCAAACAAAGACTCAACAAACTTACCTGAGACTCCCTGTCTCTGCCAGTCTGTCCCTGCATATCTGTCCCCAACTCTGCTGTCTGTGTGCCATCTGTTGCCTGCTCTGCCTAATGACATCATTGTGAAACATTTCCATTAGAATTTCATTTCTTTCTTATGAACATTTTATCAACTAGTCTTTGAGATATTAGGCTACTAGGGTTCTTACTATGCGTTTTGGTGTATTGAAAAATACTCTGATGTCCGTCTTTTATTTTTCTGCCATTTTTCTACCTGGCTGGCTGGCTGGCTACACACACACAGTGTGTAGGTTATTTACAGTAGGAGATGGGCTTCTATCATCTTCAATCATTTTATTTGGGCTTCGATCTAAAAGGTAGCTAGCAAATGTGAAACGGATTAAAATGACAAGAGTTGACAGCTGTATGAGTTCACCATTTACACAACATATGCCGCAACCTTTTGTAATTTTACTAGTTTGTTTCATATTGGCTGGCTTCCAACAATAGCTGAATTTGCAAAGCTAGCGAGCACCAATTCAGTTTCAGTGGTGTTTGCTATGATCTTTGCTACCCGGGTTAAATAAAGGTGAAATAAAGTAAATAAATAAAAGTTCACTTGCGACAATTTAGCTTTTGCAACGAGACCATTAAATATATTTAAGACAATGGTAGAAGAGAGTGTAGTTCTGTTCAGATTTCAGTTTATCGCTAACCTTATCACAGGGACTTTGAAGCACTAACTTACATCATCTGCATGCTGATTCCATCTTTGACGACGCCACATAAATGGAATGGGTACTAGCTAGCTTAATAGTTCATATTTGCGCGCTAGCTCTGCATATTCAGCTAGTGTGTGTGCGCGATTGACTGGATTAACCTCACGTCAGTTACGTGCATTGAGTGCCTTTCAGACAGTAGATATGACCTCTGTTACCTAGCAAGCTAAGGAACTGGCAGGAGATCAAACCATTGTGAGGCAAAGGGTGGGGGGGTTGCAATCTTTTGAAACGTACAAATGCGCTATTAAGTGTCTATAATCAGCACAATTGCTTTCATTGCGTATTATTAATATTATTTAAATTACATAGTTATGTTTCAGTGATATATTGGGGGGGACAAATCATATTTTTCCCAGGATGGGGGGGTCGTGTGTCCCCCGGGATTTCCGCCCCTGCAGCTGCCGTTACAATTTACATCTGCAAAGACATGGCCCCAATTTACACGGTTGAGAAACATGCAAAACAGGCAAGCCCCCCCCAAAATATATATATTATTTATTTTGTTTGCAACTATAGTTGAAATGTTTTCTATTTACCTTTTTACATTTTATACATTAATATTTTGTTTTGTTACATGCTTAATTGAAAATTTGCACAAAGGTTCTAAATTAAAGGAGAAATAATCAAATGAGTAAGTACCTTTTTATTTGTTGAGTGTAATTCAAAGAGAAATAGGCCTTTACATGTGGTCATTTTATATAAACTATTTATTCATTGAATTTACAGAAAATGTGCTATATCGTGATATGTATCGTTATCGGGATATGAGATTTTGGCCATATCGCCCAGCCCTACTGTCAGCAATGGGTGTGGCTGAAATAGCCGAATCCACTAATTTGAAGGGGTGTCCACATACGTTTGTGCCAGTTCATACAACTTACCAGCAGGCTAAGTGGCTGCAGTGTGAATTAGTAGTGTAGTTGTATGAAATGCAGTGGGTGTTCCTGCAGGTTGAGTCCACTCTTCCTGAAGGAGGGGTGGAGGGACTCCAGGTGGACAGCAGAATCATCGGCCTCATCTACACAGCCAAAATGAACAAAATGAAAAGGTATATAACAGTGTATTTCACATACTTATAAATACACACATGCCAGCCACTATGATTCACTTTGGCAGTTTACAATGCAGAAACTGAATTGCTGTCCAGTTGACCGTACACACATATTAAGAGCATGATTATAAATGGAAAGCATTTCAATATTATTTCTCCCTATTCTAATTTTTCTTTTCAGTGTCCATTTAGCAGCTAACTCTGAGCGAACACTCTATACCATTCTCCTCAGACCATTATGGGGCCATTAGTTGGGAATCAGAGATTCTGTCTCGTATCTCAATGATGAACAAACACTCCAAACTGGAAATATAATGCATTTGGAAAGTATTCAGACCCCTACATTTTTTCCACATTTTGTTCACATTAGACTTATTCTAAAATTGAGAAAATTTATATATTTTTCCTCCTCATTCTACGCACAATAACTCACAATGAAAAACCGAAAACACGATTTTTGAAAATTATGAAAATGTATAAAAAATTATAAATCTTTATTTACTTCGTAAAGTATTCATACCCCTTGACTTTTTCCCCAAACAATTACGTTACAGCCTTATTCTAAAAGGGATTAAATTGTTTTTTTCCCCCTCATCAATCTACACACAATACTCCATAATGATGAAGCAAAAAGTTGGTACTTTTTTTTTTGCTAATTCAAAATAAAAAACTGATATCACATTTACATGAGTATTCAGAGTATTCAGACCCTTTTACTCAGTACCTTTGGCTTGGTTTTTGCTCTGACATGCACTGTCAACTGTGGGACCTTATATAGACAGGTGTGTGCCTTTCCAAATCATGTCCAATCAACTGAATTTACCACAGGTGGACTCCAATCAAGTTGTAGAAACATCTCAAGGATGATCAATGGAAACAGGATGCACCTGAGCTCAATTTCGAGTCTCATAGCAAAGGGTCTGAATACTTATATAAATAAGGTATTTCTGTTTTTTTTTTTTTTTTAAATTAGCAAATATTTCGTAAAACCTGTTTTTGCATAAGAGGTTTTGTGTGTAGATTGATGAGAGAAAAAAGAACAATTTAATAAATTTTTTAATAAGGCTCTAACGTAAAAAAATGTGGAAACGGTCAAGGGACCTGAATACTTTCCTAATGCACTTTATGTAATCGTTCTCATTCTGTAGACAACCTTTATTTTTGTTTATTAAAACTCTGGTAGAGACAGACCGAGGCATCACAGAGTCAAATCCTTGTCTTCACCTGTCGAGGAGGACACAAAACAGGTATGGTTTAACGTTAATATAAGTGTGCTTGGCCTGTCTGATCGGTAATATCCAAGCTCCTGGGAGTCGGTCAGCCAAACACAGATGCAGGGCATTGTTTAAAGAATGCTGCAGAAATGGACACATTTCTGTTGTTTCTATATAGTAGGCAATATATGTATTCTGTTCTAGGGTCCAGATGTAGAGACAGCACTGAAAGCAGTAGAAGAGGCTCTGTCTCAGGCCTCTGAGAACATGGCCAATCTGGACAACATCCATCAGGTGAGCGACAAAAGGACTGTCCCACATCTCCTGTCCTTCCATCTGTACTGATCCAATAATACTATGGCCTGGTTTCCCAGACAGATTAAGCCTAGTCCTGGACTAAAAAAAACACATTAAATGCAGAATATACATTGCGCATGCTTTGTAGTCCAGGACTAGGCTTAATCTGTGTCTGGGAAATCAGCCCTGTATGAAAGCAAGATGTTACCTGTAGCATACCTGCTGTGTTGCTTGCCTCTGCAGACTCTGGTGAAAGGCTTGATGGTGCAGGTGAAGAGAGAGAAGGCCAGACTGCTGATGGAGATAGATGAGGCTATGGACAGGGCCTTCACCATCCTCAATAGAAGGTACACTACTCTACAACCACCTCATACCTTCCTCTCACTAATGGGCTAGTGTGTTATGTGTTTGTAGCTTCTGCTACTTATTGTGTGTGTATTGGGCTTGGCTGTAATGCTTTTTATCAGGGCTGATCAAATAGACGCCGTATACAGTGAGTGGACCCTCCCATTATTTTTCTGATTTCATGGGGTGAGGTGTAATTCCTGCATTGTCAGGAAGGGGGCACTGGTGGCTGAGCTGACCAACATGGAGCAGCACTTCCCGTCCAGCAGGAGGGAACTGGGCCGGGTGGAGGAGAGGATGAGGGCCCTGGACACAGCCATGCAGAAGGCCAAGCAGGTCGGACAGCACCCCTCCCTGGAGAGCTACTGCGACCTGGAGCAGGTACATACATACACACACACACACATACTAAACGCACCTTCTGGTTGCACTTCAAGGAATACGAGGTGTGTTTGTGTGTTGAACAGTTGTTGGAGACCCTGCAGGCTTCTGTGGATGTACAGTCATTTGACCTAAAGTGTCTGTCTCTGGGCTCTGGACTGAGGTGAGTCAATAAAGTTGACCTGAATTACAATTTGAAACCCTGTAGCTATGTGGCCTGACCTGAATTCTGCTACTGTAGTTTGAACTCACGTCTGACCCATGGTGCGCATGTGTATGTGTTAGCTGCATAGCACAGCAGGATGCGCTGGGCAGGAGTCTGAAGGCGTGTCTGAAGATCAACATTGGGAACGCCAAGATGTACGTCCTGTAATTGACTACAGATATATATTTTTCTATCTTTGTTTACATGGTTTAACTGCCTTTTGAACTCCCCCCCTCAGTCTGACAGATGAGCTGATCCACAGAGACAGAGAGAGGCCCCAGGAGCAGGCAGTGCCCAATAGGAAGGCCCCCCTGCTCCCACACTCCCTTAGCACCAGAGAGCCCAGCCGCCCCCAGCAGCAGCAGCAGGAGAGCCAAACGATGATGAGGCCTCCCCCACCTAGCACCAGAGAGCCTGTTCCACCTCACCAGGAGCAGGAAAGCCTGAGGATGACTAGGCATACCTGGGTACCCTCTCCCAGCGCTGGCCCTCGGCCCTTACCCAGCTCCAGCCCTGTCTCAGACTCCGGACCCAACGTCATCATAGAGGAGATTATAGAGGAGATTGAACAAGGAGGAGAAGGGAAGGACGAAGTCAGTTTGAAATTCTGCCATCAATTCACCACAGCCTCATCCAAAACCACTGCAGCAGGGTTTTCAGTTGGAGGTTAGTGACAATGTCACAGCAACATTTAGAGAGCATGTCAGTGCATGTCTGCTGAGGTAAACTGCATCCCCATTACCCATAGGATTATAATGGTGTTTCTTGGTTTCTGCTTGTAGTTGTCCCAGCCCATCTGTCTGAGCTGCAGCAGGCCAGTGAGAGACAGAGAGCCCAGAGGAGCAGCAAGAAGATCCAGGAGGACCTCCCACCTGTCAGTCAGGGGAAAGGTAGAGGAGAGACAGACATATAGTCTGGGCACTGTTGATCCGCACAACACACATTTCACATGATAACATGCACAACAGTTATGGCCACGTAATCTATAACTTCATGAATAGAGACACATAAACTGTGAGTGTGTGCAGTGTTCCAGGAGTGGGTGATGGTGACCCATGTGGTGAACCCTAACCACTTCTACATCCGCCACGTGGCAGAGCAGAGGGCCTGTATTCTGCTTTCCAAGAAGATCAACTCCCTCTGCTCTGGAGAGAGAGGACTGTTCACAGCCAGCGACATACTGGAGACTGGTGAGATCACTGTGTGTGTGTGTGATACCTTACTGTGGGTATGTCCCTCTCTCTAGGCTCTATGGTGTTTGTGAAATGAAAGCAGTGCGATGTTGCCACTCTGACTATTGCGCGTGTGTGTCTCCGTCAGGCTCCACAGTGTTTGTGAAGTGGAAGGAGGGGATGTGGTGTCGGGCCACCCTGACAGAACTGTTCCAGAGAGGTCACCTGGACCCGGTCCGCAGCTGTCCTGTTCCTGAACTTCACCGTGTCAGAGTCTACTTCCAAGACTACGGTTTCTGCAAGGGAATAGCCCTGCAGAGGTACAGACACACACGCACACACGTGAAAAACCTAGTAAGCATGAAAAGGGACAGAACATTGATTTGTTTTTTCAGTCACCCAGGTCTGTCTTTCTCTTCCACCTCTACTTCCCCATTCCCAGTGAGGAGGCGGGTCCAGACCTGTTCATCAGGGACATGAATGAGCGTCTGAGAAGAGTGGACGTGGCCGGCCAATCAGAAATGAGCCGCTGGCTCCCTCAGGCTATCAAGTGTTCCCTCAAGGACATTGTGCCTGCAGACCTGGTAAGTGGAGGACTGCATGCCTGCAGTCCTGGTAAGTCGATGACATCGTGCCTGCAGACCTTGTAAGGGGCACACATTTGCATATTGTCCATATTCTGACATAACATTTGTGTATGTCGCCATCTATCTTTTTCTTCAAGTGAAGGGCTGTTGTACAAGTGACTAGGATGAGTTTAGATTTGTTTTCTTTACCTGCATCCCCCTCCTTTTCCTCTCCTCTCTCCCAGACTAAAGGCTGGAGTGCGGAGGCCCAGGATGAGTTTCGTCGCGTGGTGGGCTCAGCCTCAGTAGAGATGCAGGTGTTTGGTCAGGAGAGAGGTGCTCTGCTAGTGGACCTGAAGAAAGCCCCCATGGACAGCGGTTCCAGCAACATGCCCATGTCCCTCCGAGAGTACCTGGTCTTCCTCGAGCTCGCCAGGTACATACATACTCAGGGTTCGTATGGTCATGAAAATCCTGGAAAAGACATGGAATTTTTTTTATGATGTTTTCCAGGCCTGGAAAGGTTTTGGGAAATGATCAAATCTGAAAAGTTGTGGAAATAATAATTTCTGTTAATGTAATTTATTTAGAGACCATTTTTAAATATTTTATCAATCAAACTAAAATCCACATATCAGCCAGGATTGGAATGACACTTTTGCACAGCTGTGTTTACACGCATCACCTGCATTTGTGAGAAAAGAGTGGGCTGTTGCTCAAGGAGAGCATTGCAGCAGCAGGTAGGCCTAGCCTATAAAATATGTTATACAACGGGTGGGTCTAATGCTGATTGTTTAAAATCGCATTCCAGCCGGTGTCTATTACATAAGTTACCACCGGCTGAATCTATGACGTTAAAATGCGTATTTACTCTGTTCCATCTGACTGGGCAACCCGCTGTCCATCAGCCCAGCCAAGCAATTTATCAACTCGATCTCCACTGTAAAAATCATCTAGACATTATCTCACATTTCTTTTAGACTAACATTTAGTTTTCAACGGCAGAGATTGGTATAAACCTTGCTGTCTGTCTCCGACATTTTCAACATTGTTTCAATATTCAAATTTGATCTCCAGCTGTCCCATAGTAATGAACGTGACAAGACAGGCAGGCAGCGTTTCTCAGCCAGTCGAAATCATGAATCAGCTGGCATCATTTGTATGGGTATATACAAAGAAATGTCAATTGAAAAAAGGTAAAACTAAACGAAGTGCAACTAGTTTGCAGTCTTTTCAGTTTGAAGTTGTTGGCTAGCTCCTCTGAACAACAGTGTACTGACAAGTGAGCACATTTCTATGCCAGGCGAAATTGCGCATCATTGGCTCATTGTTATGGATGTATCCAAATAAATGTCACTAGAAAACAACTTAAACAAATGCAACTACTTTGCTGTTATTCTGGCTGCACTTTTTTACGTGACCGTAAGTTAGCCGTAGTTGGCTAGCTTGCAAGCAATGGATAAGAACATTGCCAGCTAGAATTGCAATGGAACATTTAGAACGAACGATTGGGTCACATCCATAGATGCAGAACAAAAAGACTGAATGACTGGGTCGCGTCTCTGGCAACCGAACCGATAGAACGAACGACCAGCCTGCTTGGTTAGCAACCTTAGATTTGTGTTGGGACTATATCTTGCGGAAGGATGAAATAGTATGAATAAATTCATCAAATTAATGTTTTTTTCTTTTTTTATGAAAATATGTCAATCATTATTGTAATATGTTGGTAACGCGTTGTATAAAAGTGATAATGCCCTCGAAGCCGGTGTTTGGAGGATATATTGGCACGATTTGGCCCTGGACTTTGTCTCGGGCCTAACAACACCCATGCCAACTTCTTTGGCATTATCACAGAAATAGAGAACAGACTAATAACTATGTAGCCAATTCAAAACATATCTTGTGCCCTTTAGTTAACTGTTTAGCTATTGTTAGCTTGTATTAATGTTTTCGTCATTTCCAAAACACTCGCGAATAAGGCCATACAAAGTTGATTTACTTTTTTGAATGACAGATTCATTTTAAACTATTCTTTTTTTATGAAACAATCAATACACTTCACCATTGTATTAGTTGGGATTTGGGTCAAATGCAGTGAATCAAAATAATAATTTGTGAATCGTGAACAGTAATTTTAGGAAAACGGATTAGATGTAGCCTTTCTTTTGGATTAAGTGGCTTCAACTTGTTTTGTTGATACTTATATTTTATTTGGGCATCCAATGTATAGGACATTGCAACTCAATAGATGCTAGTCAACCTGCAACGTAAACACTTCTAAGGTAACTCAAATAAATTAGAAAAGGTACATTTCCTGAAGAAAATGTGTGGGCTTGCTTCAGCTGAATAAAAATAATTGTAGCCTATCAAAGCCATTTGATCTTTTGATATATTGAATGAGCAAATTATTTCAAAAGGCATAAAATGTATTTGGTTGCAATTTTATACATCAAGGGTGGTCAACCATCCTCGAGGAGAGCTAATGGGTGGGCAGGCTTTTATTCCAGTCCCCCTCAAACAAACCACATTTTAGAAATTAGCTGCTGAACCGGACTTGATAAACTGTCTCTGTGTTTGAGCAGGGCTTGATCAAAAGCCTGCACACCCAGTAGCTCTCCAGACTGACCTCTTGCTTTGTACAGTTGCCTAACAGGTATTCTACTTTGTGGGGGGTTAAGTGCTTTGCACAACGACAGGAGATGTTACATTGGATCAGAGAGCAGCCTACCAGGGTCGATACCACATTACATACTGTTTTATACGTACACATAGACAATGCCAATTATTGGTCATGGAAATTTGGTTAAAAGTTATGGAAAAGTCTTGAAATTCCATTTGTCAAAATGTGTATGAACCCTGCATACTGTACTATATCCAGTGTTTCCCTTATATGAGTTTTGCAGAAGGCTGCATCAGTTTCTTCCTTGTTGCCATGGATAATCAGTAGTAATATGTTTGTCCCGTTCTGCTGCTGTAGGTTTTACTCTCCGGTGGCGTGGAATGCCAAGACTGTGCCGTGTGGCAGGAGGCCTCTCCAGTTCTACCTTCCTGTCTTCCCTCGTACCAACGTAGAGCTCAACGCTGTGGTGTCCCACATAGACACACCCTCACACTTCTACATCCAACTGGTGGGTCACACACAAACACACATACATTCCACACATGTACATGAAAGCATTATCAGCTGATATTCCAGTGCCGTCTCTAACTCTTCCCCCTCGCTGATTAAACGCAGGTTGACAACATGGAGTTCCTGCTGCTGACAGCCAAGCTGCAGGAGTGTTACAGCTATGACTGCCCCAGCAGGGGGACCAGAGGAGAGGACCAGGACTTGGAGGTCTACTGTCCTGTCCTGGATCAGGCCTGTGTGGCACGCTTTGACGACAAGGTCTGGTACAGGGCCCATGTCATCGGTCAGTACACTGTGTTTGTGCGTGGGTACACTTAGGGCAGTTGCGGTGACCAAATTACCGCCACACCGGCAGTCATGAGTCACGTAGGCCTACATGAATGCTCTCTGTAGGCCTACATGAATGGCGCTGATGCGTAAGGTAGTATAATCAACTGACTAATGAATGGCTTGGTACTCAGCGCCCTGTTGTCCCTCTAATCTGAATGACCAGGATAAATGGTGATGGGAGTGCCAAAATGGACCCGGGGCTTTCCCAGACGGACACAATATGCACAAGTACACTTTTTAACATAGAGACCCGGTCAGGTCCACAACCTAGCATAAGAAAATTCCATTTGTTTTGGTACTTTATTAACCGGAGTGGAGGAAAGGAGAGGGAGAGCAACAGAATGAGCATGGCGCTAGGGAGAAGGGGCCTGCGGTGTGTGTGTGCGCAGTGAGTGACACAGCAAGCACTGTTAACTCGCGCTAGCAGACTTCTTGCTTGTTATTTCTCATCCTATCTGATTAAATAGTACCCGTCTTGACTGCGTCAAACTGAGAATCTAGCTAGGTAGGTTAATTGAGGCTAGTCTACATAACGTTACTGCGCTTCTTTTCTTCCTTCAGTTACAAATAACTCCATTCAGATTATTAAGGAGCAGCCTACCTGTTTGTTTTTGGTCTTTGAGACCGTGAGACTAGCAGTCATTGGCATGGCGGTTACCGACTGACAAAATGTAATGACCGCCACAGCCCCTAGGTACACTTATTGAGGTCACAATGTGTTTTTTTTTTTTTACGGTATTGTCCCCTTAGATCAGTGGTTCTCAAACCTCTCCTGGGGGCCCACAACCGTTCCATGTATTTTATCTATTCCAGAACTAGCACATCCTGATTTCAAATAGTCAACTAAGTGAAATCTGGTGATCTAGTTCAGGGTTACAACAAAATTGTGAAATGTCTGGAGATCCCGAGGAGAGGTTTGAGAACCACTGCCTTAGATAATAAATTATATGCAAACTCCAAAAATGTATGGAAAAGAGTCTACCTAAAGACTAGAATGGTATTGTGTGTGTGTGTAGGTATTCCCGGGGGCAGGAAGGTGGAAGTCCAGTTTGTAGACTTTGGCAACAACAAGATTCTGTCAGTCAACGACCTGAGGAAGATCAAGGATGAGTTCTTTGCCCTCCCAGCCATGGTGAGGTCACACTACACTAGAGTATGTTGGATGGAGAATAAATAAGGCTGACTATCCATATACCATCTCAGCATTAACTGCTAGGGTTGGTAGACCAGGCAGGGCACTCCTATTATTCATCTGGCTCTCACAATTACCTCCCCCCCCCCCCCACCCAGGCCATCCAGTGCTACCTGGCTGATGTGATTCCTCTGGAAGCGGGTGAGACGTGGAGCGAAGCGTGTATAGAGAAGTTCAAGAGTCTTGCTGACCAGAGACTTGTGACCGCTGTGGCCACAGGTAAGACAGGTAGAACTGGAGAGTTCTCCTTTCACACGGCACTATCTTGGCATCCCACGACAACCATGAGACTGTTCTGTAGTTGATTGATTTGCGTGTGTCTTCGAACCCTCAGAGGCTGGTCGAAGGGGCAGGGGTCTGCCAGTCAGGCTGTTTGAGACCAGTGATTCCAGCGAGCCGTTAGCAAACATCGAAGATCTGCTGGTCAACGACCAACTGGCCTGCTTTAAGAAGGGGTGAGTGTGTGTCTGTCATCTCACAGAAGGATACTTCATGGGGTAAAATCAATAACTAATCTTATTCAGACTTTTTGATACCTGCACACACAGATGTGGGTATGGTTCCAAAAATATGTTTTGTTTTACCCCATTTCCCTCTCCCTTAGCATCAAATCTAAGGACACCCAGGCCCCGGTGGTAGACACCACAGTGTGGGACCCCCCACTCGAGGGTCTTCTGGGAGAGTCTGAGCCAGCCCCTACCTCCCTGGGCCAGGAGACCCCAGAGCAGGACCAAGACCCCCAAGAGATCCAGCCCTACCTGATGCTGCCGACCAATCTGAAAGACCTGAGGGTCAGGTTGACCCACGTGGTCTCACCCGGGAGCTTTTACGTCCAGCTGCTACAGATGGACACCCAGCTCAAGAGGTCAGCCAGTGGGGATGGAGAGGAGGGCAAGGAGAGACAGACAATGGCTTACTGAAGCCTCACCGAATCCAGCAGAGAATCTTGGGCTGTGTTCACGAGGAATCTTGTAACTGTAGAGTGGATTGACAGACATTGACTTGATTTTCTATGATGTGTGACTTTAGAATGAGATGCTGATGAGAGGTCTGTGTCATTTAGTTATCGCTCTCTCTCCCTTTCCCTCTCGCTCTCCCCCTTTCTGTTTCAGGGTGTATGAGTTGTTGAAGCAGGAGTATGCCCGTACAGAGCCCCAGGAGATAGAGTGGAAGGCAGACATGTACTGTGCTGCCTACAACAACGGGGTCTGGGAGAGGGGCCAGCTCTGCTCTCCTGTTTCCCTCGGCTGCATTGCCGAGGTAACACACGAGCACACACACACACACACACCACACACACACACACACACACACCTATCCTTTAAGAGCCACAGAAGTGGACTAGGAGTGGATTTAGAAGTAATAACATTGTAGCAGCTGATTGCAGCCGATTTGTCATTACTGTTTCATCAGTGATTGACAGATGGGTACATCCAGCTGTAACTGCAGTATGGTGTTTTGTCTCCACATGGTGTTAGGTACTACGCTGTGATTTTGGCAACAAGGTGAAACTCCACATGAACAACCTGAGACCACTGCTGCCCAGTCTGGTTGGCTGTCTGGTGCTGGAGTGTTCCCTCAGTGAAATCAGGTGAACACACACACACAAATGCAGGTATACGAAGGGCTGACCTCAAACACTGATCCCTGGCAAAATGTCCTGAATTAGTAGGCCTTTCACAAAAATAGATTCTGACAGGTTTCCTCAGGGCATGAGCTAGCTATCCTAATAGTGGAGCAAGGGGCATGCTAAATTCTTCAAATTTCTCACTCTTTCTCCCTCTCTCGCTCCATTTCTTTCTCTCTCCCTCTCAGACCTGCAGGCGGTCGTTCCACCTGGACAGCCACAGCGTGTGACTTCATCTCCTACTACCTGACAGGAGCCATGGCCATCATGACCATCAAGGTGACGCCACATCACACACACCTTTTCCTAGCCCTACCACTTCCCCTAGTCCCTACCCCTTCCCCACACTTATGTGAACTCCAAGCAAAGAGGGCTAGGGGTGGAGATGGAGCCTAGTCTCTGATGCCTCACTCTTTTGCGTTATGGCATATTTGACCATCCATGTTTTTTTGTTTTTCTAAATATATATATAAAAAAAACTTGAATGAGTAGATGTGTCCAAACTTTTGAAAACATTTACACAGATCAGACACGGACAGAGTAGGTTTCTCAGTTTCAAAGGTGTTTATTAAAACAATAGTTCAAAAAGAAAAGAATAGGTCTCCCCCATGAGACCCTCTCCGGGAAACCGTCTTCTTGGCTCCAGGTCTTGCTGTATCCTGTGGGGATCAAAAACTGAACTCACTCCTGTTACCTCTGCAACTCACTCCTGTTACCTCTGCAACTCACTCCTGTTACCTCTGCAACTGTCTCCAACTATACGGGAGTCCTTTCTTCACCCACTCTCTCCCCTGTGTGCTGCCCTTCTGGCAGCTTTATGGGACTTGTTCAGCTGGTGAGCAATCAGCCCTTGATTACTCCCAATCAGCCCCAATTAGTCCTGGCTAGAGAGCCCATCGAGACCTGGTACGTCCAGCAGATGGAGCCATCGCCTTGTGATGTATACTCCGTCTGTCACCAGGCCTCCACGAGTCTCCCCTGGTGGCTGACCTGCTGCATGTGTGATATATACTGCTCAAAAAAATAAACGGAACACTTAAACAACACATCCTAGATCTGAATGAAAGAAATAATCGTATTAAATACTTTTCTCTTTACATAGTTGAACGTGCTGACAACAAAATCACAAAAATAATCAATGGAAATCCAATTTATCAACCCATGGAGGTCTGGATTTGGAGTCATACTCAAAATTAAAGTGGAAAACCACACTACAGGCTGATCCAACTTTGATGTAATGTCCTTTAAAACAAGTCAAAATGAGGCTCAGTAGTGTGTGTGGCCTCCACGTGCCTGTATGACCTCCCTACAATGCCTGGGCATGCTCCTGATGAGGTGGCGGATGGTCTCCTGAGGGATCTCCTCCCTCCTCAAAAAAATAAAGGGAACACTTAAACAACACAATGTAACTCCAAGTCATCACACTTCTGTGAAATCAAACTGTCCACTTAGGAAGCAACACTGATTGACAATACATTTCACATGCTGTTGTGCAAATGGAATAGACAACAGGTGGAAATTATAGGCAATTAGCAAGACACCCCCAATAAAGGAGTGGTTCTGCAGGTGGGGACCATAGACCACTTCTCAGTTCCTATGCTTCCTGGCTGATGTTTTGGTCACTTTTGAATGCTGGCGGTGCTTTCATTCTAGTGGTAACATGAGACGGAGTCTACAACCCACACAAGTGGCTCAGGTAGTGCAGCTCATCCAGGATGGCACATCAATGCGAGCTGTGGCAAGAAGGTTTGCTGTGTCTGTCAGCGTAGTGTCCAGAGCATGGAGGCGCTACCAGGAGACAGGCCAGTACATCAGGAGACGTGGAGGAGGCCGTAGGAGGGCAACAACCCAGCAGCAGGACCGCTACCTCCGCCTTTGTGCAAGGAGGAGCAGGAGGAGCACTGCCAGAGCCCTGCAAAATGACCTCCAGCAGGCCACAAATGTGCATGTGTCTGCTCAAACGGTCACAAACAGACTCCATGAGGGTGGTATGAGGGCCCGACGTCCACAGGTGGGGGTTGTGCTTACAGCCCACCACCGTGCAGGACGTTTGGAATTTGCCAGAGAACACCTAGATTGGCAAATTCGCCACTGGCGCCCTGTCCTCTTCACAGATGAAAGCAGGTTCACACTGAGCACATGTGACAGACGTGACAGAGTCTGGAGACGCCGTGGAGAACGTTCTGCTGCCTGCAACATCCTCCAGCATAACCGGTTTGGCGGTGGGTCAGTCATGGTGTGGGGTGGCATTTCTTTGGGGGGCCGCACAGCCCTCCATGTGCTCGCCAGAGGTAGCCTGACTGCCATTAGGTACCGAGATGAGATCCTCAGACCCCTTGTGAGACCATATGCTGGTGCGGTTGGCCCTGGGTTCCTCCTAATGCAAGACAATGCTAGACCTCATGTGGCTGGAGTGTGTCAGCAGTTCCTGCAAGAGGAAGGCATTGATGCTATGGACTGGCCCGCCCGTTCCCCAGACCTGAATCCAATTGAGCACACCTGGGACATCATGTCTCGCTCCATCCACCAACGCCACGTTGCACCACAGACTGTCCAGGAGTTGGCGGATGCTTTAGTCCAGGTCTGGGAGGAGATCCCTCAGGAGACCATCCGCCACCTCATCAGGAGCATGCCCAGGCGTTGTAGGGAGGTCATACAGGCATGTGGAGGCCACACACACTACTGAGCCTCATTTTGACTTGTTTTAAGGACATTACATCAAAGTTGGATCAGCCTGTAGTGTGGTTTTCCACTTTAATTTTGAGTGTGACTCCAAATCCAGACCTCCATGGGTTGAAAAATTCGATTTCCATTGATTATTTTTGTGATTTTGTTGTCAGCACATTCAACTATGTAAAGAAAAAAGTATTTAATAAGATTATTTCATTCATTCAGATCTAGGATGTGTTATTTTAGTGTTCCCTTTATTTTTTTGAGCAGTGTATAATAGTAGATCATCTGCATACTGTGACAGTTTGTTCTTCACCAGCTCGGTGGAGACCATCCATGGTTTTACTTGAGTCTCTCTTTACCAGCCTTTTCCTCTTCTCTGCAGGAGAACACAGAGCAGCGTCCGGTGCCGGTCTCTCTGTGCTGCTCCAACCGGGCCGGGCAAGATGTCAGCATCGCAGACTTCCTGGTTAGTGAGGGCCTCGCACTGAAAGAAAGGAAGCCACAGTGAGTAACAGAACTCTGTGTGTGGATGTATGTTTCACAGTTGAGTGTAATATGTTTCCTAGGACCCATGTCTTTCTGCTGGCTCTACTTATCTGCCCTTTTTGTCCCTGTGTTCTGTGCTACAGAGCATCCCCCATGCCTAAACTAGAGGAGTTATCAGACTCTGACTCCAAGTTCAAGGGCCTTCAAAACAGGACACCTAACACAGAAAACCAGCCCCCCAACCCCTCCTCTGACTGGTCAGTCTCCCCCCGACCCCTCTCCACTGCCCCTACGCCTCCCAAGCCGGCCCCCCGTACTAACCCCTCCCCAGAGAAGGTGAAGACACAGGCCTACTGCCCCCCTGAGCTGCCCCACTGTGGACGCACTCTGATGACCATCTCTGCCATTGGAGAGGACGGCCTCATCTACGCCATGACGCACCACGCAGGTACTCTCCTTTCTACTCCTGTTTAACCCTGCGCACTCACTCACTCACTCACTCACTCACTCACTCACTCACACTCTCTCACCCCCCCCACATACACTGAGTTTTACACAATTTGACAGACTTTCCATGACATAGACTGACCCCTTATTGATGTCACTTGTTAAATCCACTTCAATCAGTGTAGATGAAGGGGAGGAGACAGGTTAACTACTTACGGATCATTGGGACGCTAGCATCCCACCTCGACAACGTCCGGTGAAATTGCAGAGCGCCAAATTCAAATTACAGAAATCGTAATATTAAACATTAATGAAAATACAAGTGTCATACATAATTTAAAAGCTTAACTTCTTGTTAATCCAGCCGCTTTGTCAGATTTCAAAAACGCTTTACGGTGAAAGCACACCATGCGATTATCTGAGGACAGCGCCCTGCACACAAAAGCATAACATACATTTTCCAACCAAGCACAGGCGTCACGAAAGTCAGAAATAGCGATAAAATAAATCACTTACCTTTGAAAATCTTCATCTGGTTGCAATCACAAGGGTCCCAGCTACATAACAAATGGTCCTTTTGTTCGATAAAGTTCTTCTTTATATCCCAAAAAATGTAAGTTTCATTGGCGTGCTTGACTCAGTAATCCACCGGTTTCCCTCGTTCAAAATGCATACAAATGAATCCCGTAAGTTACCAATAAACTTCTTCCAAACGTATCAAACAACGTTCCTAATCAATCCTCAGGTACCCTAATATGTAAATAAACGATAAAATTTAAGACGGAGAATACCGGAGACCATTACCGGAGATGAATAACGAAGTGCACGCCCTCACCGGAACGCGCAACAAACACTACAGCCAAAATGGGAGCCACTTGTATTGTGTAGTGGCTTTGCTGGCATGTATCTAAGAAAAATTATTCAGTTTGCCCCACCAAGATTTACATGCCAAAATCACCACTGTGGTCATCATAACAGCCCTAGGTGACACACTCAATATTAGGAAGGTGTTCCTAATGTTTTGTACACTCAGTGTACATGCGCAACTACTGTGTGTTTGTCAGGGCGTCAGTTTGAGCAGCTGCGGGAGCGTCTACAGCAGCACATAAAGACCCTTCCCAGGCTGAAGCCCTACACCTGGAAGAGTGTCCTGGGCTGTGCTGTCATGGGCTCTGACATGCTCTGGTACAGAGGAGAGGTGCTGGAGGTCATCGGAGGTCACGTTAAGGTACAGACATGTTTTTTGTGAACAAATAAATACTGGGATTTTGAACAATTTATACAAATTATGTCTATACAAAACTTACAAGACCCCAACGTGTGTGTGTGTGTGTGTGTGTGTGTGTGTCCAGGTGCGCTACGTGGACCAGGGTCTAGTGGAGAACATCCCAGTGTGTCACGTCTACCCCACAGTGTTGTGTGAGGACATTCCCCAGCTCTGTATACCCTGCCAGCTGCACGGCGTCATCCCTGTGAGTGGACTAGATTCAAAATCGTGGTGGTTCAGTGTTCCATCTCAGTAGCTTCCTCTCCTTCATCTTCAGTAGCTCCCCCTCCCCTCTGTCTTTGTTCAGGTGGGCAGGACGTGGCAATGGGATGCTGTGGCTCTGCTGAAAGAGCTGCTGCTAAACCGCTGTGTGGACATGCAGGTTATGGTGAGGTGGACACTACACACGCAAAGATGGTATGTTAGTGATTGGGGCATATGAGGTGATCCTGTCAGTTTGAGTAAGTGTGAGTGTCTCACTATAAGCTGCAGGCAAGGCCCTGTATCAGTTGTGCATGGACTCACTGACCTGATGTATGATGAAATGTAACAAAAAACATGACTGTGTGTGTTAGGAACTGCCTGAGGACCCTCTGGGCTGTCTGACAGTACAGATTTCTCTGGATGGCATGACTCTAAGCAGAATCATGGTTCACCACCAACACGCCTCTGTGGACCAGGTTATTGCATCCACGCAGGAGGTAAGAGGGAGGGGTGGGTATGTTACCTTAACATAACCGTTGTTTCAATCCCCCTTTTTTTTTTGTTTTTTTTTTTTGAAGTAGGCTTTGATTCAACACAATTGTTTAAATCTGTGATTTTCCTCAGGAGCTGGTGGTGTCATCTCACCTAGCTCTAGATGACTGGGACATTGACACAGAGGTACGTTGGTTATTCAGTGCCATCTGTATAAGATGTTGTTTGAAATTGCTAGTATGCACACTGCGATATAACTTGCCAATTACATTTGTTTATTTATTTATTTATCGAGTGTTGGATTGTCAGTCATCCCCACTGCTCTGCTTATGTACAGGGGTTGGAGGACCCAGAGCCAGTACCGAGGGTGTTCTCATACCCAGACCTGCCTGAGAAAGGCGAACGCTTCCGGGTCAGGATCAAACACCTCCGGACCCCCAACGAGGTACTACCACTTCCATATCTAACTAATGTCAATTCTGAAAATATTTGTTACGCCTTTTGCAACATTTTCCACTTTTTCTAGTGTGTGTGTGTGTGTGTTGCAGGTGTTCTTGTATCCCTTAGATGGCAGTAGTTGTGTGGAGTCTGGTGGGGAGAGTCTGGAGGAAGCACTGAAGAGAGTCCATGACAGGATTGACCGTCTGGCCATGCTCTCAGACTTCGCCATTGGTAAACCACAACACGATCACAAGCACTTTCCATGGACTAAATGTCACACTTAATTCTTAATGCTTTTACGAAAACATTTCCATAGGGTCTTGTAACAGGGACTTGTAACGAGCTAGGTGGTAAAGTGCTGACTTGTTGATCCTGTGTGTCCATCTCTCCAGAGGCCCCATGTCTGGCAGAATACAGTGATGGTAAGTACTACCGGGCCAAGCTGCTGGGCTTTGCTGGCCTCAACCCTGTTAAGATCCTGATCAGACACGTGGACTTTGGCTCTGACGACACCCTTCCCACGAACAAGTAAGACATCTCACTGTGGGCCCAATCCTACTGGAGATTGGAGCATAAGTAAATCCCATTTTCGTGCAGATTGATTGTCTATTATATTGACGAGATAGTCAAGTGACCGCTCTAACAATGGAAATACACCCTCTTCGATGGAAGGCAGGCGGAAGGAGGCGAGATCAGGTGGGACCATTCTTGCCAATGAGAGGGCATGTGAACAACAGGCCTTAGAGCAAGAGCAGTGTTTCCTAACCTTTTTCGGTTACTGTACCACCAACTGAATTTTGGTCTGCCCTGAGTACCCCTGATTTACTCTCATGTGCATTTTACCAGTAAGCCTATGGTCTTATGAGTCCTAGTACCCCTGGTTGGGAACCTTTGAGATAGAGGACTCATCTCTGTATCTGTGCCATTATAGCGTCTGACAGCATGGGCAGTGCCATTGAGGCTGTCTCCATTTTAAAGTAGTCACTTTTCTTATTCTTCATTGGCTGATTGCTCCCAATTCATAGGAATCCCCACCCTGTTGACTACTTTAAAATGGTGGAAGTCCTCAACGGCAATGTCCACGCTAAAAGGGCTTATAGAGTCCTCTATCTCTATGACAACAGGCAAAAAGTCATTTTTTTCAAAGTTGCCGGAATGCCATGTGCGTCCATTTATATCAGTGCATTTGTTTACAACCTAACCATTACAAAACGTATATTAGATCAAATAAGCCCCACATAGCAATTTTTTTAAAATATGTTGACCAAATTAGACACACTCATTGACCTCCATACAAAAATGTCTGTCTCATTTTTGTGGACATATTTTGGGCAGAGTAAAAACCTCTCGCTTTGCCTTTTCCTCTCTGGTTACCGGAGGTAATATGGTGTCTTTTTCTCCCCGTCAGGCTGCGTCAGATCCCGGCCCATCTCCTGCAGTTTCCGTGTAAGGCCATCAAGGTGCGGGTGGCGGGCTTCAGACCACCCCGCCTCAACCTGGAGAAGGAGCGCCTGTCCTACCGGCCAGAGTGGAGCCTGAAGGCTGCCCTGGAGATGATTGACCTGCTGCACAGCTGCTGCACCGCATCCGTTACCGTGAGCAACATCTGCCTTAGTTATCCCCGTCATATCAGTGGCAGTCATAAAAAGCTGGATAGACAACGACGACACATTAAGTGTGGTCATGGTTATGATAGTGGATTTTTGGCATTCAGCGTCACTGTGGTCTCTGCACAACAAGGGCGATAACAGCAGAATTGTTGCATGTGTGTATTGTGGTTATAAACTGTATACCGTTCAAATACCATTCAGCCAATTAGGTCATTGTGAGATGGTAACCTTAGTGCTGTTGGTCATCTCCGCCAATCATGATAATGGTGGTAATGAAGCTATAGTGTAGTTTTTATGATAATGGTGATAATGGAGCTATAGTGTAGTTTTTATGATAATGGTGATAATGAAGCTGTAGTGTAATGTTTATGATAATAGTGATAATGAAGCTATAGTGTAGTTTTTATGATAATGCATTTCCTGGTTGTCTCAGGCCACTGAACCGGAGCTGTCTGTGTTCTTGTATGACGAGGATGGTGCTCTGGTCTACCTGCCTCTGGTGGAGAAAGGACTGGCTGACTTTGACTAAGACACTACAGCAAGAGACAAAGGTGGGTTTGGCTCTCATTCAGGAGTAGTGTTGCACAGTATACCGGTACCAAAACGTCATGATACCAACATTTTTGAATCACGTTGTACAATATGATACTATATTTTTCAGCCCTACCGATCTAAACAAATCAGCTGACGCTGTTTATAAAGTCAGTTTTGTTCATAAATTGTTTTCATTAAGCAACATCAACTACTCTTGCGCCAGTCTAGTAATGTTCACTTTCAGGTGCATCTCACGTGTGGCAGCTATAATCAGCCAGCCGCATCCCCTACCAGCCTTCACTCACCTGCTTCTCTCTGTCCGCTCTTCCTGCGTATCTATTCTTCCATCAGTTTTTAAAATATAATTTGGCTGTGAAGGCGAGCCTGATGAGCCATCCGTTGTTACATCTGTACATTTGATACATTGAATAATTTCATTGCCTGGTATGACCAAGGTCACAGGCCAGTCCAAGTAGTCTTTGCAATTTCAAGTTCGCTGTCACGCAGCCTCTGAGTGACAGAGGAAAAATGGAGCACCGCTTCGCGACAGGCATGCTTGCAGATTTACAGCAGAGAACACTGTGTCTAGCCCAAATGGTTCCAGAAATATGACCCATATTAGCAAAGCTACCTTTTTTTCTTCCTGCATGATTTTGCACACATTTTATATAATTTCACAAACCATGTCACCGGCTGTTTTAAACTAATCCCGGGTTTCTAGTTATTGGTTTGATAAACGTTCAGTCATGTTACCTAGCTAGCTAACAACCAGATAACTTTGACACTAGGTCTAGGCAATTTTGATTGGCACAGGAAGAAAGTGAAGGGTCTTCTACTCATGAGATGTGCTTTGAAGGTAAGTGTGGGTAGCTACAGCCTAATATGGCGACCGGATGTGTCGAAAAGAGTGGGTGAATAGAAAGCAAATCAGCTAATTTTGCGTGGCTGATTGGGCTGCACGACAAGTTAAGCCGGGTAACTAACGTGGCCATTTCATTATATTTCAAGTAGGATAGTAGCCTACACAAGAAATAACTAGTATTGATAACCATGCATGCATACTCGACGGGGAGGGCATGAATGGCAACACCGCGACACAGTACTCTTCGCTCCCGCTTGCCCATCACTACTGTCCAGCAACGGCGTGGGAAGTAGCTACCTAGTAGCCAATGTCCGGGTGATAGTCACAGTAAGCACACACATACAATACATTAAGCATATTGGGATACACTACCCCCTTCTCAAGGTAGGATTCATATAGGCCTAATGTAAACCTAAACTATATAAGAAATTATCTTTCTGGTGATCCATAAATTCTGTTCTTTTAAAGTTGGGAGCTGTGTGTGTGTTTGGGAGAGTGAGTGGTGTGTTTCCTCCTTGCTGTCACTACGCATGTATACATCTTCCTCCTATTCCATGCAGTTTTCCATTATACAATGAACAGTGTGAATTTAATTAATTACGTGTTGTAGAAGTGAATGAATATCAGTGACAGGTTTTTTTGCGTAGCACATAACGTTTAGAAAACGGGAACGGGCTAACAAGACCCCAGGCCACTCAGCATCAACACTGCTCAGGAGTTAACACTAACCAGTTTGGTCAAGAGAGCGACGTCAAGTCTTTCTGTAGTCTGAATACGTTATCAAGTAACCTTTGTCTCCTCCCCCAGAGATCTGCTGTGACATTGGACAGGTTCTTCAGTTCCCTGTTCCTTCTGCATTGTAAGAATGCTGCCTTCGATATACAGTACATAAATCTTGAACATTTGTTTTATTTAAATGTTTTTTTGAGCAGAATGTATCTAAGTTGGCTGAGCACTTTATTTTCTATCTGCAATACTGTCTGTATGAAGGGTACAGAAGTAAAGTTTTCATTTAAAACTGCTTCAATGTGTCTGACTCTTAATACACTCCCTAAATGTATGCACAGGGATTTGATAAACATTTATTTTACAAATAAAACACTCGCACCACATTAAACTAAACTTCGAAACTCAACTGTGATTCAGCCTTAGCGTAAACAGTCCTAGGGCCTGTTGTCCATGACAACGTTGCCGTCGTTGTCTTTGACTCTGAGGCGTCCGGTGGTGTAGCGGGTCTCCTGTCTGCCATCTGTATAGACCGTCTTCAAAGTGCCATCTGGGTACTCCCTCCTTTTATAGTCTGCTGTGTGGACCTCCTTCTGGCCTGTGTTGAACTGGATCTCCTTACTGCCATCCCTGGAGGAGAACGTGAACATGAGGACAGTGCTGAGATACACACGTACTTAAACAAAACCCCTTGTAACCACTGACTTCACGAAAGGGACAGATTGGGAACTCTTCATCAAGAGCTTTTACCTGACCAGATGCATGTCAGTGTAGAGAACGTGGATAGATAGAGGTGTGAGCTCCGTGGACTTACAGGTTAACTTGTATGATCGTCCCATCTGGATACAGGTTCTTAACTGTCTGGTCAGGGTACGTGATCTCCTTACGGCCATCAGGGAAATGCTTCTCTACAAAAGGAAATGAGGACTTATACACGGTTCGGGTCAGAACAAAGTGGTGGAGGAGGAGGTAATTAAGTATAATAATGAAAAGTTTATCAAATCTCACCAGTCTGGTTGTTGGGGAACTGCAGAACCTCGATGCCGTCAGGATAGGTGGTGTGAGTGGTCTGGGCATCAGCATAGTAGTAGATCTGTAAGAGGACCACACACACTGATCTGGGATTCATGTAAGTTTAATATCCCACTTAAGATGTCTGCACACTGATTAAGAAAGGTGTTGAGCTAAAGCACTAAGGTCACTGTCAGTAACCCACCACTCTCTGGTCGGCCATAACCTGCTTGATATCCCTGTTGAAGAAGGTGACTTTGGCTGTCAGTCCGTCCGCTAACACCTCCTTCCTGGTCCCATTGGGAAAGATGATGAGTCTCCCTCCACAGGCCAGCACCCTCTCCATCTTAGACAGGAACACATACCCCAGTCAATGTGGAGCACTTTGAGCTCCTGGAAAAGCACTAAATAAATCCATGAATAAAATCCAGAGTCATGTGCACAAAACATTAGGCACACCTGCTCTTTCCATGACAGACTGACCAGGTTAAAGCTATGATGGCAGGTAGCCTAGTGGTTACAGCGTTGGGGCCAGTAACCGAAAGGTTGCTGGATCAAATTCCCAAGCTGACAAGGTAAAAATCTGTCGTTCTGCCCCTGAACAAGGCAGTTAACTCACTGTTCCTAGGCCGTCATTGTAAATAAGAATTTGTTCTTAAATGACTTGCCTAGTTAACTTTTTTTATTTATGTTAAAAACACTTCAATCTGTGTAGATGGAGGAGATGGGTTAAAGAAGGATTTTTAAGCCTTGAGACATGGATTGTGTTTGTGTGCCATTCAGAGTATGAGTGGGCAAGACAAGATTTGAATGGGGTATGGTACAGTTGTGTGTCAAGAACTGCAATGCTGCTGGGTTTTTCACACTCAACAGTTTCCCGTTTATCAATAATGGTCCACCACCCAAAGGATATCCAGCCAACTTGACAACTGTGGGAAGCATTGGAGTAAACATGGGCCAGCATCCCTGTGGAACGCATGACACCTTGAGTCCATGCCCCGACAAATTGATTCTGTTCTGAGCGCAAAAGGGGGTGCAACTCAGTATTAGGAAGGTGACTCAGTGTGCAGTATTTATAAAGTCGGGCCACTGCGGTTTCTGTCTGAACGTTCCGAGACTCCACTTTCTCCTCCATAGCCGTTGCTAAGTGATAATTGACGCTTCCGCCTTGTGCTCTTTATTTCTTATAGGTTTTGAAAACTATGATGATGTCCAGTGAAAGCAGATATGCAGTTTGTTGACACCACAACACAGTACTGCCTTGGATACACATTATCCTGAATCCTAATAAATAAAACGCCTGTCAAATTAGCTGCTCCGTTTTGCTTGTTTACAGTCGTTTCAGCGGGAACTGTCAGAGGCGCTCTCATTTTGTTACATCGACATTTTGAGAATAAAGGCGCTAACATGGCATCTGTTCTAAAACCTGGCCGAACTCTCTTAATATAATGAATGTATGGCTCTGAGACAATACCTGCTTTGAGTGACAAACTAAATTCAAAATAATTTTCACAGAATTCCCTCCCAATCCTTCTCATCCCTCCTCACCTTTCCATCACGGTGAATGATGACATCCTGACTTAGCTCTTGCTGCTCGTTGACCTCTGTGGACTCAGTCTGCAGACCTGGAGCCCTCTGTGGGTACAATCAAACACCACAGCAACACTCAACAACAATGGTGGTGTATACACAGAGATCCTATTAAAATGACTAATACAGTTATGTAATTTCTCTGGGTGTATAGCAGTGTGGAGCTATGCCATGGAGGTACTTTCATTAAATCATTAAAAAGGCTAGTGATTTATGTCAGATGAAGGCTATGCGCGGTCCTAACTCACAGGGGATAGGTTGTGTGAGTGGTCGTGGCTCTGTGGTGGGTGGTGACTTCTGGTCAAAGATGGTTGTTCGTCTGAGCTGTAACTGGGATCGGGTGCTGCGGCTGGTGTAGGGGCTGACCTCTTTAGGATGCCCCTGATACCGTCTGTTAAAGAAACACAATGTAGAACAATACCTCCACATATGAATGAATAAATATCATTTCTTGATTTAACTCCTAGTCTGTGGTAAGTATTATGATTAGTCCATATGTAGCTGCATTCCTTGTACCTTCAATAGCAGCACTGCCTCTAGAGGAGCTACTGCTCTGTGGTGGGCTGCTCCTCACTGTGTCAGGACTCTGAACACACTGCATTAGTCCAACAGAGAAATGAACAACCTTCGTGGTGAATTCAGAACACAGGAAATTCACAAAATGGTGGTAGTAGTAAATCTGTAAACTCACTGCCGATTTGAGGCCCCTGGCTCCAAGAGCAATGTTGCTGTCGAATGGCCTGGGTCCCTCCCTCTCATTCTCCCGCCTGTCTTCCTCTCTGTCGCTGTCTGTCCCAGTCTTCCTCCAGGTGCTGAGGCGTAGTTTCTCCAGGGTGCGGACCTCGTCTCTCAGGGCACTGTTGTCTGAGCTCAGGGAGTCTATCTGCTGTCGGAGACGGCTGTGTGTGGTGGACCAGCGGCTCTCTCTCCACTTCAGCTCCTTGTGTAGGGAACTCAGCTGCTGCTTCAGGGCCTGGGGGGGACAGGGGCAAGGTCGTTGACGGATACAAGACCTGTCTGTGTGTGTGTGTGTGTGTGTGTGTGTGTGTGTGCTGCGGCAGTTAGTCTAACGGTTAAGAGCGTTGGGCCATTAAGCGAAAGGTTACTGGTTCGAATCCCCGGGCCGACTATGTGAAAAATCTGTTGATGTGCCCTTGAGCAAGGCATTTAACCCTAATTGCTCCTGTAAGTCACTCTGGATAAGAGTGTCTACTAAATGACTAAAACATCTCACCTGGATCTCGTCGCGCTCCCTCTTGTCTGGTATGGCCCTGGCGGCGGCGGTGTGCTTCTCAAACACCTTGCGTTCCTTCTGCAGCTTCTTAGTCTCCTCCCTCTTGAAATCTTCAAACCTGGCCAGCTCCTCAGCCTTCTGCTGCTCAAACTCTGCCCTCTCCTTCCTGGAATAGAATAGCCAATATTAATAATTTTAATATGGGGGTTATTAAATATTCATTTTGTAACAATGCCTTTGAATGAGGGGAAAACCGTCCCATTCCAGGTCAGACCAGATGGTTGTTACCTGAGATATTCCTGGTTATTTTTGTTCTCCAGTCGGAGTCTGGCCAGGGCAGCGTTCTCTGTCCTGAATCGTTCTCTCTCCCTCAGCTGGCTGGACTGCAGCTGCTGGCCTGACCACCCACCCACACACACACAGTTTTAATGCTGGTGCTACCAACTTTGGAAGGGAAAACAGTTGCTGTTGAGATGCTCCCCTGGGTTAAGAGTGTGTTTGCACCGTCTCTCTCACCTGGTCCGTTCTCAGACTTCCTAGGCTCTGGTGGAGGGGGGGCCTGGGTCTTGGGCTTCAGCGAGGGGAACAGCCTGGCCATAAGCTGGGAGGCGGGAGGAGAATCTGGCTCCTGGTTGGCTGCTGTGATAATTGACACCCTCTCCAGCTCGGCCCCTTTGGCCACAGCCACCTTTCTCTTCAGCGTCCTCTCTGGGGATGAGACGTCGTTCCCTGTTACTGTGAGAGTGTGGCTGTTTCCTGTAGCAGCGCCTTTTGTTCTGATGGGGTCCTCAACGATTCTGCCAGCCTCCTCCAGGTCATTCCAGGTGTCATCGTCATCAAACACCAACCGACCCTTGTGGTCCCCCTCTTCTCTGTCCTCCAATAGGATGGAGTCATCAAGGTCACTCTCCCTGCCCCCCTCTGCCTGGCCTAAGCCCCCCTCTCTGTCCTGATATGAACTCTTGTCGTATGGAGGGTTGGATGTGGGGAGCGTGTTTTCCCAGGGGTTGCTGGGAAATATAGTTTGGTACGGCAGTCGGGCTACTTCCTCCTGATCCCCGAATTCAGAGCTTCTGTGGAACGAGATACAGATTTCCTCATGTTGTTTGCAGTCACTCATTTCATCTTCCTCCTCAGTGGCTTTTCCTTTTTCCCTCATCACAACCTCCTTTGCCCTCACAGCAGATACTCCTGATGATTCAGAGGAGCTGGTCCCTGTTCCTAGGCCACTTTTACTGGTGCCTCCGCTGTGAATACCTTTAGTTGGTGAGGGTTTGGGGGATTTGATTGGAGTGGAGGACAGGCGTCGCGGGTGGCGCCCCCAGCTGCCATGGAGGGGGTGTTGCTGGTCCAACTGCAGCACCTGTAGGTTTACATTTACTAAGCAATTGTGTAGCATTAATTTGTGAAACATACAAAAAAATGTTAATGCCATACATGATAAAAAGCATTACAAACCTTCATGACGAAGGATGAGTTGGAGGAGAAAGAGAGCTCCTTGGCTGCCCGCTCCAGCAGCTCAAACTCTCCCAGCTCCACACACTCCTTGTGACGGTCATAGTCCCAGCGCTGCAGCTTCTCCTGAAACGACAGCTCAAAGGAATACTCTGAAACAACGCCTGGTTTTCCCTCTGCTGCTCCATCTAGTCTCAATGGACCACTTCCATTCCTCTGCAGGGCCCCAGTCCTCTCCTCAAGCCCAAACTGTTTAATTGCAGCTGCAGGAGTTCTACTCACAGGCTGAGAAGTCCCACCCACCTTATTACTAATCACATCCCTAGGTCTCAGAAGGTCAGGTGTCGCCATGTTCTGTCTGTGGTGACTGCCCAGGACTCCGGGTCTCACTTCCTCTGGCTGCGCTGCCTTGCTGTCTGGACTGCCACTGTCCAGGGGGGGTGAGCAGGGATCTCTGGGTCTATTCGCCTTGTTGAGCACAGCAGTCTTGCGCTGTATGGGAGGCCACTGACTGACCCTCTGGGTGGGATTGGGTTCTAAGGTCCCCTGGGGTTTGGGGTCTTTTTGGGGTCTCTGTCTGTTGGGTAATGGGGCTTTGCTTCTATTGGTGAATCTGGAGAGGCCCTCCCCTTGCCTCAGGAAGACCCTTTTGGGAATGGCACCTTCAACTGCCTCTGGGCTCTTTTGGGATGGAGAGAAGAGCTTAGCATTAGCAATGTTGCATGCCCCCCAAAAAAGGGAATGGTACTGTAGCTCCAAAGACCACCATACCTAAATCAACCTCAAACTTGTCACTTGTGTGAGCGCCACAGCCCATATTTAGTGTAGTGATGATAGGTTTAGTTTCTGACCTGCTGCTGCTGGGTGGTCTTCAGTCTCTGCTCCTCCAGTCTCAGCTCTTCCTCCAGGAGCTCCTCAAACGTCTGCTTCTGCCCCTCTATTCCTTGTTTAATGGGTCTTTAATGAGTAGAGCATAAACACACAGCTAAATCGCTTCTTTGTAGTCAGCTGACAGAGAATAGTGAAATAAAGTGTTAAGACATTTTCATCTCAAATATTAAATTAAACATTTACCTGTCCTGTGAGTCTAGTTCACTGTCATCTCCTCTGTATGCTTTGCATTCTTCAGTCATAGAGGGAGTAGAATGGGAGGATAACATGACTTCTTCCATCTCATTATCACCCATATGATCAGCATTCCCACTCAGCTGATGTTTGTGTGGACTGCTCCATGCTTCTGTCCCTGTTTGAGTCAACGCTCATGTAAAAAGCACTTAAAATGCTTTTAAGCACTTTGGCACATTTTAGTCAATAAGCAGACGCTCTTATCCAGAGCTACTTACAGTTAGTGCCTCCCTCTTAAGGTATCTAGGTAAGACAACCACATATCACAGTCATGGTAAGTACATTTCCCCCCCAGTAAGCACTTTTCCAACCCAGTGTTCGGTCCTGATCCTCTCCCTCCTGCTCCTGGCCCCTTGGAGGCTGTTGGAAGGTAGGCCCCTGTCTCCAAAGCTGGGAAGACGCAGGCCCTTGTGGGGGGCCTATAGGGAAGCTCTGGGCTGTTGGGGAACTTTGAGAGAGGGGGGCGTCTCCCAATAGAGTGCCCTCTCTCCAGTCTGCTCCCGTCAACCTGGAGGTCTCTATGTAATCTGTGGGAAACCACACAGTCTTGTCTAAATCAGGGGTGTCAAACTCAATAACTGGTGCTTCCTGCTCCATCCAGATTGCTGAGTAATACCACCGAAATAACAACAATGACATGGCAATAACACAGCAATAATACAGTGTGAGCGTGTTTTCAGTACCTGCTCCATCCTGTTGAGCCACATGCACCATGCCCAATAGCCTCTGTTGCTCCTCCTGGAGACGGACCAGCTCCTCCAGCTGGTGGGCTTTCAGTTGCTCCTGCATGTGCTGCTGCCACTGCCTCAGCTGAAACACGGCACATTATACTACCAATAAGCACTGCTTCCAAATACAGCACACAACATCAATAATCAGTGCCTCAATTACAACAAAGCATAGGCCTAGATAACAGCACTATGGGCTGCAGTGCTTATGTTCCTGTTGTACAACACTAGACAGGCCTACCTACATGGAAGTGACAAGCTGTGACAAGCCATTCCAAACAGTTTGCCATTCAGTTTGACAAGCCATTCAAATATTTTATGAAGCCATTCAACAATGGGTTTTTTTCTTACCTGTTCAAGTTCGAGTATCCGGGGTAGGTCCTGAGACTGCTTTACCAACTTCTCCATACTGTCCATCTCTCCAGGTAACGTCAACCCTTGAGACGCCGCTGTCTGCAGTCCAGCAAACTGTCTTTCAGACAAAGGCCTATCCCCAGGTCGCTGGTTCTGTTTGCTCAATTCTGTCCCAGACTCAGCATCATGGACGAGGGAATTTACACTGAGGCAAAGGAATTGAGAGGCGAATGAATCGTCCACGTCCCGGGACCCCCAGACAGAGCTATGTCGAAGAGACTCAGCCAGGTCTAGGGAGTGGTTCAGGATAACCACGGCACGAGAGCTGCTTGGCATCCATCGGGCGAGGAAGTTTGTTTGGCACTGCTGAGCCTGTAACCCAGCTGGAGATGCCATGAAAGTACTCTCCAGACAGGGCTAAACCGAGAGTAAATCAGATTTTAGAGACAGGTCAATAATAAGGCGTGCCTCATTCAGAATGAACGATCAAGTGGCTAGCTACCTACTTTAGCTAGTTATGAATGGCACAGTGTAGTTAGGCATTAGCTACGGCAAAAATGACAGTTTAAAAGTACTGTTAGCAACAGCTTGCTACCTACAGTTTGCCCACTGTGCCTTTTACACTAGATGCAAGAAGTTAGTCTAACGTTAATAACGTTAGCACCTGCCACTCCATTGACAACGCCTTGGTTTGGCTAGCAAGCTTGCAACAAAGTCTTACCATGGCAGGCAAGTAAGACAACATTTGTGCTTCAATTATATAATGATGGATACATAGCGAACTTACATAACGTACCTTGTTTACATGCGACAAGTACACGTTTTCAGGGTATTTTCGTTGTGAAGACAACGAATGGGAGTTTCGAGATTTCGAAGTGTTCCGCCACACCGAAACAAAGCTCGCGAGAGAGAAAAAAAAATGGGTCGCATTGCAACTTGGGTAATGTAGTAACTAACGTTAAATAATTGACTCGGAAGGGATTTTCAAACACAATTCCCATTGGTCAATTGAAAGTTTCAAGAAGTTCAAACGCATTTCTACTTTTGGACGTCTTTGACCATTATCTTAAACTTTTCTTGATAATGGAGATTGTACTATGCAATACCCACGGTAACTGTGTTTATTTTTTGCATTGACATAGTCAAAGTGTTGCATTATCATAACGATTATATTGTTATTCGTGCCTGCTAAAACGAGATGCTTTTCTGAAACGTATGCTAGCTTGCTATTGTAGCCATCTAACGTTAGCACGTTGGGAACATGGCTCAATGGTGTTTTCTTCATCTCTTGAGGCCGAATATGATGCTAGCCACCTGCCTAATAATAATATTAACAGAATTGAGCCATCATATTAACCAATAGGGGTGATAACGTTAGTAAGGCAAGGACGTGTTTTACTGAATATGAACTCATGTTTTGATCTATTTGACTTGTATTTACACTAACCAGGCAGCACATGTATGCTGAAGACGGGAGTAAAAGAAGGGCCAAATAAGGGTAAAAGCTTCTACTTGTGCGGGGAGCGTCAACAGGGGTCTCCCTGCGATTTCACCAAAGTGGCAGGGTTGGTGGTTCTCTCATGTCAGTTCATTGACGCCTGTTTCTCTTTTCATGAAGAGCACTAGTTCTATCCTAACTGATATCTGACCGTGGCATTCTCAAAAGCCATCTAACAAAGTACAGGACTTATGCAATAGTCATTTACTGATATGACTGATCTGTTTTATGGCTTTCATTAGTATCCCGGCCTCACACTGCCTGCTTCATGAGGATTCTATGGTGGAACTCCAGACTCTCATCCACAGTCAGCAGCAGCAGGGCTACAGGTCTGTCTGTGTGCATGTGTGTGGATGCTTCCTCTAACTCTAGCTGTGGTTTGTGTTCAGGTGCATTATCATACTCTGTCTCACTCTCTTTTCTTCTTCTCAGGTTGTACTACCGGTGTGTTTTGGGGAAGAATGCAGGTCAGAGGTGGTGTGGCAATGTTCCCTGGACAGCGGTAAGCACCTCTAACTACTGGTAATGATGAACATACAGTATACATTGCCTAGTTCATAGCCTATTACTGTCATGGCAAGCACTCGTTGAATGTGTTTCAAAATGGCTGACTAGTGCTCCACCCCTGCAGCCAGAGGCAGAGAAACGCAACCCACTGTCTGACAGACAGCTGCATCCCTCCAGCCTGCCCCCAGAGAGAAATCCATTCAAGGCCCCAGGCAAGACTGACCAGACATCAGAGTGGAGGAGACTCCAAGATGGGGGGAGACTGGAGGGCAAAGGAAAGAATGAGAAAGGTGGAGAGAAGGAGAGGCTTCACAAGAGTGTAGGTAAAGAAAGCGAACATGGTCGAGGTATGGGGAAGGAGGAGGAGGAGAGGGGGATGTCAAGTCCCTCGGAGTCTTGGAGAGACAAACAGCTTCCAGCAGGGATGAAGATAAAGAAGAGGGTATCAGGTGAGGAGAATAAGGAAAGTTCTGAAACATCACCTGAGGAAAAGGAAAAGACTGCCAAGGAGACGAAAGACAAAAACAAGAACTCAAACAAAGACAGCCAGAGAGAGGCTGAGAAAAGCAAAAACTCTAGCCCGAAACCCCAGGATACAGAGGACCCACACAAAGCCTCAAAGGGTCGTCATGGATACTCCCCACGAGAGCCACCAACCAATAGCTTTAAAGAGTCTGGAAAGCATGCTGGGAAAAAGCCAAGCACAGAGAGGAAGAAGAGCAACCCCTCCGACCCAAATGGCACTACCTCTAAAGACGCCCAAGCACCTAAGAGCACAGAGAAGACCAAAACCCCAATCCCACAATCCGATAAACCAGCGCAGCGACTTTCCACTCCAACAACTGAACAGGATAAGGAGGCAGAGAAAAGGACTGCTTCATCATCACAGCAGAACCAGGACAAGTCCCATCGTGGGAACCAATTTGGAGAGTGGCGTTGTGATGAAGATGATGATGATGATGATGTCCAGTTTGTGTCAGTTCAGCCAGGTACACAGACGACGACTCCAGTACCAGTGCCCCTGGTCCAGAAAGCCCTGACATCCTTCCCAGGGTTCCAGCCTGCCTCTCAGGTCAAAGGTCAGCGGGAGGACCCCAGGGCCCTGCACAGCCAGCTCACCGCTCAGCTCAAACAGAAGAAGGTGAGGGACACCTGTGTGTGTGTGTGTGTGTGTGTGTGTGTGTGTGTGTGTGTGTGTGTGTGTGTGTGTGTGTGTGTGTGTGTGTGTGTGTGTGTGTGTGTGTGTGTGTGTGTGTGTGTGTGTGTGTGTGTGTGTGTGTGTCAGAATGTACACTGAAATAAATAGTTAAATATTAACTCTCCTTCCCTTTCTCAGGCCACTCTGTCGGTGGTGAATATGTCTGCTCTGCCCGATAAAGGGGAGAGGTTGAAGAGTCAGATCAAAGACCTGGAGGAGACTCTGGAGTCTCTCTGCCTCACCACTTCCACTGAGCCAGGTAAGACCCTAGCAGGATACTGGACTGTTTGGCTAACCACAACATTGCCTACTGTATGGTCATTGTAGGTACTTCAAGCACAGACTCAATTTAATGTTCTGTTTTTAGAGCCTCAGGGTGACGAAGGTAATGCCAAACCGAAGCCCACACCCAGCCAGTACAACCCATTTAGCTGCCCGGGAGGCACCGTCCTACTGCCCATTGCTCCTGCCCCCCTCCAGTACCAGGCCTCCACCAGCTCAATGGGGCTGCAGCTCAGCCAGGGATACACTCAGATGTATGGAGGTATGGAACAGGGCTACACACACACACACTTGCTATTCTTGTAACCTGCTCTAGTCAGATATTGTCGTATCTCTGTGATCACCGTCAGTAAATCTTCTGTCTTTCCCTGATTGTCCAGTGAACCCCCAGAGCCAAGCGTTCTATGGAGGCAGGATGACAGACAACCGTCTGCTAGCGGTGAAGAACGCCACATCTGAGGCCATTGACCACCTCCACAGCTCCCTGGAGTCCTGCCCCGACCCCGACGCTGAGGTTACGGACCCGAAAGGCATCAAGGCAAGACGACCTTGTACACTACTCAATGCCTCAACCCTTCTAAACCTCATATTGTACACACTGTTGTCTATGGGTATGGTACCCTAATCTACTGTGGTGTTGTGGTCGTTCTCATTCGTCAGGTGCCTCTACTGGCCCATCAGAGACGAGCCCTGGCCTGGCTGCTGTGGAGAGAGACCCAGAAACCCTGTGGAGGGATCCTGGGTAAGGTCAACCAGCCTGTCTGTGTAGTTGCTTTGATTGCAGCAGCCCCAGGGGTTTTGTAAGGAGTTGAATGGCCAGAGTATTTCAAAAACCTAAAGAAAATGCGTTAACAACATTTCTCCCCTAATCCTCAGCTGATGACATGGGCCTGGGGAAAACCCTCACCATGATCGCTCTCATTCTGGCCCAGAAGAAGAAGCAAAAGGAGGAGGAGGAGAAAGACACTATATTGGAAGGCTGGATCTCCAAAAATGGTAATATCAAATGGCAACTTCTCATGTAATTATTAACCTGTATTATGATATATTTGGTAATGTATGTGAACAATGTGTATATATATAATGTATTTAGTAACTTGTGTATGATATATTTGTTATACCCTGTATTGTGTTGCAGACTCTAGCCTGGTAGTGTCTCAGGGCACTTTGATCATCTGCCCTGCCTCTTTGGTTCATCACTGGAAGAAGGAGATCGAGAGACACGTCAAGAGCAGCCGACTCAGTATCTACCTGTACCACGGGCCCAACCGCCAGAAGAACGCCGAAGTGTAAGACACACACCTGAGTCATCTGTTTCCCTGAGTTTAACACACTTGTGTCACCTGAAAGACTGTCAAGTGTACAGGTTGCTTTTGACACACGTTTTATTTGTTTTCTATCTCCCGCTCTCTGATAGGCTGGCTGAGCATGATGTGGTGGTGACCACCTACAGCCTTGTCTCCAAGGAGATCCCAGTCCAGAAGGAGGATGCAGAGAAACCTAGCAAGGATACTAAGGATGTGGTAAGAATAAACACACAGAGATAAACAGTGTGTAATGTATTGATGGTGCTCATGATGCTACGACGTTGTCCCCTCGCTCCCTTTCCCCAGCCATCAGCCCTCCCTCCTCTGCTGCGGGTGGCCTGGGCCCGCATTGTGCTGGACGAGGCCCACAACATCAAGAATCCCAAGGTGCAGACCTCTTTGGCTGTGTGTAAGCTGAGGGCCAAGGCCAGGTGGGCTGTTACCGGGACCCCCATCCAGAACAACCTACTGGATATGTACGCCCTGCTCAAGTAAGTCCATCAATATCTTACTCTACCCTTATATTACACATATCATACCACATGTCCAGTAACAATACACCCCCTCCACAGAATCCTCTGGTAAAGTCTCTGCCTGTGTTTGTCAGGTTTCTGCGCTGCGCCCCATTTGATGAGTTCAAGCTTTGGAAAACCCAGGTAGACAACGGCTCTAAGAGAGGAGGAGAGAGACTTAACATTCTGACCAGAACTCTGCTGCTCCGACGCACCAAAGACCAGATGGACTCTACCGGAAAACCTCTGGTACATGACACACAGTCACACACATTAGCATATGTGGATTATGAGCTAACTTGATTTCCTTCCTCATTTTCCAGGTGAATCTGCCAGATCGGACCTGTGAGGTGCATCGCCTGAAGCTGTCTGAAGAGGAGCAGTCTGTTTACGATGTGGTGTTTGCACAGTCCAGGTAACAACTATGTCTGATTGGTATCTGAAACTTCTCTCTCTGGGTCTACGGCTTATGACACCTGGATGACCGATTCTTTAAACTTTTTCTCCTAGGTCCACTCTGCAGAACTATCTGAAGAGACATGAGGGAGACAATGGTAAAAAGGGAGACAACTCCAATCCCTTTGACAAGGGTAAGGGAGGTAAACTTTCTGTTTAAATGTATTTTTAATAATAATCTGTTTGAGTTCATGTGTCTTTTTCTCCAGAGGCATGTGAATTTGGACAGGATACTAATGTGAGACCTTAGTGTGTGTGTGCGTGTGTGTCCCCCAGTGGCTCGTGAGTTTGGCGTGTCCCAGGCGGACTCTGTGTCCTCCTCCCAGCAGACCCAGGGACCCACCAGCACTGTTCACATCCTGTCTCTATTGCTCCGACTCAGACAGAGCTGCTGCCATCCGTCTCTGTTGAAGAAGGTACAAACACACTTTTACCTTTTTTTATTTTTTTATTTAACCTTTTATTTAACTAGGTAAGTCAGTTAAGAACACATTCTTATTTACAATGATGGCCTACCCGAGCCATACCCTAACCCGGACGACGCTCAGCCAATTGTGCGCCGCCCTATGGGACTACCAATCACGGCCAGTTGTGATACAGCCTGAAATTGAACCAGGGTCTGTAGTGGGGCCTCTAGCACTGAGATGCAGTGCCTTAGACCGCTGCGCTACTCGGGAGCCAGACCTGTGGAGAGGGCCTGACCTGCGCTCCTCTCTTTTTTTTTTATCTCTGGGGTCTATGGAACAGGCATCTGTTTTGTTTTTACCTCCTGCTCTTCTCTGTGTGTCTTGCTCCACAGACTCTGGGTTAGTTTGGTCTGTCTTTACCTGGTGTTCTCTTTGTGTGTCTTCTTCAAAGACCCTGGATCCGTCTGAGCTGCAGGGGGATGGGATCTCTCTCTCCCTTGAGGAGCAGCTCAATGCCCTGTGCCTCTCCTCCGAGCCCTCGGGCCCTGACCACAAAGCCACTGTGTCCCTCAATGGGAGCCGATTCGCCTCCGATCTCTTCAAGGACACCCACGAGAGCACCAAGGTGACGTCAACTGCCCCCATGTATACTAAAATGTTTCTGTTTTATATGGCTATCCGGTGCATCTATATACTCTACTACCTGCTTGATTCTCTTAATGTTGTTGTTGTTTCAGATCGCTGCCATTCTCACAGAGCTGAAGGCGATCGGGCAGCAGAGTGAGGCTCAGAAAAGGTAATTCCACACACCTAAATGTAGCCCATTCAGACTACAAATGTTTGGTGTCATCTGGATGATGTAGTCCTGGCAGACAGATATAGAGGAGTTTGATAGACAACTAAAGTCCATGACAAATAAAGGATTATTGGTAATAGAAAATGTTTCCCTCATGGTAGGGTGGGGTATGCAAAATGGGTCAACTTTGAGCACCTCTATCTCCTGAATGTTTTGGCATTCGGGTTCAAAAAATCACTTTCTGACCACTTCTACCATGAGCAAACACGTCTGGAAGGCTTCGTTCAAATCTAAAGGGGTGCAGTCAGAAAGTGATTGAATGCATGTGTCGTTATGTTGCAGTTTGATTGTACAGTAATCATATATGATAATCATCCATTGTCTCTGTCAGTGTGATAGTGTCCCAGTGGACCAGCATGCTTCACATCGTGGCCGTTCACCTGAGGGGAATGGGCCTGAGCTTTGCTGTCATCGATGGCACTGTCAACCCCAAACGCCGCATGGACCTGGTCGAAGAGTTCAACACCAACCCTAAAGGACCACGGGTATCGTATGGACAACCGTGACCATAAAATAGTGATATGCGCTACCTACTTTCAGCTTTGGATACAGTGTAGGGGGTAGAGTTTAGACAAGGTGTTTTGTGTTTCTAGGTGATGCTTGTGTCTCTGTGTGCTGGAGGAGTGGGCATTAACCTGATTGGAGGGAATCACCTCTTCCTCATGGACATGCACTGGTGAGACCCACAACACACACACCCATCCACCACTACCATGTGAGTGTTCTTTATTGATTTATACTATGGTTCTGACAGGAACCCAGCTCTAGAGGACCAGGCTTGTGACCGCATCTACAGAGTGGGTCAGCACCGAGACGTCACCATCCACAGGTAAGAGCATGCTCGGGTGCAGAGATACTGTAGGAAAATCTCACTGACATATTTTGAGGTTGTGCCCTGTTGGATAAAGACATTGTATAAATCTGATTGCTGATGTGAGTGCTTACACATAGCATGTGTACCTATCCCTGCAGGTTTGTGTGTGAGGGCACAGTGGAGGATAAGATCTCCATTCTGCAGGAGAAGAAGAAGGATCTCGCACAGAAGGTGCTGTCAGGGACTGGAGCCTCCTTCACCAAGCTCTCCCTGGCTGACCTCAGGGTCATCTTTGGGGTCTGACGATCAGGAAGTAATGGTGGTGGGGGCAGCCAGACTGAGGACCAGGTAGTAGCGGGGCCAGCCATACTTAAACAATTATGTTTGCTGGATTTATGTTGTGTTGGTAAAGGCTTCACACTTGCTGTGTATGAATCTGGTTGATGAAAACCCCCTTTGCTCTTGTTGGTTACTGAGCACTACAGTACATTTTGGCACATAGTGTGGCTAATTTGAATGCTTTGCTGCTACATTTCTCCATATGGTCTTCTGGCAGGTTGCAGAGCCTCAGGCCTACTAGTTGTGTACTGTTGTATTTCCCATATCCAGCACTCTGTTTCACATGCTGTATTCCATGTGTTACGGCAATGACCTTGAGCTTCTCCTGGTCAGGTCACATGGTATTTTCATTGAATACACTAAGTGTAATTTATAAGACTGACTTATCTCTGCTGGGTCATGTTATTTCTAATCCTAATTACTTTCACCTCTTATGCTGTGTCTGTAAACTCTTAGTGTTTGATTATTAGGACTTCCTCAAGGCTGTTGGATGTTTTTTAATAAAATATTATTTATTACAGTTGATCAAACCGCTTATTCTGAGAATGAAAAGTTGCATGAATTCCATAAGAACAATCACTGCAATGGGTGAAAATATGTTTAGATTTCGAATTAACAAAGAAATATACATAAACAAAGTTGATGTTTATAACAGAAAGCATCCTAAATAATCCACCAGTGAAAATGACCCAGGGTCTTCATAAGTGGCTAAGAGAATAATTTAAAGTGGCAAATAGCAGATAATGACCCATCTGACCGTTGATAACCCAGTATTGTAATAAAGACAATACAATCAGTAATCATACAAATGTACAGCCAGATGTATTACAAAAGTGTGTGTTATGACTTGGGTTGTTTGTGAAAGTATTCTGGTTAAAACCATACACAGTTCAGAGTTTTTCAAACCTGAGATGATGGAATGATTGTCCCACTGAAAGAGAAAGTCCCTAAACCACCAGTCACATGGTTTCGAATAAAACTCAGGCATGTTAACTCAGACAAGTACATACAGGGGAGGGGTTATGGAGTAATGTTTAGCAACACTGTAAATATACACATTGTTCAAGCTAAAATGTTCAGTAGCATTAGGCTACAGGCAATATTAATCAATTTGCTGATGTTAAGCTGTGTAGATTCTTATGCTTAAAATTTTAGGATTTGCCTTTTTCTATGGAGGTTGTTGACAGATATTGCTAACGCTCAACCACCTTGCAAAACCAGTGGTTATTCACAACCAATCTCGTCCACTGGCAATAACATTTTGTAAGGAAACTTGACATGCTAATAATGTAATTTACTTTAATTGGTCAATGTGTCCTGTGCCAGAAATAAATATTCCTAATATACTCTGGGACAGTTGAGAAATAAATATTCCTAATATACTCTGGGACAGTTGAGAAATAAATATTCCTAATATACTCTGGGACAGTTGAGGGATGTGATGGAGCCCAAATGAATACAAGACTTCTAGCATCAAAAACAAAAAAACTTAAAAGCAATGAGGCTGATGCAACAGATCAGAACGTTTAGCTGAAAATGTTGATAAACTATCAAGACTATTTCTTCATATTATAAGCACAGCAATGTGCACAAGGCAGTAGGCTATTAGCACGAATGTTCCAAAATGCAATCAATTAGCGGGAAACACCATTCTCAAAAGGCTCTACACCGGTTGTAAAGCAGATTAATTTTAAGAAGTTATTTGGCCACTTTAGTTGTGATACAAACCTTAAAATATACAACTATGTGCTATGCTACATGAGGTGTGTGACTATAATTTTAAAAAGTTGCAAAACAAAGGCATGTGCTGTTTCTTGCCTTACTGCACAGGCTGGCCATCATTCACAAGTGAAAGGCTAATATTGTCACGCATCAGACTATTCTTAATTTGTATCTTGTCTTTGCATATAGGCCTACTCAGACCTGATGCCAGAACGAATCAGTTGTGTAATATTCATATGTGAATACATACCGAATTATAATTGGATGCATTTTACCGCCGTATCCTACTGTGCGGTGATTGGTTAAGACCACCCAGACGGTTAGGCCATGGTCAGTTGATCGTGGTTGGAGATAGGCGAACATACAGTTGTAGCTAGTTAATTAATAAAGAGTTATGTTAAGAAACATCCTGTAGTTCTGCGTTTTATTTTGTACAAAGCGTACAAAACAAGACATGGTGTCAGAGTAAATGGTCTTAAAATATGGATTTTTCTGGAGTTCCTTCACCTCGAATGGACTGGGAGTCTACAAACTTACCCGATGCATGGCGTAAGTACAAACAGCATGTGGAGCTAATGTTCACGGGTCCTCTGAAGGCAAGAGGAGAAGAGGAAAAGTGTTGCTACCTGCTCCTCTGGATCGGTGAAAAAGGGAGAGATATTTATAACACATGGACACTTAGAGGCTGAATCAAAGGTACTGAAAACATACTACGATCGTTTTGAAGCATATGTTGTGCCGAAGACTAATGCAATTTTCGCTAGGTACAAATTCCATGAGAAAGTACAGGGAGCTAGCGAGTCTTTTGAACCGTTTGTGACTGAGCTGCGTCTGCTTGTGAAAGACTGTGATTATGCAAACAAGGATGAGATGGTCAGGGACCGTATTGTATTTGGAATACACTCACCGCGAGTGAGAGAGAAACTTTTGAATGTTGGGTCTGAGCTAACGCTGGACAAAGCTATCGACATAGCCAGATCTCACGAGCTAGCACAGGCTCAGATGAAAACCATTTCGCGCCGCAGCACGAGCGCATCACGTGAACAAGCAGTGCACGCAGTCAGGCAGACATCAAAGCCCCCTCCGGTGCCCAGAGAGCGCGTTTCAGAACGGAGAGAGACATAACTCCAAAACAGAGCGACACAGACTCAAAACGCCCCAAAACATGTGGATATTGTGGATACAAAGTGCATGGCGAACAAGGATATTGCCCAGCTAAAGGAAAACAGTGTACTAAATGTGGTAAATGGAATCACTTTGCAAAAGTGTGCAGAGCTTACCGTGGAAAAACAGTACACACAGTGAGTGAAGATGAAATGTCAATCAAAGAGTCAAATGATGATGAACTGTTTATTGATTCAGTGACACAGAAAAGTCACATATCAGAGACAGAGCAAGCCTTTGCTGACATTGAGATAGGAACACAAGGAATAAAGCTAAAGTTCAAACTAGACACTGGTGCACAAGTAAACATTATTCCTCTGAATAAGTACTGCAGCTTGACATCTGAGTGCGAGCTACAGCCCACCATGCGCAGACTGACTGGTTATGGTGGTGAACAGCTCCCAGTAAAAGGCACATGTACTTTCAAATGCAAATACAAGGAAAGTGACATGATGTTGGACTTTTACGTTGTTGACACTAGAGCACCTGCAGTGCTAGGTCTTAAAGCATGTTTAGACATGGACCTCATCAAGCTAGTTTTATCAGTAACAGCACCAGTAGAGACAGAATATGTACTGGAGGAGTTTGCTGATGTCTTTACAGGAATAGGATTATTCCCAGGAGAATGTACCATTCACCTTGACCCAGACGCAACCCCTGTGGTCTACCCACCGAGAAAGATTCCCCTTGCTCTCCGTGCCCGTCTGAAGAAAGAGTTGGAGAGCATGGAGCAATCTGACATAGTCACCAAGGTTACAGAACCGACTGACTGGGTAAACGCGTTAGTGGTGGTGCAGAAATCACACACAGGCAAGCTCCGAGTATGCCTCGACCCAAGAGACTTGAACAAGGCTATCAAACGGCTCCATTACCCTTTACCGACGCTAGATGGTATCACGCACAAGCTAGCGGGAGCACACTACTTCAGTGTCATGGACGCTAGATCAGGCTACTGGGCTATCAAGCTCACAGAAGAGTCATCTAAGCTCACAACATTCAACACACCGTTTGGACGCTACAGGTTCCGTCGCCTGCCTTTTGGGATTATCTCAGCCCAAGACGAGTTTCAGCGAAAGATCGACGAAGTGTACGAAGGCCTCGACAGAGTTGTGGCAATTGTGGATGACATCCTTGTCTATGGTCGAACCAAAGAGGAGCACGACCGAAACCTCCGCGCGATGCTGCAAAGATCCTGCGAGAGAGGAGTCCGGCTCAACCCAGAGAAGAGCACAGTCGGCGCTACAGAGGTCAGCTACTATGGACATCTTCTCACAGCGAATGGAATCAAGCCAGATCCACAGAAGATCTCAGCCATAAAAGAAATGGAGCCACCAAAAGACCGTGCAGAGCTGGAAACAGTGCTTGGCATGGTCAACTACTTATCCAAGTTCGCAACCAGCCTCTCCAATGCTAATGCACCCCTGCGTCAACTGCTAAAGCAGTCCAGTGAGTTTCTCTGGGACAAGCAACACGACATTGCTTTCCAGAATGTGAAAGACTTGATCACGAGAGAACCAGGACCAATCCTTGCCTACTACGACCCCAACAAAGAGCTCAGACTCCAAGTGGACGCGTCGAAGTATGGACTAGGTGCAGTGCTACTGCAAGAAGGAAAGCCCATCGGCTACGCTTCCAAATCTCTCACAGACTGTGAAATCAACTACGCTCAAATCGAAAAGGAGCTCTATGCCATTCTGTTCGGATGTAAACGTTTCCATCAGTACGTATATGGACGACAAGTCATTGTGGAATCCGACCACAAGCCCCTTGAGTCAATCATGAGGAAACCACTAGCTGCAGCCCCGCCAAGGCTACAGAGAATGATCCTTCAACTACAAAAATACGACTTCACAATCACTCACCGTCCAGGCAAAGACATCCCTGTTGCAGACACACTCTCCAGGAAGTTTCTTACCTACAAGGACAGCAGCCTCAGTGAGGGCATGGACATGCAAGTGCACACTGTGTACAGCAACTTACCAGTTAGTGACACGAAACTGAAGGAGATCCAAGCAGAAACAGACAAGGACTCACAACTCACACAGCTGAGGAAAGTCATACAGGATGGATGGCCTGAGGAGAGGAGAAAATGCCCTCAGAGCGTCTCAGAATTCTGGAACCATCGTGATGAACTATCACAGATCAACGGAATCATTTTCAAAGGAGAGAAAATCATTATTCCTACCAGTCTCAGAGAAGAGATTTTGACAAAGATCCATGCTGGACACATGGGCATGGAAAAGTGCAAACAGAGAGCACGGGACATTTTGTTTTGGCCTGGAATGTGCAAACAAATAGAGGACATTGTTGGTAGATGCACCATCTGTCTTGAAAGATGCCCCTCAAACACCAAAGAGCCCATGTTACCTCACTGTATCCCAGACCGACTCTGGCAGGTCGTGGCAACCGATCTGTTCACCTGGAACAACGAGGACTACATCGTAACAGTGGACTACTACAGCAGATACTTCGAACTCGACAAGCTTCACAGCACCACATCTGCAGCTGTGATACACAAGCTGAAAGCAGCCTTTGCCAGGCATGGCATTGTAGAGACTTTAATATCTGACAATGGGCCCTGTTACAAATCAAATGAGTTTGAATCCTTCACAAAAGCATGGGAGTTCACACATGTCACCACAAGCCCACATTACCCTCAAAGTAATGGCCTTGCTGAAAAATCTGTGCAGATTGTTAAATCACTCATGGACAAAGCAAAAGCAGACAAGAGAGACCCCTACCTCAGTCTCCTTGAATACCGCAACACTCCAGTTGACAACTTCAAATCACCAGCCCAGCTGTTGATGAGCCGCAGACTTCGCTCAACCCTTCCCAGCACCAACCAGCAGCTGCAACCTGAGGTCGTCAGCTACAAGGAAATGCATGAAAAACGTGCACAGAGACAACAACAACAAAAGCGATACTACGGCAGGTCAGCTAGACCACTGCCACCACTGATCGACGGAGAGTCAGTTAGAATCCAGGAGCATGGCCTCTGGAAACCAGCAGTCGTCATCCACCCAGCTGACACTGAACGTTCATATCACGTCCGCACAGCAGAAGGAGCAGTGTACCGCCGCAATCGTCGTCACTTACTGAACACAAAAGAACAACACACTGATGAGATGAACTGTTCCCCTGAAAGAGAATGTGATGGACTAAACACACACACAGCACAACATACACCACACTTACCTGCAACACCACAAGAGCTGTTGACTGACACAGAAGCATGCTCAACATCATATCGCACAAGGTCAGGAAGAGAGGTCAAGCCCAGAGCTGTCCTCGACCTGTGAAATGTCAAAGGGTGTAGGCGGATCGCTGCCCTAAAAGAGTTCCAGACTGTAAACTTGTTATTGAAAGTTCACTTGACATGCTTTGGTATTGTATTTGTTTGAAATGTTAAGATGTCATTTCTACAGTGAAAGCTGAGTTGCTGAGAATCCCTTGTTTGAAAAGTAACAGTATGTTGGATCATTGTTTCAGAGTCTATGTTGATTCAGTTGGTGTATTATGCAATATAAATGGTTACTTACCTTTTGTTCAAACTACAGAGCATGTATTCAAAAGAAAAGCTTAGAATATGTAAAACATTTGTATTTTGTTTTAAAAGAAGGGGGATGTAATATTCATATGTGAATACATACCGAATTATAATTGGATGCATTTTACCGCCGTATCCTACTGTGCGGTGATTGGTTAAGACCACCCAGACGGTTAGGCCATGGTCAGTTGATCGTGGTTGGAGATAGGCGAACATGCAGTTGTAGCTAGTTAATTAATAAAGAGTTATGTTAAGAAACATCCTGTAGTTCTGCGTTTTATTATTTTGTACAAAGCGTACAAAACAAGACAAGTTGGAGGAGTATTTGAGGTGGGCCCGTTTCTTTCACAAGACGTCCTATGTGTTCACGCGCTTGCACGCATTTAGGCGGCTCATGAGTTTCAAGTTTGGGGAAGCTTACAATTTATCCTGCCATTTCTACCGATATTTATATATGCACATTTTCGTGGAAGTTTAATTTCAATAATAACGTTTTCGTTTCTCTAAATCATTGTCCTGTGGTTAATCATAAAAATCTGAAGTAAAATGATACAAATCTAAAAGTTCAAATTCAACTATGGCAGAGCACTAGCCCCTCGCGCTAGCTTGCGACTCAACGTCTTGTAATGAAACAGCAGGGAGCAGGTCTCGAACCCTTGACCTTCTAGCCCGAAGTCCAGCGCGCTATCGTCTGTGCCGCAAAAGCATGCTGGAGCGGCAGAGTCGATATCCACGCTTATAAACCCAGGGTCGTTACACTAGACACCAGTGTAATGAAACTGGCAGAGAGCAGGTCTCGAACCCTCAACCTTCTAGCCCGAAGTCCAGCGCGCTATCGACTGTGCCGCTCCAGCATGCTGGAGCGGCAGAGTCGATATCCACGCTTATAAACCCAAGGTCGTTACAGTCTTATAGGAACATGCTCACCGGCCAAGCATACGCACTGTCGTGGATGCAAGGTCCGATCCCACTTCTGACACCAATGTAATGAAACAGGGAGGGAGCAGGTCTCGAACCCTTGACCTTCTAGCCCGAAGTCCAGCGCGCTATCGACTGTGCCGCAAAAGCATGCTCAAGCGGCAGAGTCGATATCCGCGCTTATAAACCCAGGGTCGTTACAAACATTTGAAATTATACTCGAGACACATTATCTTCAAACATATTTTAGACACTTTTCACTGACAGCTGCCACACAATCAGCTAGACCTAAAAAAAAATAAAAAAAAATAAGCTAATGATTCTCTGTGGCTAAGTCATACTCCCTGGTGATGTATTTTGAAATATTTTATTTAGACAGGAACATCTATTTACTTTAGGGCAATCCACCTGCATCCTAACAGTTCACTGCGTTTCAAACTCATAAAAAAACACCCTCCTCCACTTACCCTCGCCTTATGCCTTTGGGGGAATCCAGCCATTTTTGTCGTCTGTCCAAATGATTAGCCAAGCAAGGGAAGTCGGCAACGTATGCACCTCAGCCCTGGTTTTTGAACGAGTTTGCGAGAGTACAATTATGTTAACTCCCCAGAAAGTGTGCTACTAATGTACATGACGGCTCAAACACTTATCATAAAAGTAATTCTGCTGTTGTTTGGTTAACTTTAGGAAATGTTCGCTTGCACATACTATCCCTTACATCACTCTTATACTTCGTACATTTCGATTTACCTGATATAGTCGGATGGCTAACATTCGATGTCTGCGGATTCGTTGTCTTCTAGCCAAGATATGAAATGCGATCAGAATTGACTGTAGCGCATATAAGACACATGCAACAGCTACCAGTTGTTCCATGAAGAATGAAGGACACATTTTCGGGTGAGAGCGTCCATTTCAAATTAATTCATCCTTCAACTCATCAGTGGTCATGATACGTCACCAGAAGAGTCCACTAAATGTGAGGGTTCAGTGGAGAGGGTGTGTCTTAAGTGTTTGGAATGCAGGCATTCCTTAACAATTCGTAAGAAGCTGAAACCAGATATCAGTAGGCTATTTAATGACGAGATGCCTTTGCCCTAACAATGGGAGTCTGTCCCAAAGGCGAGAAGGCAGGCTGCGACAAGTTTAGGTCTGAATATTATTCCAATAGAAACTCATTGGGCTTATAATGGACAGATTTTGGCGATAGTGAGCCTTCTCGCTTCGCCTCTTCCTCTCTGATGAAACTACTATATATTACAAGAGAAAGCACCCGAGCTAAGTTATTTTTCTTGCGCAAAATGATAATTATCTGGCTAATACCGGGGCCCAAAGAAAAAAATTGGACCGGTGAGGGGGTCTCAAGTTTTTTTTTTTAAATGGGACGGTGTGTTAGAAATGCCAAGTCCAATTTCTGGTCCCGGTCCGCCGCTGTTTACCATTCAGATAATTCTGTGCCAAAATAAATGAAACACAACCAAAACGAACTGCAAATGCATCCAACAAGTTTCTAGAGTCACACGCTTGATATAGTCATTGCGTGCTAAGAATATGGGATCAAATACTACACTTTTGACTACTTTCTAAATACACATTGATAAGAACTAATAATAATATCACATTGACCATTTCCTTCCTTCGAAATGGTATGATTGTGAAACAATCTTCTTTTCTAGCCGTTTTTTTAACTAGGCAAGTCAGTTATGAACAAATTCTTATTTTCAATGATGGCCTAGTCAGTTATGAACAAATTCTTATTTTCAATGACAGCCTAGGAACAGTGGGTTAACTGCCTTGTTCAGGGGCAGAACAACAGATTTTTACCTTGTCAGCTTGGGGATTTGATCTTGCAACCTTTTAGTTACTAGTCCAACGCTCTAACCACTAGGCTACCTGCCATTGTCTGGTGAGTGGTGGATTGAGTCAGAAATGCTGTGAATGTCTGCTTGAGAGAAATGCCAGCCTCCAGAGTGTTGTTCTGATACTTTTAATCTGAAACTTTATATAAAAAGCGCATTCAATGTAAATTGTCCAGTGGCGATTTTTATTAAATGTTCAGCAGTCTAATGGCTTGGGGTTAGAAGCTGTTGAGGAGCCTTTTGGTCCTAGACTTGGCGCTCCGGTACCGCTTGCCGTGCAGTAGCAGAGAAAACAGTCTATAACTTGGGTGATTGGAGTCTGTGACAATTTTATGGTCTTTCCTCTGACACACATTTTTATTAAATGTTCAGCAGTCTAATGGCTTGGGGTAAGAAGCTGTTGAGGAGCCTTTTGGTCCTAGACTTGGCGCTCCGGTACCGCTTGCCGTGCAGTAGCAGAGAAAACAGTCTATAACTTGGGTGACTGGAGTCTCTGACAATTTTATGGGCTTTCCTCTGACACAGCCTATTATTTAGGTCCTGGATATCAGGAAGCTTGGCCCCCCAGTGATGTACTGGGCCGTTCGCTCTACTCTCTATAGCGCCTTAAGGTCAGATGCCGAGCAGTTGCCATACCAGGCAGTGATTCAACCGGTCAGGATGCTCTCAATGGTGCAGCTGTAGAACCTTTTGAGGATATGGGGACCCATGCCAAATCTTTTCAGTATCTTGAAGGGGAAAAGGTTTTGTCGTGCCCTCTTCACGACTGTCTTGGTATGTTTGGAGCATGATAGTTCGTTGGCGATGTGGACACCAAGGGTCTTGAAAGTCTCAACCTACTCCACTACAGCTCCACTACAGTTCCATAGCAGATATTAAAACATTATGAAATCCAACATTTATTGCCGCTACAATTGAAGAAATAAACCGTAGCTTTGCTCTCAAAGTCCCAATGCTACGGCCCTTGATTTCTCAAAGTTTCACCTCCAAGTAGCCTAATGCCTAAAAGGCACCCTGCCTGAAACTGGTACTACTACAGTTACTGTCTCTGTAGTCCTGGCAAACTGCACTTTTTACCGGTAATATGCATAGCGCTTCATAATTATCTGAACTGGAATAAACTGTGCCTTATACAGATTTCAATGCCTTGCTCTAAACCTCAACAGGGGGCTTGAAATTATATTGATTTGGATGTTTCAGGAAACAATTTACACGAGCTATGACATGAGAAATGCGTGTGTTCCATGTGGACCAACAAGCACATCACAAGAGAACAACTGTGTTACTATGCCTGGTGTTAGCTTTACATCTGGTTGAATGCACAGTAGGCATGTCAGTGGTGAATCACTGCAAGTACACATGATGATCAAAAACTTCTACTTTGATCAGTGCTTATAACCTCTCCCAGCATGTCTACCTTATCATGTTCTGTCAGCTGTACAAAGGTGAGATCCTTGTTTGGATACATTAATGTGAAGACACTATACAGATCATTCCTTTCTTTCCTTGCTATGACAAACATCTGTTTAGGGGGCAGGCAAATGATGTCTGAGCTCACTGCAAATTCAACACTGGTCAAATCCTTATTCTCACTCTGATCAATGGCATGTAAGTACTTGGTAGCATCAGGACCTACAGTTGAAGTCGGAAGTTTACATACACTTAAGTTGGAGTCATTAAAACTCGTTTTTCAACCACTGCACAAATTTATTGTTAACAAACTATAGTTTTGGCAAGTCGGTTAGGACATCTACTTTGTGCATGACACAAGTCATTGTTCTAACAATTGTTTACAGACAGATTATTTCACAAATAATTCACTATCACAATTCCAGTGGGTCAGAAGTTTACATACACTAAGTTGACTGTGCCATTAAACAGCTTGGAAAATTCCCGAAAATTATGTCATGGCTTTAGAAGCTTCTGATAGGCTAGTTGACATAATTTGAGTCAATTGGAGGTGTACCTGTGGATGTATTTCAAGGCCTACCTTCAAACTCAGTGCCTCTTTGCTTGACATCATGGGAAAATCAAAAGAAATCAGCCAAGACCTCAGAAAAAAATTGTAGACCTCCACAAGTCTGGTTCATCCTTGGGAGCAATTTCCAAACGCCTGAAGGTACCACGTTCATCTGTACAAACAACAGTACGCAAGTATAAACACCATGGGACCACGCAGCCGTCATACCGCTCAGGAAGGAGACGCATTCTGTGTCCAAGACATGAACGTACTTTGGTGCGAAAAATGCAAATCAATCCCAGAACAACAGCAAAGGACCTTGTGAAGATACTGGAGGAAACAGGTACAAAAGTATCTATATCCACAGTAAAACAAGTCCTATATTGGCATAACCTGAAAGGCCACTCAGCAAGGAAGAAGCCACTGCTCCAAAACTGCCATAAAAAAAAGACAGACTTTGCAACTGCACATGGGGACAAAGATTGTACTTTTTGGAGAAATGTCCTCTGGTCTGATGAAACAAAAATAGAACTGTTTGGCCATGATGACCATCGTTATGTTTGGAGGAAAAAGGGGGAGGCTTGCAAGCCGAAGCACACCATCCCAACCGTGAAGCACGGGGGTGGCAGCATCATGTTGTGGGGGTGCTTTGCTGCAGGAGGGACTGGTGCATTTCACAAAATAGATGGCATCATGAGGGAGGGAAATTATGTGGATATATTGAAGCAACATCTCAAGACATCAGTCAGGAAGTTAAACTTGGTCACAAATGGGTCTTCCAAATGGACAATGACCCCAATCATACTTCCAAAGTTGTGGCAAAATGGCTTAAGGACAACAAAGTCAAGGTATTGGAGTGGCCATCACAAAGCCTTGACCTCAAGCCTATGGAAAATCTGTGGGCAGAACTTAAAAAGTGTGTGTGAGCAAGGAGGCCTACAAACCTGACTCAGTTACACCAGCTCTGTCAGAAGGAATGGGCCAAAATTCACCCAACTTATTGTGGAAGGCTACCCAAAACGTTTGACCCAAGTTAAACAATTTAAAGGCAATGCTACCAAAATGTAAATTATTGTATGTAAACTTCTGACCCACTGGGAATGTGATGAAAGAAATAAAAGCTGAAATAAATCCTTCTCTCTACTATAATTCTGACATTTCATATTCTTAAAATAAAGTGGTGATCCTAACTGACCTAAGACAGGGAATCTTTACTAGGATTAAATGTCAGGAATTGTGAAAACTGAGTTTAAATGTATTTGGCTATGGTGTATGTAAACTGTACATGTATGTCATCTCTCATGACCGCCTGGCCAGCATGCTCTCAACTTCTTGCGCACTGAGACTGAGATGCTGTGATTGTTGGTCTTCTGTTTACCTATGAAACCATTTTCTCGCTCTAATGGAAAGCACCAAAAACTATATACTGGACCATAGTTCAAGACACATTTCTTCAAGTGGCTATGGATATGCATATTTGGTGTGCAATACTGTTTTCCATAGAACATTGCAAAGCTCTCACAGAATTGTTGCGAATGGCGATGAGCCTCTCCAACTAGCTCCATTGTGATACATCTTGTACATAAGATGTGACAGGTTTTGACAAAATGGGTCCAGCAATCATAATAGTCCCTTAAGAGTGAATAAGGACTAAACGCATGTCAAATTGTTCCATTCTTGTGCATTGAAATTAGAAAAACATGATGAGATTTTAGCGGGTAGTTGGCCTATGTCTGTACGTGCTTTCAGTGCATCAACTTTAAGCTGAATATTTCATCATCCACCGCAGCAATAGTCTTCCAGATGGTAGAAAGGTGTTTTGCTGTCACAGTAAAAGATTGTGCATAGGGCCCACCAAAGCCATGACTATGGGCATGAAATATGGCTATTTAAATAGCTTAGAGAATCTGGCCTCAGTTTGTCTCTGTTCTCCTCTGTCTTGGTCTTCACCTGTGTCCACATACTCCCTTGCATTTTTTAACTTCATTCTGACGTTGTCCATCCAGTCCATGATGGAGTAATCTGCTTTTTCACCCCATTTCCAGGGAAATGTCTGTAAGCATTTGTTGCAGCTTGACCTGGATCTGTGTTGTTTAACATATAAATAGATGGTGGTGAAATCCCAAGTAGGCAACATGAAAGTTAAAAACATCACACTAACAAAAAAGTTTTCAAAAAAAGTTAAGAAATGAATGACATTGAAAATGAACAGGGGCCTGAAAAGCACACCAATAAAATAGAAAACTTTATAAATTGTTATAATATATCCCTATTACACTTGTAGTTGGACAATAGGCTGCTGGGGGATGAGATTATGAATGCTTTTAAAGAGACACGTGACTCTGTAATATTAAACACACACATACTATGTTCATCCTGCCAAAAATAACTCCTGGGTCTGTTCTTGCTGCAATGGCAATTCCTCTGGAAAAGTGGCTGTGTCTTGCTGTTCAACTCTCCATTGATGAGTGAATTTATCATAGAACTTAGCTCAGAGTTTATAGTTCACGGTCTTTCCCAAAAGTCTATGGCAGTGGCCACACTTTCATGGGCCAAATCCTGGGTTTGAGATAATTTGCCTTGCGCTTAGACATGATAGTGACACTAAATATATTCTTACAGCCAATAGTCAATAAATAATATGTGAGGCAGAGATTCTATAGAATGACCGATATAGTGTTCCACCCGTGTGGATTCTGGTGCATATAACCATTACTAATACACCACACTGACTCCTCAGATGCAAGTGCAAATCGGTATTGAACTGAGAGAGAGGCATAAGTCGTCGGACGCCCCAGACAGAGAGCAAAGGAACGGGACATAAAAAAGCAAAGGCGTCTCCAGAGACATATTATTTTATAAATGTAAACCAATCCATACATTTTTCAATACAGTACTGACTTTTGAAAAGTTGAGACTTGTTCCACAGATTTTAGTGTGTGCTTTCTTAGCTTTGCGATTCCAGTGTTGTTTACTGGCCAGAATAACATAAGTGCCAAGTACGTTTATGTAGGGAAAAAGCGCTGTCAGAATGAAAAACGAAGCAACCGTCCACTTCCACCACAGCCCTACCCAGTATATCTGCAATACACCACGGACACTCACCTAGACTATTTTCACTGACTCTTCACACCTGCTTCCCAAGATTATTTTTGCACCGACTCCCACTCACTCACCCACCACACACACAATTACCCTCTTCTTTGTACTACTTTTTATTATTGTTTTGATAAATGTCTTGATAGTGTATTTGTTTTATAAATGTGTATTGGACTGTTGTGGAGACGTTGCAATTTTTTTGTTATTTCATTACTTATTTGGCAATACATGTTTTACTTGTGTCTTATGTTGTACATTATTCTTATATATATATATATATATAAACATTTTCATTAGAGATATTGGATTTTATAATTTGTTTGACTTTTGAACATTCTTTTTTGGTGGCGTGGGGGGGCAACACAGTGCAATTGTATTTTTGGGGGTAGCCTATTTAATGTAACTTATGTCATTACTTCTTTTTGGAAGGGGGTTTGGGATTAGAGATGTTGTATTTTATAATTAGACGTTTTGAACAATTGTGCTTCTTTTTGACAAATAAAAGCATGTTTATATAGTAAGCACTTGGCCTTTCCTTGATTTGGTGACAGAATTAGCACCCATGTTACTTGGGCAGGTGGGACGCTACCATCCCACCCACGGTTCACACTATTCAACAGCCAGTGAAAAATCAGAGCGCCAAATTCAAAATGTCATAATTCAAAGTTCTAAAACATACAACTATTTTACACCATTTTAAAGGTACACTTCTCCTTAATGTAACCACAATGTCCGACTTCAAAAAGGCTTTACGACGAAAGCATAAAGTTAAATTATGTTAGGACAGGTACAACACAAGAAAAACCACACAGCCATTTTCCAAGCAGGAGAGGGGTCACAAATACCAGAAATTCAGCTAAAATTAAGCACTAACCTTTGACGATCTTCATCAGATGACACTCCCAGGACTCAATGTTAGACAATACATGTATGTTTTGTTCGATAAAGTTCATATTTATATCCAAAAACAGCATTTTACATTGGCGCGTGATGTTCAGAAAATATTTTGCTTCCAATACTGCCAGTGAATCAGCACAACAATTTACAAAATACTCATCATAAACGTTGATAAAATATTAAATTGTTATTCAAAGAATTATAGATAACCATCTCCTTTATGCAACCGCTGTGACAGATTTCAAAAAAGCTTCACGGGGAAAGCCCACTTTGCAATAATCTGAGTACGGCGCTCAGAAACATACACCAGGCAATACAGATACCCGCCATTTTGGAGTCATCTAAAGTCATAAATAGCATTATAAATATTCACTTACCTTTGATGATCTTCATCAGAAGGCACTTCCAGGAATCCCAGGTCCACAATAAATATTGTTTTGTTCGATAAAGTCCATAATTTATGTCCAAATACCTCCTTGTTGTTTGCACGTTCAGTAAGCTACTCCAAATGTAGGAACCACGCCCAAAATTTCACGACAAAGTTTAAAAAAAGTTATATTTACGTTCATTGAAACATGTCAAACGTTGTATAGTATCAATCTTTAGGGCCTTTTTAACATAAAACTTCAATAATTGTCCAACCGGACGATTCCAATGTCTTGAAAAACGTTTTGGAACACAGCTACCTCATCACGTGAACGTGCGCCAGAAAACTCATGTCATTTTCTGAGTCACCAACTTCCCGGCCTTCTTGTTCGCTCTCTGTTCACTGCAAAAGCCTGAAACTAGGTTCTAAAGACTGTTGACATCTAGTGGAAGCCTTAGGAAGTGCAAAATGAACCCTAAGTCACTGTGTGTTAGATAGGCAATGACTTGAAAAGACGACAAGCACCAGATTTCCCACTTCCTGGTTGGATTTTTCTCAGGTTTATGCCTGCCATATGAGTTCTGTTATCTGCCACCTCCCTCATGACCTGGTAAAATAGACTGACACTCGATATGTTATTGGCAGAAAAGGGCGGTGTAGGAAAATGATTGGGTTTCATTGCTGCACGTACATTCCTGATGAGTACCAGTGTTATAGATACAAGAATTGCACCGAGAACTTAGATGATTTTAAGGGTTGAAAGGTAATCGTTAATGTGACTGACTTAGGTTTAGAAGTACAGGAGAAAATTCAACCTCACAGCACCTATAACTGATGTAGGGTGGGCTAGTACCAGCAAAGGACGCATACGACAGAAATTACCAAAAAGGGTGGTTAGGAACTTGCTTTACCACTACATTATTTTGGTGGTTGACAATAAATACAAATTTGGATTGGATTAAAAGACAAACACCTGGCTCTGCCCATGTGTCAATATTACCGCATATCTAAACACTGTCTTTGGTAAGATTAGTCAATTATCCTTATGTCAGACCTTATCTTGTAGGATTGCCCCTTTCATTTTCCACATGTCCAATTCTTCCTGGGGCGTTCGTTCTTGGCTATCCTGTAATAATTCTCTGTCAAGTGTCTTATCTTCTTTAAGATGTATCTGTGCTGCTTTGTATGGTTATAAATGCCTATGTGCTTGTCTGTGTAAATAGTAATCTTTCTCTCCTTTCTTATTTCGCAGGCTCTAGTCAATGCTACTATTTCAGCCTGCTGTGCCGAATAATTTCTGGGCAATGGTTCAGTGTCTAACACCTTAGTTCCTGAAACCAACTAAGCTTTCATTCCCCTTTTAGTTAGGATAACAACTACTTTCAACAAAATCATCATATCTCTTTCTAGCGAATTTACTAAACATAAACTTTAAATAAAAACTAAAATACCTGCCTCTCCTCCTAACTTTTCATATTTTAATTTAAACCAATAGAGCCGATAGTCTCTCCATGAATTAATATCCTAAAGCTAAGCGAACCAAATTCTCTTCCCCTTTTATTCTTATTCTGTATTTTCTGCCTGTCAAGGTATTATTTCTGTCCCCCATTTCTCGGGAGAGCCTTACACTCTGCCATCTAATCCTGTTTATAATTTAACTACCGTAATTTCCGGACTATTGAGCGCACCTGAATATAAACCGCACCCACTGAATTTAAAAAAATAAAAATAAATAAGCCGCACATGTCTATAAGCCGCAGGTGCCTAACGGTACATTGAAACAAATTAACTTTACACAGGCTTTAACGAAACACGGCTTGTAACAAAAATAAATAGGCTTTAACGAAACACGGCTTGTAACAAAAATAAATAGGCTTTAACGAAACACGGCTTGTAACAAAAATAAATAGGCTTTAACGAAACACGGCTTGTAACAAAAAATAAATAGGCTTTAACGAAACACGGCTTGTAACAAAAAATAAATAGGCTTTAACGAAACACGGCTTGTCATCGACTCATTAAGACCAAGCTCCCGTGCAGCAGCTCTATTTCCTTTTCCAACAGCCAGATCAATCGCCTTCAACTTGAAGGCTGCATCATATGCATTTCTCCGTGTCTTTGCCATGATGAGGGTGACAAAATGACTACCGTAATCAGAATGGTGGGAAGTTTGAGAGCGCTCGATTTAATCTAAACAGTAAACAAAAAAGTTGTTTGACCTTAACCCGTTCAGCAATTTCATTGGTCTAATGAAAGCTTCATGCCGCCAAAAAACTGAGCACGTCACAGAATGTGTTTTTTTGGAGCAAAAAAATTTCAAAGCGGGAAAAATCCATATATTAGCCGCGTCATTGTTTAAGCCGCGAAGTTCAAAGCCTGGGAAAAAAGTTGCGGCTTATAGTCCGGAAATTACGGTATGCTGGTCTCCACTCAGTAACTGTTACCTAACCCTTCTGTGTCACTTCTATCTTTTCTTCCTGGTCCCCCTCCTCTCTTCCTACTACTCCCAAACCATCAAGGTCCCAGCAGTGCGGGGGAGGACTTCTCCGTCTGCCCTTCCTGCTATCTGTCTGTCGCTCTTTCTCATAACAGTCAGTGTCAAATATTGGTTCTGTTTCCACCTATTGACCAGCTGTCTCACTGTCTCCCTGTTGGCACTCCTGGATTTTAGAAAAATCAACATGTCTATGGTAGTAATTTCAAGATTAATGCATAGTTAAGTAAGTTTATCTGATACTCTCAATAATCCTGAATCACCACAGATGTCATATATACCTGTCCTGTTGGCTTAGAATATGTCCTAAATACTTAACCTAAGTCTTAACATTATTAAACTTATTCTTGCTACCTCTATAACCTTATTCAACTACAAAATATAATAATACTATTATGTCCATTTCACAGTCTTGTGTTAAATTTCTTACACTGCATACAACAACAGCTGACTACCTAAGGGAAAATAAACTTAGGTAGACAGTGTATAAAAATACCACTACTGGTCAAAAAATATTCAAATAACATAATCAGATCAAAATCACTAATCTGAACAACTCCACAAAGAAACATTATTGTACCCTTATGGCCACAGGAAGAGAGACTTAAGGACGTCTACACTTAGTCGGAAGGTTGTGGCCTATCTTACTTCTTATTTGTTAAAATTACAAATATGTCAAAACTATAAACTCCATCATAATTATCAATTGCACAAATTACTTTAAAATCACTATTACAAATTACCTTTAATTCATTATCCAAATGGCTTTTCAATGAGGCTGATCAGACCACAAAGGAAAGCCATGATAGAGGTCAAAAGTCATACCACCCTTTCAAAAAAAAAATTCTTACTACATTAGACAAATGAAGGAAAAACCATCACACATTTTCTACATGTTGGATCCCAGGTTCCCAGAACATTTCCCTTATCAAAAGAATTAACGTGTTTAATTAAAACTCAGAAAACAAAACTTCAACGATTCCATGTGTGTGTAACTTCTAAGATTCCATATGTGTGTATACCCCTTTAAGAAATTGTGGCTCTGGGAAACATTCCAAAGAGAGACAATGAAGCACTCCTTTTCCCCCAAAAAACAACCACTTGGTCAGCATTTCATTATACTACACCGATTCAGAAAACCAAACGTTGACTACCATCAAAACCTAATAATACTTATAATTCCATTGTACTCCTTTCAATCATTAGTTTTAAACTTCCTCAATGGTTATTTGTATTTAATTGAACATGCGCTACCCTTGGATACAATACTGTACTTCAAATCTATGAAACTCCCATACTTAATATACTACTTGACTAATTTGGGCCAAGCTTGCTTTACAACATTAAAACCCCTTCAGTCTGTCTGCAAACAGGCTCTCAAAGTGTTTGATAGGAATACCCTGCCATTAGACACACACAACTGTGATTAATGTGCACTGTCTCTGTAAAATAAAACTAACTCAACCTGCAATCCACTTTACTGACCTGACATTGTTCCACGTAATGGAAACAGATTATAATGTTAGAATACACTCACTTCCTAGTCAATTCACTGGTATTACTAAACAATCAAACCAAGAATCAATAACCAGAAACTATCACAAAACTTTTACGATTCAACTATCCAAACCTGAATCACTTAGTCAAATATAGCCCAGCGCACACATCGAAATCGCCTCGCTATTATTTTTAATGAATTAGTCTTTCAATTTAACCTAAACAAGCTATTAAAATGTTCAGTTTATATCTTAAACAAACACTAACGACCGTATCTTTCCAGGCAAAACATACCAATAGTTGAATTACAATCAGTAACTCAAATTTTAATCCACTGGTACATAGGCTGGGAAACAAACCCGGGTCAACTGCTTGGAAGGCAGCTATGCACACCACTATACCACCAAGGCTATTGAAATGACCGAGATTCCTCTCAAATAACCCTATTTATAATTGTCTGTAGTCGTAAAATCAGGCACGTACTACCGATACAATTTCCAGAAAATAGCCCTAATTTAAAGGTCCAAGCCTTTTTCCGGCGAAAACTCTCATTAATCTCGCTCTCGTTGTCTCTGCCTCTCTCTTTCTCTCCCGATTGTCGCGCCTGTCCCTCTCCTTATGTTTGCAATCTCGGTGATTATGTCCTACTCGGTCACAATGTTTACAGGGAACCTTACACTCCCTGGTGAAATGTCCTGTCTTATCGCAATTGAAACACTTTCTATCGTCTGGTTCTATGCATTTTCTTTTTCCTTCTCTCTTGAACACCATTAGCCCGATAGTTACTGCTAAATGCTCTGACTCCACCTTTTCTCTCTTTTTACAGTCTCGGTGATTATGGCCTGCTTTATTGCAGTGTTTACAAGGTGCCTCACAATCTCTAGCAAAATGACCCGGTTTGTGACAGTTAAAGCATCTATCTCCCCCTTTCTTTTGACTGTCTCTATCCACTTTCTCGACTTTCTCCCTTTCTCTACCTCTATCCACTTTCTCAATAAGGTTGCTAAATCCTGTCCTCCTTTCTGTGTCTCTTCCTCCCTCCCTCCCTCGGCTCCCCGAGGACCAGCATATGGTGGAGGGGGTAACGGGACGGGCGGCACCTGATTTGGCAGCCTCCGTTTCATTACCACCACCACGTCGTCTGGATTTTCCCTCCACCCCTGGTCTGCCAGGGAAGGGTATAATTTGGGTTTAGGTGGTGTCTCTGTCGGAGCCGTGGGAGTCCTCTCCATCTGAGAGGATTTACTACTCATGTTCATTCAATTACTGTCGTTGTTATTATGCTTCTTCTCACAATCTATGTGTACGTGCTATTAATCTCTATGTGTGTGCTTTCTACCGTTATTATCCTTAACCTATGTAGAAAAATACCTACCGTTAATCTTTCCTAGAATTTCAGAATAATTATTTGTATTAATCCTGATATATTATTTAGATCTCACATGTATACGACCATAAATTATACTTATTTTTATGTCGTTCCTTGCGACTTTTGACTGATCAATATATCTATCTCACACACAAATAATGATCTTCTTATTCTATGTGTGTGCTTTTAAAACTCTGATTCAATTACTTCTATGTGCATCTCTTACCTACTGTTAATTTCATCTAGGATCTTAGAATAATAATTTTTATGACTTTTGATAGATTATTAGGTCTCACATGGATACAACAATAAGCTATTTCCCAGAGGTTGTAAGGCCCTGGTTAACAGCCCATTTTTCCGTTGTTACTTATGGCTTTTGACTGATCAATATATCTATCTCACACGCAATTATCTTCTTACCCCCGTAGAAATTTCCCAATGTGTATTATCACAATCTATGTGTTGCTTTTTACCTTCTATGTGTATGTGCTTCTACTCTCTTACTCAATTGCTACCGTCTTTTTCTAATGTATATTCACAATCTGTGTGTGTGTTCTACTGTTATCATACTTAATCTCACTTGCTCCCGTTAGTCCTGGACTAACGTAACTTAATTGACTTTATTTCGCCATCTATATTACGTTTTCCGGCTACTGTACTTCAACCAGTTTTACTGTTAGGTCTTACTGTTAGATACTGTACTTCAACCAGTTTTACTTTTAGGTCTTACTGCAACCAGTTTTACTTTTAGGTCTTACTGTTAGATACTTCGAAATTTGTTACTTAGATCTGTGACCCAGTGCCGCCAACACTAACATAGATACTTTTGTATTAAACTTTCTCTACATTAGATTATATGGACGGTATACCCGATACAAATCTTACTTACTGTTAGTTTTACAGTTAAAATCCTCCCTCACATTTATCTTAACCAATGCTTTATAGGAATTTAATCCAGTCCATTCTAAGTACATTTTTTGTAAGTTTAGAATTTAACCCCAAACTAATGAATAAAGATTACTGACCTTATCTTGCAGCTGAGAATTCAATGTAGGTTGGATCTCGTCACCGTTTCTGTCACATACCAGTTCGCCACCGGCCTGTAAAGAACCCTCAGAAAGGGGCCAGGTCTTTAGTCTACGGATATTTCATCCTCCCGTGCACAGTTTCGGTGTCTCCCTGGACCGACCGAAGCAGGTATTGAGTTCCGGCTGTCGAAGGACCAAGCTGTCAGAGGAATTTTCTATCCCAATGATAATAATTAACAATCAATAAGCTTTGACTAATCCCCAAGGTTTGTAAGACACTGGGTTAAGAATAATTAGGCAAGGACTCAGCTTTCTGCAAAAGGTCTGTACGGTTTATTCAGAGAACGTTCTGAAGTCCATTATACAAAGACATTCATTTTATGCTCACTCCCTACTTACAAACATACTTCCACACAAACAGTAGATGTCCTACACACATACATACACACGAACAGTAGGTGAGTTGTATCCCTCCCCGGAGTTCTATCCCTCCCCGTTGTTCTCACCACTGTTAATCACTACCCAGCACTGTCTGTTCCTTTCCCCCGAGATTAGAGGAACCTTGAGAGTTACTCCCTTTCTTCTCTAAGTTTCTCAAAGTTCCTCGCTAGGTCGGGTCAATCACAGTCTAATTGTTCTCGCTATTTTCTTAGGCCCACTAATACACACACACACACATTTCTCTTCCTCCCGGACCTCTACTAGACCTTATGGGTCTCACGTTTAGTACTTTAATTATTCATTATACATGCTACATAACTACTAATTAGTTACATTTCAGGGTTGGATTCTTTAATCATTTATCTTTAAACATATTATTCCCTTATCAGGTCCCCTGTCAGAAATGATGTCAATAGGGATGCCATGTAGCCGCAACACATGGGATACCAGCAGGTCCGCAGACTCCCTGGAGGGAGGAAGCTTGGAGAGTGGAATGAAGTGAGCTGCTTTGGACAATCAGTCAATAATAGTAAGGATGACTGAGTTACCGTTAGATGGGGGAAGGCCAGTGACGAAGTCCAGAGCTATCTGTGACCAGGGGCGACTACTTTGGGAAGAGGGCGAAGTAGACCGGACCTAGGTTTGGTGGATGTTTTGTTCTGGGCACAGACCGAGCAGGCTGAGATGAATTCCCGAGCATCTTTCTCCATGGTGGGCCACCAAAATCACTGACGCAGGAAGGCGACAGTCCAGTTCATGCCAGGGTGCCAGGTGAGGTGAGTAGAATTGGCCCACTGAAGAACTTCAGAGCGAACTGAATCTGGCACAAACAGAGCCTTACTTGGACCGTTACCTGGGTCAGGTTGGTTCTGCTGGAAGCGTCCACCTCGAGGACAACTGGAGTTCTGGGTCTGGCTGGGTAAGGATTGGAGCGGCAGTGAAGCGGTGCTTGAGTTCCAGGAATGCTGCCTCTGCCTCGGGGGACCAGTGGAACGGAGTGGAGGTGGTGGTGAGAGGAGCTGACAAACAACTGTAGTCACAGATGAAACGGCACAGGCCACTCTGACTGCTCTAACCTTGGCAGGGTCCATTCGTAGCTGTCCTTGTGCAATAATGTAACCCAAAAAGGACACAGAGGAAACATGAAACTCACATTTCTCAGCCTTAACAAATAGCTGATTCTCCAACAGCCGTTGGAGGACTTGGTGAACGTGTTGCTTGTGAGCCTCCGGGTCCTTTGAAAAAAAAGAATGTTATCCACATAGACAAAAACAAAGCATCCAATAACATCCCTCAAAACATCATTAACCAGGCTCTGAAAAACAGCAGGGGCGTTAGTGAGACCAAACGGCATGACCAAATACTCAGTGTCCAAGTGGTGTGTTGAACGTCGTTTTCCACTCGTCCCCCTCTCTGATGCGAACAAGGTGGTAGGCATTCCGGAGGTCGAGTTTAGTGAACACCGTGGCACCATGGAGGGGGCCAAATGCATAACTGATGAGTGGCAAGGGATACTTGTTCCTGTAGGAATAGGCAATCACTTGAAAAAACTACAACCCTCAGATTTCCCACTTCCTGGTTGGAATTTTCTCAGGTTTTTGCCTGCCATATGAGTTCTGTTATACTCACAGACATCATTCAAACAGTTTTAGGAACTTCAGAGTGTTTTCTATCCAAATCTACTAATAATATGCATATCCTACCTTCTGAGCCTGAGTAGCAGGCAGTTTAATTTGGGCATGCCTTTCATCCGGACGTAAAAATACTGCCCCCTACCCTAGAGAAGTTAACGAGAGAATCACTGACAAGATGTCAGCTGGTCCTTTTGTGGCAGGGCTGAAATGCAGTGGAAATGTTTTTGGGGGATTCAGTTTATTTGCATGGCAAAGAGGGACTTTGCAATTAATTGCAATTCATCTGATCACTCTTCATAACATTCTTGAATATATGCAAATTGCCATCATACAAACTGAGGCAGCAGACTTCGTGAAAATGTATATTTGTGTCATTGTCCAAACTTTTGGCCACGACTGTATTCCTCCATAGCCTCTTACTCGGGGCGAGAGATGTTATACAACCTGCTACTGGGGAGAGGAGCTCCAGACTGAAGCTCACTAGCACAGTCGTATGGCCGATGAGGCGGCAGAGATGGGGTGTGGTGCTTACTGAACATAGGAGCAGATCTGGGGGATCTGGAATGGACTGGGATACAGACAAGAGGTGGAAGGGCAGAATGTAGACAATTGGAATGACAAAAGGTGCCCCAAGTAGTTACTCTCCCGGTAGTCCAGTCAATCTGTGGGTTGTGTAGTTTTAACCATGGATGGCCCAGAACCAGGGGAGAGTTGGGACTGTTGATTATGTGGAAACTGATCTTTTCCTGGTGATTAGCGCTCTGCACGTGAATCTACACCTTTTTCTCCATGAGTATTCATTACAACCTGCTTGCGCTGCCCCTTTAGTACTGTTTACACCATATTTACTTGAACAATAAAATTGTTGCTTGAGAGTCAATACTTTTAAACATACATCTTACTTCACAAGGGTGAAAATTCTACAGTTCAATGAATATCAAGTTTTGCCTTGCCATTGTCAACATGAAAAGTTTACGTGAGGTATAATATAAATAGCACAACGTTAATATCATTAGTAAATTTGATTTGTCACGCCCAATCTGAATATTTAAACCACAAGTTATGTTATTAATGATATACCCTTATTGTACCCATAGCGACCTGTGATGGAGACATTGTCCTTAAGATTACACAGTCATTCTTCTCCTAAAATAACACTGGTGTTCAAGAAACAGGTTAGAATTAGTAGTGTGCAACTAGGTTTCCGTGAATATGGTTTCTAACATAAGAGTGACAGAACTTCACTGAAGAGCAAATAAATTTGTTTTGTAATTATATTTACAGAATACATAATTGGCCATATGACTATGTAACACCTGCTTCCTACAGGGTACCTAAAATGGCAGAAATACCAGACTATGGCAGTTCCTATTTACTGAGGGTGAACAAAGATTGTTAGCGGAACTAATTACAGTGTATGTGTAGAGAGAACTTAAATTAAAGAATGCATCTAATAATCCAATCGTCTCACTTCGTCATTATGTCTGTCATTCTCGCTCTCACCATAAGGTCATATTAAAATGTTGATACTTTTGGTAACCTATTGCACATGCAAAAGTGGGATTTTATGTTATTCACTAAAGACTACAATTTTTGTTAAACATTTTTGACACCCTATTTTACTAATTTCTCTGCTTAAATCTCTATTTTAATGTATATACAAGAACCATGCCTCGAACAAAAGAGATCTCAGAAGACTTGCATAACGCTGGAAAGTGTTACAAAAGTATCTCTAAAAGTCTTGATGTCCATCGGTCCACGGTAAGACAAATTGCCTATAAATGGAGAAAGTTCAGCACTGTTGTTACTCTACCTAGGAGTGGCCGTCCTGCAAAGATGACTGCAAGAGCACAGCACAGATTGTTCAATGAGGTTAAGAAGAATCCTAGAGTGTCAGCTAAAGACTTACAGAAATCTCTGGAACATGCTAACATCTCTGTCTACGATAGGTAAAACACCAAATAAGAATAGTGTTCATGGGAGGACACCACTGAAGAAGCCCTTGCTGTCCAAAGAAACATATTGCTGCACATCTGAAGTTCGCAAAAGAGCACCTGGATGTTTCACAACACTACTGGAAAAATATTCTGTGGACAGATGAAACAAAAGTTGAGTTGTTTGGAAGGAACACAACACTGTGTGGAGAAAAAAGACAGACATTTTATGAGCAATTTATGCAAAAATCCATTTAATTCCAAAGGGTTCATTTACTTTTTCTTTCCACTGTAAGTGCATCGACTTATTACAGTGACCGTACGTACATATCACAACCAAAAGCCAAGGATTACAGGCAACATCTGCTAGAGCTGACGATTTCAAGGAGTGGTACACTAAGCCTTTCGACGAACCATCAAACAGGCAAAGAGTCAATACAGGACTAAGATCGAATCTTACTACACCGGCTCAGACGCTCGTTGGATGTGGCAGGGCTTGCAAACTATCATGGATCACAAAAGGAAATCCAGACGAGAGTTGCCCATTTACGCAAGCCTACCAGACAAGCTAAATGCCTTCTATGCTCGCTTCGAGGCAAGCAACACTGAACTATGCGTGAGAGCACCAGCTGTATAATCATGCTCTCCATAGCCTATGTGAGTAAGAGCTTTAAACAAGTTAACTTCTTTGGGATAGGGGGCAGTATTTTCACGGCTGGATAAAAAACGTACCCGATTTAATCTGGTTACTACTCCTGCCCAGTAACTAGAATATGCATATAATTATTGGCTTTGGATAGAAAACACTCCAAAGTTTCTAAAACTGTTTGAATGGTGTCTGTGAGTATAACAGAACTCAAATGGCAGGTCAAAACCTGAGAGATTCCTTTACAGGAAGTGGCCTGTCTGACCATTTCTTGAACTTCTTTGCCATCTCTATCTATTACAAAGGATCTCTGCTCTAACGTGACACTAACCACGTCTTCCATAGGCTCTCAGAGCCCGGGAAAAACCTGAATGTCGTCATTCCAGCCCCAGGCTGAAACACATTATCGCCTTTCTCAAGTGGCCGATCAAGGGACTGTGGGCTTAGGCGCGTGCACTGGCCGCCCCCGTCTTTGTGATTTTTCCTCTGTTTGCCGAAAAGGAGATTCCCGGTCGGAATATTATCGCTTTTTTACGAGATAAATTGCATAAAAATTGATTTTAAACAGTGGTTGACATGCTTCGAAGTACGGTAATGGAATATTTAGACATTTTTTGTCACGAATTGCGCCATTGCCCTGATTTACCATTTCGGATAGTTTCTGGAACGCATGAACAAAACGCCGCTATTCGGATATAACGATGGATTATTTGGGACCAAACCAACATTTGTTATTGAAGTAGCAGTCCTGGGAGTGCATTCTGACGAAGACAACAAAGGTAATAACATTTTTGTTATAGTAAATCTGATTTTGGTGAAGGCTAAACTTGCCGGGTGTCTAAATAGCTAGCCCGTGATGGCTGGGCTATGTACTTAGAATATTGCAAAATGTGCTTTCACCAAAAAGCTATTTTAAAATCGGACATATCGAGTGCATAGAGGAGTTCTGTATCTATAATTCTTAAAATAATTGTTATGCTTTTTGTGAACGTTTATCGTGAGTAATTTAGTAAATTGTTAGTAAATTCCCCGGAAGTTTGCGGGGGGTATGCTAGTTCTGAACGTCACATGCTAATGTAAAAAGCTGTTTTTTGATATAAATATGAACTTGATTGAACAAAACATGCATGTACTGTATAACATAATGTCCTAGGTGTGACATTATATGCTAGCTTGAAAAATGGGTGTCTGATTATTTCTGGCTGGGTACTCTGCTGACATAATCTAATGTTTTGCTTTCGCTGTAAAGCCTTTTTGAAATCGGACAGTGTGGTTAGATAAAGGAGAGTCTTGTCTTTAAAATGCTGTGAAATAGTCATATGTTTGAAAAATTGAAGTTTTTGTATTTTTGAGGAATTTGTAATTCGCGCCACGCCTATCATTGGATATTGGAGCAGGTGTTCCGCTAGCGGAACGTCTAGATGTAAGAGGTTAAAAGTTTATTTGTGGAATTTCTTTCCTTCTTAATGCGTTTGAGCCAATCAGTTGTGTTGTGACAAGGTAGGAGGGGTATACAGAAGATAGCCCTATTTGGTAAAAGACCAAGTCCATATTATGGCAAGAACAGCTCAAATAAGCAAAGAGAAACGACAGTCCTTCATTACTTTATGACATGAAGGTCAGTCAATATGGAACATTTCAAGAACTTTGAAAGTTTCTTCAAGTGCAGTCGCAAGAACCATCAAGCTCTATGATGAAATTGGCTCTCATGAGGACTGCCACAGAAATGGAAGACCAAGAGTTACCTCTGCTGCAGAGGATAAGTTCATTAGAGTTACCAGCCTCAGAAATTGCAGCCCAAATAAATGCTTCACAGAGTTCAAGTAACAGACACATCTCAACATCAACTGTTCAGACGAGACTGTGTGAATCAGGCCTTCATGGTCGAATTGCTGCGAAGAAGCCACTACTAAAGGACACCAATAAGAAGAAGAGACTTGCTTGACCCAAGAAACACGAGCAATGAATATTAGACGGGTGTAAATCTGTCCTTTGGTCTGGAGTCCAAATTTGAGATGTTTGGTTCCAACCGCCGTGTCTATTGTGAGACACGGTGTGGGTGAACGGATGATCTCTGCATGTGTATTTCCCACCGTAAAGCATGGAGGAAGAGGTGTTATGGTGTGGGGGTGCTTTGCTGGTGACACTGTCTGTGATTTATTTAGAATTCAAGGCACACTACCACAACATTCTGCAGCGATAGGCCATCCCATCTGGTTTGGGCTTAGTGGGACTATCATTTGTTTTTCAACAGGACAATGACCCAACATACCTCCAGGCTGTGTAAAGGCTATTCAACCAAGAAGGAGAGTGATGGAGTGCTGCATCAGATGAACTGGCCTCCACAATCCCCCGACCTCAACCAAATTGAGATGGTTTGGGATGAGTCGGACCGCAGAGTGAAGGAAAAGCAGCCAACAAGTGCTCAGCATATGTGGGAACTCCTTCAAGACTGTTGGAAAAGCATTCCAGGTGAAGCTGGTTGAGAGAATGCCAAGAAGGGTGGTTGATTAAGATGTGCTGTAATTTACAGCTGCTGCTATTGGAGAAGCTGAGCTGCAGCAGCCTATCACAGTAAGTGGGTGTGTTCATTGAGCTGTTCTGGGCAGAGGCCCTTGGTTGTCTGGACAACATCCTCAAGGTTCCATTGAACAGCCTCAGTCTCAACAATGTAAGTGAGATGTGGTTGGCTTTCACTGTTCATAATGCATTATATATTAACCTGTCTGTCTGTCTGTCTGTCTGTCTGTCTGTCTGTCTGTCTGTCTGTCTGTCTGTCTGTCTGTCTGTCTGTCTGTCTGTCTGTCTGTCTGTCTGTCTGTCTGTCTGTCTGTCTGTCTGTCTGTCTGTCTGTCTGTCTGTCTGTCTGTCTGTCTGTCGATATCTGAGTATTTGTGTTCACTAAAGCTGTGTTGTTGTTGTGTGTAGGTGAGCAGGGCTCAGAGGCTGCTGCTACAGGTCCAGAGGAGGCTGAGACAGTGAGAGGGGCCAGACACTGAGGTGGTCTCTCTGCCCCACAAAACTGATCTGTCCCAGCTCCCCGTCAACACCTAAACTTATCTCATCGCAGCTGGACCTCTGCCAGGTAACACAAACACACACACACCATGTTATTTTTTTGCAGAATGAACACTGCATAGGGTAGTGCTGCACTCTACCAACCAATTATTTACTTTCTGCCCTATATAAATATACCCTATATAAATAAACCCCTACCTATTTATTCTAAACTGTTTAAATAAATAAAGAGAAAAATGTGAGGAGGACATCTCTCTGTTCTCATTTTTGTTAAAGAAGAAGATGAAAATGAGTGAACACTGCGTGTTTAACATGAGTCTCTTTTGTAGTTAATCAGAGATGTGTTGAATGTGAGTGAGGTCAAGCTGAGAAGCCCTGCCCCTTCCTGTCTTGGGAAGTACTGCGCCCTGAGGTGCAGCATTGAAAGAGTTCCCCCTGGTCCTGAGTTTCTGTTGGTCACCGAACTGCTACAGGAAAGCTCAACGGAATAGAGTTGGGTCTCAGTTTTTATTACACATTGTCACGCCCTGACCTTAGAGAGCCTTTTTTATTCTCTATTTTTTTATGAACTAGATCTTTATATTTACCACTTGGGTTCTGGCTCAGTAATAATTAAATCAGACCTTCTTGTTGAGTATCTGATAATCTACCATTTTTATAGGAGTGGTTAAAACATGCTTATAACGGTCCTCTGAGTACGTCAAAAAGTTTTGGTATACCTCAACTGGTATCCCATCCAGCCCTGGAGTTTTCCTGGACAAAAAGGCTTTAATTGCATCAAGAAGTTCCTCCTCTGTAATTTTGCCTTGACATGAGTCTTTCTGTACAGCTGTTAATTTGACATTATTAATAGAAAAAAAATCCTACAATTAACTTCAGTTCGTGGAGATGGAGGAGACAAACAAAAACATATGCTTAAAGTACTTTGCTTCCTCTTTCAAAATATTGTTTGGTGAATCATTGGTCATTTGTAACAAGTTTCAGTAAAAAAAAATTGGTAGCATTTCTGTGTTAGATATTACTTGGTAGATATTGCTGCACTGTCGAAACTAGAAGCACAAGCATTTCGCTACACCCGCAATAACATCTGCTAAGCACGTGTATGTGACAAATAGAATTTGATTTAATGTTGAAGATTAAGAAATTATTTGGTGCATTTTCCCCACAATCCTTCCAGTTCGCTTTATTTTAAAATATATTACACTTGATCTTTCTTGAATAAGTTCCTCTATTTCTTTTTGTTTTTCCTCTGACTTATTCTGAGCCTCTTTGGTACAGTTTTTATTGCTTTCTATCTGTACTCTTAGTCCTTCTATTTCCTTTGTTAACAGGAACTCTTTTGACCTAAATTGCTTTTGTTTTAAAGATGTGCTAAAGGCACATTTAAAAGTGTCCCATACAATAAGGGGATCTGATGTACTCATGTTATGTCAGAAAAAGTAAGTTATAAATTATTCTGTCCTAGTTAAAAACAAGTTATCATCCAATAGGCTTTGATAAAAATGTCTAATATCCTCGCCCACGTGGAAATTCTGTAAGAGTAATGTATATGCCAATTATTTGATGGTCCGACCGCATTCTGTCCCGTATCAACACTTTTTTTTAAACTTTTGGTGCCTGCAAGAATGACATAAGCAAATAGTGAAGACAACTATCCACTAGTTCCAATATATCCATGATATTCATGATTTCCTTAAGTGAATGTGTGATATTTTGTAGTGTCATTTCCTTTATGGTCCATTGAGGTATTTAAAACCGTATTATAATCTCCCACCATAATAATAGAGTATTGTATTGCTTGTAGGCAAGATACAATTATAATCTACATTTTCAAAGAAGCGTGGATCATCATTATTTGGAACGTTGTGGATGATATTATAAAATAAATATCTGCTGGAATCCAAATCAAACCAAGATTCTTTATTTCTGAGTTCAGAGAGAATAACAGAGTTACACAAAGCAGTGTAGACTGTCGGAATTCTGAAGCATTGGGTGATAAGCATATATCTTTATAATTTTCTGTTCTTGGGCGGGACCCTCAGGGAACTGAGAGTCCCGCCCCAGAAACAAGAGCAAACTTGTTTGCAACAGAATTATACTCAGAAGAACAGGAGATTATAATAAAATCAAAATCAAATCAAATGTTATTTGTCACATACACATGGTTAGCAGGTGTTAATGCAAGTGTAGCGAAATGCTTGTGCTTCTAGTTCCGACCATGCAGTAATATCTAACAAGTAATATAACCTAACAATTTCACAACAACTACCTTATACACATAAGTGTAAAGGAATGAATACGAATATGTACATAAAAATATATAAATGAGTGATGGCCGAACGGCATAGGCAAGATGCAGTAGATAGTATAGAGTACAGTATATACATATGAGATGAGTAATGCAGGGTATGAAAACATTATATGAAGTAATAGGACAGTTTCACAAAGTTAGTCACAAACTCAGTTATGTGGACACATACAATTCAACATTTTCCATTACACTCCTCCCTATTGTTAATCACTTAACAATTATTTAATACATTTTAAATGTAGCAAGCTTCTAAAATGGACAATATCCTGTAATCCACCAACTCTTCCACGTAAATCTCATCCATTGTGAGACTGAGTTTAAAACCTTCGAACCTTCACACATCATATACAGTTCTAACTTGCCAGCTTCTGCTAATTAGATACAATTTTAATACAATAGTTTAAAGAAATTATTTTTCTTCAAGAGCAGAAGGATGAGTTGTTGGAGTCCAATTGGGCACTGGGTAAAGGTCCGGCCAGACATCACTGGATAGCTCAGCTAATCCTTCACAACTTGCATTTAACATTACATTTGGTCTTGCATTTATTACCAGTTTTAAACACATATTGCAGCAAAACTTCAACATGAGAACAAGCAACAGAATCAGTCCAATGACTAAAACAACGGTCAGACACAGTTGCATGATCCACCTTCCAAGCTGGTATTATCTGGCCTAGCAATCGACGGTGGGCCTGTGTGGTTGTATAATACAGAGAACATCATGGGGTCAGGGTTACATGGCATCTCCACTAAGAATTGTAAGTCCATTTGCATTGTCAGATTTACCCCTGAAGAATTGCTCCCACAAGCTGTAAACCTGCTCCTTCCTTAACTGGCCCCAACCCACACACCCAACACTCTTTTTGTCCAGATGTAACATTAGCAACCATTTCTGCTCTAGATAACAACAAATCGTCTTCATTGTTGTGAAGGCCCAGCAGGGCTCTCTTTCATACATAATGATGACCATCTACTTCTGGGCCTCTACTCCAGACCGGCATCTGTCCCTTTCGCTCAGGACTCCTTCTACGATGACCATCTACTTCTGGGCCACTACTCCGTGCCAGCATCAATCCCTTTGGCTCTGGACCTTCCTTCGTCACTAGCATCTTTAGGCCCAGGCAGAGTCTTTCTCAATTTATCAACATCAGTCTGTGGAGTGTGTCCTTCTTTTTTATTTAACTAGACAAGTCAGTTAAGAACAAATTCTTATTTTCAATGACGGCCTAAAAACAGTGGGTTGTTCAGGGGCAGAACAACAGATTTTGTACCTTGTCAGCTCGGGGATTCGATCTTGCAACCTTTCAGTTACTAGTCCAATGCTCTAACCACTAGGCTACGCTGCCACCCTATTGGCAGCTTACCAATAAGGAAACTGATAGTCACTGCTGAAAAGACACAGAAAATAAAACAGTGCTACACAGTGGCTTCCTCTTCTGGGTTTGAAACTCCAGGTATCTCTTATGGTGGCAAAAACTGATCTAGTGTATCTATGCATTTAACTAAAGTCTGCTATAATGTCTATCCAGTGTTTCGGTGCATTTAACTAAAGTCTGCTATAATGTCTATCCAGTGTTTCGGTGCATTTAACTAAAGTCATATAATCTACTAATGAGACTTGCTCCCTCTGCTTGAACACTTCCTCTTTGTCTACGTGACCGACTCATGGTTTTAGACTTACAGACAAAATGCTGTTATTCCACATCCTGTTATTTAGCAGTAGACTGAACTAAGCTGTGAGAGACGAGCAAGACAAATGGTTTCAGTTTCTTTTTAGAAACCCGAAACAATGATCATTGCCGAGACAATGATCATTGAGAAATGGCATGACATTTCTCAACAAGACCTCACCACAGGCCAACTGGAGTTTCTCAGTTCCATAGTCCTTTGACTGTACATTAGGGTCACCAACCAGTCCTTCCTCACGGCTATTGTTCTGTCTGTTTCACCACCCAAAGGGGGGTTGTACTTTTTCTTATAAAAACTGAGACCCAACTCTATTTCGTTGGGTTCTTAACTATCCACATTTTGAGTGATTGTTAACCGCTCCAGATTTGCAAATCTTGTTTTGAAGAATCTGCAGTCTCTCTTCCTTTCTGGTTAGAATTTCCACCACACGCTTTCTGATACTTTCACCGCAATCAAGGTAGTCAGCAACACCTGGTACGGGCCTCTCTACCCAGGGTATTTCCAGCTCTTTCTTCTGTATCGCCACACATTCTCCAGGGCGCAGACAATGCTCAGATTGTCCTGCTAGGTTGAGCATAGAAGCCTTCACCCGTGGGAAGAGAGTCTTAAGAACATTGTTAAGTGAGACACAGAATGCTACTGTGCATGTCAGGTATGCGTAAATGGCTGTAAGGGAGTCAGGTCAGGTGCAGAAGAGCAGATATTGGGTAGCCAACGGAGCCTTTTATTTAGGCGAACCAAAAGCACACGGCTATGTCAACACGAAATAACAATACGGGTTAACATAACCCAGCGCAACAGACTAACGTCCGCTTAACCTGTTGGGGATAGGGGGCAGTATTTGCACGGCCGGATAAAAAACGTACCCGATTTAATCTGGTTACTACTCCTGTCCAGTAACTAGAATATGCATATAATTATTGGCTTTGGATAGAAAACACCCTAAAGTTTCTAAAACTGTTTGAATGGTGTCTGTGAGTATAACAGAACTCATATGGCAGGCAAAAACCTGAGAAGATTCCTTACAGGAAGTACCCTCTCTGACCATACCTTGAGCTTCTTGACTCTGTTTATTGAAGACTGAGGATCTTTGCTGTAACGTGACACTTCCTACGGCTCCCATAGGCTCTCAGAAGGCGGGAAAAAGCTGAATGATGTAATTCCAGCCCCAGGCTGAAACACATTAGCGCTTTTGGCAAGTGCTCTATCAGAGGACAATGGGCTGAGGCGCGTGCACGAGTCGACCCCATGTTTTTATTTTCTATCGTCTTTGAACCTAAACACAGATTCCCGGTCGGAATATTATCGTTCTTTTACAAGAAAAATTGCATAAAAATTGATTTTAAACAGCGGTTGACATCCTTCGAAGTACGGTAATGGAATATTTAGACATTTTTTGTCACGAAATGCGTCGTGCGCGTCACCCTTCTTTACCATTCGGATAGTGTCTTGAACGCACGAACAAAACAGAGGATATTTGAACATAACTATGGATTATTTTGAACCAAACCAACATTTGTTATTGAAGTAGAAGTCCTGGGAGTGCATTCTGACGAAGATAGCAAAGGTAATAACATTTTTCTTATAGTAAATCTGATTTTGGTGAGTGCTAAACTTGGTGGGTGTCTAAATAGCTAGCCCTGTGATGCCGGGCTATCTACTGAGAACATTGCAAAATGTGCTTTCACCGAAAAGCTATTTTAAAATCGGACATAGCGAGTGCATAGAGGAGTTCTGTATCTATAATTCTTAAAATAATTGTTATGTTTTTTGTGAACGTTTATCGTGAGTAATTTAGTAAATTCACCGGAAGTTTGCGGGGGGTATGCTAGTTCTGAACGTCACATGCTAATATTAAAAGCTGGTTTTTGATATAAATATGAACTTGATTGAACAAAACATGCATGTATTGTATAACATAATGTCCTAGGGTTGTCATCTGATGAAGATCATCAAAGGTTAGTGCTGCATTTAGCTGTGGTTTGGGTTTATGTGACATTATATGCTAGCTTGAAAAATGGGTGTCTGATTATTTCTGGCTGGGTACTCTGCTGACATAATCTAATGTTTTGCTTTCGTTGTAAAGCCTTTTTGAAATCGGACAGTGTGGTTAGATTAACGAGAGTCTTGTCTTTAAAATGGTGTAAAATAGTCATATGTTTGAGAAATTGAAGTAATAGCATTTCTAAGGTATTTGAATAACACGCCACGGGATTCAACTGGCTGTTGAGTAGGTGGGACGATTTCGTCCCGCCGACGCTAGAGAGGTTAACATGAAACAGAATAAACAATACCACACAAAGACATTAGGGAAACAGAGGGTTAAATACACAACACGTAATGAGGGAAATGAGAACCAGGTATGTGGGAAAACAAGACAAGACAAATGGAAAATGAAAAATTGATCGGAGAGGCATGTCACGTCCTGACCATGGTAAGCTGTTATTTTCTATGGTAGAGTAGGTCAGGGCGTGACAGGGGGGTTTATTCTATGTGTTCTATTTCTATGTTCTCGGGTTCTAGTTTTTGTATTTCTATGTTGGTTTGTTTGGGATGATCTCCAATTAAAGGCAGCTGGTCCTCGTTGTCTCTAATTGGAGATCATACTTAAGTAGGGGTTTTTCTTCCTGGGTTTTGTGGGTGATTCTTTTTGAGTAGTGTTTGTTTCTCCTCTGCGTCACGGTTTGTTGTTTTGTCTATTCAGTTATTTGATGTATTGCATAGTTTCACAGAGTAAATAAAATGTGGAACTACACACATGCTGCACCTTGGTCCCCTCCTTTTGACAGCCGTGACAGAATCACCCACCAACAAAGGACCAAGCAGCGTGCCTGGGAGGAGATGGCATCCTGGTCGCTGGAGGAGTTGGAGGAAAGGATAGACTGGACTTGGGAGCAGGTATTGGAGAGATACAACAGCCTGCCGGGGAAGCAGGTGGAGGCAGCGAGGGAGTCACAGCAACGACGGAAGCCCGAGAGACAGCCCCCTAAGAATTTTTTTGGGGGGGGCACACGGGGAGTTTGGCAGAGTCAGGGTGGAGACCTGAGCCAACTCCCTGTGCTTACCATGGGGAGCGAGTGAAGAAGCAAGCACCGTGTTATGCGGTGATGCGCACTGTGTCGCCAGTGCGCATTCACAGCCCGGTGCGGTCTGTGCCCGCGCCCCGCATTTGCCGTGCTAGGTTGAGCATTCAGCCAGGAAGGGTGGTGCCAGCTCAGCGCTCCTGGTCTCCAGTTTGGCTTCTCGGTCCAGGATATCCTGCGACGGGTTGTGCCAGCTCTACGCTCGAGACCTCCAGTGTGCTTCCACGGTCTAGTATATCCTGTGCCTGCCCCACGTACCCGGCCTCCAGTGAGTCTATCCAGCCTGGTACGCCCTGTTCCTGCTCCCCGCACTTGCCATGAGGTGCATGTTACCAGTCTGGCGCCACCTAGGCCAGCCCCACGCATCAGGCCTCCACTGCGCCTGCCAAGTCCGGGGTGTTCTGTTCCTGCTCCCCGCACTCACCCTGAGGTGCGTGTTACCAGTCTGGCGCCACCTATGCCAGCCCCATGCATCAGGCCTTCAGAGTGCCTGCCCAGTCCGGGGTGTCCCATTCCTGCTCCCCACACTCGCCCTGAGGTGCGTGTTACTAGTCTGGCATCACCTGTGCCAGCCCCATGCATCAGGCCTCCGGCAACAGTTCCCAGTCCGGAGCTTCCGGCGACAGTTCCCAGTCCGGAGCTTCCGGCGACAGTTCCCAGTCCGGAGCTTCTGGCGACAGTTCCCAGCCGGAACCTCCTCAGATGGCCTGCAGCCCGGAACCTCCGGCGATGATCTACGGTCTGGTGGCACAGAAGCAGAGGGATCAATGGGCGGAGCAGGGGTTACGCCCCAAACCAGAGCCGCCTCCTCTACTGGAGGATGCGCTGGATGAGAAGGTTCTGGGTACTGCACCAGAGCCGCCATAGACACTGGTTACCCTCCCTTTTGTTTCTTTTGTTTTTAGTTGCATTCGGAGTCTGCACCTTTGGGGGGGGGGGATACTGTCACGTCCTGACCATGGTAAGCTGTTATTTTCTATGGTAGAGTAGGTCAGGGTGTGACAGGGGGGTTTATTCTATGTGTTCTATTTCTATGTTCTCAGGTTCTAGTTTTTGGATTTCTATGTTGGTTTGTTTGGGATGATCTCCAATTAGAGGCAGCTGGTCCTCGTTGTCTCTAATTGGAGATCATACTTAAGTAGGGGTTTTTCTTCCTGGGTTTTGTGGGTGATTATTTTTGAGTAGTGTTTGTTTCTCCTCTGCGTCACGGTTTGTTGTTTTGTCTATTCAGTTATTTGATGTATTGCATAGTTTCACAGAGTAAATAAAATGTGGAACTACACACACGCCGCACCTTGGTCCTCTCCTTTTGACAGCCGTGACAAGGCATCGACTTCGGCAGAAGTCGTGACAGTGCCATGTCTTCTTATCATTCAGGAGAAGCCTTGAGATTAGGCAGTGCACATTCTTGCAGCCTGCCGCAGTCCACTAGTTTCAGAGACAGGCCCCCTTTGTACTTTGTCTCTGGCCACAAGTACATTTGCACATAAAACAGTCCTTCTAACCCATAACACATGAATTACTACTGCTAGGGCCCTTATATAGTTGTAAACATACTAAAACGTGCTCAAGTCAATTAGTCCGTTTCCAACAGTCCTTCATCTGGAACAATGATCACTCACATGTTTCAAACGAACTAGAAACCATATTGATTTTCACAGGGAAGAGAGAAAACATGTTATAACTGTTTCACACCAACCTTTATAAGAACAAGATTGGGGAAAAGACCACAAAGCCCCTACTATCAATGACACCAATTATGGATAGCCCAAGCTACAATGCAGCAGGTTTACTGATAACTTCCCTCTCGAAAGACACGAAAAGATAAGGTTTCCCTGGGAGGAACCCTCCCTAGACTCACTGGATACTTACAAATATTGAATTAGTTTCAGAAACCACCCGCAGGATGAGCAGTGCACACTCCCCTCACTTTGTGCTCTCCTCAGAGTTTAGGGGCAGCTCTCTGTCTGACCTTCTCGCCTTTCCGAATCATAATTAGGCCTATTGATAAATTATCCAACCCAAATTTAGAATCACAGTCCTTAGTGCTTGATGTTGGTTCTCTCACTTGAATATGAAGACCCTCAACTTAGCACACACCAGTACTGGTAGAATATACATTTACATTGACACAGTATATTCATCTTCTTGACTCAATGCTCGCTTCACCTGGAAGCCAGCCGCACCACCAATGTGTCGGAGGAAACATCGTACACCTGGCGACCATGTCAGTGCGCATCCGCCCAGCCCACCACCGGAGTCACTAGAGCGCAATGGGACAAGGACCCTCACCCAGACGACGCTGGGCCAATTGTGCGCCGCCTCATGGGTCTCCCGGTTGCGGCTGGCTGCAACACAACCTGAGTTCGAACCAGGATCTGTAGTGACGTAGATGGCGCTGCAATGCGGCCTTATATTGCTGCACCACTCGAGAGGCTTCATCTTATATTTCTAGCATTAACTTTACTCATCATGGCCCCCATTTGTGGTAATGACAGATTGATATCTCAATGCATTCTTAGTCTAAATTACTATACATTTCACAGTGTGCAGACCTCCACAAGGAGATTGAGATTGAGGCAGCGAAGGCAGAACGGCGTTTCTGGGAGGATCGGCTGGCACAGCAAGTGGAGGCTGAGAGGCAGCCCCAAAAACATTTTGGGGGGGCACACGGGGAGATTGTCGAAGTCAGGCGTTAGACCTGAGCCAACTCCCCGTGCTTACCGGAAGCGGCGTGGTACTGGTCAGGCACCGTGTTATGCGGTAGAGCGCACGGTGTCTCCAGTGCGCGCTCATAGCCCGGTGCGCTACATCCCAGCCCCCCACAAGTGCCGTGCTAGAGTGGGCATCCAGCCAGGAAGGAGTATGCCTGCGCAGCACATCTGGCCACCAGTGCGTCTCCTAGGCCCAGGCTACCCTGCGCCTGCTCTACACACAGCAGCCATCAGTCCTCTGCACAGCCCAGTTCGCCCTGTGCCAGCACTCCGCCCGTGCAGGGCTACTGTTACAACCCAGCCAGGACGGGTTGTGCAGGCTGTGCGCTCCAGACCTCCAGTACGTCTTCGAGACCCGGTGAATCCGGTGCCTGCTCCCAGAGCCAGGCCTCCTGCATGTCTCCCCAGCCTGGTGAGTCCTGTGCCTGCGCCCAGAGCCAGGCCTACTGCAAGTCCCGCCAGTCCGGAGCCGCCAGAGCCGCCCGCCAGTCCGGAGCCGTCAGAGCCACTCGCCAGTCCAGAGCCGCCAGAGCCACCTGCCTGTCCGGCGCAGCCAGAGTCGCCCGCCTGTCCGGCGCAGCCAGAGTCGCCCGCCTGTCCGGCGCAGCCAGAGTCGCCCGCCTGTCCGGCGCAGCCAGAGTCGCCCGCCTGTCCGGCGTCGGAGGCGAGGGACCCCGCTCTAGAGGTGCCACCAAAGTGGGGTGAGCCAGTGGTGTAGCGGGGTCTGCGTCCCGCTCCTGAGCCACCTCCGTAGGGGGGAGGATTGGGAAGGGGGGGTGTAGCAGAAGAACCGTCGTTGACGGTGGCCACCCTCCCTTCCCTCCCTTTAGTTTGGGGTTATTATTTTGTGAGTTTTTGTTTCATGGTGCATTCGGGGTCTGCACCTTTGGGGGTGGGGGGGGTACTGTCACGTCCTGACCAGTAAAAGGGGTTATTTGTTATAGTAGTTTGGTCAGGGCATGGCAGGGGGTGTTTGTTTTGTGTGTTTTGGGGTTTTGATGTATGTTCTATATTTTATATTTCTATGTTCATTCTATGTTCCCTATCCTTGTTTTGTATTTCTGTGTTTTGGCCTGGTATGGCTCTCAATCAGGGACAGTTGTACTTCGTTGTCGCTGATTGGGAGCCATACTTAAGTAGCCTTTTTTCCACCTGTCTTTTGTGGGAAGTTGATTTTGCATAGATGTGAGTAGCCTGCAATACTGTTCGTTCGTTGTGTTTTGTTTATTGTTTTGCTGGTTCACATTAATTAAAATATGATGAACCCAACCCACGCTGCGCCTTGGTCTACTCCTTCAGACGGACGTTACATGGTGAAGGACAGGGCCATAGTGAACGCTATTTTCATTAGAGGGGGTGAGCTTCACACTGTTCCCGGACGAATTATCCCTTCCATGCATCTAGATACAATTTGTGGTCACCTTCACCATAACCTTGAGAGAGGACAGACCAGCACAACAGTTTAGTTTAGGGTATTTCTGATTCAATAAATCCAGACAAATGATTTACTGTATGACAAATGGCACATTATTCACTGTATGACAAATTATTACTACTACCAATATTCTCAATACAGATTTCTCAAGACAAATGTCAAACAGAATAACAATTTGCATATTTACCAAAGGGCCCCATAGGATTGGAAACTGCCCTTGGGACACATGACTCACATCGTGATTCATACGTCCAAAAAACAACGACAACACTGCCTGTTAAATCAAAATAACAAATACAATTTGAATTACAAACCTTGATAACTCCATCTCCATAATTGTATACCGTAAGGTAATTCAATTCAAGGAATGGTAAAATAGACTAGAGACAGGTGTTCCTCATTTAGGGGCAGCGCTCTCTCTCTGTCCTTCTCGTGGTCCTAATCACACAAAGGGCTATTGATACATTATAAACCTCTTCCTAATCATCAGTGTTTACATATTACATTTAAATCTCACCCAATGTCTATAGGCTCTCTAGTGAGGGTGATCAGGTCTAGTAAGAATGTGACCCAAATAGCTTTTTATACCTAAGGAATATTGCCAAGATGCGGACGTTTGTACCTCAGGCTAATACAGTGAGACTCATCCATGATTTTATTACAAGCAGGCTTGCCTACTGTCTGGTCTACCCCAAGACAGCAATTGGTCAACTGCCAAACATACAGAATGCTGCAGTACGGGTACTGACCAAGACCAGACGGAGAGCGCACATTACCACCGGTTTTAAGGTTTCTGCACTGGCTGCCTGTGAATTTTAGAATTCATTTAAAGATTCTTCTATTGGTTTTTAAATCAATCCAAGATTGTGCACCCCAATACATTTCAGAGATGCTTCTGAGTCATTTACCCAGTAGGTCCCTCAGGTCCTCTGGCACTGGCCTTTTAACTATCCCAAAACCTAGGACCAAGAGACATGAAGAGGCAGCCTTTAGTTACTATACCCCCAGACTCTGGAATAGCCTGCCAGAGAACCTGAGGGGAACCAAGAGGCATGAAGAGGCAGCCTTTAGTTACTATACCCCCAGACTCTGGAATAGCCTGCCAGAGAACCTGAGGGGAACCAAGAGGCATGAAGAGGCAGCCTTTAGTTACTATACCCCCAGACTCTGGAATAGCCTGCCAGAGAACCTGAGGGGGGCTGAAACTGTGGACATGCTGATTTTGAAGGAGATATTAAAACACACCTTTTTAGCTTTGCTTTTCCTTAGGGTACTTTTATTCATTCAGTTTTGATTGTTATTCTTTGGTTTTCTATCCTCTTATGTTCTGTAGTAAATATTTTTTGTTTGTTTGTTTTTTTCATAGTTTTTTATTTTAAAAAATCCTGTGAGGCACATTGTGTTGCATTCCATGTCTGAAATGTGCTGTATTAATAAAGCTGGATTGGATTTTATGTCAGTGACAGTGTTGTATCAAAAGAGGCCCAAGTTCAAAACTCACCGTGGGCGTGTTTATCCAACTGATTGATTCTTTGACGGTCTTTGAGTGATAGTTATGTTGATTCCTTGAATGTCTGTGAAAGAGTGTTGTAGTCCTGCAGATGGTCTGAACTGTGAGATGGAATTGCAGGAGTTTCCAAGGTTCAAAGGAGAAAATGTCTTGATCTCTTCTTGGTTGATGTGTTCAATTGTTGAGGCTCTCTTAAACGGTCAGATCTTGTCCAAGATCTGTGTAGTGACAAATCTGACTCAAGGAGCAGTGTCCATCCCTTTCCAGAATGTTCATCCCTTTTCATGACATACATACAGAACTGTGGTTGTGGGTTTACAATCGAGTTCATAGCTGCTGTAAATGACAAATGATGTATGTGGACTAAAATAACCCTGATGTAAAGACTTATCTATAACCCTAATGTAAAGACTTATCTATAACCCTGATGCAAACACTTACCTATCACCCTGATGTAAAGACTTACCTATAACCCTGATGTAAAGACTTACCTATAACCTTGATGTAAATACTTACCTAAACTCAGCAAAGAAATGTACGTCTTCTCACTGTCAACTGCGTTTATTTTCAGCAAACTTAACATGTGTAAATATTTGTATGAACAAAACAAGATTCAACAACTGATACATAAACTGAACAGTTCCACAGACATGTGACTAACAGAAATGGAATAATGTGTCCCTGAATAAAGGGGGGGGGGGTCAAGATTAAAAGTAACAGTCAGTATCTGGTGTGGCCACCAGCTGCATTAAGTACTGCAGTGCATCTCCTCCTCATGGACTGCACCAGATTTGCCCGTTCTTGCTGTGAAATGTTACCCCACTCTTCCACCAAGGCACCTGCAAGTTCCTGGACATTTCTGGGGGGAATGGCCCTAGCCCTCACCCCTTACTTTCTTGTGTGTTTTTGTTCTACCGTATGTTATTTTTAGAATTATGTTGTTATTAATTACTGCATTTATCAGGTATCAAAGTAAGACCCAGATGCAGACTGTCGAAGTAACAATATTTAATGTTCCAACAAGGACAAGCAGAAGACAGGTCAAGGCTGGCAGAGGTCGGTAATCCAGAGGAAGGCAGAGGTACAGGTCGGCGGGCAGGCTCAGGGTCGGGGGCAGGCAGTGTGGTCAGGCAGGCGGGCACAGAGTCCAGAAAACAGGCAAAGGTCAAAACTGGGAGGACTAGCAAAAGAGAAATAGAAAGCAGGAGCAAGGGAAAAACCCGCTGAAAACATACAAGACGAACAGGCACAGAGAGACAGGAAACACAGGGATAAATACACAGGGGAAACAAGCAACACCTGGAGGGGGTGGAGACAATCACAAGACAGGTGAAACAGATCAGGGCGTGACAGTACCCCCCATCTAGGGACGGGGGGCAATTCAAGCCCCCAGGAAGACGTCCCGGGGCAGGCAGAGCAGACTTCAGACAATGAGTGTGGCAGGACGGGCTCCAGCCCACGATGACACCAGTAGCCCAGTCAATGGAGGGATTGTATTGCTGGACCCAAGATAATCCCAATACCATGGGAACCTGCGGAGACTCAACCAGCAGGAAATGGATCGTCTCGCTGTCGTTCCCCAACAATCGTATGTTGACAGGTGTGGTCTGGTGGGTGACCCGACCTATAGAGCGCTCGTCTAGCCCTCTAACACCCATGGAAATGGGGAGGAGTTGAGTGGGGATGCCCAGCTCGGACGCCAGGGTAACGTCCATGAGACTCACATTGGCCCCCGAGTCGATGAGTACCTGGAGAGAGTTGGACTGGTCACCCCACAGCAGGGTGGCATGGAGAATGGGGCCAGTAAGGGGAGAAGAACCATTATCTTTAAGACCCACCAGATTACTCACTCCAACGAATGAGCTGGGTATCTTGAAGGGACAGGTAGACACATAATGACCGACAGTACCGCAATACAGACAACTCTGGGTGTTACGTCTGCGTGCGCATTCGGCTGAAGACAGCCTAGCCCTGCCCAGCTGCATCGGCTCGGGAAGAGGTGAATCGGCAATCTCCGGAGACCCTTGGAGGGACTCGGTTAGCTCGGATCCTCTCGGGGACGTAGACGCCGGACACTTCCGGAGTTCATCAGCTGCAAGGTGGGATCCCTGAGTGAGCGATTGGGACTGCAATCAGACCTCTTCTCCCTCCTACGTTACCGTAGCTGACCATCGATCCGGATGGTGAAAGAGATGAGTGAGTCGAGATCCGTCGGTAGTCCTCGGGATGCCAGCTCATCCTTTACCTGCTCTGATAATCCATGCAGGAACGTGTCGAACAGCGCTTCCGGGTTCCAGGTACCCTCCACTGCTGGCGTGCGGAACTCCACCGCATAGTCTGCCACACTGAGGGTGTCCTGCCGAAGCTGGAATAACTTCCGGGCATCCTCTCTCCCGGACACCGGAGCCTCGAACACCTTTCTCACCTCCGCCACGAATACCTCCAGACTGAGGCAGATGCCAGATTGTTGCTCCCACACTGCCGTGGCCCAGGCGAGTGCCCTCCTGGACATCAGCGTAATAATGTACGTTATCCTCGAGCGGTCCAAGGGGAACGAAGAAGGCTACAGCTCAAAAACAAGGGAGCACTAGGAGAGAAAATCCTGGCATGTTCTGGAATCTCCATCATAGCGCTCCGGGGGAGGTAAGCGGGGTTCTCAGGGAGCCGGAGTCGGCTGTACAAACTCACCACTAATAGGGGAAAAGTTACTGGGTGGTTGGGGGTTTTCGTGGTGTTGCATCAGGGAACGAAGCCCTTCCAAAAGGTCCCGGAGTAGCTCCTCATGCCTCCCAATGGTGGCTCCCTGTAGGGAGACAACGTGGCGGAGCTGGTCCAAGTCTGCTGGGTCTGTCATGGCCAGTTCGTACTATCAGATATCAAAGTAAGACCCAGATGCAGACTGTCGAAGTAACAATATTTAATGTTCCAACAGGGACAAACAGAAGACAGGTCAAGGCAGAGGTCGGTAATCCAGAGGAAGGCAGAGGTACAGGTCGGCGGGCAGGCTCAGGGTCGGGGGCAGGCAGAGTGGTCAGGCATGTGGGCACAGAGTCCAGAAAACAGGCAAAGATCAAAACCGGGAGGACTAGCAAAAGAGAAATAGAAAGCAGGAGCAAGGAAAAAACCCGCTGAAAACATACAAGACGAACAGGCACAGAGAGACAGGAAACACAGGGATAAATACACAGGGGAAACAAGCAACACCTGGAGGGGGTGGAGACAATCACAAGACAGGTGAAACAGATCAGGGCAAGACAGCATTGTTGGGTTTAGAGCTTGCAAGAAAGGCAGTTCACTGTACTTGTGCACGTGACATTTGAAGGGACCATTTCAGTAATGTGCATGCTGAGGAACTTGAAGCTTTTGACCCACTGCAGCCCCATCGATGTGGATGGGGTGTCACGGATAAGTAGGGCAGGAGGAAGGAGCAGAGTCAAATGCAGGATATGATTGTTCGGTAGGCCGAAGTTTATTGACACCCAACACACTAGGTGTATCAAAAGCACAGGGATCGCACAAAACCCCAAAAGGGAAACAGGTAATCCAATGAAGAGGAAAAAATACGCACGGGGCGCAGCCCGGCTAGAATCAATACTCCAATATAAAAACGCTGGAGAAAAAACACAACGTACAACCCCACTGCCCGCTGACAAACAAATAATCCCGCACAACACACAACCCCAAAGGAACAAACTAAATACCCCCCCACTAATGACAGAAAAGGAAACAGGTGAGGACCTAGACAGACAAAACACATCGAACACAGAAACATAGATCGGTGGCAGCTAGTAGACCGGCGACGACGACCGCCGAGCGCCGCCTGGCCGAGGAGGGGCACCATTTTCTGTGGATACTGTGACAGTACCCCTCCCCTGACGCGCGGCTCCCACAGCGCACCGACACCGGCCTCGGGGACGGCCCGGAGGGTCGAGGCGCCAGCCTGTCCGGACAGAGACGATGGAACTCCTGGAGCATAGTGTGATCCAAAATGTCCCCCACCGAAACCCAGCACCTCTCCTCCGGGCCTTACCCCTCCCAGTCCACGAGGTACTGCAGGCCCCCTACCCGACGTCGGGAGTCAAGGATGGCCCGGACTGTGTACGCCGGGGCCCCCCCGATGTCCAGGGGGGGCGGAGGGACCTCCCGCACCTCAGCGTCCTGCAGTGGACCAGCTACCACCGGCCTGAGGAGAGACACATGAAACGAGGGGTTAATACGGTAATATGAAGTGAGTTGTAACCTATAACACACCTCGTTTATTCTCCTCAGGACTTTGAACGGCCCCACAAATCGCGGACCCAGCTTCCGGCAGGGCAGGCGGAGGGGCAGGTTCCGGGTCGAGAGCCAGGCGGATTATACACGGGGGCCTCACTGCGGCGGCAGTCAGCGCTCTCCTTCTGTCGCCTGATAGCCCGCTTCAGGCACTCCTGGACAGCACTCCAGGTCTCCTGAGAGCGCTGTACCCATTCCTCCACCGCAGGAGTCTCCGTCTGGCTCTGCTGCCAGGGCACCAGGACCGGCTGATAACCTAATACAACCTGAAAAGGTGACAGGTTAGTAGAGGAGTGGCGTTGAGAGTTTTGGGCCATCTCGGCCCATGGCACGAACCTCGCCCACTCCCCTGGCCGGTCCTGGCAATACGACCGCAGAAACCTGCCCACATCCTGGTTGATGCGTTCTACCTGCCCATTACTTTCGGGGTGGAAACCCGAGGTCAGGCTGACCGAGACCCCCAGCCTCTCCATAAACGACCTCCACACTCTGGAAGTGAACTGGGGACCCCGATCAGATACGATGTCCTCGGGCACCCCGTAGTGCCGGAAGACATGGGTGAAAAGGGCCTCCGCGGTCTGTAGGGCCGTAGGAAGACCGGGCAATGGGAGCAGACGGCAGGACTTCGAGAACCGATCCACAACAACCAGGATCGTCGTGTTCCCCTGAGATGGCGGGAGATCCGTGAGGAAATCCACCGAGAGGTGAGACCAAGGTCGCTGTGGAACGGGGAGGGGCTGTAGTTTCCCTCGAGGCAGGTGCCTAGGAGCCTTGCACTGGGCGCACACCGAACAGGAAGAGACATAGTGTCTTACATCCTCAGCCAAGGTGGGCCACCAGTACTTCCCTTTCAGGCCTCGCACTGTCCGTTCCACCCCAGGATGACCCGAGGAGGGTAAAGTGTGGGCCCATCGGATCAGGCGATCACGAACACCAAGCGGAACGAACTTCAGACCCGCGGGACATTGAGGCGGAGTGGGTTCTGACTGCGTTACGTAGTAGTACCGCCCGCTCGATGCCCGCATCCACCTCCCATACCACCGGCGCCACTAGACAGGACGCAGGGAGTATGGGAGTGGGATCGATGGTCCTCTCCTCAGTGTCATAGAGACGCGACAGTGCGTCGGCCTTCCGGTTCCGAGTACCCGGAATGTATGAAAGGGTAAACTGGAACCTAGTAAAGAACATAGCCCACCTGGCTTGATGAAGATTCAGTCTCCTCGCTGCCCGGATGTACTCCAGGTTACGGTGGTCGGTCCAGATGAGAAAAGGGTGACGTGCCCCCTCAAGCCAATGTCTCCACACTGTCAAAGCCTTGACCACGGCTAACAACTCCCTGTCCCCCACATCGTAGTTGCGCTCCGCCGGGCTCAGCTTCCTAGAAAAGAAAGCGCAGGGGCGGAGCTTCGGAGGAGTGCCCGAACGCTGTGACAGAACTGCTCCTACCCCAGCCTCGGACACGTCCACCTCCACTACGAATGGCAAAGAGGGATCCGGATGCGCCAGCACCGGAGCGTCAGTAAACAGAACCTTCAGATGACGGAAGGCCCTGTCTGCCTCCGCCGACCACCGCAGCCGCACCAGACCCCCCTTCAGCAGTGAGGTAATGGGAGCTGCCACCTGACCAAAACCCCGGATAAACCTCCGGTAATAATTGGCGAACCCCAAAAACCGCTGCACCTCCTTCACCGTGGTAGGGGTCGGCCAATTACGCACAGCCGTAACGCGGTCACATTCCATCACCACACCTGTGGTGGAAATGCGATATCCTAGGAAAGAGACTGCTCGTTTGGAGAACTCACATTTCTCAGCCTTGACGTATAGGTTATGCTCCAGCAGCCGCCCAAGCACTCTGCGCACCAGAGCCACATGCGCGGCGCGTGTGGCGGAGTAGATCAGGATGTCATCGATGTACACCACCACACCCTGTCCGAGCATGTCTCGGAGAACCTCGTCCACAAAGGATTGGAAGACAGCGGGAGCATTTTTTAACCCATACGGCATGACGAGGTACTCATAATGGCCAGATGTGGTACTAAATGCGGTTTTCCACTCCTCTCCCCCTCGGATACGCACCAGATTATACACGCTCCTGAGATCTAGTTTGGTGAAGAAGCGCGCCCCGTGGAATGACTCCACTGCTGTAGCAATGAGAGGTAGTGGGTAACTGAACCCCACTGTGATAGAATTTAGACCTCTATAGTCAATGCACGGGCGCAGGCCTCCCTCCTTCTTCTTCACAAAAAAGAAGCTTGAGGAGACGAGTGATTTAGATGGCCGAATGTATCCCTGTCTCAAGGACTCAGTGACGTATGTCTCCATAGCCACTGTCTCCTCCTGAGACAGAGGATACACGTGACTCTTAGGAAGGACCGCGTTAGCGTGGAGGTTTATCGCACAATCTCCCTGTCGATGGGGTGGTAATTGAGTCGCCTTCGTTTTACTGAAGGCGATAGCCAAATCGGCATATTCAGAAGGAATGTGCACGGTAGAGACTTGGTCTGGACTCTCCACCGTAGTTGCACCGATGGAAACTCCTATACACCTACCTGAGCACTCCCTCGACCACCCCTTAAGAGCCCTCTGTCTCCACGAAATCTGAGGGTTGTGAGTGGCTAGCCAGGGGATTCCCAGTACCACCGGAAATGCCAGGGAGTCGATGAGGTATAGGCTGATACGTTCCACATGACCCCCCCACGTCGCCATAACCAGTGGCACAGTAACCTCCCCCACTTGGCCGGACCCTAGCGGTCGACTATCTAGGGTGTGCACAGGGAAGGGGTGGTCCAGCTGAACCAGGGGAATCCCTAACCTATTAGCGACCCCACGGTCCATAAAACTCCCAGCTGCACCTGAATCGACTAGTGCCTTATGCTGGGAGTGAGGGGGAAAATCGGAAAAACAAACGGAAGTGTACATGTGGTCGACAGGGGGCTCTGGGTGTGTCTGGTGCTGACTCACCTGGGGGGTCGATGTAGTGCTCTGCCTGCCCTCTGGACTCCCGGGTGGACCCCTCCAGCACCGGTCCGCAGTGTGTCCTCTGCGTCCACAGTGGGTGCAGGAGAGCCCCCCCCCCTCCGGTCTTCCTCGAAGCAGCTCCTCCTATCTCAATGGGCAGTGGAGCAGGAGGGCTGGGAGGTGGAATGAACAGACCCCGACTAGAACGTCCCCGGGTAGCCAGCAGGTGGTCCAGCCTGATGGACAAATCCACCAGCTGGTCGAGGGTGATGGCGTGGTCCCTACAAGCCAGCTCCCAGCGGACATCCTCATTGAGATTGCAGTGATAGTGATCCATCAGGGCCCGCTCACTCCACCCCGATCCCGCGGCGAGAGTCCGGAACTCCAGGGCGAAGTCCTGAGCGCTCCTCGTCCCCTGTCTCAAATGAAACAGCCGCTCACCCGCCGCCTTGCCCTCTGGGGGATGATCGAATACCGCCCGGAAGCGACAGCGTTGGCCCATTCCAGGGCTCTACCCGTAAGACAGGAGACGAGGACGCTCACATTCTCCTCGTCGGAGGGAGAGGGGCGGACGGTCGCCAGGTACAGTTCTATCTGGAGGAAAAACCCCTTACACCCAGCGGCCGTCCCATCAAATTCCCTCGGTGGCGTAATCCGGATCCCGCTCGAGCCCACTTCAGGGGGTGTCGGTAGGGGCGCCGGCTGAGCAACTGGAGCTGGTCTGGTGGGGGAGGTACCTCTCTCCCAGCTCTCCAGTCGGGCCAGCACTTGGTCCATCGCCGAACCCAGGCGGTGGAGGAGGCTGGCGTGCTGCGGCACCTGCTCAGCTACTGAAGGCGCTTCGGCTCCTGCTGACTCCATAATAGTTTTGTTGCGGGATTCTGTCACGGATATGTAGGGCAGGAGGAAGGAGCAGAGTCAAATGCAGGATACGATTGTTCGGTAGGCCGAAGTTTATTGACACCCAACACACTAGGTGTATCAAAAGCACAGGGATCGCACAAAACCCCAAAAGGGAAACAGGTAATCCAATGAAGAGGAAAAAATACGCACGGGGCGCAGCCCGGCTAGAATCAATACTCCAATATAAAAACGCTGGAGAAAAAGCACAACGTACAACCCCACTGCCCGCTGACAAACAAATAATCCCGCACAACACACAACCCCAAAGGAACAAACTAAATACCCCCCCCCCCCCCCCCTACTAATGACAGAAAAGGAAACAGGTGCAGACCTAGACAGACAAAACACAACGAACACAGAAACATAGATCGGTGGCAGCTAGTAGACCGGTGACGACGACCGCCGAGCGCCACCTGGCCGAGGAGGGGCACCATTTTCTGTGGATACTGTGACATGGGGATATGCGCTCTCTGCTGTCTCCTGCAATCCGCGATTAGCACCTTCGATTTGTTGACGTTGGGGGAGAGGTTATTTTCCTTGCACCCCTTTGCAAGGCACTCACCTTTGCCTTGTAGGCTGTCTCATCGTTGTTTGTAATCAGGCCTACCACTGTTGAGTCATCAGCAAACTTCATGATTGAGTTGGAGACATGCGTGGCCACGCAGTCCTGGGTGAACAGGGAGTACAGGAGGGGGCTGAGCACTCACCCCTGTTAGGCCCCTGTGTTGAGGATCAGTCAATGGCCTTAAGTCAAGTGAGTCTGATTATATTCCTGTTTCCTCCCTCTGGTCATAAATGTTCATGTAAAGTCAGTAAGCAGTGCACACATACACCTAAGTGACAATATTTACTCAAGGAGAGTCCCTCCCTTTCCTGAGTTCAGGGTTTGATATTGCATGAATGACATAAGTGGGTGTGGACAAGGCGAGACCCAAATGCGGACACAGGAGGCAGATGGTTGGAGTTTAAGATGTTTAATAAATCCAAAGGGAGGAGGCAAGAGAATGGGTGACGTATGGGTCCAGGACATACCAAAGGGCAGGCAGGCTCGAGGTCAGGGCAGGCAGAATGGTCAGGCAGGCGGGCATGGAGTCCAGAAAACAGGCAAGGGTCAGAACCGGGAGGACTAGCAAAAGGAGAATAGAAAAAGGAGTACTGGAAAAAACACGCTGGTTGACTTGATTAACAAATCGAGCAGTCAGGTGTCAATCACCTGGATGAAGGAGGTGCTAAGTGAGGTGGTGTACAAGTACGATAAAGGACCAGATATCACAGTCATAGTGTCACGCTGGTATAAAGGATTTGGAGACAGGCGCAGGAATACATCATCTGGGCTTCTAATACACCCAAAACAAACACATATACAAATCACTGGGATGTACCCAAACAAAAGAGCGATGGTAAACCTCGTAGAACGACACGGAACGAGACTTTTAATACACAATGCACAAAACACGCAGCACAGGCTGAGACAACGCATAGGTACTCATACGACCAACGGACATGTGTCACGACTTCCGCCAAATTTGGTCCCTCTCCTTGTTCGGGCGACGTTTGGTGGTCGATGTCACCGGATTTCTAGCCATCGCCGATCCATTTTTTATTTTCCATTTGTTTTGTCTTTGTTTTCTACACACCTGGTTTCTATTCCCCAATTACATGTTAATTGTTTAACCCTCTGTTTCCCCCATGTTTGTGTGCGTGTTTGTTTATAATGTTCAGGTCATTACTTGTTGGCTGGTATTGTTTGCCGGGTTCATTATTAAGCCCGTTATTTACGAGTGACCGGTAATTTCACGCACTTTTAGGATTTGTTTTATACTGGTGCTGTTCGTGGAATAAATTACCTTGTACACTCATCTCTGCTCTCCTGCGCCTGATTCCATGCACCAGTTACCCACAGCCTGACAGAAACACGCACCTCAAAAGGAGTCAGCAGGAGCAGTTACCCCGGTACCAGGGGTTGAGGAGCGCGTCCAGCAGCATGAGTCGATGCTACAACATCTCGGCACCGCCATGGATCGCGTCCTACAGACGATGGAGCGCTGGGAGAGAAGAGGAGTTCCTCCAGCGCCTCCACCAGCACCACCAAGGACACCACTGATCACCCCTCCTTCACCCGATTCCAGTGGGATTTGGCTCTCCCTTCCGAGGGAGTACGATGGGAAGGCAGCGGGATGTCAGGGTTTCCTACTCCAACTGGAGCTACCTGGCGACCGTGCACCCGGCTCCTTCGGGCCGCGAGAGCGTATCCGCCCTCGTCTCCTGTCTCTCAGGGAAAGCCTTGGATTGGGCCAACGCCGTATGGGAGGAAGGAGGAGCGGTGCTGGACAAATTTGAGGATTTCACCCACCACTTCAGGGCAGTCTTCGACCACCCGCCTGAGGGTAGAGCGGCGGGTGAACGTCTCATGCACCTGTGGCAGGGTACGAGGAGCGCACAGGAGTTCTCATTGGACTTCCGGACCCTGGCCGCAGGCGTGGGGTGGAACAACAGGGCCCTGATCGATCACTACTGTTGTAGTTTACGTGAGGACGTCCGTCAGGAGTTGGCCTGTAGGGACACAACTCTGACCTTCGACCAGCTGGTGGACATGTCCATAAGGTTGGATAACCTGCTGGCTACTCGCGGACTTCCAGATTGGGGTCTGTCGATTCCATCCCCCAGCACCATCGCTCCGACGCCCATGGAGCTGGGAGGTGCTGCAATTAGGGCGACTGGAGGAGGGGCCGATCCATGTGCCATCTGTGGCCGCAGAGGGCACACTGCCGGTCGGTGCTGGGGAGGTTCCTCTAGAAGTCGAGGCAGCAGGCAGGGCACTCTCGTGTCACCCCAGGTGAGACGGTACCAGGCTCACCCTGAGCCCCCTGTTGCTCACATGTTTTTCTTTATTAATTTTCCTGAGTTTTCCCCGCATTCCCAGCATAAGGCGCTTGTAGATTCAGGCGCAGCTGGGAATTTTATTGACAGATCATTTGCCCATAGTTTAGGGATCCCCATTGTTCCTGTGGATATGCCTTTCCCTGTGCACGCCCTAGATAGTCGACCATTAGGGTCAGGTCTAATTAGGGAGGCCACCGCTCCACTGGGCATGGTTAAGCAGGAGGGTCACAAGGAGAAAATCAGTCGCTTCCTTATTGATTCTCCTGCATTTCCCGTGGTACTGGGCCTACGCTGGTTAGCCTGTCATGACCCCACTATTTCGTGGCAACAGAGGGCTCTCACAGGGTGGTCACGAAAGTGCTCGGGGAGGTGTTTAGGGGTTTCCGTCGGTGCTACTATGGTGGAAAGTCCAGACCAGGTCTCCACTGTGCGCATCCACTCTGAATATGCAGATTTGGCTCTCACCTTCTGTAAAAAGAAGGTGGCTCAATTACTACCCCATCGACGGGGGAATTGTGCGATAAATCTCCTGGTAGACGCAGCACTTCCCAGGAGTCACGTGTATCCCCTGTCGCAAGAGGAGACGGCGGCTATGGAAACATATGTCTCCGAATCTCTGGGGCAGGGGTACATTTGGCCCTCCACTTCACCTGCCTCCTCGAGTTTCTTTTTTGTGAAAAAGAAGGATGGAGGTCTGCGCCCGTGTATTGACTATCGAGGCATCAACCAAATCACTGTGAGGTACAGTTACCCGCTGCCTCTCATCGCCAGTGCAATCGAGGCAATGCACAGGGTGTGCTTCTTCACAAAATTGGATCTCAGGAGCGCTTACAACCTGATGCGTATGCGGGAGGGGGACGAGTGGAAGACGGCATTCAGTACCACCTCAGGGCACTATGAGTACCTCGTCATGCCGTACGGGTTGATGAATGCTCCATCAGTCTTCCAGGCCTTTGTGGACAAGATATTCCGGGACCTGCATGGGCAGGGTGTAGTGGTGTATATTGACGACATTCTGATATACTCCGCTGATATACTCCGCCGAGTATGTGTCCCTGGTGCGCAAGGTGCTTGGTTGACTGTTGGAGCGTGACCTGTACGTCAAGGCTGAGAAATGCCAGTTTTTTCAACAGTCCGTCTCCTTCCTAGGGTACCGCATTTCCACATCAGGGGTGGAGATGGAGAGTGACCGCATTTCAGCCGTGCGTAATTGGCCGACTCCCACCACGGTAAAGGAGGTGCAGCAGTTTTTAGGGTTTGCCAACTACTACCGGAGGTTTATCCGGGGTTTTGGTCAGGTAGTGGCTCCCATTACCTCACTGCTGAAGGGGGGACAGGTGCGTTTGCAGTGGTTGGCTGAGGCGGACAGGGCTTTTGGTCACCTGAAGGCTCTGTTTACCTCGGCTCCGGTGATGGCTCATCCGGATCCCTCTTTGGTGTTCATAGTGGAGGTGGACACGTCCGAGGCTGGGATAGGAGCCGTGCTCTCTCAGCGCTCGGGTACGCCACCAAAGCTCCACCCCTGTGCCGTCTTTTCGAAGAAGCGAAACTATGACGTGGGGGACCGGGAGCGTTGGCTGTCGTCAAGGCTTTGAAGGCGTGGAGACATTGGCTTGAGGGGGCTAAACACCCTTTTCTCATCTGGACCGACCATCGCAATCTGGAGTACATCCGGGTGGCGAGGAGACTGAACCCTTGCCAGGCAAGGCGGGCCATGTTCATTACCTGTTTTGTCTTCACCCTGTCCTACAGACCAGGTTCCCAGAACGCTAAGGCAGACGCACTGTCCAGAATGTATGACACGGAGGAGCGGCCCATGGATCCCACTCCCATACTCCCGGCCTCTTGCCTGGTGGCACCGGTAGCGTGGGAGTTGGACGCGGACATCGAGCGGGCGTTACGTACAGAGCCCACTCCCCCCCCAGTGTTCAGCTGGGCGTCTGTACGTTCCGTCTGCTGTCCGCGACCGTTTGATCTACTGGGCCCATACGTCACCCTCCTCTGGTCATCCGGGCATCGGTCAGACAGTGCGCTGTCTTAGTGGGAAGTACTGGTGGTGTCACGCCCTGGCCATAGAGAGGGTTTTGTTCTCTGTTTTGGTTAGGCCAGGGTGTGACTAGGGTGGGCGTTCTATGTTCCTTTTTCTATGTTTTTGTATTTATTTGTTTTGGGCCGAGTATGGTTCCTAATCAGAGGCAGCTGTCTATCGTTGTCTCTGATTAGGAATCATACTTAGGCAGCCTTTTCCCACCTGTGCTTTGTGGGATCTTGTGTTTGTGTAGCTGCCTGTGAGCAGCCCAGAACGTCACGCTTCGTTTTCGTGTGTATTGTTTTGGTGAGTTTCAGATTTATTAAACATGTGGAACTCTAAGTACGCTGCGCCTTGGTCTACTCCTTTAGACGAACGTGACAGGTGGTCCACTTTAGCTAAGGACGTGAGGGTTTATGTCTCCTCCTGCTCGGTGTGCGCCCAGTGCAAGGCCACTAGGTACTTGCCCGTAGGGAAGTTACAACCCTTACCCGTTCCACAACGGCCGTGGTCGCACCTGTCGGTGGATTTCCTAACGGATCTTCCTCCATCACAGGGTAACACCACGATCCTGGTCATTGTGGATCGGTTTTCTAAGTCCTGTCGTCTCCTCCCTTTGCCCGGTCTCCCTACGGCCCTACAGACTGCGGAAGCCCTGTTTACGCACGTCTTCCGGCACTACGGGGTGCCTGAGGATATAGTGTCTGATCGGGCTCCCCAGTTCACGTCGAGGGTCTGGAGGGCGTTCATGAAACGTCTGGGGGTCTCGGTCAGCCTTACCTCGGATTTTCACCCTGAGAGTAACGGGCAGGTGGAGAGAGTGAACCAGGATGTGGGTGGGTTTCTGCGGTCGTATTGCCAGGACCGGCCGAGTGAGTGGGCGGCGTTCATACCCTGGGCAGAGATGGCCCAGAACTCGGCCCGCCACTCCTCCACTAACCTCTCCCCCTTCCAGTGTGTACTGGGGTACCAGCCGGTTCTGGCGCCGTGGCATCAGAGTCAGATCGAGGTTCCTGCGGTGGACTACTGGTTTAAGCGTTCGGAGGAGACATGGGACGCCGCTCATGTGCACCTTCAGCGGGCCGTGAGGCGTCAGAAAGTGAGCATAGACCGCCACCGCAGTGAGGCCCCGGTGTGCGTACTGGGGGACCGGGTCTGGCTCTCGACCCAAAACCTGCCCCTCCGCCTGCCCTGCCGGAAGCTGGGCCCGCGGTTTGTGGGGCCTTTCAAAGTCCTGAGGAGACTGAACGAGGTTTGCTACAGGTTACAGCTTCCCCCAGATTACCGTATTAATCCCTCGTTCCATGTGCCACTCCTCAAGCTGGTGGTGGCTGATCCACTCCAGGAGTCTGAGGTGCGGGAGGTTCCTCCGCCCCCTCTGGACATCGAGGGGGCCCCGGCGTATGCAGTTCGAGCCATACTGGACTCGAGTCGTCGGGCAAGGGGCCTTCAATACCTCGTGGAGTGGGAGGGGTAAGGTCCGGAGGAGAGATGCTGGGTGCCGGTGGAGGACGTATTGGACCCTTCGATGCTGCGGGATTTCCACCGTCTCCATCCGGATCGCCCTGCGCCTCGTCCTCCGGGTCGTCCCCGAGGTCGGTGTCGGCGTGCTGCTGGAGCCGCGCATCAAGGGGGGGGGGGGTACTGTCACGACTTCCGCCGAAGTCGGTCCCTCTCCTTGTTCGGGTGGCATTCAGTGGTCGACGTCACCGGCTTTCTAGCCATTGCCGATCCATTTTTCATTTTCTATTTGTTTTGTCTTTGTTTTCTACACACCTGGTTTCTATTCCCCAATTACATGTTCATTATTTAACCCTCTGTTTCCCCCATGTTAGTGTGCGTGGAGTATAGTGAAAGATGGGTTTCATAACCAATTAGTACTATCAGGCAAGGTGAAAGCGGATGGTCCAAACTCAGGAAGAGCCAGTCGACTGAAAGTGGGACATGACTGCTCTCTACATATCAGGCCATTACTTGTTGGCTGGTATTGTTTGCCCGGTTCGTTATTACGCCCGTTATTTATGAGTGACCGGTAATTTCACGAACTTTTAGTATTTGTTTTATACTGGTGCTATTCGTGGAATAAATTACCTTGTACACTCATCTCTGCTCTCCTGCGCCTGATTCCATGCACCAGTTACCCACAGCATGACAACATGGGAGCAATAATCAACAGCCCAATGGGGAAACAAAGGGCAAAATTATCCAAACCCAATCAGTGAAAAATTGGAACAAGGTGTGTGTAATGATACAGTTCAGTGCAGCCTAGATGGCCGGGGATGTCGATATTTTTATAACCGTTACTGAAAATATTATAGTGGAAGTATTCTGTTAGTTGTGTCAGGAAATGTTGAATATGATTAACGCCAGTCCTGAAGCTTTTGAAAAGACGAACATAAATGCGAATGATAGATAGTAGTAATAATAAATAATCCATATCTTCATAATGCACCATTATCTTATTGTAATTGGAAATACAACTTTTGAGCCTGACAATTCTTTCTTCATTAACATTTAAAAGGAAAAACTATGTATGGTTGAAATTGGCTATAGAAAAATCACCAACAAATACGTATTTTCAACGTCTGTAGAAGACGTCCTTTCAGCTTTTATTTAGAAATTGAAAATGAACTTGATTTCACATACTTTATGTAAAAGACATATTGTCAACAGCCATGAAATATGCATTTTTAATGTCTGGAAAACATGTATTTTCAACTTTCATTCAGAACCGAAAATGTACATAATTTCAACATCCAGAAAATACATATTTTCTACATCTTTTTAATATCATAATGGTCACTGGGCTAAGTCTTCAGGAACGTGTTGAATAAGATCAGACTGTTCTGTGAACAGTGACTCCTGATATTCATTTGACAAAAATAAATCAGAGTCTGAAATATCTTGCCATGAATTCCCAGGATCCCCTCTCCGGATGAACTGAAGGGGCCGAAGACAGATCCTCTCGGCCCTCTCTTTCGCAATTTCCTGCAGTTCATTCTTCAAATGATTGTTTACCTCCTCTGAAAGAATTTCTTCATACAACCTTTCATAATATGGTTGATCAAGATGGCAACTGTTGTTTGTTCTTTTGCGACAGGTGAAGAAGCATTCACACAAATGCCAGAAAACAAGGCCCCCTGTAACCAGAAGCAAGCCAATGACCTGGGAAAGAAAGTAGACATCATATAATTGTCAGTAGCAAGGTTTGCTTGCAATTGGCACATATTTCCCAGTGAATATTGTTACAGAGGTTAGATGGCTAGTTAGCTATAGTAGTTAGCTACTGCCATCAGCTGTGTTATCATACTTTGCCTATTACACCGTTTGTAGAATACATTCTGGCATTTGAATATAGCACTGGAATAGGGAATCCGGACACACTGTGGACATGGTAGTCACATTTAAATGTAGGTCTAGATGCATGACGCGTTCGGAATTCCATGACCAGAGCTCAATGATCAGAATACTAAAGCCTATCGTTCAAGGAACTTGATTTTATTTCACGGGCACCTGTTTATTTAAGCAATAAGGTCTGAGGCGGTGTGGTATATGGCCAATATACCGTGGCGAAGAGCTGTTCTTAGGCATGACATCTAAGAGTACCTGGATACAGCCCTTAGCCGTGGTATATTGACCATATACCACAAACCTTTCTGACTCCCGTCGTATTCGTTACAAGTAGGTTATAGGATGAGGGGTATGGATAATATAAATATAATTTTATTTGATAATTGGTAGCCAAGCATTCATCATGTCACCAGCTTTCAAATAAAACTCTAGGTACTTATTGTAAATTTGCATCAAGCTCATCACCGTCCATCACTTAGAGGTAGACTCAGCGATATGACATACTGTAGATGCGGAAGTAAACAGAATAGTGGGTCAATTTCTTCAACAACTATGCTGTTTTGGTACTGTGAACTGCGCGAAGCAAACCCGTGCACATGCGCGGATACTGCAGTGCTTCTTGTTGCAATGTCATTTTGCAGAGTCTACCTTTTAAAGCTGGAATCCTTAATAGTGAAACAGCCACGTTCATTTGCAATATTACAACAACAACAATTACTGCAAACAACAAACAAATTGTTTCTCCCTCGGACATCATTGCACGTGCGATAGAAGAGCACAATATGTAGCCTAGGTCAAATCAAATCAAATGTATTTATATAGCCCTTCTTACATCAGCTGATATCTCAAAGTGCTGTACAGAAACCCAGCCTAAAACCCCAACAGCAAGCAATGCAGGTGTAGAAGCATTTTTCCCCCTTTGCTGCACAATGCTCCTCAGCTTGACAATATAAACGGTGTTGAGGGCAACCAGTGGCCCTACTGCGGATTCCAACTTTAACCACCATGAAGTTAATCAAAACTAATTTAATCTGCCTATAAACTCTTAAAGTGACACTACAGTCTCCTTTTCACCTCATTTAACGCCTGCTTTTAGTGGTAGTACAATGTAGAATATCATCATGTGACTCCAAGTTTACTTAGAGATTGTTTATTATATCAATATTTGCTGCACATAAAGGACTTTCCACTGCAATTGTCACATAATTTATTATACAGACAAAATATTTCCCACCATGTCGAACGAAAAAACGAATTGTCTGACATGACATTTTTATAGACACTTTATGCTTCCATCACACCTGTCGTGATATTTGTTTTAGAATGCAAACATGACAATATAAACTGTGGATGAAAATGTGGTTATTGAAAAGATCTGATCCAAATCCCATATATTTTAAAATGACAGTTGGTTATATAGACACATCCATCCCTGGGCAGTCTAAATATTTACATTATCAAATTTTAGACCTTTAGAACACACATTCACATGCCTAATTAATGACAGGGTTATTTATTAGTATTAAATATATAATTTATCGCATCTATTTTGTGACGCATTTGTCAGTAACATTTTTACATTTGCTCAGCATTTAGCCCTTTTTGCATGATAAAAAAGTATAATTCTGAACATAATATAAACCATTACTTACAACTGAGTCAGTCTTGTAGTCAGTGATGACAAGTCTCTCGTCATAGGTCAGGTTTGTTCTACAGGGAAGTCCAACTTGTTTTGGATGGTTGTTGGTCTGATAGCACACATACCATTCTCCATCTATCAAAACAGCAGCTATCCAGTAGAGTCCTACAGACAGAAATGTGATCCCAAGTTTGGTAGATGAACAGAAGCAATTGCAGGGGCAGTCATTGCATATCTTGCGGCAAAACGTCTTCTGGTACATCTTATCAACTAGCATGATACCACAAGTTATTATCATGGGTGGACACAGCATGTAGATTATGCCATGATAGCCTATATGTAGTGGGCTCTCCCAAGCAGGCTTACAGAAGCACGGAAAGTTCAAGTTCAATATGTACTCCAGAATGAAGACAGCCAGGAAAACAAAAACACCTGTAGCTTTGGTCAGCAGGACGAGAAGTTTCTGAGGAACTTCAAAATTGTGAAGATTCGTCATGGTGTCTGAAAATTTAAAATAGCAGTTTTGGATTCTCTGAAGGTCTGATGGATAGTTATGTTGATTGCTTGACTGTCTGAGTATTGTTGTCCTGCAGATGTTCTGAGAAATAATTACTGGTTGCTGAGGTTCAAGGAGAAAATGTTCTCTTCAAAAAGAGAAAGTTAAATGGGGATTTCTTGTCCGAGAGCTTTTATGCAGTATAAAATAACCCAAGTTGTGACTTGATAGCACTCAAGTAGTTTGTCTCTACCTACTAAAGCTGTCATGCATTACAGGAAGTGGTGCTGCATCAATGTAGGCATAGACCACAACATCATCCTGTCCTGCGGCATCCGAGCCCCCTGCAGTCTCTGTAACAGCTCTGAACTGGTTCTCCTACTACCTCTACAATGACTATAGCAACGCTCTGTTCAGCCAAATGAACATCATAGGTTTGAACTTATCCAGAATAGTGCTGCCAGAGTCCTTACCAGGACCAAAAATTCAAACCACATCCCCCTATCCTCTCTGACCTCGACTGGCTACCTGTCGAGGTCAACTATAGGAGTGACTTTAAAACCCTCCTCCAACTGTTTAAACCATTGAACGGATTGTGCGGCACCTACATCAGTGACCTAATTTCTATCAACGAACCAGCACTTACCACTGCTTCAAGTCAAGACACGTCTCCATACTATTGAGGACTGAGCCTTAAATGTAGGCCTATAGCACCAAATATCAACATTTGAAGGAGATGTATCTTCTGTTTGGATAGTTCCATTTGTGTCAGTATTTTAGTCTGGCTTTAATTCCACATTGTCTACAAATTAATAATTGATATGGTGGATTTCTATCTCCATCTCAACCAAAAATCTAAGTCAAAGTGTAAGGCTCTGGGCGTAGTGGGTGCGAAGTCAGGCGCAGGAATCAGAGAGTACAGGGTAGTGCTTTAATGTTACACAACGGCAAACACAAGCCACCCCACGGAGATACAGGGAGCACACAAAAACAAAGTGCCCCAAACACTGGGGACTGAAACAGTCCAAGGAAACCCACGTTCAAGCACCTCAAACACGAACGTGCACAGAAGCAAAATACACAAAACAGTCCGCACACAGGGCAGGCGGGCCTACTGGCTAAAATAACCCAGCTAATCAGCCCAACACAAAACAGATGCAAACAATAAACAGAAAGGGGCAAAAAGGGAATCAGTGGCAGCTAGTAGGCCGGTGATGACGACCGCCGAGCACCACCCGAGCAGGAAGGGGAGCTACCTTCGGTAGGAGTTGTGACAGTACCCCCCCCCCGACGCGCGGCTCCCGCAGCGCGCCGACACCGGCCTCGAGGGCGACCTGGAGGGCTAGGCGCAGGGCGATCCAGGTGGAGGCAATGGAAATCCCTCAACAGTGACGGGTCCAAGACGTCCTCCACCGGTACCCAGCACCTCTCCTCCGGGCCGTACCCCTCCCAGTCCACGAGGTACTGCAAGCCCCTCACCCGGCGTCTCGAGTCCAGAATGGCCCATATAGTGTACGCCGGGGACCCCCCGATGTCCAGAGGGGGCGGAGGGACCTCCGGCACCTCACCTTCTTGCAGGGGACCAGCTACCACCGGCCTGAGGAGAGACACATAAAACAAGGGGTTAATATGGTAATAGGAAGGGAGTTGTAACCTATAACACACCTCGTTTATCCTCCTCAGGACTTTGAAGGGCCCCACACACTGCGGCCCCAGCTTCCGGCAGGGCAAGCGGAGGGCCAGGTTTCGGGTCGAGAGCCAGACCCTGTCACCTGGTATGAACACGGGGGCCTCACTGCGGTGGTGGTCAGCACTCCTCTTCTGCCATCCACCGGCTTGCTTGAGGGATTCCTGGACGGCTCTCCAGGTCTCCTTGGAGCGCTGCACCCACTCCTCCACCACAGGAGCCTCGGTCTGACTCTGGTGCCATGGTGCCAGGACCGGCTGGTAACCCAAAACACACTGAAAGGGTGACAGGTTAGTAGAGGAGTGACAGAGTGAGTTCTGGGCCAACTCCGCCCATGGAATGTACCTAGCCACTCCCCTGACCGGTCCTGGCAATACAACCGCAGAAACCTACCCACCTCCTGGTTCACTCTCTCCGCCTGCCCATTACTCTCGGGGTGATAACCGGAGGTCAAGCTGACCGAGACCCCCAGACGCTCCATAAACGCCTTCCATACACGGGATGTGAACTGGGGACCTCGATCAGAGACGATGTCCTCCGGCACCCTGTAGTGCCGGAAGACGTGGGTAAATAGCACCTCCGCAGTCTGTAGGGCTGTAGGGAGACCGGGCAATGGGAGGAGACGGCAGGACTTAGAAAACCGATCCACAACAACCAGGACAGTAGTGTTCCCCTGAGACGGGGGAAGATCGGTCAGGAAGTCCACTGACAGGTGAGACCATGGCCGTTGTGGAACGGGGAGGGGCTGTAGCTTCCCTCTAGGAAGGTGCCTAGGAGCCTTACTCTGGGCGCATACCGAACAGGAAGAGACGTAGAACCTAACGTCCTTAGCCAAGGTGGGCCACCAGTACTTCCCCCTGAGACCCCGCACTGTCCTCGCCACACCAGGATGACCCAAAGAGGGTAGTGTGTGAGCCCACCGAATCAATTGATCACGAACACCAAGCGGCACATACTTGCGACCCGTGGGACACTGTGGAGGCGCAGGTTCCACCCGTAACGCCCGCTCGATGTCCGAGTCCACCTCCCATACCACCGGTGCCACCAGCCTAGAGGCTGGAATAATGGGAGTAGGTCCTCCGTGTCATAGAGACGGGACAGCGCGTCGGCTTTCGTGTTCAGGGAGCCTGGTCTATAGGAAATGTTGAACCTGAATCGGGTGAAGAACATGGCCCACCTTGTCTGACGCGGATTCAGTCTCCCAGCTACCCGGATAGACTCCAGATTCTGGTGGTCGGTCCAGATGAGAAAAGGGTGCTTAGCCCCCTCAAGCCAGTGTCTCCACACCCTCAGGGCTTTTACCACCGCTAACAACTCCCGGTCCCCCACATCATAGTTACGCTCCGCCGGACCGAGCTTCTTCGAAAAGAAAGCGCAGGGGCGGAGTTTCAGTGACGTACCCGAGCGCTGTGATAGCACGGCACCCACCCCAGTCTTGGATGCGTCCACCTCCACTATGAATGCTAGAGAGGGCCCCCCCTTCAGCAGTGAGGCGGGGGGTCTTCAGTACCTCATGGACTGGGAGGGGTATGGTCCGGAGGAGAGATGCTGGGTTCCGGTGGAGGATGTGTTAGAGCCTTCCCTGCTGCGAGAGTTCCATCGTCTCCATCCGGATCGCCCTGCACCTCGTCCTCCAGGTCGTCACCGAGGTCGGTGTCGACGCGCGGCTGGAGGGAGGGGGGATACTGTCACGACTTCTGTCGAAGTCGATGCCCCTCCTTGCTCGGGTGGTGCTCGGCGGTCGACGTCACCGGTCTTCAAGCCATCATTGATCAGTTTTTAATTTTCCATTGGTTTTGTCTTGTCTTCCTACACACCTGTTTCCAATCCCATTAATTACATGTTGTGTATTTAACCCTCTGTTTCCCCTCTTGTCCTTGTCGGTGATTGTTTGTGATGTTGTATTACGTGTGTTTTTTGTAGGGTTATGTTTACCCATGTTATTTTGTACTTTGGTTTTGGAGTTTGTTTTGTCATTAAATACTCCAGTTTAACCAATTTGGTTTCTGCTGCGCCTGACTTCCCTGCCACCTACATACACTATTATGACAATCTAAATATTGCTCCCAGTGATGATCAAAGATCAGAATGCTTATACTCTTAAGTTGATTGAGTTCTAATTGCGCCTGCCTCTTTGTAAACAAGTGGAATCATGAACAGTGGTTTGAGCATTATGTTTGCCTGTGTCCCCCGGATTTTCCTTTTTAGCAGCACATTTACCACTCTCCCAAACAGCAAACTCCACCCTCTCCTTTTGGACTGGGGGCATTTCGGTGCGAGTGGGTGCACCCACTGATCAGAGCACCCACTGATGGGAGCGGCCATTTGTATTAAGTCAGGATTTGAATCAATATTTCTTTGGATATCACCAAACAAAACCTTAGAATGGATAAATTACATTTACTATAATCAACAATGATCCATTAACTATACCAACTCTGCATTGACAGCTTTGGGAGAACAAGTACATGCCACTAGCAAAATGACATGGCAGAACAGGCAGGCTTTGAATTAGCTCTTAGCAGAGAAAGGTGGAGTTTGCATAATGTTCAGAGAAGAATGTTGCACCTTCATTCCCAACAACACGGCCCCAGATGGATCACTTACGGAAGCTATGACCAAACTGAAGGAATTACGTCAAGAAGTAAAGGACAATTCTGGATTTGATACCGATGCTTGGGACTGGTTGGATTGAACTTTGGAAAAATGGGGAGCAATGTTTACAAAAATTGCTATCATGATAGGTGTTGCACTGGTGGTCATGGGAATAGTTTTTTGTTGTGTCTTACCATTGACAAAGTCTCTCCTGGTACAAACTGCAGTAAAACAAATCGCTGTGGGAACGGGTGTTTATGACCCACCTGTTGTAGTGAATCCTGTGCCTGATGCTCCTGGACAAAATAAGGACAGATATGGAAAACCATGCAATGCTAAAGGAGGACCATTGGACTATCCTTTTGGAAACCCAGAATGTCTATATGGAGTAAGACCAGGAGGGAGATGGGCTTTTCATGGCTATCAGGATCAACAAAGGTTGCTGAGCAATGGACTGGACAGAGATCTTCCTGACCTATACCCAGTCCCGGACTATGGTGGGGATGTACCTCCTCATGTACACAAACCATGCCCAAAAAGAGGGTTGTGCAAATGGTGTAAACTAGATGATCAGAGACTTGGTCATTTAATGTCATGTAATGTAAATGTAATGTAATGTCATTTTCATCATGCTGACCCAATTTTCTGTGCTATGTGTCAAAGGCGTGACTGCCTCTTATGTTGGGATAAGGAATGTGTTTAAAGGATACACATAGTATAAAATAATATAATCATGTATTCAGTGTTAAAGGGATACAACCATGTAATCAATGCTAAAAGCATATAACCATGTACTCAATATAACAGTTGCTAAAGGATAAAGGATGTCAGACCTGAATATTTTGTTCGCCTAGACATATGTATATGTTACATAGGGTTTTCCAGTTACAAGTGTTTACGGACCATGCCCTTAAAACTTCTTTGGGGTAGGGGGTAGTATTTTCACGTCCAGATGAAAAGCGTGCCCAGAGTAAACTGCCTGTTACTCAGGCCCAGAAGCTAGGATATGAATATTATTAGTAGATTGAGATAGAAAACACTCTGAAGTTTCTAAAACCGTTTGAATGATGTCTGTGAGTATAACAGAACTCATATGGCAGGCAAAAACCTGAGAAAAATCCAACCAGGAAGTGGGAAATCTGAGGTTTGTAGTTTTTCAAGTGATTGCCTATCCAATATACAGTGTCTGTGGGGTCATATTGCACTTCCTAAGGCTTCCACTAGATGTCAACAGTCTTTAGAATGTTGTTTCAGGCTTCTACTGTGAATGGGGAGAGAATAAGAGCTATTGGAATCAGGTGTCTGCAAAAATGGCATGAGCTCAGTCATGCGCGCGGCCGTGAGAGCGAGCTGAGTTCCTTTTCATTTCTGAAGACTCCCTGTAGCTCAGTTGGTAGAGCATGGTGTTTGCAACGCCAGGGTTGTGGATTCGATTTCCACGGGGGGCCAGCACCAAAAAAAAAATGTATGAAATGTATGCATTCACTACTATAAGTCGCTCTGAATAAGAGCGTCTGCTAAATGACAAAAATGTAAATGAAGATCATCAAAGGTAAGTAAATATTTATAATGCTATTTCTGACTTCTGTTGCCTCCACAACATGGCGGGTATCTGTATGGCTTGTTTTGGTGACTGAGCGATGTACTCAGATTATTGCAAAGTGTGCTTTCGCCGTAAAGCTTTTTTGAACACTATAGTACTAAAGTGTTTTAGTACTATATCTCTTGACACAATGATGAAAATAATCATGGCCTCTAAACTTTCAAGCTGCATACTGGACCCTATTTCAACTAAACTACTGAAAAAGCTGCTTTCTGTGCTTGGCCCTCATATGTTGAACATAATAAATGGCTCTCTATCCACCGGATGTGTACAAACTCACTAAAAGTGAAGACAAAGGAATTGTCCGGTTGGAATATTATTGTAGATTTATGATGAAAACATCCTAAAGATTGATTCTATACATCGTTTGACATGTTTCTACAAACTGTAATGCAACTTTTTGGACTTTTCATCTGGACTTAGTGCATGCGACTTCTGCATTTGGAATAGTGAACTGAACGCGCGAACAAAAAGGAGGTATTTGTACATAAATAAGGACTTTATCAAAACAAAACAAACATTTATTGTGGAACTGGGATTTCTGGGAGTGCATTAAGTCTTTACTGAAGACACATCTCTTCAGTAGGTCCTATGATTAAGTGTAGTCTGGCCCAGGGGTGTGAAGGTGAACGGAAAGGCTGGAGCAACGAACCGCCCTTGCTGTCTCTGCCTGGCCGGTTTCCCCTCTTTCCACTGGGATTCTCTGCCTCTACCCCTATTACGGGGGCTGAGTCACTGGCTTACTGGTGTTCTTCCATGCCGTCCCTGGGAGGGGTGCGTCACTTGAGTGGGTTGAGTCACTGACGTGGTCTTCCTGTCTGGGTTGGCGCCCCCCCCCCCCCCCCCCCTTGGGCTGTGCAGTGGCGGAGATCTTTGTGGGCTATACTCGGCCTTGTCCCGGGATGGTATGTTGGTGGTTGGAGATATCCCTCCAGTGGTGTGGAGGCTGTGCTTTGGCAAAGTGGGTGGGGTTATATCCTACCTGTTTGGCCCTGTCCGGGGGTTTCATCGGATGGGGCCACAGTGTCTCCTGACCCCTCCTGTCTCAGCCTCCAGTATTTATGCTGCAGTAGTTTATGTGTCGGGGGGCTAGGGTCAGTCTGGAGTATTTCTCTTGTCTTTTCCGGTGTCCTGTGTGAATTTAAATATGCTCTCTCTAATTCTCTCTTTCTCTATTTCTTTCTTTCTTTCTCTCGGAGGACCTGAGCCCTAGGACCATGCCTCAGGACTACCTGGCTTGATGACTCCTTGCTGTCCCCAGTTCACCTGGCCGTGCTGCTGCTCCAGTTCCAACTGTTCTGCCTGCAGCTATGGAACCCTGACCTGTTCACCGGGCGTGCTACCTGTCCCAGACCTGCTGTCCCAGACCTGCTGGAACCCTGACCTATGCACCGGACGTGCTACCTGTCCCAGACCTGCTGTTTTCAACTCTCTAGAGACAGCAGGAGCGGTAGAGATACTCTCAAAGATCGGCTATGAAAAAGCCAACTAACTCTTACTCTTGTGTTACTGACTTGTTGCACCCTCGACAACTACTATGATTATTATTATTTGACCATGCTGGTCATCTATGAACATTTGAACATCTAGGCCATGTGCTGTTATAATCTCCACCCGGCACAGCCAGAAGAGGACTGGCCACCCCTCATAGCCTGGTTCCTCTCTAGGTTTCTTCCTAGGTTTTGGCCTTTCTAGGGAGTTTTTCCTAGCCACCGTGCTTCTACACCTGCATTGCTTGCTGTTTGGGGTTTTAGGCTGGGTTTCTGTACAGCACTTTGAGATATCAGCTGATGTAAGAAGGGCTATATAAATAAATTTTATTTTATTTTATTTTATTTGAAATCTGACACAGCGGTTGCATTAAGGAGAAGTTTATCTTTAATTCTCTGCATAACAGTTGTATATTTTATCAACGTTTATGATGAGTATTTCTGTAAATTGATGTGCTCATTCACCGGATGTTTTGGAGGCAAAACATTTCTGAATGTACAATGTGGTTGCTTGTACAATGTGGTTTTTGGATATAAATATGAACTTTATCGAGCAAAACATACATGTATTGTGTAACATGAAGTCCTATGAGTGCCATCTGATGAAGATCATCAAAGGTTATTAATACATTTTAGCTTTATTTCTGGTATTTGTGACGCCTCTCCTTGCTTGGAAAATGGCTGTGTGGTTTTTCTTTTCTAGGTGCTGTCCTAACATAATCTAATGGCATGCTTTCGCCGTAAAGCCTTTTTGAAATCGGACACTGTGGTTGGATTAACGAGAAGTTTATCTTTAAAATGATGTATAATACTTGTATGTGTGAGAATTTGAATTATGAGATTCTTGTTGTTTTGACGCTAGCGTCCCACATACCCCAGAGTTATTATGACAAAACAGTTGTTAGCGAGGCGTCTGTGAGGGAGGGCTAGATGTTTAGGTGTCATATTGAGAATGATCTTATAAGGATTTATAAGGTTCCAGTTTATTGTCTTTCATGATTTTATTATTTTTGTTGTATTCTACATAACTGAGAACCTCGGGCAAGGCAAAGAAATGCATGCACATGCTTTTACACTACGTTAAAGAACAATTGACTTGAGGATGGATCTTTTACTTCTTTCTAGCTATATGTGAAAGGAGATGTTTGGTCCTGACTCCCCAGTATGCACGAGAAAGTAAAGCAAAGGTTGATAAGGTGAAAGGGAGGCAGATTGTCTCCTTAGCATCATAGAAGGTGTTCCCTTCTCACTTGTACTGGAACAAACTTTAAGATTTGGGACTTAGTAAGTCCCAGAGGAGGAATATATTGGGAATTTTCCAGGACATATGCGCACATTATACATCTTAGAGTAGTAAGCAGAATCAATACAAGCCATATGTGTCTGGGCCATTAGACGTGCACTCTGAATCCATTAATCAATAGGTCATTAGGTTAGGGGAAGGCATGTGTGTCTGGGTCATTAGGCTAAGGGAAACCAATAATCAATAGGCCATTAGGATAAGGGGAGCCATTACCTAGTCCCATGAGGTTCATTAGATGTGCATTAGGAGCATAGGTTTGTATTACTAAAAAGGGCCATTCGACATGCACCTACATTAGGAGTGTGAGTGTCTGTTTCTTTTTGCATCATTGCTATGGATACGCCATCAATAGAATCTATGCCCTAAAGTCTGTGCCAAACAAGAAAATGGAAACCAAGCTGAAATAAGTGCAAGGCAAAAAGATAATGGTGGCTGAATGCCCAAGGGGATGAATCATTAACTTAAAGAGGAGTGACAGTGTGTGACGTAAGGATGAAAACTGTATAAAAAGCGTGTGCCGAGGCTGGAAAGGCAGTTGATCCATGGACCAGCCCGGTTTGTTACTTTGTAATAATGTCTATTTGAATTCACAAGTTCCGGTATCTGAGAAATATTATTGAGCAAATATTTCTAAAACAAAATCAAGGCCAGGGTGGACTAACCAAATTTAGACTACTTTTCAATGTCCATAGACGACCGGTGCTCAGTGGGAGAAGAATAAAAGGATTTTATTCAACAAGCTACCTAGTCAGGTTCTTTTGGATAAGCCTTTTGTTGTGGTGCAATAACTATTCTGATTAAAACTAAACAAGTTATGTTTAAATAGCATGAATGAGATCAACTTTAATCAATACATTATTGTAAGAGTAAATACTGCCACCTAGAGGAGATAAATAACTAATGAATTAAGACAGGAAATGTTGGTACGGACAGTGGCGACCAGTCATTCAGGGCAGGTGGGGCAGAGCCCAACCAGTTTTGAGCCCCACATTTTAAGGCAAAAAAATAATACACTTTTTCTTTGGGGGGGGGGGGGGGGGCTTGTCTGTTTTAATTTGGCATTACGTGTCACTTATCAGTTTGCAAACTATGTCATGTTTTTATCTCATTGAGTTAATAAAGCCGCATACAAACATGGTCTCTTTTTTGTTTCCTTGAGTAAGGCAACTCCACAATGCAGGTGTTTCAGCCTTGCTCACTGCTTTCTGTGGTGGTGGGGCAAGCAAGCAGAAAATACGGAGCGTTGCACCGTGATTGGCTCAGTGTTCTGTCACTCATGGGGAAACTACGTCACCTCGAAGTCTAAGGGGAGACCTCAAATTCTAACCCTTTAGGTGCTGAAATAGAGTTATATTAGAAGTGCCCATCTAAGAAGGCTCAAGGTCATTGGCCACAGATAAAATGACGTCAAATCACGTTATATGTACAGTAGCTTTGATTGGACTGATCATGTCAACATACTTTACAAATCTTAGCTAGCAGTCATCATCATGAATTAAATCGACAATCTACTGGCAAATCCTTTGTAATTCTTGTCATATGAAGATAAATAATGAAGAGAAATTATAGATAAAACGTATCGGTGCTCATCAGCCATTGGACATAAACATTACACAACAAGTTGGAAATCGCAAATTCAACAATGAGTGGTTTGGAAGGAGGTGAGCACAGCACACCAATGTGAGTCCAAAAATGTATTGTATGCTGCTGCATAAATTATGTAATATGCCAGGGAGATATGTATACTGTAGCTATGTTGTGTAGTAAGCTGTTAGTAACCCATGTGCCTCACCCTAATAATTTGGTCCCTTTTCTCTTCATAATTTAGCCTACAGTTCTGACTTGTTGGTGCACATGTTGCCTATAGCCTGTTTTACAGAAATGTAATCATCAAATATTGTAAGAGCTTCATTGTCTGCTGATATTCCCCCGTTATTTATCCTATGGTTCTGACTTGGTGTACAGGGAGAATACTGTAAGAACAGCCCATCTTCTGAATTCTGTCACTGTACATTTCAAAAGTGCTGAACAAATAGTTATATTGACGTCCGTCCTAGCTTGTTCATTAATGTCTTAATCGAAATTTATGGACTGCCTGTTACGCTCGTCGTTTGAATGAGGAGACCAAGGTGCAGCGTAGTAAGCGTACATCTTTACTTTATTAGATGAACACCAACAAAACAACAAAATACAAAACCGAACGTAACGTTCTGCAGGGCTAGGGCTAATGCAGGGCTAATGCAAAAACCAGATCCCACAATCTCAGGTGGGAAAAAGGGCTGCCTAAGTATGATTCCCAATCAGAGACAATGATAAACAGCTGCCTCTGATTGGGAACCATACTAGGCCAACAAAGACATTTAAACATAGATTTGCCTGCCCTAGTCACACCCTGACCTAACCAAATAGAGAATAAAACAGACTCTCTAAGGTCAGGGCGTGACACTGCCTTTTATCCGCTTGTCGTTCTCTTATGCCATAGTTTGTACATCTCAATTATCATTAGAAACCACATTTGTTAAAACAAGCCAGCCATATCAGCTGTTTTTTAAAAAGGCAGTAAATGTAAAAAGGCTGAATTAACTGTTTTGCTGCCAGACAAGGCTCAGATGATACCCGAGGTGTACCAGTGTTAAGATGTTGGGACTCTGCTGTTGGGACAGCTTTATATAGGTCCTAACAGTTTGTGTGCACCGTTTGTCACTGTTAAAGTGCAATTATTTATTGTTTTGTTGTTTGCCCTTCCAAGATTGACATGCTAAAATCACCACTGGGTACGGATGTACCAAGTTCCAATTGTTTTTTTGTATATACACTACCGGTCAAAAGTTTTAGAACACCTACTCATTCAAGGGTTTTTCTTTATCTTTACTATTTTCTATATGTAGAATAATAGTGAAGACATCCACACTATGAAATAACACATATGGAATCAGGAAGTAACCAAAAAAGTGTTAAACAAATCAAAATATATTTTATATTTGAGATTCTTCAAATAGCCACCCTTTACCTTGATGACAGCTTTGCACACTTGGTATTCTCTCAACCAGCTTCACCTGGAATGCTTTTCCAACAGTCTTGAAGAAGTTCCCACATATGCTGAGCACTTGTTGGCTGCTTTTCCTTCACTCTGTGCACCGATTCATCCAAAACCATCTAAATTTGGTTGAGGTAGAGGGATTGTGGAGGCCAGGTCATCTGATGCAGCACTCCATCACTCTCCTTCTCTGTAATATTAGCGCTTACACAAGCTGGAGGTGTGTTGGGTCATTGTCCTGTTGAAAAACAAACGATAGTCCCACTAACCCCAACCAGATGGGATAGCGTATCGCTGCAGAATGCTGTGGTAGCCATGCTGGTTAAATGTGCCTTGAATTCTAAATAAATCACAGACAGTGTCACCAGCAAAGCACCCCACACCATAACACCTCCTCTTCCATGCTCCACAGTGGGAACCACACATACAGAGATCATCCATTCACCCACACCGCATCTCACAAAGACACGGCGGTTGGAACCATTTTGGACTCCAGACCAAAGCACAAATTTCCACTGGTCTAATGTCCATTGCTCGTGGTTCTTGACCCAAGCAAGTCTCTTCTTATTATTGGGGTTCTTTAGTAGTGGTTTCTTTGCAGAAATTCGACCACGAAGGCCTGATTCACACAGTCTCGTCTGAACAGTTGATGTTGAGATGTGTCTGTTACTTGAACTCTGTGAAGCATTTATTTGGGCTGCAATTTCTGAGGCTGGTAACTCTAATGAACTTATCCTCTGCAGCAGAGGTAACTCTGGGTCTTCCATTCCTGTGGCAGTCCTCATGAGAGCCAGTTTCATCATAGCGCTTGATAGTTTTTCCGACTGCACTTGAAGAAACGTTCAAAGATCTTGAAATGTTCCATACTGACTGATCTTCATGTCATAAAGTAATGAAGGACTGTCGTTTCTCTTTGAGCTGTTCTTACCATAATATGGACTTGGTCTTTTACCAAATAGGGCTATCTTCTGTGTACACCCCCTACCTTGTCACAACACAACTGATTGGTTCAAACGCATTAACAAGGAAAGAAATTCCACAAATGTACTTTTAATAAGGCACACCTGTTAATTGAAATGCATTCCAGGTAACTACCTCATGAACCTGGCTGAGAGAATGCCAAGAGTGTGCAAAGCTGTCATCAAAGCAAATGGTGGCTACTTTGAAGAATCTCAAATATAAAATATATTTGGATTTATTTAACACTTTTTTGGTAAGTACATGATTCCATATGAGTTATTTCATAGTTTTGATGTCTTCGCTATTATTCTATAATGTAGAAAATAGTACAAATAAAGAAAGAACCTGGAATGAGTAGGTGTTCTAAAACTTTTGACCGGTAGTGTGTGTGTGTATATATACAGTGGGGCAAAAAAGTATTTAGTCAGCCACCAATTGTGCAAGTTCTCCCACTTAAAAAGATGAGAGAGGCCTGTAATTTTCATCACTGGTACACTTCAACTATGACAAAATGACAAAATGAGAAAAAAAAATCCAGAAAATCACATTGTAGGATTTTTTATGAATTTATTTGCAAATTATGGTGGAAAATAAGTATTTGGTCAATAACAAAAGTTTATCTCAATACTTTGTTATATACCCTTTGTTGGCAATGACACAGGTCAAACGTTTTCTGTAAGTCTTCACAAGATCTTCACACACTATTGCTGGTATTTTGGCCCATTCCTCCATGCAGATCTCCTCTAGAGCAGTGATGTTTTGGGGCTGTCGCTGGGCAACACGGACTTTCAACTCCCTCCAAAGATTTTCTATGGGGTTGAGATCTGGAGACTGGCAAGGCCACTCCAGGACCTTGAAATGCTTCTTACGAAGTCACTCCTTCGTAAAATCTCACGATACATGGCCCCATTCATTCTTTCCTTACACGGATCAGTCGTCCTGGTCCCTTTGCAGAAAAACAGCCCCAAAGCATGATGTTTCCACCCCCATGCATCACAGTAGGTATGGTGTTCTTTGGATGCAACTCAGCATTCTTTGTCCTCCAAACACGACGAGTTGAGTTTTTACCAAAAAGTTATATTTTCGTTTCATCTGACCATATGACATTCTCCCAATCCTCTTCTGGATCATCCAAATGCTCTCTAGCAAACTTCAGACGGGCCTGGACATGTACTGGCTTAAGCAGGGGGACACGTCTGGCACTGCAGGATTTGAGTCCCTGGCGGCGTAGTGTGTTACTGATGGTAGGCTTTGTTACTTTGGTCCCAGCTCTCTGCAGGTCATTCACTAGGTCCCCCCGTGTGCTTCTGGGATTTTTGCTCACCGTTGTTGTGATTATTTTGACCCCACGGGGTGAGATCTTGCGTGGAGCCCCAGATCGAGGGAGATTATCAGTGGCCTTGTATGTCTTCCATTTCCTAATAATTGCTCCCACAGTTGATTTCTTCAAACCAAGCTGCTTACCTATTGCAGATTCAGTCTTCCCAGCCTGGTGCAGGTCTACAATTTTGTTTCTGGTGTCCTTTGACAGCTCTTTGGTCTTGGCCATAGTGGAGTTTGGAGTGTGACTGTTTGAGGTTGTGGACAGGTGTCTTTTATACTGATAACAAGTTCAAACAGGTGCCATTAATACAGGTAACGAGTGGAGGACAGAGGAGCCTCTTAACCTCTATGGGCTAGGTAAGACGCTTGCGTCCCACCTACTCAACAGCCAGTTGAATCCTGTGGCGCGTTATTCAAATAGCTTAGATATGCTATTACTTCAATTTTTCAAAAATATGACTATTTTACACCATTTTAAAGATAAGACTCTCGTTAATCTAACCACACTGTCCGATTTCAAAAAGGCTTTACAACGAAAGCAAAACATTAGATTATGTCAGCAGAGTACCCAGCCAGAAATAATCAGACACCCATTTTTCAAGCTAGCATATAATGTCACATAAACCCAAACCACAGCTAAATATAGCACTAACCTTTGATGATCTTCATCAGATGACAACCATAGGACATTATGTTATACAATACATGCATGTTTTGTTCAATCAAGTTCATATTTATATCAAAAACCAGCTTTTTACATTAGCATGTGACTAGCATGTGACTAGCGTGTAAATCAGCTAGAAAGATGTGTCGGCATCGATTAATTGTCTCTGGCCCCCTCCCAGTTAGGGGGAGTGATGAGCTCTACAGCAGAGTCTCACAACTCAATCGCTGGTTGAAAACTGTTTTCTGCCCCTCCCAAAAGATAGAATTTGTAGATAATTGGCCCTCTTTCTGGGACTCACCAACAAACAGGACCAAGCCTGGCCTGTTGAGGAGTGACGGACTCCATCCTAGCTGGAGGGGTGCTCTCATCTTATCTACGAACATAGACAGGGCTCTAACTCCTCTAGCTCCACAATGAAATAGGGTGCAGGCCAGGCAGCAGGCTGTTAGCCAGCCTGCCAGCTTAGTGGAGTCTGCCACTAGCACAGTCAGCGTAGTCAGCTCAGCTTTCCCCATTGAGACCGTGTCTGTGCCTCGATCTAGGTTGGGCAAAATTAAACATGGCGGTGTTCGCTTTAGCAATCTCACTAGTATAAAGACCTCCTCCATTCCTGCCATTATTGAAAGAGATTGTGATACCTCACATCTCAAAATTGGGTTACTTAATGTTAGATCCCTCACTTCCAAGGCAGTTATAGTCAATGAACTAATCACTGATAATAATCTTGATGTGATTGGCCTGACTGAAACATGGCTTAAGCCTGATGAATTTACTGTGTTAAATGAGGCCTCACCCCCTGGTTACACTAGTGACCATACCCCCCGTGCATCCGGCAAAGGCGGAGGTGTTGCTAACATTTACGATAGCAAATTTCAATTTACAAAAAAAAAAACAATGACGTTTTCGTCTTTTGAGCTTCTAGTCATGAAATCTATGCAGCCTACTCACTCACTTTTTATAGCTACTGTTTACAGGCCTCCTGGGCCATATGCAGTGTTCCTCACTGAGTTCCCTGAATTCCTATCGGATCTTGTAGTCATAGCAGATAATATTCTAATTTTTGGTGACTTTAACATTCACATGGAAAAGTCCACAGACCCACTCCAAAAGGCTTTCGGAGCCATCATCGACTCAATGGGTTTTGTCCAACGTCTCTGGACCTACTCACTGCCACAGTCATACTCTGGACCTAGTTTTGTCCCATGGAATAAATGTTGTGGATCTTAATGTTTTTCCTCATAATCCTGGACTATCGGACCACCATTTTATTACGTTTGCAATTGCAACAAATAATCTGCTCAGACCCCAACCAAGGAGCATTAAAAGTCGTGCTATAAATTCTCAGACAACCCAAAGATTCCTTGATGCCCTTCCAGACTGCCTCTGCCTACCCAAGGACGTCAGAGGACAAAAATCAGTTAACCACCTAACCGAGGAACTCAATTTAACCTTGCGCAATACCCAAGATGCAGTTGCACCCCTAAAAACTAAAAACATCTGTCATAAGAAACTAGCTCCCTGGTATACAGAAAATACACGAGCTCTGAAGCAAGCTTCCAGAAAATTGGAACGGAAATGGCGCCACACCAAACTGGAAGTCTTCCGACTAGCTTGGAAAGACAGTACCGCGCAGTATCGAAGAGCCCTCACTGCTGCTCGATCATCCTATTTTTCCAACGTAATTGAGGAAAATAAGAACAATCCGAAATTTCTTTTTGATACTGTCGCAACGCTAACTAAAAAGCAGCCTTCGCAAATGGAGGATGGCTTTCACTTCAGCAGTAATAAATTTATGAAATTCTTTGAGGAAAAGATCATGATCATTAGAAAGCAAATTACAGACTCCTCTTTAAATCTGGGTATTCCTCCAAAGCTCCATTGTCCTGAGTCTACACAACTCTGCCAGGACCTAGGATCAAGGGAGATACTAAAGTGTTTTAGTACTATATCTCTTGACACAATTATGAAAATAATCATGGCCTCCAAACCCTCAAGCTGCATACTGGACCCTATTCCAACTAAACTACTGAAAGAGCTGCTTCCTGTGCTTGGCCCTCCTATGTTGAACATAATAAACGGCTCTCTATCCACCGGATGTGTACCAAGCTCACTAAAAGTGGCAGTAATAAAGCCTCTCTTGAAAAAGCCGAATCTTGATCCAGAAATTATAAAAAACTATCGGCCTATATCAAATCTTCCATTCCTCTCAAAAATGTTTGAAAAAGCTGTTGCACAGCAACTCACTGCCTTCCCGAAGACAAACAATGTATACAAAACGCTTCAGTCTGGTTTTAGACCCCATCATAGCACTGAGACTGCACTTGTGAAGGTGGTAAATGACCTTTTAATGACGTCAGACCGAGGCTCTGCATCTGTCCTCGTGCTCCTAGATCTTAGTGCCGCTTTTGATACCATCGATCACCACATTCTTTTGGAGAGATTGGAAACCCAAATTGGTCTACATGGACAAGTTCTGGCCTGGTTTAGATCTTATCTGTCGGAAAGATATCAGTTTGTCTCTGTGAATGGTTTGTCCTCTGACAAATCAATTGTACATTTCGGTGTTCCTCAAGGTTCCGTTTTAGGACCACTATTGTTTTCACTATATATTTTACCTCTTGGGGATGTCATTCGAAAACATAATGTTAAATTTCACTGCTATGCGGACGACACACAGCTGTACATTTCAATGAAACATGGTGAAGCCCCAAAATTGCCCTCGCTAGAAGCCTGTGTTTCAGACATAAAGAAGTGGATGGCTGCAAACGTTCTACTTTTAAACTCGGACAAAACAGAGATGCTTGTTCTAGGTCCCAAGAAACAAAGAGATCTTCTGTTGAATCTGACAATTCATCTGGATGGTTGTACAGTCATCTCAAATAAAACTGTGAAGGACCTCGGCGTTACTCTGGACCCTGATCTCTCTTTTGAAGGACATATCAAGACTGTTTCAAGGACAGCTTTTTTCCATCTACGTAACATTGCAAAAATCAGAAACTTTCTGTCCAAAAATGACGCAGAAAAATTAATCCATGCTTTTGTTACTTCTAGGCTGGACTACTGCAATGCTCTACTTTCCGGCTACCCGGATAAAGCACTAAATAAACTTCAGTTAGTGCTATATACGGCTGCTAGAATCCTGACTAGAACCAAAAAATTTGATCATATTACTCCAGTGCTAGCCTCCCTACACTGGCTTCCTGTTAAGGCAAGGGCTGATTTCAAGGTTTTACTGCTAACCTACAAAGCATTACATGGGCTTGCTCCTACCTATCTTTCCGATTTGGTCCTGCCGTACATACCTACACGTACGCTACGGTCACAAGACGCAGGGCTCCTAATTGTCCCTAGAATTTCTAAGCAAACTGCTGGAGGTAGGGCTTTCTCCTATAGAGCTCCATTTTTATGGAATGGTCTGCCTACCAATGTGAGAGACGCAGACTCAGTCTCAACCTTTAAGTCTTTACTGAAGACTTATCTCTTCAGTAGGTCCTATGATTAAGTATAGTCTGGCCCAGGAGTGTGAAGGTGAACGGAAAGGCTGGAGCAACGAACCGCCCTTGCTGTCTCTGCCTTGCCGGTTCCCCTCTTTCCACTGGGATTCTCTGCCTCTAACCCTTTTACAGGGGCTGAGTCACTGGCTTACTGGTGTTCTTCCATGCCGTCCATGGGAGGGGTGCGTCACTTGAGTGGGTTGAGTCACTGACGTGGTCTTCCTGTCTGGGTTGGCGCCCCCCCTTGGGTTGTGCCATGGCGGAGATCGTTGTGGGCTATACTCGGCCTTGTCTTAGGACGGTAAGTTGGTGGTTGGAGACATCCCTCTAGTGGTGTGGGGGCTGTGCTTTGGCAAAGTGGGTGGGGTTATATCCTGCCTGTTTGGCCCTGTCCGGGGGTATCATCGGATGGGGCCACAGTGTCTTCTGACCCCTCCTGTCTCAGCCTCCAGTATTTATGATGCAGTAGTTTATGTGTCGGGGGGCTAGGCTCAGTCTGTTACATCTGGAGTATTTCTCTTGTCCTATCCGGTGTCCTGTGTGAATTTAAATATGCTCTCTCTAATTCTCTCTTTCTCTCTTTCTGTCTTTCTCTCGGAGGACCTGAGCCCTAGGACCATGCCTCAGGACTACCTGGTATGATGACTCCTTGCTGTCCCCAGTCCACCTGGCCGTGCTGCTGCTCCAGTTTCAACTGTTCTGCCTGCGGCTATGGAACCCTGACCTGTTCACCGGACGTGCTTGTTGCACCCTCGACAACTACTATGATTATTATTATTTGACCATGCTGGTCATTTATGAACATTTTAACATTTTAACATCTTGACCATGTTCTGTTGTAATATCCACCCTGCACAGCCAGAAGAGGACTGGCCACCCCTCATAGCCTGGTTCCTCTCTAGGTTTCTTCCTAGGTTTTTGGCCTTTCTAGGGAGTTTTTCCTAGGGAGTTTTTCCTAGCCACCGTGCTTCTTTCACATGCTTTGCTTGTTGTTTGGGGTTTTAGGCTGGGTTTCTGTACAGCACTTTGAGATATCAGCTGATGTACGAAGGGCTATATAAAAATAAATTTGATTTGATTTGATTTGACTAGCATTCCCACCGAACACTGCCGGTGAATTTACTAAATTACTCACGATAAACGTTCACAAAAAGCATAACAATTATTTTAAGAATTATAGATACAGAACTCCTCTATGCACTCGATATGTCCGATTTTAAAATAGCTTTTCGGTGAAAGCACATTTTGCAATATTCTCAGTAGATAGCCCGGCATCACAGGGCTAGCTATTTAGACACCCACCAAGTTTAGCACTCATCAAAGTCAGATTTACTATAAGAAAAATGTTATTACCTTTGTTGTCTTCGTCAGAATGCACTCCCAGGACTTCTACTTCAATAACAAATGTTGGTTTGGTCCAAAATAATCCATCGTTATATCCAAACAGCGGCGTTTTGTTCGTGCGTTCCAGACACTATCCTAAAGGGTAAATAAGGGTGGTGAGCATGGCGCAATTCGTGACAAAAAAATTCTAAATATTCCATTACCGTACTTCAAAGCATGTCAATCGCTGTTTAAAATCAATTTTTATGCCATTTTTCTCATAAAAAAGCGATAATATTCCGACCGGGAATCTGCTTTTAGGTAAACAGACAAAGGAAAAGAAAGCATTCGGTCGAAGCGGGCACGCGCCTAAGCCCATAGTACTCTGAGTGGCCACTTGCCAAAAGCGATAAAGTGTTTCAGCCAGAGCCTGCCTCGATATCGTTCAGCTTTTTCCCGGGCTCTGAGACCCTATGGAAGCCGTAGGAAGTGTCACGTTATTGCACAGATCCTGAGTCTTCAATAAAAAGAGCCAAGATGAAACACTACTTCTCAGACAGGCCACTTCCTGCTTGAAATCTTCTCAGGTTTTGGCCTGCCATATGAGTTCTGTTATACTCACAGACACCATTCAAACAGTTTTAGAAACTTTATGGTGTTTTCTATCCAAAGCCAATAATTATATGAATATTCTAGTTACTGGGCAGGAGTAGTAACCAGATTAAATCGGGTACGTTTTTTATCCAGCCGTGTCAATACTGCCCCCTAGCCCTAACAGGTTAAAGAAGAAGTTACAGGTCTGTGAGAGCCAGAAATCTTGCTTGTTTGTAGGTGACCAAATACTTATTTTCCACCATAATTTGCAAATAAATTAATAAAAAGTCCTACAATGTGATTTTCTGGATTTGTTTTCTCATTTTGTCTGTCATAGTTGACGTGTACCTATGATGAAAATTACAGGCCTCTCTCATCTTTTTAAGTGGGAGAACTTGCACAATTGGTGGCTGACTAAATACTTTTTTGCCCCACTGTATATATATATACACTGCTCAAAAAAATAAAGGGAACACTTAAACAACACAATGTAACTCCAAGTCAATCACACTTCTGTGAAATCAAACTGTCCACTTAGGAAGCAACACTGATTGACAATACATTTCACATGCTGTTGTGCAAATGGAATAGACAACAGGTGGAAATTATAGGCAATAAGCAAGACACCCCCAATAAAGGAGTGGTTCTGCAGGTGGAGACCACAGACCACTTCTCAGTTCCTATGCTTCCTGGCTGATGTTTTGGTCACTTTTGAATGCTGGCGGTGCTTTCACTCTAGTGGTAGCATGAGACGGAGTCTACAACCCACACAAGTGTCTCAGGTAGTGCAGCTCATCCAGGATGGCACATCAATGCGAGCTGTGGCAAGAAGGTTTGCTGTGTCTGTCAGGGTAGTGTCCAGAGCATGAAGGCGCTACCAGGAGACAGGCCAATACATCAGGAGACGTGGAGGAGGCCGTAGGAGGGCAACAACCCAGCAGCAGGACCGCTACCTCCGCCTTTGTGCAAGGAGGAGCAGGAGGAGCACTGCCAGAGCCCTGCAAAATGACCCCCAGCAGGCCACAAATGTGCATGTGTCTACTCAAACGGTCAGAAACAGACTCCATGAGGGTGGGATGAGGGTCCGACATCCACAGGTAGGGGTTGTGCTTACAGCCCAACACCGTGCAGGACTTTTGGCATTTGCCAGAGAACACCAAGATTGGCAAATTCGCCACTGGCGCCATGTGCTCTTCACAGATGAAAGCAGGTTCACACTGAGCACGTGAGAGACGTGACAGAGTCTGGAGATGCCGTGGAGAACGTTCTGCTGCCTGCAACATCCTCCAGCATGACCGGTTTGGCGGTGGGTCAGTCATGGTGTGGGGTGGCATTTCTTTGGGGGGCCGCACAGCCCTCCATGTGCTCTCCAGAGGTAGCCTGACTGCCATTAAGTACCGAGATGAGATCCTCAGACCCCTTGTGAGACCATATGCTGGTGCGGTTGGCCCTGGGTTCCTCCTAATGCAAGACAATGCTAGACCTCATGTGGCTGGAATGTGTCAGCAGTTCCTGCAAGAGGAAGGCATTGATGCTATGGACTGGCCCACCCGTTCCCCAGACCTGAATCCAATTGAGCACATCTGGGACATCATGTCTTGCTCCATCCACCAACGCCACGTTGCACCACAGACTGTCCAGGAGTTGGCGGATGCTTTAGTCCAGGTCTGGGAGGAGATCCCTCAGGAGATCATCCGCCACCTCATCAGGAGCATGCCCAGGCGTTGTAGGGAGGTCATACAGGCACGTGGAGGCCACACACACTATTGAGCCTCATTTTGACTTGTTTTAACCTCTCTAGGGCTAGGTGGGACGAAATCATCCCACCTACGTAACAGCCAGTGGAATCCTGTGGCGCGTTATTCAAATACCTTAGAAATGCTATTACTCAATTTCTCAAACATATGACTATTTTACACCATTTTAAAGACAAGACTCTCGTTAATCTAACCACACTGTCCGATTTCAAAAAGGCTTTACAACGAAAGCAAAACATTAGATTATGTCAGCAGAGTACCCAGCCAGAAATAATCAGACACCCATTTTTCAAGCTAGCATATAATGTCACATAAACCCAAAACACAGCTAAATGCAGCACTAACCTTTGATGATCTTCATCAGATGACAACCCTAGGACATTATGTTATACAATACATGCATGTTTTGTTCAATCAAGTTCATATTTATATCAAAAACCAGCTTTTTACATTAGCATGTGACGTTCAGAACTAGCATACCCTCCCGCAAACTTCCGGTGAATTTACTAAATTACTCACGATAAACGTTCACAAAAAACATAACAATTATTTTAAGAATTATAGATACAGACCTCCTCTATGCACTCGCTATGTCCGATTTTAAAATAGCTTTTCGGTGAAAGCACATTTTGCAATATTCTGAGTAGATAGCCCGGCATCACAGGGCTAGCTATTTAGACACCCACCAAGTTTAGCCCTGACCAAAGTCAGATTTACTATAAGAAAAATGTTATTACCTTTGCTGTTCTTCGTCAGAATGCACTCCCAGGACTTCTACTTCAATAACATATGTTGGTTTGGTTCAAAATAATCCATAGTTATGTCCAAATATCCTCTGTTTTGTTCGTGCGTTCAAGACACTATCCGAATGGTAAAGAAGGTTGACGCGCACGACACATTTCGTGACAAAAAAATTCTAAATATTCCATTACCGTACTTCGAAGCATGTCAACCGCTGTTTAAAATCAATTTTTATGCCATTATTCTCGTAAACAAGCGATAATATTCCGACCGGGAAAGCGTGTTTAGGTTCAAAGAGTGAGAAAATAAAAACATGGGGTCGCCTCGTGCACGCGCCTCCGTCCCATTGTCCTCTGATAGAGCACTTACCAAAAGCGCTAATGTTTTTCAGCCAGTGGCTGGAATTACATCATTCAGCTTTTTCCCGCCTTCTTAGAGCCTATGGGAGCCGTAGGAAGTGTCACGTTACAGCAAAGATCCAGTTTTCATTAAAGAGAGCCAAGAAGAACAAGAACTTGTCAGACAGGTCACTTCCTGTAAGGAATCTTCTCAGGTTTTTGCCTGCCATATGAGTTCTGTTATACTCACAGACACCATTCAAACAGTTTTAGAAACTTTAGGGTGTTTTCTATCCAAAGCCAATAATTATATACATATTCTAGTTTCTGGGCAGTAGTAATAACCAGATTAAATCGGGTACGTTTTTTATCCGGCCGTGCAAATACTGCCCCCTACCCCCAACAGGTTTTAAGGACATTACATCAAAGTTGGATCAGCCTGTAGTGTGGTTTTCCACTTTAATTATGTGTAGATTTTTTGTGTGTAGATTTTTTATATATATATATATATATAGAAATACACACACACTGCCGTTCAAAAGTTTGGTGTCACTTAGAAATGTCCTTGTTTTTGAAACAAAAGCTTTTTCTTTGTCCATTTATAATAACATTAAATTGATATACAGTGTAGACATTGTTAATGTTGTAAATGACTATTGTAGCTGGAAACGGCAGATTTTTTATGGAATATCTACATAGGCGTACAGAGGCCCATTATCAGCAACCATCACTCCGGTTTTCCAATGGCACGTTGTGTTAGATAATCCAAGTTTATAATTTTAAAAGTCTAATTTGTCATTAGGAAACCCTTTTGCAATTATGTTAGCAGAGCTGAAACTGTTGTTCTGATTAAAGAAGCAATAAATCTCGTCTTCTTTAGAGTAGTTGAGTATCTGAAGTATTAGAATTCATGGGTTCGATTACAGGCTCAAAATGGCAAGAAACAAAGAATTATCGAAACTCGTCAGTCTATTCTTGATCTGAGAAATGAAGGCTATTCAAATCAAATCAAATCAAATTTATTTATATAGCCCTTCTTACATCAGCTGATATCTCAAAGTGCTGTACAGAAACCCAGCCTAAAACCCCAAACAGCAAGCAATGCAGGTGTAGAAGCACGGTGGCTAGGAAAAACTCCCTAGAAAGGCCAAAACCTAGGAAGAAACCTAGAGAGGAACCAGGCTATGAGGGGTGGCCAGTCCTCTTCTGGCTGTGTCCCGGGTGGAGATTATAACAGCACATGGCCTAGATGTTCAAATGTTCATAAATGACCAGCATTGTCAAATAATAATAATCATAGTAGTTGTCGAGGGTGCAACAAGTCAGTAACACAAGAGTAAGTGTCAGTTGGCTTTTTCATAGCCGATCTTTGAGAGTATCTCTACCGCTCCTGCTGTCTCTAGAGAGTTGAAAACAGCAGGTCTGGGACAGGTAGCACGTCCGGTGAATAGGTCAGGGTTCCAGCAGGTCTGGGACAACAGGTCTGGGACAGGTAGCACGTCCGGTGAACAGGTCAGGGTTCCATAGCTGCAGGCAGAACAGTTGGAACTGGAGCAGCAGCACGGCCAGGTGAACTGGGGACAGCAAGGAGTCATCAAGCCAGGTAGTCCTGAGGCATGGTCCTAGGGCTCAGGTCCTCCGAGAGAGAGAAAGAAAGAAAGAGAAAGAGAGAGAGAATTAGAGAGAGCATATTTAAATTCCCACAGGACACCGGAAAAGACAAGAGAAATACTCCAGATGTGACAGACTGACCCTAGCCCCCCGACACATAAACTACTGCAGCATAAATACTGGAGGCTGAGACAGGAGGGGTCAGGAGACACTGTGGCCCCATCCGATGAAACCCCCGGACAGGGCCAAACAGGTAGGATATAACCCCACCCACTTTGCCAAAGCACAGCCTCCACACCACTGGAGGGATATCTCCAACCACCAACATACCATACCGGGACAAGGCCGAGTATAGCCCACAAAGATCTCTGCCATGGCACAGCCCAAGGGGGGGCACCAACCCAGACAGGAAGACCACGTCAGTGACTCAACCCACTCAAGTGACGCACCCCTCCCAGGGACGGCATGGAAGAACACCAGTAAGCCAGTGACTCAGCCCCCGTAATAGGGGTAGAGGCAGAGAATCCCAGTGGAAAGAGGGGAAACCGGCCAGGCAGAGACAGCAAGGGCGGTTCGTTGCTCCAGCCTTTCCGTTCACCTTCACACCCCTGGGCCAGACTACACTTAATCATAGGACCTACTGAAGAGATGTGTATTCAGTAAAGACTTAAAGGTTGAGACTGAGTCTGCGTCTCTCACATGGGTAGGCAGACTATTCCATAAAAATGGAGCTCTATAGGAGAAAGCCCTGCCTCCAGCTGTTTGCTTAGAAATTCTAGGAACAATTAGGAGGCCCGCGTCTTGTGACCGTAGCGTACGTGTAGGTATGTACGGCAGGACCAAATCGGAAAGATAGGTAGGAGCAAGCCCATGTAATGCTTTGTAGGTTAGCAGTAAAACCTTGAAATCAGCCCTTGCCTTAACAGGAAGCCAGTGTAGGGAGGCTAGCACTGGAGTAATATGATCAAATTTTTTGCTTCTAGTCAGGATTCTAGCAGCCGTATTTAGCACTAACTGAAGTTTATTTAGTGCTTTATCCGGGTAGCCGGAAAGTAGAGCATTGCAGTAGTCCAACCTAGAAGTAACAAAGGCATGGATTAATTTTTCTACGTCATTTTTGGACAGAAAGTTTCTGATTTTTGCAATGTTACGTAGATGGAAAAAAGCTGTCCTTGAAATCGTCTTGATATGTTCTTCAAAAGAGAGATCAGAGTCCAGAGTAACGCCGAGGTCCTTCACAGTTTTATTTGAGACGACTGTACAACCATCCAGATTAATTGTCAGATTCAACAGAAGATCTCTTTGTTTCTTGGGACCTAGAACATGTGAGAAATTGCCAAGAAACGGAAGAGCTCGTACAACGCTGTAGACTATTCCTTTCACAGAACAGCGCAAACTGGATCTAATCAGAATAGAAAGAGGATTCGGAGGCCCCGGTGCACAACTGAGCAAGAGGACAAGTACATTAGAGTGTCTACTTTGAGAAACAGACGCCTCACAAGTCCTCAACTGGTAGCTTCATTAAATAGTACCCGCAAAACACCAGTCTCAAGGTCAACAGTGAAGAGGCGACTGACTCCGGGATGCTGGCCTTCTAGGCAGAGTTGCAAATAAAAAGCCATATCTCAGACTGGCCAATAAAAAGAAAAGATTAAGATGGGCAAAAGAACACAGACACTGGACAGAGGAAGATTGGAAAAAGGTGTTATGGACAGACAAATCTAAGTTTGATGTGTTCGGATCACACAGAAGAACATTCGTGAGACGCAAAACAAATGAAAAGATGCTGGAGGAGTGCTTGACACCATCTGTCAATCATGGTGGAGGCAATGTGATGGTCTGAGGGTGCTTTGGTGGTGGTAAAGTGGATGATTTGTACAGGGTAAAAGGGATCTTGAAGAGGGAAGGCTATTCCTCTATTTTGCAACGCCATGCCATACCCTGTGGACGGCGCTTAATTGGAGCCAATTTCCTCCTACAACTGGACAATGACCCAAAGCACAGCTTCAAACTATGCAACAACTATTTAAGGAAGAAGCAGTCAGCTGGTATTCTGTCTTTAATGGACTGGCCAGCACAGTCACCGGATCTCAACCCTATTGCGTTGTTGTAGGAGCAGCTTGACCGTATGGTGCATAAGAGGTGCCCATCAAGCCAATCCAACTTGTGAGAGGTGCTTCAGGAAGCATGGGGTGAAATCTCTTCAGATTACCTCAACAAATTGACAACTAGAATGCCAAAGGTCTGCCAGGCTGGAATTGCTGCAAGTGGAGGATTCTTTGACAAAAGCAAAGTTTGAAGGACACAATTATTATTTCAATTAAAAATAATTATTTATAACCTTGTCAACGTCTTGACTATATTTCCTATTCATTTTGCAACTAATTTCATGTATGTTTTCATGGAAAACAAGGACATTTCTAAGTGACCGCAAACTTTTGAATGGTAGTGTATATATTTTTTTTATTGCAGAAACACCATACAAGAACAATAAACAGACAATGATAACATATCAAGAAATTACAGATTATACAAAGACCTTGATTGATTTTATTGATCGTTTTAACAGCTTTCTTATTAGAAGAATGTAGAATGGTCTTAATGTAATGTACTGCTCGAATTCCTTATAGAAAACATAGATTGTTTTTTTTGTGAATTTCCGTTTATGAATATGACATTTTTCTATTAGCACAATTAGATTGAGGTAAAATTGTTTTTTTACTTTACACTTATTATAGTTAAGGAAACCGAGCAGCACATTCTCCCATAAAAAAACATAAGTCATCAAGAATATTAACAATTATGAATATCTTGCCATTATTTCGTGTATACAATGCCAAAATAAATGCAAAACTGTTTCTGGATGCTCAACACAAAAAGTACAGTTAATGTTAATGTCTTTTTTCGTTTCTTTCGGTAATGATTCGCAGGGTAATACTTATTATTCTGAAAGAGACCCATTTGACCTTGTTAACAAGCAGGTATATTTTGTGTGGGGAATTTGTTCTTTCAACCTGCATGACCAATAGCATGCTGCACTGTTTATTCTGCTGTTCTGCTTATTCACTGATGATCATTTCAAAGATCTCAATGACATTACATTTAGACAACACTGATATGAAACCTACTTGATATGTACTTTGGAAATGACTTTGTTGTATCATAACCCTACACTTTTATCCAGTAATTACATTCACATGCTTTGACAAACCATAATGTCTTGTTTTTGTATTGCTTTAATACTGCTGAGCCAAAAATACAATTGCAATAAGGGTTTTGTGAAATCTTTCATTACATTACAAAGGGAGGTAAAGAATCTTAATAGACATAAATTACATTTTAGTAAGGCCTTAGAGATGGAAAGAATATTTGTGCCATTATGGCTTCTATGACATCTTAATTTGATGTAGTCAATTTTCTTCTTCTTTTGTGTTTGAAAAAAAGTGTCAAGCTAGTTATTGGTGATTTACCGCCACCTGCAGTGCTGGAGTCCTGAACCAAATTTGGTCAATTTATTGTGGCCACTAGATGGCAATGATATAGCTTTCAAACCATTTACAAACCATAGCAACCTATTTGAAGAAGAAAATGCTCTGATCATTAGCTGATCACTCCCAACCCATAGGAATCCCCACCCAGTTGACTAATGGTGGAAGCCCTCAATTGAAATGTCCATGCTAATACAAGTTATTTCTATGTTGAGTCCTCAACTATCTCTACGAGCAAGGCCATCTCAGTATAATTGAAGGCACACTTACCCAGTATACACACACACCTCCTGTCCAAAGAACATCCCCAAAAATATCATAAATTGAGGAGTATCAATACATTTTTAGAAATTGAGCATTCATATTGTTATTTTCTTTTCAGGTGAACATAAATCAACCCATGAAAAGCACATTTTTCGAATTACAAAACGTATTTGAATACAAATGATGAAGCGAAAAGGTTACCAGTACAGAATAGTACCTAAAGTGCGTAACAAGCAAAAGAGTAAAAGCAATACCTGCAGTTGCATATACTGGTGGTCATACACCTTTCTGACATTGAGGGTGTCATTTGGCCCTCACTCCCCCTGTAGTCCCTAGGAGGATGAGGGAGAGAGGGGGTGTGGGAGGTCAATGCCCAGAAGCTGGCGTGTGGACGACTCCCAGTCCCATCCAAACTCCAGCCTGCTGCACACACACGGGTACTCCCTGTCTGCCCAACACACCCAGTCCACCGCCCTCCTCACCGCCTCCCAGCGCTCACCCCTGGGAGAACACACACATAAACACATTTAGTAAAGTACACACAGAAATACATAGAGAAATGCTACAAAGAAAACTAAGCATAGACACCCTTATCCCAAGAAAAACAGGCACATGAATCATATTAACTTTCTCAAGTTCTAATTTAGACTGTGAACCAGAGAGACCAAGAGCCATCTATATGTGGTGGACCAGAGACCAAGAGCCATCTATATGTGGTGGACCAGAGACCTAGAGTCATCTATATGTGGTGGACCAGAGACCTAGAACCATCTATATGTGGTGGACCAGAGACCTAGAGCCATCTATATGTGGTGGACCAGAGACCTAGAGCCATCTATATGTGGTGGACCAGAGACCTAGAGTCATCTATATGTGGTGGACCAGAGACCTAGAGTCATCTATATGTGGTGGACCAGAGACCTAGAGTCATCTATATGTGGTGGACCAGAGACCTAAAGCCATCTATATGTGGTGGACCAGAGACCTAGAGCCATCTATATGTGGTGGACCAGAGACCTAGAGCCATCTATATGTGGTGGACCAGAGACCTAGAGCCATCTATATGTGGTGGACCAGAGACCTAGAGCCATCTATATGTGGTGGACCAGAGACCTAGAGACATCTATATGTGGTGGACCAGAGACCTATAACCATCTATATGTGGTGGACCAGAGACCTAGAACCATCTATATGTGGTGGACCAGAGACCTAGAACCATCTATATGTGGTGGACCAGAGACCTAGAGCCATCTATATGTGGTGGACCAGAGACCTAGAGCCATCTATATGTGGTGGACCAGAGACCTAGAGCCATCTATATGTGGTGGACCAGAGACCTAGAGCCATCTATATGTGGTGGACCAGAGACCTAGAGCCATCTATATGTGGTGGACCAGAGACCTAGAACCATCTATATGTGGTGGACCAGAGACCTAGAACCATCTATATGTGGTGGACCAGAGACCTAGAACCATCTATATGTGGTGGACCAGAGACCTAGAACCATCTATATGTGGTGGACCAGAGACCTAGAACCATCTATATGTGGTGGACCAGAGACCTAGAGCCATCTATATGTGGTGGACCAGAGACCTAGAGCCATCTATATGTGGTGGACCAGAGACCTAGAGTCATCTATATGTGGTGGACCAGAGACCTAGAGCCATCTATATGTGGTGGACCAGAGACCTAGAGCCATCTATATGTGGTGGAACAGAGACCTAGAGCCATCTATATGTGGTGGACCAGAGACCTAGAGCCATCTATATGTGGTGGACCAGAGACCTAGAGCCATCTATATGTGGTGGACCAGAGACCTAGAACCATCTATATGTGGTGGACCAGAGACCTAGAACCATCTATATGTGGTGGACCAGAGACCTAGAGCCATCTATATGTGGTGGACCAGAGACCTAGAGCCATCTATATGTGGTGGACCAGAGACCTAGAGCCATCTATATGTGGTGGACCAGAGACCTAGAGTCATCTATATGTGGTGGACCAGAGACCTAGAGCCATCTATATGTGGTGGACCAGAGACCTAGAGCCATCTATATGTGGTGGACCAGAGACCTAGAACCATCTATATGTGGTGGACCAGAGACCTAGAACCATCTATATGTGGTGGACCAGAGACCTAGAGCCATCTATATGTGGTGGACCAGAGACCTAGAGCCATCTATATGTGGTGGACCAGAGACCTAGAGCCATCTATATGTGGTGGACCAGAGACCTAGAGTCATCTATATGTGGTGGACCAGAGACCTAGAGCCATCTATATGTGGTGGACCAGAGACCTAGAGTCATCTATATGTGGTGGACCAGAGACCTAGAACCATCTATATGTGGTGGACCAGAGACCTAGAGCCATCTATATGTGGTGGACCAGAGACCTAGTCATCTATATGTGGTGGACCAGAGACCTAGAGCCATCTATATGTGGTGGACCAGAGAGATGTACCTGGGCTAAGGAGGAGCGTGGTCCAGGTCCAGACGGAACAGGCTGAGTAGCAGCTTCCCGTCCTCCAGCCTCCTCACCCTCATCAGCTGCAGCACCAGCAGATTGGCCACCAGCCTCAGGATGTCAGCATGGGCCCTCACACCTGGCACACACACAATATTTTTGAAAATGTTATTACTGCTCAAAAACACCCCAGAGAACCCCAAACATGTGGTCTTTATAAACTGCCAGACAAATAGAACTCTAGTATCAGTCTCTACTGTATCATACCTAGAGCTGATGCAAAGTAGTCCACATCCACACTGAGGAAACCCAGGCTCACAGAACACTCCCAGTAACCTTCCTCGAACAAACAAACAAAACAACAAAATGCACTATTCCCCTCTCTAAGGTTATGCCTTTTTGGCACAAAATGTCTGCCATTGGTGCCACACATTGGAAGTGGATGAAGTGAGTTTCCTTCCCCATATCATGTACAATGCTTAGAGTATGTAGAATGAATTCAGAAAGACATTTTCCAATGTCCTGCACTGTGTTATTAATAAACAATGGAATGGATATACGTAGATATGATTAGCTAACTGTTTTCTATCACTTATAGAGTTATTTTTATACAGATGAGGCAGGCTTTGAGAAAAGGGAATGGTTACTGTACTAGAGGGCAAAAATCTCTGTCCATTTCACTAATACCAAGAATATTCTTCCTCAATTCAAAACCACCCCTCCTGAAATCAAAAACACCTCACGATACCACAAAGATAGACGTAACGACAACAACCTCTCCCTCAACGTGATCAAGACAAAGGAGATGATTGTGGACTACAGGAAAAGGAAGACCAAGCATGCCCCCATTCTCATCGATGAGGCTGTAGTGGAGCAGGTTGAGAGCTTCAGGCTCCTTGGTGTCCACATCACCAACAAATTATCATGGTCCAAACACACTAAGACAATCGTGAAGAGGGCACAACAAAGCCTATTCCCACTCAGGAGACTGAAAAGATTTGGCATGGGTCCTCAGATCCTCAAAAGGTTCTACAGCTGCACCATCGAGAGCATCCTGACTGGTTGCATCACTACCTGGTATGGCAACTGCTTGGCCTCTGACCGCAGAGGGTAGTGCACGGCCCAGTACATCACTGGGGCCAAGCTTCCTGCCATCCAAGACCTCTGTACCAGGCGGTGTCAGAGGAAGGCCCTAAAAATTGTCAGACTCCAGCCACCCCAGTCATAGACTGTTCTCTCTGCTACCACACGGCAAGCGGTAGCGGAGCGCCAAGTCTAGGTCCAAAAGACCTCTACCCCCAAGCCACAAGGCTCCTGAACAGCCAATCAAATGGCCACCCAGACCCCTCTTTTACGCTGCTGGTACTCTCTGTTTTTTATCTATGCATAGTAGCTTTAACTCTACCTAGATGTACATATTACCTCAATTACCTCAACTAACCGGTGGCCCCGCACATTGACACTGTACCGGTACCCCTGTATATAGCTTCACTATTGTTATCTTACTTCTGCTGTTTAATTATTGTTATTTTTCCTTTATTTTTTTCTTAAAACTTCTTAAAGCATTGTTGGTTAAGGGCTTGTAGGTAAGCATTTCACTGTAAGGTCTACACCTGTTGTATTCGGCACATGTGACAAATACAATTTGTTTTGATTTGATTTGAGTTACCGCTGCTGCGGAAGATAAGTTAGAGTTACCAGCCTTCTGCAGCGATACGCCTTCCTATCTAGTTGTCACGTCCTGAACATAGTAAGATGTGATTTTCTATGGTAGAGTAGGTCAGGGCGTGACACGGGGTGTTTTGTGTTTTTCTATGTTTTCTATTTCTATGTTCTTAGGTTCTAGTTTTTGTATTTCTATGTTGGCTTGTTTGGGATGATCTCCAATTGGAGGCAGCTGGTCCTCGTTGTCTCTAATTGGAGATCATATTTAAGTAGGGGTTTTTCTTACTGGGTTTTGTGGGTGATTATATTTTGAGTAGTGTTTGTTTCTCGCTGCGTCACGGTTTGTTGTTTTGTCATATTCAGTTATTTGTGTATTGCAAAGGTTCACGGATTTAATAAAATGTGGAACTACAACCACGCTGCACTTTGGTCCGCTTGTTTCGACAGCCTTGACACTAGTTTGCGCTTAGTGAGACTATCATTTCTTTTTCAATAGTACAATGGCCCAACACCCCTCCAGGCTGTGTAAGGGCTATTTGGCCAAAAAGGAGAGTGATGGAGTGCTGCATCAGATGACCTGGCCTCCACAATCACCCAACCTCAGCCCAATTGAGATGGTTTGGTATGAGTTGGACCGCAGAGTGAAGGAAAAGCAGCCAACAAGTGCTCAACATATGTGGGAACTCCTTCAAGACTGTTCAAAAAGCATTCCAGGTGAAGCTGGTTGAGAGAATACCAAGAGTGTGCAAAGCTGTCATCAAGGCAAAGGATGGCTACTTTGAAGAATCTAAAATATTGGTTACTACATGATTCCATATGTGTTATTTCATAGTTTGATGTCTTTACTATTATTCTACAATGTAGAAATTGTAAAAATAAAGAAAAACCCTTGAATGAGTAAGTCTGTCCAAACCTTTGACTGATACCGTGTATTTCGCCCCCACCAGTCCTTTTCCTCACAATTTCATAAAAGAAATGGATTGAGTTTCCTGTAAACAACAGATATTATACTCCTCTTTTAACTAGCTAAATACTGATAGTCTTTTCTTATCTGCTAAGCCATTACAATTATAACTGGCTGTACTTATTTTACCATAATGAGACACAAGTTTCAATTCTGTTTATCAGAATATGTTTGTAAACATACCATTAAAAAGTACCATAGTGATTGAGTGTCCATACACTGTAGCTGTACCATGACATCTGCACTGCTGCTGAGTAAACCTCCAATTGTTCTCCAATATTCCACCCACTAAAACGTCCCCCATTCCCAAGTTGGGTTGTTGTCCCAGTGACTGGCAGACCACCCCTGTCCCCCTGGATCCTGGAGCCTTTGAGAGATTGGGAACCATCCTTTAAATATAGCACACAGTGCCACACACAGAACAGAAGCAGATCAACCACCAAAATAATTTTTAACGCTCTCACCTCGATTGTATTATATACAGTTATTTCAAAAAGATATATACAGTGCATTCAGAAAATATTCAGACCCCTTGACTTTTTACACATTTTCTTACATTACAGGCTTATTGTAAAATTGATTAAATTGTTTTTCTTCCCTCATCAATCTACACACAATATCCCATTATGACAAAGTAAAAATAGGTTTTTAGACATTTTTTCAAATGTATTGAAAATAAAACACTGAAATATGACATTTACATAAGTATTCAGACACTTTACTCAGTACTTTGTTGAAGCACCATTGGCAGCGATTACAGCCTCGAGTTTTCTTGGGTATGACGCTACAAGCTCGGCACACCTGTATTTGGGGAGTTTCTCCCATTCTTCTCTGCAGATCCTTTCAAGCTCTGTCAGGTTGGATGGGGAGCGTCGCTGTGTGCTTATGGTCGTTGTCCTGTTGGAAGGTGAACCCTCACGCCAGTCTGAGGTCCTGAGCGCTCTGGTGAAAAACGCAGAAAAACATCCTCACAGCATGATGCTGCTTTACAGTAGGGATGGTGCCAGGTTTCATCCAGATGTGACGCTTGGCATTCAGGCCCAAGAGTTCAATCTTGGTTTCATCAGACCAGAGAATATTGTTTCTCATGGTCTGAGTCCTTTTGGTGCCTTTTGGCAAACTCCAAGCGGGCTGTCATTTGCCTTTAACTGAGGAGTGGCTTCTGTTTGGCCACTCTACCAGAAAGGTCTGACTGGTGGAGTGCTGCAGAGATGGTTGTCCTTCTGGAAGGTTCTCCAATCTCCACAGAGGAACTCTGGAGCCAGTACAGAGTAGCAGGACTGACGAGACGTGGCCCCGGAGACAGGGACCAGAGTGGGCAGAACTGTAGCGGAGAGGAAAACAGCGTCAGGCAAGGGAAAACAGGCATAACACAAAAACAGGATCTAAGCAGGAACTAATGGCTAAAAAACACAGACTGACTGAGCAGAGATTATGATCTGGCAGCATGGAAGTGGCAGGGCTGAGTATTTGTAGAGGTCTTGATTATGGAACAGGTTGCTCTGTCACACACACACACACACACACAGGAGAGAGCACTGGGGGAGTGGCGGCAGGTTAGGGAGACACAGGATGAGCAATAGAGGGGGCTGGCAGGCGCAGATGTGACAGTACCCCCCGCCACTTGGCACCCGACCAGGCTTATCTGAGTGTGAGGTATAGAAAGCATGTAAGAGGGAGGGGTCCAGAATATGATGGTGGGAAACCCAGCAGCGCTCCTCAGGCCCGTATCCCTCCCAGTCCACCAGGTACTGCCAGCCACGGTCCCGACGGCGCACGTCCAGAAGCTGCCGGACGGAATAGGGGGTGGAGGAGCTGAGGGGGTGGAGGAGCTGCTGCAGGAGGAGACAGAAACTGACAGGTTTAATCATGGATAAGTGGAAGTTAGGGTGGATTGAGAGAGGCTGGGAGTTTCAGGTGCACAGCAGAGGGGTTAATGATAGGGTCAATTTCAAAGGGACTAATGAATCGGGGGGAAAGTTTCTCGATGAGAGCCATACCTTCTGGCCTGGAGTGTAGACTGGGGCTGAGGCAAGGCGACAGTTAGCTTGGGACTGGGTCCTGGCAGAGGCACAAAGAAGGGTAGCCCGGGCCTTCCTCCAGGTGCGATGACAACGGCGCATATGGTCATGGACTGAGGGAACCGCCACCTCGACCTCTTGGGCGGGGAATAAGGGAGGTTGATAATCCAGAGCACACTCGAAGGGTGACATACCTGATGAGGCGTTGGTGAGGGATTTGTGGTCATATTCCACCCAGGGTAGCTGAACACTCCAGGAGGAAGGGTTAGCAGAAGTCATGCAGCATAGGGCAGTCTCCATCTCCTGGTTGGCCAGTTCAGTCTGGCCATTGGTCTGAGGGTGATATCCAGATGAAAGACTGACATTGATTCCCAGTGCTGAACAGAAGGATCTCCATACTCGGGATGTGATCTGGGGTCCCCTGTCAGAAACGATGTCAGTAGGAAGGCCATGCAGATGAAACACATGGAACACCAGCAGGTCCACAGTCTCCCTGGAGGACGGAAGCTTGGACAGGGGAATGAAGTGAGCCACTTTGGAAAATCTGTCAATTATGGTGAGGATGACTGAGTAACTGTTGGCTGGGGGAAGACCAGTGACGAAGTTCAGAGCTATGTGTGACCAGGGGCGACTGGGTATCGGAAGAGGGCAAAGCAGACGTGGGTTTAGTGGAGGTCTTGTTCCGGGCACAGACCGAGCAGGCTGAGACAAACTCCCAGACATCTCTCTCCAAGGTGGACCACCAAAAGTGCTGCCACAGGAAGACGAGGGTCCGATTCATACCTGGGTGACAGGTGAGGTAAGTAGAATGGGCCCACTGAAGAACATCAGAGTGAACTGAATCTAGAACAAACAGACCATTTCTAGGACCGTTACCAGAGTCAGGCTGGTTTTGCTGAGCCTGGACTCGATCTCCCAGGAGATGGCGGCAACGATGCAGGCACAATGGCTTCTGGCTCGGAACCAGTGTTGTCGACAGTGAACTGGCTGGAGAGGGCGTCAGGCTTGGTATTCCTAGGATCGGGGCGATAAGTGAGTGTGAAGTAGAATCTCCCGAAGAACAATGCCCACCTGGCTTGCCGGGAATTCAGACGCTTGGTGGTCTGGATGTAGGACAGGTTTTTGTAGTCCATCCAAACGATGAAGAGGAGAATAGAACCCTCCAGCCAGTGACGCCATTCTTCAAGAGCTAGCTTCACTGCCAGGAGTTCCCGGTTACCAATGTAAAAATGTCTCTCTGCAGGTGAGCGCTTATGGTAAAAGAATGCACATGGGTGGAGCTTCTGATTAGAGGGGGAACGTTGGGACAGAACAGCACTGACCACGGTGTCGGAGGCATCCATATCCACGATGAACTTGAGTTCTGGGTCTGGCTGAGTGAGGACTGGAGCGGAAGTGAAGCAACGCTTGAGTTCCAGGAACGCTGCCTCTGCTTCAGGGGTGCAGTGGAACGGAGTGGAGGTGGAGGTGAGAGTGGTGCTGCCAGACAGCTGTAGTTGCGGATGAAACATGTGTAAAAATGTGCAAACCCCAGGAAACGCTGTAGCTGCTTCAGGTTTGAGGGCGCAGGCCACTCTGTGACTGCCCTGACCTTGTCGGGATCCATATGTAACTGTCCCTGTGCAATAATATAACCCTGGAAAGACACAGAGGAAGCTTTAACAAAAGGCTTAATCTCCAACAGCCATTGGAGAACTTGGCGAACGTGTTGCTGGTGAGCCTCAGAGTCCTTTGAAAAAAATCTGAATGTCATCCACATAGACAAAAATTAAGTGTCCAATCACATCTCTCAGTACATTGTTGACTAGGCTCTGGAAAACAGCAGGGGCGTTAGTGAGACCAAAAGGCATGATCAAGTACTTAAAGTGTCCAAGTGGTGTGTTGAATGTCGTTTTCCACTCGTCCCCCTCTCTGATGCAGACCAGATGGTAGGCATCCAGAGGTTGAGCTTGGTGAACACTGTGGCACCATGGAGGGTGGCAAAAGCAGAACTGATGAGTGGCAATGGTTACTTGTTCTTCACAGCGATGTTATTCAAATCCTACTGTAACGTGGAGCGGAGTAGGTGAACCCAAGAGCAGACTCAGACGAGGAGACTGGGATGAGGTAACTAAGGTATTTATTGAAGCACAGGGGGAAGATGGGGTGTAGGCCAGGGGAAGCTCGGGCGGGTTGCAGGAAGCCAGGATCGGAGGCTGAGGCTGGAGCGAGGGGAGTTGGGACTAGGTAAGCAGGTCCAGAGAGGAATCCAAGGAAGCAGTGGGTCCAGGACAGAGTAGCAGGACTGACGAGACGTGGCCCTGGAGACAGGGACCAGAGTCAGAGTGGGCAGAACTGTAGCGGAGAGGAAAACAGCGTCAGGCAAGGGAAAACAGACATAACACAAAAACAGGATCTAAGCAGGAACTAATGGCTAAAAAACACAGACTGACTGAGCAGAGATTATGATCTGGCAGCGTGGAAGTGACAGGGCTGAGTATTTGTAGAAGTCTTGATTATAGAACAGGTTCCATGCAGCTGGTGGGGATCTACTCTGCCTCCAGCACACCTGTCTCTACCCACACAATCACACACACCTTGTACTCTTAGATTTAAGTGCTGCATTCTACACCTTTGACCATGATGTCCTTCTGGACAGACTGGAGAGTTGAGTTGGCCTCTCCAGTCCAGTTCTAAATTGGTTTAGGACCAACTGGTCGAGAGTTTTTTGTCACCGTTGGTGAACATAACTCAGAGAAAATGCATATCACGTGTCCGGTATTGTTAAGTTTATATATGTTACTCCTTGGCAGCGTTATCAGAAAGCACAGAATTGATTTTCACTGCTACGCAGACGACACAACTTTGTATTTCGTGTCATCAGAGGATTTTAGCTCAATGTATAAATTATTAAACTGTATTAGTGATTTAAATTCTTGGATGTCTCACAACTTCCTTCAACTAAATCAAGACAAGACGGAGGTACGAATTGTTGGAGCCAAAGCACAGAGAGAATCTGGCCACATGTTTTAATTCACGGCCAATAAAGATAAAACGCCAGGTAAAAAATCAAGGTGTCATTTTAGATTCTGAACTCAATTCCGGATCACACATATTAGGAATGTGACCAAAATAGATTTTTATACCTGAGGAATATTGCCAAGGTGCAGACATTTCTTCCTCAGGCTAATACAGAGAGACTCATCCATGCTTTTATAACAAGCAGGCTTGACTACTGTCTGGTCTACCCAAGAAAGCCATTGGTCAACTGCATTAGAATATATTTTAAGATTCTTCTATTGGTTTTTAAATCAATCCACGATTATGCATCACAATACATTTCAGACCTGCTTTTGAGTTATGTACCCTGTAGGTCCCTCAGGTCTTCTGGCACTGGCCTTCTAACTATCCCAAAACCTAGGACCAAGAGGCATGAAGAGGCAGCCTTTAGTTACGATACCCCCAGACTCTTGAATAGCCTGCCAGAGAACCTGAGGGGAACCAAGAGGCATGAAGAGGCAGCCTTTAGTTACGATACCCCCAGACTCTGGAATAGCCTGCCAGAGAACCTGAGGGGAACCAAGAGGCATGAAGAGGCAGCCTTTAGTTACTATACCCCCAGACTCTGGAATAGCCTGCCAGAGAACCTGAGGGGAACCAAGAGGCATGAAGAGGCAGCCTTTAGTTACTATACCCCCAGACTCTGGAATAGCCTGCCAGAGAACCTGAGGGGGGCTGAAACTGTGGACATGCTGATTTTAAACGAGATATTAAAACACACTTTTCTAGCTTTACTTTCTCTTAGGGTGCTTTTTAGTTGTTCAGTTTTGAGTGTTATTCTTAGTTTTTTTTAATCCTCTTATGTTGTGTAGTAAATATTGAAGTTTTTATTGACTCTTTTCATTCTTTTTTATATGCTTTTCCATGTGAAGCACATTGTGTTAAATACCTAGTCTTAAATGTGCTGTATAAATAAATCTGGATTTGTGTGTCAGTGACAGTGTTGCATCACAAGAGGTCCAAGTTCAAAACTCACCGTGGGCGTGTTTATCCAACTGAATGATTCTTTGAAGGTCTGAGTGATAGTTATGTTGATTCCTTGAATGTTGTAGTTCTGTAGATTGTCTGTGAGAAGGAATTGCAAAGGTTCAAAGGAGAAAATGTCTTCATCTCTTCTTGATTGATGTGTTCATTTGATGAGGCTCTCTTAAAATGGTGATATCTTGTCCAAGAGCTGTGTAAGACAACCCAGTGCACGAACACCTCAGTGACAAATCTGACTCAAGGAGCAGTGTCCATCCCGTTCATGAATGTTCCTCCCTTTTCATGAACTGTGGTTGTGGGTTTACAATCGAGTTCATAGCTGATGTACATGACATATGATGTATGTGCACTAAAAGGAGCAGTTGGACCTATAACCCTGATGTAAAGACTTACCTACAACCCTGACGTAAAGACCAGGAACTGATTTGACGTCATCCTTTACAAAAGAACAGTAACTGTAATCCGTTACGTTACCAGCTAAAATATTGTAATCAGATTACCGATACTTTTGAAAAACTAGATGATTACTTCAAGGATTGCGATTCAATTCAGAAATGTTTGCGAAACAATCTTTGACACTTCTCTGTTTTCTCACTGACATTCAAATCAAAGTTGAAAAAAGGCGCAAGTTTAAGTTTGTTCCACCTGAGCGAGTCTGACCACAAGTCAGAGACCACTATGATGACTCACCAAATGTGTTTGATCGATTGCGGAAAAAGAGCAGGAATAGGCTTTTTGTAGGCTACAGTCCAAGCTATGTCTTCCAATGGTGCGACTGTTGTCGGCATCTAAAGATTATCCAACTTGAATAAACGCTTGGAGGTAAGGATGACAGTAGTGGTGTAGTCTACGGCGATACGGATATCACTTATTATTGATATTGACGTAGCGTATTGATGTGAATCACACTGCTGCTCTCTCATTTAGCTATTTGCAGTTTACAGATTGTGGTTGCTGTGAATGGCTGTTCACAAATCTTAATGTGTATTTGAACCCAATGACAGTTGAACCCAAGAAGTTAAAGCTGCCTATCAATGATTGTTTTTTAAACCAGTGGACAGTCAGTGAAAAATGCGCTCTTGCAACAGCTGCATAGTGCGGATCCAAGCCAATGGAATAAAAGTGGGGCTTTTATTGCTCAATGTAATTCATGCTGAAAAAATAAATAAATCCATAGGCCTAATGGACACAAGCTCAAACTCACACACTTTTGAAAGACTTAAAGGGGCAATCTGTAGTTGCTACATCCATTTTTGGACTTATAAAATATGCAGTTGTAGTCGCAAGTTTACATACACCTAGGTTGGAGTCATTAAAACTAGTTTTTCAACCACTCCACACATTTCTTGTCAACAAACTATAGTTTTGGCAAGTCGGTTAGGACATCAACTTTGTGCATGACACAAGTCATTTTTCCAACATTTGTTTACAGATTATTTCACTGTATCACAATTCCAGTGGGTCAGAAGTTGACATATAATAAGTTGACTGTGCCTTTAAACAGCTTGGAAAATTCCAGAAAATGATGTCATGGCTTTCGAAGCTTCTAATGGGCTAATTGACATCATTTGAGTCAATTGGAGGTGTACCTGTGGATGTATTTCAAGGCCTACCTTCAAACTCAGTGCCTCTTTGCTTGACATCATGGGAAAATCAAAAGTAATCAGCCAAGACCTCAGAAAAAAATTGTAGAACTCCACAAGTCCGGTTCATCCTTGGGAGCAATTTCCAAATGCCTGAAGGTACCACGTTCATCTGTACAAACAATAGTACGTAAGTATAAACACCACGGGACCACGCAACCGTCATACCGCTCAGGAAGGAGACGCGTTCTGTCTCCTGGAGATGAATGTACTTTGTTGCAAAAAGTGCAAATCTATCCCAAAACAACAGCAAAGGACCTTGTGAAGATGCTGGAGGAAAGAGGTACAAAAGTATCTATATCCACAGTAAAACAAGTCCTATATCGACATAACCTGAAAGGCCGCTCAGCAAGGAAGAAGACACTGCTCCAAAACCCGCCATAAAAAAGCCAGACTACGGTTTGCAACTGCACATGGGTACAAAGATCGTACTTTTTAGAGAAATATCCTCTGGTCTGATGAAACAAAAATATAACTTTTTGGCCATGATGACCATCGTTATGTTTGGAGGAAAAAGGGGGAGGCTTGCAAGCCGAAGAACACCATCCCAATCGTGAAGCACGGGGGTGGCAGCATCATGTTGTGGGGGTGCTTTGCTGCAGGAGGGACAGGTGCACTTCACAAAATAGATGGGATCTTGAGGAAGCAAAATTAGGTGGATATATTGAAGCAACATCTCAAGACATCAGTCAGGAAGTTAAAGCTTGGTCGCAAATGGGTCTTCCAAATGGACAATGACCCCAAGCATACTTCCAAAGTTGTGGCAAAATGGCTTAAGGACAGCAAAGTCAAGGTATTGGAGTGGCCATCACAAAGCCCTGACCTCAATCCCATCGAAAATCTGTGGGCAGAACTGAAAAAGCGTGTGCAAGCAAGGAGGCATACAAACCTGACTCAGTTACACCAGCTCTGTCAGGACGAATGGGACAAAATTCACCCAATTTATTGTGGGAAGCTTGTGGAAGGCTATCCGAAACGTTTGACCCAAGTTAAACAATTTGAAGGCAATGCTACCAAATACTAATTGAGTGTATGTGAACTTCTGACCCACTGGGAATGTGATGAAAGAAATAAAAGCTGAAATAAATCATTCTCTCTACTATTATTCTGACATTTCACTTTCTTAAAATAAAGTGGTGATCCTAACTGACCTAAGAATTGTGAAAAACTGAGTTTAAATGTATTTGGTTAAGGTGTATGTAAACGTCCGACTTCAACTGTATATATACTGTAAGTAGTTCCAGCTGACTAGCCGGCAAGACAGGTAGGTCCGGCCGGACAGATAGGTTTTTTGGTGACGTGATTATATTTTATATAGTTTTATCTAAAAATAATGACTTTTTAAATGTTGTAAAATGTTAATGAAAATTAAAAGGGTTTTTTAATGCTGAATCTTTTTTTTATTTTTTTAACAATCCATAGACCTAATGGACATGCTCAAACTCGCACACTTTTGATTGACTTAAAGGGAAAATCTGTAGTTGCTACATCCATTTTTTGACTTAAACACACACATATACACACATATATATATATATATATACACACACACATACAGTGGTGTAAAAAAGTATTTGATCCCCTGCTGATTTTGTACGTTTGCCCACTGACAAAGGAATGATCAGTCTATAATTTTAATGGTAGGTTTATTTGAACAGTGAGAGACAGAATAACAACAAAAATATCAAGAAAACCGCATGTCAGAAATGTTATAAATTGATTTGCATTTTAATGAGGGAAATAAGTATTTGACCCCCTCTCAATCAGAAAGATTTCTGGCTCCCAGGTGTCTTTTATACAGGTAACGAGCTGAGAATAGGAGCACACTCTTAAAGGGAGTGCTCCTAACCGCAGCTTGTTACCTGTAAAAAAGACACCTGTCCACAGAAGCAATCAATCAATCAGATTCCAAACTCTCCACCATGGCCAAGACCAAAGAGCTCTCCAAGGATGTCAGGGACAAGATTGTAGACCTACACAAGGCTGGAATGGGCTACAAGACCATCGCCAAGCAGCTTGGTGAGAAGGTGACAACATTTGGTGCGATTATTCGCAAATGGAAGAAACACAAAAGAACTGTCAATATCCCTTGGCCTGGGGCACCATGCAAGATCTCACCTCGTGGAGTTGCAATGATCATGAGAACGGTGAGGAATCAGCCCAGAACTACACGGGAGGATCTTGTTAATGATCTTAAGGCAGCTGGGACCATAGTCCCCAAGAAAACAATTGGTAACACACTACGCCGTGAAGGACTGAAATCCTGCAGCGCCCGCAAGGTCCCCTGCTCAAGAATACATATACATGCCTGTCTGAAGTTTGCCAATGAACATCTGAATGACTCAGAGGACAACTGGTGAAAGTGTTGTGGTCAGATGAGACCAAAATGGAGCTCTTTGACATCAACTCAACTCGCCGTGTTTGGAGGAGGAGGAATGCTGCCTATGACCCCAAGAACACCATCTCCACCGTCAAACATGGAGGTGGAAACATTATGCTTTGGGGGTGTTTTTCTGCTAAGGGGACAGGACAACTTCACCGCATCAAAGGGACGATGGACGGGGCCATGTACCGTCAAATCTTGGGTGAGAACCTCCATCCCTCAGCCAGGGCATTGAAAATGGGTCGTGGATGGGTATTCCAGCATGACAATGACCCAAAACACATGGCAAAGGCAACAAAGGAGTGGCTCAAGAAGAAGCACATTAAGGTCCTGGAGTGGCCTAGCCAGTCTCCAGACCTTAATCCCATAGAAAATCTGTGGAGGGAGCTGAAGGTTCGAGTTGCCAAACGTCAGCTTCGAAACCTTAATGACTTGGAGAAGATCTGCAAAGAGGAGTGGGACAAAATCCCTCCTGAGATGTGTGCAAACCTTGTGGCCAACTACAAGAAACGTCTGACCTCTGTGATTGCCAACAAGGGTTTTGCCACCAAGTACTAAGTCATGTTTTGCAGAGGGGTCAAATACTTATTTCCCTCATTAAAATGCAAATCATTTTATAACATTTTTGACATGCATTTTTCTGGATTTTTTTGTTTTTATTCTGTCTCTCACTGTTCAAATAAACCTACTATTAAAATTATAGACTGATCATTTCTTTGTAAGTGGGCAAACGTACAAAATCAGCAGGGGATCAAATACTTTTTTCCCCCACTGTACATACATAGATACATACATACCTACATACATACATACATACATACATACATACATACATACATACATACATACATACATACATATCCATTGAAGAATATAACTTATAAATGCCTCATCAGCTTAGTTCAACTGTCACACTCCATGAGAACCCAAAATATAAGCTTGTTTTTCTCCAATGTTTGTAAATGTTGTAAATGTAAACCAACACTGTATAGCCTCATAACATGGTTAAAACAATCATTTTGATATCATGGATGGTCAGTCCTTGCATCCATAGCTCTTTCTATTAATCTGGTTACATTTATTCAGGCCCATCCCTCAGCTTTTTATCAAAACAGAGGCGGGGCGAAGATTTTGTTATTGTTTAATCTGTGGATTTGCACTTTAAACAGCTGCATATTATCAAGATATCAATGTGTCACCAACAAAAAGGTCAACAACAGGCCTATAGCAAATGCAGCATAAGGCATTTAGATTTCACATGTAAATAGCACTTTCAGTAGCTCTCAAAGCATGCCATTCCATGAGCGCAGCATTTATTTTTCAACTCGAATCAATGACCCCAATCAGTCCTCCATGACAATGAAATCATAAACAATAGAGTAGGTCTGACTAATAAAACCTTTGTTTTACCTGAGCATAACCACAAAACTATTTGGCTAATCTATACTTCCATATTTCCAAGTCATATTCTTGAAGATCAAGGGGTATAACATTTGACTGGAATTCTGATAGACTAGTTTTTAATGTAAAGATATAATTTAATTGTATTATTATATATAGTAGAAAGCGATGGGTTCGAAGAAGCCTACATAACCAACCCATAAAGTAACATTTAACATCCATATATGTTCAGCAATGTAAATTTTAACACTGATTTATCCTGCAATAGATGTCATTCAATTGGTAACATACGTTGTTGTCTTCTTCTAATGCCTCTTAAGGGGAAAGTAATCTAAAGGTAACTGAATGTAATCAGATTACATTACTGAGTTTGGGTAATCCAAAATTGTTACTGATTACTATTTTGCACAGGTAACTAGTAACAGAATACATTTAGAAAATAACCTACCCAGCCCTGTCCCTTTGTCTCAGTGATATAATGAAAAACTTCACAAAAACCTTATTGCAATTTTATTTTTGACTAAGCAACCTTAAAATCAATAAAAACACATTATGGTTTGTCAAACATTTGGTATGTATTTACTGGATAAAATTGTAGGATTATGATGACACAAAGTAATTTCCAAAGTACATACAGTGGCAAGAAAAAGTATGTGAACCCTTTGGAATTACCTGGATTTCTGCATAAATTGGTCATAAAATGTATCTGATCTTCATCGAAATCACAACAATAGACAAACACAGTTTTCTTAAACTAATAACACACAAACAATTATACGTTTTCATGTGTTTAATAAAGACGCCATGTAAACATTCATAGTGCAGGGTAGGAAAAGCATGTGATTTAATTGGATTTAATATCAGGTTGACCCTCCTTTGACAGTAATAACTTCAACCAAAAGTTTTCTGTAGTTGCGGAACAGACCTGCACAACGATCAGGAGGAATTTTGGACTGTTTCTCTGTACAATACTGTTTCAGTTCAGCAATATTCTTGGGATGTCTGGTGTGAACCGCTCGAGGTCATGCCACAGCATCTCAATCGGGTTGAGGTCAGGACTCTGACTGGGCCACTCCAGGAGGCGTATTTTCTTCTGTTGAAGCCATTCTGTTGTTGATTTACTTCTGTGTTTTGGGTTGTTGTCCTGTTGCATCACCCAACTTCTGTTGAGTTTCAATTGGCAGACAGATAGCCTTACATTCTCCTACAAAATGTCTTGATAAAAATATATTCCCAAGTTTCCGTTGATGATAGCAATTTAAACAGGCCCTGAGGCAGCAAAGCAGCCCCAGACCATGATGCTCCCTCCACCATACTTTACATAGTGTTGTGTGTTCCTTAAAAACAACTCAACCAGAGTTTCATCTGTCCACAGAATATTTTGCCAGTATCGCTGTGGAACATCCAGGTGCTCTTTTGCGAACTTCAGATGTGCAGCAATGTTTTTTTTGGACAGCAGTGGCTTCTTCCGTGGTGTCCTCCCATGAACACCATTCTTGTTTAGTGTTTTACGTATCATAAACTCGTCAGAGATGTTAGTATGTTCCAGAGATTTCTGTAAGTCTTTAGCTGACACTCTAGGATTCTTCTTAACCTAATTGAGCATTCTGCGCTGTACTCTTGCAGTCATCTTTGCAGGACGGCCACTCCTAGGGAGAGTAGCAACAGTGCTGAACTTCCTCCATTTATAGGCAATTTGTCTTACCCTGCACTGGGCTTTTAGAGATACTTTTGTAACCCTTTCCAGCTTCATGCAAGTCAACAATTCTTAATCTTAGGAGTTCTGAGATCTCTTTTGTGTTCGAGGCATGGTTCACATCAGGCAATGCTTCTTGTGAATAGCAAACTCAAATTTTGTGAGTGTTTTTTTATAGGGCAGGGCATCTCTTACCAACATCTCCAATCTCATTTCATTGATTGGACTCCAGGTTATCTGACTCCTGACTCCAATTAGCTTTTGGAGAAGTCATTAGCCTAGCGGTTAACATACTTTTTCCAACCTACACTGTGAATGTTTAAATTCTGTATTCAATATAGACAAGAAAAATACAATAATTTGTGTGTTAATAGTTTAAGCACACTGTTTTTCTATTGTTGTGACTTAGACAAAGATCAGATCGAATTTTATGACAAATTTATGCAGAAATCCAGGTAATTCCAACTTGTTCACATACTTTTTCTAGCCAGTAGGTTTTACATTAGTGACAGTGTTGTCTAAATTTAATGTCATTGAGATCTTTGAAATAATCCCCAGTGGTTAATAAGCAGAGCAGCAGAATAAGCAGAGTAGCATGCTACAGTATTGGTCATATAACAATTTTCCCACACACCTTGAGAGCCTTTCTAATATTATATAATACTGTTAGTGTGTCACATGAATAAAGACGGATAGCAACACTTGAACTTGGCACTTCTGTTCCTACATTACCTGTTGTAACACATTAGCTATTTATCTCCTCTAAGTGGCAGTATTTACTCTTACAATTATGTATTGATTAAAGTTTCTCTCTTTAATGCTATATAAACATAGTTTGTTAAGCTTGAATCAGAATGGTTACTGCAGCACAAGAAAAGCTAATCCAGAAGAACCTGAGTAAGTATCTTTTTGAATAAAACCCTTACGCTCTTCTCCCACTAAGCACCAACCGATGCCAGACGTCCACGGACGTTGAAAAGTAGTTGGAATTTGGTTGTTCCACCCTGGCCTTGATTTCAACGTTCACAGACATATTTTTGTTCTGGTCAGGACCGGCCTTGATTTGGCCCATTTTCGGTTCAGATTTGGTCTGGTCCAGACTGGCTTTTATTTAGCCAAAACATAGAGGTCTATGATTGGTTCATATTTGGTCCAGTCTGGACCGGCCTTGATTTGTCCCAAACATAGATGTTTATGATTGGTTATGATTTGCTCTAGATCTGAACCATTAATAGACTTCCATTTCACAGGTTTGGACAGCACAGCACAGTACAGCAGAGCACAGTACATAACATTATCAATCATAGACATATGTTTCACAAGTGTGGACAGTGCAGTACATTAAAGTAAAGTAGAGTATAGTTAAGTAGAGTAGTGTACAGTACAGTATGGTAAAGTAGAGCACAGTATAATGTACTGTATTGTGCTATACTGGTCTGTGCTGTCCAAACTTGTGAAACATAGATGTCTATAACCCTTTTTCCATAACGTTACTGAGTGAAGTAAGAAGGAAAGTTTATGTAACTTGTAGCAACGTAAGAAGTAAACACTGGAATAGGCTACTGAGGATGGGGTCGCAATCACAAGTGTTAATTTCTACATTTAGGTAATTCAGCAGACATTCTTATCCAGAGTCAGTGCATTCAACCACATATCAGAATCATAGCAAGCAAAACGTTTTTGTAACTGTTACTGAGAATGTTGTGGTAGTTGATGTTCTGTTGGTTGTGTCAGGAAATGTTGAATATGATTACTTTCAGTCCTGAAGCTTTTGAAAAGACTAACATAAGTGGGAGTGATAAATGTGAATAATAATCTATACTGCAATCTTCATTATGTAATTGAAAATAAAACTTTTGAGCGTGACAATGCTTTCTTCAGTATAATTTAATGGAAAAACCATGTACAGTTGAAATTTGGCTATAGAAAAATTACTCAACAAATATGTATTTTCAACGTCTGTAGAAGACATCCTGTCACAGCTGTTTAAAGGATCGGACCAAAGCACAGAATGGTTGTAGTTCCACATATTTATTATTACCGTGAAACGTTGCAATACACCAAATACTTGAAACAACAAAACCGTGACGCAGAGAGAAATACACACTACTCAAAAATGAACAACCCACAAACACAAGTGGAAAAACCCCCTATTTAAATATGATCTCCAATTAGAGACAACGAGGACCGGCTGCCTCAAATTGGAGATCATCCAACAACCCCACATAGAAATAGAAACCTAGAAAAACCACATAGAAACAGATAAGAAAACCAATCAAAAACACCCCCTGTCACACCCTGACTTACTCTACTATAGAAAATGACATCTTACAAGGGTCAGGACGTGACACGTCCTTTCAAGTTTCATTTAGAACTGAAAATGAATGTTATTCCATGTATGTAAAAGACATTTTCAACATCTGGAAAATGTGCATTTTCAACTTTCATTCAGAACCGAAAAATGTACATAATTTCAACATCCGGAAAATGACATTTTTTCTAAATATCTTTTTAAAATCATAACGCTCACTGGGCTGAGTCTTCAGTAAACGTGTTGAATGAGATCGACTCTTCTGTGCCCACTGACTCCTGATATTGGTCTGACAAAAAGAAATCAGAGTTTGAAATATCTTGCCATGAATTCCCAGGATCCCCTCTCCGGATGAACTGAAGGGGCCGAAGACAGATCCTCTCGGCCCTCTCTTTCGCAATTTCCTGCAGTTCATTCTTCAAATGATTGTTTACCTCCTCTGAAAGAATTTCTTCATACAACCTTTCATAATATGGTTGATCAAGATGGCAACGGTTGTTTGTTCTTTTGAAACAGGTGAAGAAGCATTCACACATGTGCCAGAAAACAAGGCCCAAGGTAACCAGAGGCAAGCCAATGACCTGGGAAAGAAAGAAGACAAAAGTTGAAGAACATACGCACATCCAGGTACTTTCCGCAGGTGCTGGAGTTGTAGGCAAACAGAAAGGAAACGCCACACACTGCTGCTCATGCTCCCAAGTGATATTTATTTACAACGTTTCGACCCTTAGGTCTTCATCAGGCATCCAGGTCCTATATATAGGGGGCAGTACTCAGTGACATCACTTCCTGAAACAGGAGGTAAAAGTGTATAACAATTTCACAATATTAACATTCAATGTATCAAAATATGTGATCAATATTTATAGTTATACATACAATATTCAAATTAGGATTAAAAAATACAATTTAGAATTATTGAAACTAAAAACAGTTTCAAGTCAATGCCTGATGAAGACCAAAGGGTCGAAACATTGTAAATAAATATCACCTGGGAGCATGAGCAGCAGTGAACAGCATTTTCCTTTATGTTTTCAAAGAATGTAGATCACAACTGACAAATTTGACTAGGTTTGCATCCAATTGGCACATATTTCCAAGTGAATATTGCTAGAGGTTAGATGGCTAGTTATCACCGCTGATGGCAGTAGCCATCATATTTAGCCTATTCCACCGTTTGTAGAATGCATACTGGTATTTGAATATAGCGGGGAATAGGGACACGTTAGACACATTTAAATGTAGGTCTAGATGCATGACACATTCGGAATTCCATGATCAGAGTTCGATGATCAGACTACTAAAGCATACCACACAGTTTATAATATAGGATAAACACATGTGGTTTCGCTGCACCAATCAAAGCAAGACTTGGTCAAAACAATTTATCTCAGGGTAACGGTAATATATATTTTTTTATACAGACTAGCCAAAAGTATAAATTGTTAATGTTCTGGTAAAGAAAAAAAGCACAAGTTTGCACCCCTTATTTTAATTTGATCCACGTCTAGGCTAACGCGAAAAACTATTTGACTCAGTCGCAACTCAAGAAGAGGAATAACTTTGCAGATGTTTCTGATCAATAAACAATGGCATGCTGGTGGGTGGTAACATTCCAATAAAACCGAGCCCTGAAAAGAGAGAGTGAAAACTATTAGCACGTCATATCGTTAAGGGAAACAGTCTTGACTTCAACCCAAATATGGCATTCTTTACTTAAACAATGACTCAATCGTTTTTGCAACATCGTGGGTAAGCTCTGGGCATTGTCTTTCAGTTGAAATAAAAATGAATTTCTGCTCATGGTACTTTAGGTTTCCATGTAGGCCTACCGAATAAAAATCAGAAGTTCAAACCGTTTCCATCCAACGGTTTTGACACAAAAACTATTGCAATTAATACAAAACTTGCCCAATCAAGTTGTGGTGCATTTTAAGAAAACAGTTCGCTGATAAACCATTATTAGGTACACCTAGACTTCATCACTACCCCAATTACTCCCCCTTTATTTAGCCCTCAGTTCTTAAGTGTTATTGTTTTCTCTTATGTTTCTGTTCCTTTGCATCAGTTCATTATTAAATTCACATTCTGCACATAATTTCTGACTCCCGGCGTATTCGTTACAGGTAGGTTATAGGATGAGGGGTATGGATAATAGCAATATCATTTTTATTTGATAATTGGCAGCCAAGCATTCATGTCACCAGCTTTCAAATAAAACTAGATATTTATTGGAAATTTGCATCAAGCTCATCACCGTCCATCACTTAAAGGTCGACTCAGCGATATGACATACTGTAGATGCAGAAAGTAAACAGCAACAACTACGCTGTTTTGGTTCCCTGCCGTGGAGGCGGAACCCAAACCGGCTGCGCGCGTGCGCCATCGTGCTACATTTATTTTGTCCCCCCTACACCAAACGCGATCCGACACGCAGCTTAAAATATCAAAACAAACTCTGAACCAATTATATTAATTTGGGGACAGTTCGAAAAGCATTAAACATTTATGCCAATTTAGCAGGTTAGCTTGCACTTGCTAGCTAATTTGTCCTATTTAGCTAGCTAATTTGTCCTGGGATAAAAACATTGAGTTGTTATTTTACCTGAAATGCTACTCCGCCAATTAACCCACATAAAACGGCCAACCAAATCGTTTGTGGTTATCTCTCTTCCTTCCAGGCTTTTTCTTCTAACCAATACCAATGAGGAGATGGCACGTGGGTACCTGCTTCTATAAACCAATGAGGAGATGGGAGAGGCAGGATTTGCAGCGCGATCTGCGTCAGAAATAGAAATAACTTCTATTTTCACACTGTGAACTGCAGGAAGCGAACCCGTGCACATGTGCGGATACTGCGGTGCTGCTCGTGGCAACGTCATTTCTCCGAGTCTACCTTTAAAGCTGGAATCCTTAGTGGTGAAACAGCCACGTCCATTTGCAATATTACAACAACAAAGAAGTTACTGCAAACAAGGCCCCCTCGGACATCATTGCAGGTGCCATAGAAGAGCACAATATGTAGCCTAGGTCTACTGCACTTTTTTTTTTTACCTTGCTGCACAATGCTCCTCACAGGGGCGGAAATCCCGGGGGGGACACGACCCCCCCATCCTGGGAAAAATATGATTTGTCCCCCCCAATATATCACTGAAACATAACTATGTAATTTAAATAATATTAATAATATGCAATGAAAGCAATTGTGCTGATTATAGACACTTAATAGCGCGTTTTTAAGTTTCAAAAGATTGCGACCCCCCCGCCCTTTGCCTCACAATGGTTTGATCCACTGCCAGTTCCTTAGCTTGCTACGTAACTGCCGTGAGGTTCATCCAGTCAATCGCGCACACACACACTAGCTGAATATGCAGAGCTAGCGCGCAAATATTAACTATTAAGCTAGCTAGTACCTATTCCATTTATGTGGCGTCGTCAAAGATGGAATCAGCATGCAGATGATGTAAGTTAGTGCTTCAAAGTCCCTGTGATAAGGTTAGCGATAAACTGAAGTCCAAATTGAACAGAACTACACTCTCATCTACCATTGTCTTAAATATATTTAATGGTCTCGTTGCAAAAGCTAAATTGTCGTAAGGGAACTTTTATTTATTTATTTTATTTCACCTTTATTTAACCCGGGTAGCAAAGATTATAGCAAACACCACTGAAACTGAATTGGTGCTCGCTAGCTTTGCAAATTCAGCTATTGTTGGAAGCCAGCCAATATGAAACAAACTATTAAAATTACAAAAGGTTGCAGCATATGTTGTGTAAATGGTGAACTCATACAGCTGTCAACTCTTGTCATTTTAATCCGTTTCACATTTGCTAGCTACCTTTTAGATCGAAGCCCATATAGAATGATTGAAGATGATAGAAGCCCATCTCCTACTGTAAATAACCTACACACTGTGTGTGTAGCCAGCCAGGTAGAAAAATGGCAGAAAAATAAAAGACGGACATCAGAGTATTTTTCAATACACCAAAACGCATAGTAAGAACCCTAGTAGCCTAATATCTCAAAGACTAGTTGATAAAATGTTCATAAGAAAGAAATGAAATTCTAATGGAAATGTTTCACAATGATGTCATTAGGCAGAGCAGGCAACAGATGGCACACAGACAGCAGAGTTGGGGACAGATATGCAGGGACAGACTGGCAGAGACAGGGAGTCTCAGGTAAGTTTGTTGAGTCTTTGTTTGGCAACATTATGAAAGGTTCTCAATTTTTTTGACTTGTAAAATAGGAACATAATTGGAAAATGCCATGGATACCCCCACTCTCAACTTAAACTGGTGACTGAACTAAGATTTGTTAAAGGCAATGGTATTGCTGTTGTGATTAGTTGTGTAGTTTTGGGTACCGGTAGTTAGGAGTACGGCAAACACCTTATTTCTTTGGTTCCTCAATATACATTTACCATATTACAATGTAGGCTATGTGTTACAGCACTACTTTTGGTGTCCCCCTCAGGAATTGCTCTTGAGAAAATTTCATGTAATTGTCCCCTGCAAAGTGGATATCAGATTTTCGCCCCTGGCTCCTCAGCTTGGCAATATAAACGGTGGTGAGGACAACCAGTGGCCCTACCGCAGATTCCAACTTTAACCAATGTGAAGTTTATCAAAACTAATTTAATCTGCCTATAAACTCTTATTAAAGTGACACTCCAGTCTCCAGTTCACCTTATTTAACACCTGCTTTTCCACGTTGTAGTGGTAGTACAATGTAGAATATCATCAAATTACTTTTCTTAGAGATGATTGTTTATTATATCAATATTTGCTCCGCATAAAGGACTTTCCACTGCAATTGTCACATTCTGAATTTTAGAGACAAAAAAAATATTTCCCACAATGTCGAACGAAAAAACAAATAGTTGACATGACATTTGTTCAGACATTTCATGTTTTCATCACACCTGTCGTGATATTTGTTTTATAAGGCAAACATGACAATATAAACTGTGGATGAAAATGTGGTAAGTGAAAAAATCTGATCAAATCCCATATATTTTAAAATGACAGTTGGTTATATAGACACATCCATCCCTGGGCAGTCTAAATATTTACATTATCAAATTTTAAACCTAAACACACATGCCTAATTAATGGCAGGGATATTTATTAGAATTAAGTTATCAATGTTCTTAAACCGAACTTCAATTAAACTACTCAGTCTGCCCCCCCCCCCCCCCCCCCCCCAGAGTGTGTAAGATTCTGGTTGAATGAAGCAGACGGATAGCCAGCCTACAAGGGTCAAAACGTTTATTTATGAGAGCTATGAAATCCGTACACTGTACAAAGCCTTTTATATTAACACACACACACACACCCAAATGAACTCGCATCAGTAGAGAACTCCACCCCGCTTTAGGCGACTGTATTTTTCCACAGTACACATACATTCCTTATCAAACCTTCCCACCTGTCTTCTAATCTCCTGCCAACTAAGCCGTTCCCAGGCCGTTGTTTCTCTCCCTAACTTAGGGAGGCTTCTTCTCCTGTTCCTTTCCCAAGGTCGTCTTATCAACTCTGCCCTGCTCATTTTGAAGTGGTAACAGTGTCTTAGGTAACCCATCTACTCACACATAGTATTCGATTATAGTTTTTTAACATATTATTATAGCCTTATAATTTCCTAATACATTTCAACAGGTTATATGGTTTCTGAGTGAAATCATTCAGTCAAACCTTTAATCATATAATTTCCATTACAATTTGTCAGTAACATTTTTACATTTGCTCAGCATTTAGCCTTTTTTGCATGATAATTAGTTTTTCATTCTGAACATAATATAAACTGTTACTTACAACTGAGTCAGTCTTGTAATCAGTGATGACAAGTCTCTCGTCATAGGTCAGGTTTTCCGTTTCTTTACAGGGAAGTCCAACTTGTTTTGGATGGTTGTTGGTCTGATAGCACACATACCATTCTCCATCTATGAAAACAGCAGCTATCCAGTAGAATACTATAGACAGAAATGTGATTCCAAGTTTGGTAAGTGAAAAGAAGCAATTGCAGCAGTTATAATTCGTGCAGCACCCACTGCATCTCTTGTTGGAAAACGTCTTCTGGTACATTTTATCAACTAGCATGATAGCACAAGTTATTATAGTTGGTGGGCACAGTATGTACAGTAGGCCATGAGGGCCTGTATGTAGTGGGCTCTCCCATGCAGGCTTACAGAAGCACGGAAAGTTCAAGTTCAATATGTACTCCAGAATGAAGACAGCCAGGAGAACAAAAACACCTGCAGCTTTGGTCAGCACGGAGAGAAGTCTCTGAGGAACGTCAAAACTGTGGAGATTTGCCATGGTGGCTTACCAAATGTAAAAATGCCACAAGGAAGTTATTAAAATTGCGGATTCTTATTCTATTAAGGCCTGAGGGGCAGTTATGTTCATTTCTTGAATGTCTGATAAATAATATTGTATTCCAGCATGTGGTCTGAGACGGAATTCCTGGAGTTACCGAGATTCAAAAGGAGAAAATGTCCTTGATCTCTTCAAAAAGTCAAAACAGTTAAATGGTGATATCTTGTCCGAGAGCTTTTATTCAGTATACATTAACCCAAGTTCCCTCTGGAAAGCACACACATTGTTTCACTTCACCTTCTAGAGCTGTCATATTACATTATAGGAACTGCATCAGCATCTGAAGCTGGGAAATGTTTTTTTATTTTTTATTTCTGTCACGGATTCATGAAAACAATGGTCTACTATCATTATTTGAATTTACATGGTGGTATGGTACCATTAGTTTCTAATACATTTCTGTGACCCTTTGGTCAACTGGTACTGTTAGCTAACAAAAAAACAAGTGACAAGTGAAAATATTGACTCAATATTGACTCAAGGATCAGTGTCCATGTCTTTCTTTGAGTGTTCCTCTCTTTCCGTCAATACTGTATTTATATTTATTAAGGATCCCCATTAGCTGCTTCCAAGGCAACAGCTACTCTTCCTGGGGTCCAGCAACATTAAAGCAGTTACAGTATATACAATTTCAAATATTACATGACGTTACATTTCATAACACTTTTCACAACACATTGAGTTTTTATCTGATTCTACTGCTTGCATCAGTTACCTGATGTGGAATAGAGTTCCATATAGCCAAGGCTCTATGAGTCTATGTAGTACTGTGCGCCTCCCATAGTCTGTTCTTGACTTGGGGATTGTGAAGAGACCTCTGGTGACATGTCTTGTGGGGTATGCATGGGAGTCCGAGTTGTGTGCTAGTAGTTTAAACAGACACCTCGGTGTATTCAGCATGTCATGTAATGTGCTTATGGATCAACAATTGATGATTATACTGTTGGTGACACATAACAAAAAAAAGATGGCACCGAAGACCATGGCTGACGTTTTACATTCTCCCAACCAATTGTGCAATTTTGTTATTTCTTTTGCGTTTCGTGTAACTTATTTTTTAACTTATTGTGTACACAATGTTGCTGCTACTGTCTCTTATGACCGAAAATAACTTCTGGACTTCAGAAAAGCGATTACTCACCGCGGACTGGAAGAAACTTTTTCCTTTAACAAGTCCGACAAGAAGGCTATGCTGCTTTCACTGGAACAGGCCCGGATTCACGACTTTTGTGTGAAGAAAGACGCCGGGAAAGGGGACAAAGATCGGGGATCCTTCTGAGAATCCGGAGGCGAGCGAGTAAACTCCCAATGCCTTCCTGTCACAGGCGTCGAAAGGATTAGACCAAGGCGCAGCGTGTATAGTGCTCATCTTCATTTATTTTGAGAGAACACTTAAACAAAATAACCAAACGACAAACAGTTCCGTAAGGTACACAGACTATACGGAAAACAACCACCCACAAAACCCAAAGAAAAACAGGCTGCCTAAGTATGGCTTCCAATCAGAGACAACGAAAGACACCTGCCTCTGATTGGAAACCATACTCGGCCAAACCTGGAAAACGAACCATAGAAAATGAAAACTAGAACACATTCCCCTAGAAACAAACAAACCCCAAAACACACAAAACAACCCCCCTGCCACGCCCTGACCATTCTACTATGGCAAATGACCCTTTTCACTGGTCAGGGCGTGACAGTACCCCCCCCCCCCCCCCCCCGAAGATGCAGACCCCGACTGCACCTCAAACAAAAACCCCACAAAAACAACCCCAAACCTAAAGGGAGGGAAGGGAGGGTGGCCACCGTCTACGACGGATCCTGTGCTACACCCAACCCTTCTGCCAATCCTCCAGCTACGGAGGTGGCTCTGGCTCCGGGCGTAGCTCCCGTTCTGCGCTGCCGACCCCCGCCGGAGGCTCTGGGCTGCAGACCGTTACCGAAGGCTCTGGGCTGCCGACCCCCACCGGAGGCTCCGGGCTGCAGACCGTCGCTGGAAGCCCCGGGCTGAGGGGCGTCGCTGGAGGCTCCGGGCTGAGGAGCGTCGCTGGAGGCTCCGGGCTGAGGGGCGTCGCTGGAGGCCCCGGGCTGAGGGGCGTCGCTGGAGGCCCCGGGCTGAGAGGCGTCGCTGGAGGCCCCGGGCTGAGGGACGTCGCTGGAGGCTCTGGGCTGAGGGGCGTCGCAGGAGGCTCCGGGCTGAGGGGCGTCGCTGGAGGCCCCGGGCTGAGAGGCATCGCTGGAGGCCCCAGGCTGAGGAGCGTTGCTGGAGGCTCCGGACTGAGGAGCGTCGCTGGAGGCTCCGGGCTGAAGAGCGTCGCTGTAGGTTCCGTGCCATGGATCATCACTACTGGTTCCGCGCCATGGATCATCACTGGAGGCTTTGTGCCATGGATCATCACTGGAGGCTCCGGGCCATGGGTTATCACTGGAGGCTTTGTGCTGTGGATCATCCCTACAGGCTCCGGGCCATGGATCATCACTGGAGGCTTCGTGCCATGGATCATCCCTACAGGCTCCGGGCCATGGATCATCACTGGAGGCTTCGTGCCATGGATCAACCCTACAGGCTCCAGGCCATGGATCAACACTGGAGGCTTCATGCCATGGATTATCGCTGTAGGCTTCAGACTGTTGATCATTACTGGAGGCTTCCTACGGGGAGCTGGAACCGGTCTCACCAGACTGGGGAGACGCACAGTTGACTGGGTCCGCAGAGCAGGCACAGGGCACACTGGGCCGTGGAGGTGCACCGGAGGTCTGGAGCTCAGGGCTGGCACACCCCGTCCTGGCTGGATGGTCACTGTAGCCCGGCACGGGCGGAGCACTGGCACAGGGCGAACTGGGCTGTGCTGGGGAATGAGGGCTGCTGTGCATAGAGCAGGCGCAGGATAAACTGGGCCGAGGAGACGCTCTGGCGGCCAGATGCGTTGAGCCGGCGCACTTCTTCCTGGCTGCCGGCCAATTCTCGCCTGGCAACGCTGCGGAGCCCGTACCGACCGCACCGGACTGTGCGTGCGGATGGGCGAGATAGTGAGCATTACCCCGTAATGCATTTCTCGCCCCTCTGCACGCCCGCTCCGCAGTGCCCTTTCCGCTAGCACCATTTCCCGGAATCTCGCGTCGAACTCAGCGCATGACTCCTTTCTTGGCTCCGGTTTGCTCCACGGCTCTCTCCTATATGCCCGGGAAGTTAGGTCAGGGCTCCCCCTGACCTAGCCAAACTACCCGTATGCCACACCAATTTTTTTGGGGGGGCTGCCTCTCAGCCTCCTCTTGCCGCTCCAGCCATTCCTCCCAGTATCACTGTTCCGCCTTCGCTGCCTCTATCTCTTCCGGCGGGCGGCGATACTCTCCTGGCCTTGTCCACGGTCCTGCCCCACCCAGGATTTCCTCCCAGGTCCATGACTCCAAGCCATAGTGCTCGGTCCTGCTCCTCCTCCCACGCTGCTTGGTCTTCTTTTGGTGGGTAGTTCTGTCACAGGCGTCGAAAGGATTAGACCAAGGCGCAGCGTGTATAGTGCTCATCTTCATTTATTTTGAGAGAACACAAACAAAATAACCAAACGACAAACAGTTCCGTAAGGTACAAAGACTATATGGAAAACAACCATCCACAAAACCCAAAGGAAAACAGTCTGCCTTAGTATGGCTTCCAATCAGAGACAACGAAAGACACCTGCCTCTGATTGGAAACCATACTCGGCCAAACTTGGAAAACGAAACATAGAAAATGAAAACTAGAACACATTCCCCTAGAGACAAACAAACCCCAACACTCACAAAACAACCCCCCTGCCACGCCCTGACCATTCTTCTATAGCAAATGATCCTTTTCACTGGTCAGGACGTGACACTTCCATTCTTCTTGCTAACGTGCAATCGTTAGAAAATAAAATTGATGACCTAATATTAAGATTATCCTACCAACGGGACATTAAAAACTGCAACAACTTATGTTTCACCGAGACGTGGCTGAACGAAGAAACAAACAATATAGAGCTGGCGGGATTTTCCATGCACCGGCAGAATATAGACGCTACCTCTGGTAAGACGAGGGGTCGGGGTGTGTGTCTTTTTGTCAATAACAGCTGGTGCGCGATGTCTAATATTAAAGAAGTCTCGAGGTATTCCTCTCCTTAGGTAGAGTACCTTATGATAAGCTGTCAACCGCACTATCTACCAAGAGAGTTCTCATCTGTATTATTCGTAGCCGTCTATTTACCACCACAAAGCGGAGCTGGCACTAGCGCATGTGGCAAATAAAGTTTGATTTGATTTGATAAGAAGGTAGACTCTGGTAAAAGGAGCAACTAGACCTATCCATAACCCTGCTAAGAAAGACACAGCAACCAAGAAACTATGGCTTCATGTGGAAAGGTCATCTTCTGGAGGTGAGACCTCTGTTCAATGTGTTTTTACCTGGATAAATAGGGTGGTTGTTGTTCAAGGTCAGCGATCACCAACAAGGGTGTGGTATCATTTGATTATCATTAGAAATTGTGATGCCCAATTGACTTGGAAAGTTCTAAATTGATTTTGATTTAAAAAAATACATCTTCATTTGCAGCACTATCGTCCTTATCATAGTAATAACTGGACTCATCTTCATCTTTTTGCTACGGATCACAGGAGGAAATGTTTTGATTATAGGTTGATGTGTGCAACTGTTGAGGCTCTCTAGGAGAACGTGTTGGGTAGATGTTATCCCTATTTTCTACCCAAATTGTGTTCCCCTCTGGTCAAATGTTACTGTTTAGTCAATAAGCGGTGCAGACACTTACGTGTAAATATTGACCCAAGGAGAGTCCCTCTCTCTCCTGAGTTGCATGAATGGCATAGTGTGGGTTACCTACCAAGAAACCATGGCTTCACATAAAAAAGTAATCTGCTAGAGGTAAAGCAATAGCTACGATATTGTTTTTCCAGGAAAAATATTGTGGTTGCTATTCGAGGCCAGCGATAGCTGTGCTTCCAAGTGCATAGTGAGATGAACTTGATATTGTGATGCTCAAATGACTTGGATTTTTATTTATTTTTATTTATTTGCAGCATGATCGTCCTTACTTTCTTGTTATCATTGTGGTGCTGAGGTTCAGAGGTCAACATGTCTGGATTATGGGTTTCTGTGTTCAACTGTTGAGACTCTCTAAATAACATGGTCATATTTCAGTTCCCTCTGGAAAGCACCTAAGTTGTTTCAAAAGCTGTCATGTGATCATGGTTTGCACCCCATCCTCTACCAAAATAAAAACTGGGTGAGGTCTGTGACTCCACAATTAACTATTGTCTTTGTAATTTTTTAGATTGCACCAGTGATGAAGATAGCATGATGTTAGCAGGAATGCACTGACACATCAAAATCAACATTCTACTAGAATACCGAAGTGTGGCAATAATGGCATTAAAGGGAAGTGGAGCTCACAGTAAAAGGGAAGTGGAGCTCATTAAAGGCATTTCATAATGGAACCAAACATTGTGCCACTTCTAAAATGTTTTAATATAAATCTGTAGATCTATTAAATCACAGTGTCAATTTCTGTAATAGATTCATGGAGGACATGGTGCATAAATGATATCCAGGGTTGGGGTCAATACCATTCCAATTCAGTTAATTGAGGAAGTAAACTGAAACTCCGATTCCAAATACTTGAGGAAGCATTGAGGAAAATTGGAATTGGAATTTAAGTTAAGACTACATCCTGAATTGAAGAACTGGACATCTTAAATGTGAAACAGGTGATGTTGTATGGATCAGAAACATGAAGATCAACCAAACAGATGTCAACTGTACTACGCCACCTCAATAACAAAGATGTCGAACCGAGTCCACTGAATGAGAACTGGACGGGAACCCATTGAACTACAAATAGAAAGAAGAAAGTGGAGTTGGATTGGACACACCCTACGAAAACCGGCCTCCAACACCCTGAAATGGAAGCCCCATGGGGAAGAGGAGTTGCAGAAACACTTGGAGAGATGTCCAGGCAGAGATGGCAGAGAGCAGCCTCAATTGGAAAAACTTTCCCTGAACCAAGTCAGCTGGAGGACATTCGTCAAATCAAATCGGTCGCGTACACACTTAAGTTAATGTTATTGTCACGCCCTGATCTGTTTCACCTGTCCTTGTGCTTGTCTCCACCCCCACCAGGTGTCGCTCATGATCCCTGGTGTATTTATACCTGTGTTTGTCTCTTTGTGCCAGTTTGTCTTGTTTGCCAAGTCAACCAGCATTTATGTCCTAGCTCCAATTTTTCCCAGTCTCCGTTTTTCCTAGTCCTGTTTTTGACCCTTGCCTGTCCTGACACCGAACCCGCCTGCCTGACCATTCTTCCTGCTCTGACCTCGAGCCTGCCTAATGCCAAAAACATAAAATTTGGACTCATCAGACCAAAGGACAGATTTCCACCTGTCTAATGTCCATTGCTCGTGTTTCTTGGCAAAAAGCAAGTCTCGTCTTATTGGTGTCCTTCAGTGGTTACTTTGCAGCAATTTGACCATGAATGCCTGATTCACGCAGTCTCCTCTGCACAGTTGATGTTGAGATGTCTGTTACTTGAACTCTGAAGCATTTATTTGGGCTGCAATCTGAGGTGCAGTTAACTAATGAACTTATCCTCTGCAGCAGAGGTAACTCTGACTAACTTTCCAGTGGCGTTCCTCATGAGAACCTGTTCCATCATAGTGCTTGATGGTTTTTACGACTGCACTTGAAGAAACTTTCAAAGTTCTTGACATTTAAGATTGACTGACCTTCGTGTCTTAAAGTAATGAACTGTCGTTTCTCTTTGCTTATTTGAGCTGTTCTTACCATAATATGGACTTGGTCTTTCACCAAATAGGGCTATTTTCTCTATACCACCCCTATCCTGTCACAACTGAAACGCATTAAGGAAAGAAATTCCACAAATTAACTTAAGGTACACCTGTTAATTGAAATGCATTCCAGATGACTACCTCGTGAATGTGGTTGAGAGAATGCCAAGAGTGTGCAAAGCTGTCATCATGGCAAAGGGTGGATATTTTGATTTGTTTAACACTTTTGCTTAGATGATTCCATATGTGTTATTTCATTGTTTTGATGTCTTCTATTATTCTACAATGTAGAATAGTAAAAATCAAGAAAAACCCTGGAATGAGTACTGTAGGGGGTCCTTTTGACTGGTACAGTATATTAGAGTGAGCTATGTCAAGAATTCAGTGTATGACTAAATATGCAGTGTTTATAAACAGTCACTAAAATGCTATGTACAGTAGTAGAAATATTAGAATGACCTATGTTGAGAATACAGAATATAAATACACAGCACAAAACCCCATATCAAAATGGAATTGCAGGAAATTAGTTTCCAGACCCGAGTCCGGAATCTAAATGGTGTGTAAAAACAGTATGGACAGTATGTGAATAGAAAATGTGTGTATACCAGTAGTTATATAGGATGAGTCATGACTAGAATACAGTATATACAGTGGCAAGAAAAAGTATGTGAACCCTCTGGAATTACCTGGATTTCTGCATAAATTGGTCATCAAATTTGATCTGATCTTCATCTAAGTCACAATAGACAGTGTGCTTAAACTAAATACAAACAAATTGTTTGTATTATTGAATACATAATTTAAACACTCACAGTGTAGGTTGTAAAAAATTATGTGAACCCCTAGGCTAATAACTTCAGTAAGGACTCAACTAACCTGGAGTCCAATCAATGAGACGAGATTGGAGATTTTGGTTAGAGCTGCCCTGTCCCATAAAAACTCACAAAATGTGAGTTTGCTATTCACAAGAACCATTGCCTGATGTGAACCATGCCTGGAACAAAACAGATCTCAGAAGACCTAAGATTAAGAATTGTTGCCTTGCATGAAGCTGGAAAGGGTTACAAAAGTATCTCAAAGTCAGGCCACGGAAAGACAAATTGTCTATAAATGAAGAAATTTCAGCACTGTTGCTTCTCACCCTAGGAGTGGCTGTCCTGCAAAGATGACTGCAAGAGCACAGCACAGAATGCTTAATGAGGTTAAGAAGAATCCTAGCGTGTCAGCTAAAGACTTGCATAAATCTCTGGAAGATGCTAACGTCGCTGTTGACGAGTCTACAATACATAAAACACTATGGAAGAAGCCACTGCTGTCCAAAAAAAAAAAACATTGCTGCACATCTGAAGTTAGCAAAAGAGCACCTGGATGTTCCACAGCAATACTGGCAAAATATTCTGTGACAGATGAAACTCCAGTTGAGTTGTTCAGAAGGAATAATGTAGAAAAAAAAGGCACAGCACACCAACATCAAAACCTCATCCCAACTGTAAACTATGGTGGAGGGATCATTGTCACGCTTGTGTAAAGGATTCTGAGACAGGCGCAGAAATACAGCTGAGTTTTTAATACACCCAAAACAACACTAATACAAAACACTGGGATGTACCCAAACAAAAGAGCAAGGGTAAATCTCGTAGAACGACACGAGACCCATAATACACAAAACACACAGCACAGGCTGAGACACTGCATAGGTACTCACACGACCAATGGACATGGGAACAATAATCGACAGCCCAATGGGGAAACAAAGGGCATATTTATACAAACACAATCAGTGAGGAATTGGAACCAGGTGTGCGTAATGACACAGTTTTGCTGCCTCAGGGCCTGGACAGCTTGCTATCATCGACAGAAAAATGTATTCCCAAGTTTATCAAGACATTTTGCAAGAGAATGTAAGGCCATCTGTCCGCCAATTGAAACTCAACAGAAGTTAGGTGATGCAACAGGACAACAACCCAAAAGACAGAAGTAATTCAACAACAGAATGGCTTCAACAGAAGAAAATACGCCTTCTGGAGTGGCCCAGTCAGTCCTGACCTCAACCCGATTGAGATGCTGTGGCATGACCTCAAGAGAGCAGTTCACCCCAAGAATATTGCTGAACTGATACAGTTTTGTAAAGAGAAATGGTCCAAAATTCCTCCTGACCATTGCGCAGGTCTGATCCGCAACTACAGAAAACGTTTGGTGGAGGTTATTGCTGCCAAAGGAGGGTCAACCTGTTATTAAATCCAAGGGTTCACATACTTTTTCCAACCTGCACTGTGTATTCAGTACTGCACTGTGTATTCAATATACAGTGTATTCAATACAGACATGAAACATTATAATTGTTTGTGTGTTATTAGTTTAATTAAGCAGACTGTGTTTGTCTATTGTTGTGACTTAGATGAAGATCAGATAAAATGTTATGACCAATTTATGCAGAAATCCAAGTAATTCTAAAGAGTTCACATACTTTTTCTTCCCACTGTTTAAAAAATATATATATATTATTTAACCTTTATTTAACCAGGTAGGCTAGTTGAGAACAAGTTCTCATTTGCAACTGCAACCTGGCCAAGATAAAGCATAGCAATTTGACACATACAGCAACACAGAGTTACACATGGATTAAACAAAACATACAGTCAATAATACAGTAGAACAAAAGAAAACAAAAAGTCTATATACAGTGAGTGCAAATGAGATAAGACTGTTTAGGATAGGGGGCAGTATTTTCACGGCCGGATAAAAAACGTACCCGATTTAATCTGGTTATTACTCCTGCCCAGAAACTAGGATATGCAAATAATTATTTGATTTGGATAGAAAACACCCTAAAGTTTCTAAAACTGTTTGAATGGTGTCTGTGAGTACAACAGAACTCATATGGCAGGCCAAAACCTGTGAAGATTCTATATGGGAAGTGCCCTGTCTGACCATTTCTTGTCCTTCTATAGCCTCTTTATCGAAAATAGAGGATCTCTGCTGTAACGTGACATTTTCTAAGGCTCCCATAGGCTCTCAGAAGGCGCCAGAACGGGGAATGATGACTCTGCAGTCCCTGGGCGAAAAACAGTAGGGGTTTTGGAAAGTGGTCGTTCTGAGAACAATGACACTGGCGCGCGCATGCATGTGAAGACTCCATTTTCTATTTTCAGTATTTTCAGTGTGTCTCCCGGTCTGAATATTATCGCTATTTTAAGAGAAAAATCGCATAAAAATTGATTTTAAACAGCGTTTGACATGCTTCGAAGTACGGTAATGGAATATTTTGAAATTCTTTGTCACGATACGCGCCGGCGCGTCACCCTTCGGATAGTGTCTTGAACGCAAGAACAAAATGCAGCTATTTGGATATAACTATGGATTATTTGGAACCAAAACAACATTGGGTGTTGAAGTAGAAGTCCTGGGAGTGCATTCTGACGAAGAACAGCAAAGGTAATCCAATTTTTCTTATAGTAAATCTGAGTTTGGTGAGGGCCAAACTTGGTGGGTGTCAAAATAGCTAGCCCGTGATGGCGAGCTATCTACTCAGAATATTGCAAAATGTGCTTTCACCGAAAAGCTATTTTAAAATCGGACACCGCGATTGCATAAAGGAGTTCTGTATCTATAATTCTTAAAATAATTGTTATGTTTTTTGTGAACGTTTATCGTGAGTAATTTAGTAAATTCACCGGAAGAGTTCGGTGGGTATGCTAGTTCAGAACGTCACATGCTAATGTAAAAAGCTGGATTTTGATATAAATGTGAACTTGATTGAACAAAACATGCATGTATTGTATAACATAATGTCCTAGGAGTGTCATCTGATGAAGATCATCAAAGGTTAGTGCTGCATTTAGCTGTGGTTTTGGTTTTTGTGACATTATATGCTAGCTTGAAAAATGGGTGTGTGATTATTTCTGGCTGGGTACTCTCCTGACATAATCTAATGTTTTGCTTTCGTTGTAAAGCCTTTTTGAAATCGGACAATGTGGTTAGATAAAGGAGAGTCTTGTCTTTAAAATGGTGTAAAATAGTCATATGTTTGAAAAAAGGAAGTTTTGGGATTTTTGAGGTGTTTGTAATTCGCGCCACGCTCTATCACTGGAAATTGGTGAGGCGTTCCGCTAGCGGAACATCTAGATGTAAGAGGTTTTAAGGCAATAAATAGGCCATGGTGGCGAAGTAATTACAATATAGCAATTAAACATACAGTTGAAGTCGGAAGTTTACATACACTTAGGTTGGAGTCACTAAAACTAATTTTCAACCCCTCCACAAATTTCTTGTTAACAAACTGTAGTTTTGGCAAGTCGGTTAGGACATCTACTTTGTGCATGACACAAGTAATGTTTCCAACAATTGTTTACAGACAGATTATTTCACTTATGATTTCAGTGGGTCAGAAGTTTACGAATTGCTAAGTTGACTATGCCTTTAAACAGCTTGGAAAATTCCATAAAATGATGTCATGGCTTTCGAAGCTTCTGATAGGCTAATTGACATAATTTGAGTCAATTGGAGGTGTACCTGTGGATGTATTTCAAGGCCTACCTTCAAACTCAGTGCCTCTTTGCTTGATATAAAAAAATCAGCCAAGACCTCAGAAAAAAAATTGTAGACCTCCACAAGTCTGGTTCATCCTTGGGAGCAATTTCCAAACACCTGAAGGTACCATGTTGTAACGCCCTGGCCATAGAGAGGGGTTTTTGTTCTTTATTTTGGTTAGGCCAGGTTGTTACAGTGGGTGGGCGTTCTATGTTCATTTTTCTATGTTTTTGTATTTCTTTGTTTTGGGCCGTGTGTGGCTCCCAATCAGGCACAGCTGTAGTTCGTTGTTGCTGATTGGGAGTCACACATAAGTAGCCTGTTTCCTTAGGGTTTTTGTGGGTGATTGTTTCTGTCTAGTGTTTTCTGTGTAGAGTTAATCCTGACAGGACTGTTTTGCTGTCGTCTTTTGTTTATTTTTGTAGTGTTCTCTTTTTCAATTAAAATTCTAATGATGAACACATCCTCCGCTGCACCTTGGTCTAATTCTGACGACGGCCGTTACAGAATCCTCCACCAACAACGGACCAAGCAGCGGAGGAAGGAGCAGCACCAGGAGGGGATGAATCAGCGTGCTCGGGAGGTAATGGCATCCTGGTTGCAGGAGGTTTTGGAGTCAAGGATTGACTGGACATGGGATCAATTATTTGACCACTGCAACAACCTGCCGAGGGAGCGCGACGGACACGAGAGGCAGCCCCAAAAAAAAAATTTGGGGGGGGGCACACGGGGAGATTGGCGGAGTCAGGCGTTAGACCTGAGCCAACTCCCCGTGCTTACCGGAAGCAGTGTGGTACTGGTAAGGCACCGTGTTATGCTGTGAAACGCACGGTGTCTCCAGTGCGCGTTCATAGCCCGGTGCGCTATAGGCCAGCCCCCCGCAAGTGCCATGCGAGTGCAGGTATCGAGCCAGGACGGATTGTGCCAGCTCAGCGTGTCTGGTCTCCAGTGCGCCTTTTCGGTCCAGGTTATCCTGCACCGGCTCTGCGCACTGTGTCTCCAGGGCGCTGGGAGGGCCCAGTTCGCCCAATGCCTACGCTCCGCCCGTGCCGGGCCAAAGTGGGCATTCAGCCTGGAGTGTGGGTAAAGAGCCTACGTACCAGAACTCCAGTGCTCCCCCACAGCCCGGTTTATCCTGTGCCTCCTCCTCGGACCAGGCCTCCAGTGGGTCTCCCCGTCCTGGTCAGTCCTGTGCCTCCTCCACGGACCAGGCCTCCGGTGGGTCTCCCCAGCCTGGTGAGTCCAGTGCCTGCGCCCAGAGCCAGGCCTCCTTCATGTCTCCCCAGCCTGGTGAGTCCTGGGCCAGAGCCGCCCGCCAGTCCGGAGCCGCCAGAGCCGCCCGCCAGTCCGGAGCCACCAGAGCCGCCCGCCAGTCCGGAGCCGCCAGAGCCGTATATATAAGTATATATATCCATAGTAAAATTAGTCCTATATCGAAATAACCTGAAAGGCCGCTCAGCAAGAAAGAAGCCACTGCTCCAAAACCGCCATAAAAAAACAGACTACAGTTTGCAACTGCACATGGGGACAAAGATCGTACTTTTTGGAGAAATGTCCTCTGGTCTGATGAAACAAAAATAGAACTGTTTGGCCATAATGACCATCATTATGTTTGGAGGAAAATGGGGGACGCTTGAAAGCCAAAGAACACCATCCCAACCGTGAAGCACGGGGGTGGCAGCATCATGTTGTGGGGGTGCTCTGCTGCAGGAAGGACTGGTGCATTTCACAAAATAGATGGCATCATGAGGAAGCAAAATTAGGTGCATATATTGAAGCATCATCTCAAGACGTCAGTCAGGAAGTTAAAGCTTGCTTGCAAATGGGTCTTCCAAATGGACAATGACCCCAGGCATACTTCCAAAGTTGTTGCAAAATGGCTTAAGGACAGCAAAATCAAGGTATTGGAGTGGCCATCACAAAGCCCTGACCTCTATCCTATAGAAAATGTGTGGGCAGAACTGAAAAAGTGTGTGCGAGCAAGGAGGCCTACAAACCTGACTCAGTTACACCAGCTCTGTCAGGAGGAATGGGACAAAATTCACCCAACTTATTGTGGGAAGCTTGTGGAAGGCTAACCAAAACGTTTGACCCAAGTTAAACAATTTGAAGGCAATGCTATAAAATACTAATTGAGTGTATGTAAACTTCTGACCAACTGGGAATGTGGTGAAAGAAATAAAAGCTGAAATAAATGATTCTCTCTACTATTATTTTGAAATTTCACATTCTTAAAATAAAGTGGTGATCCTAACTGACCTAAGAAAGGGAATTTTTACTAGGATTAAATGTCAGGAATTGTGAAAAACTGAGTTTAAATGTATTTGGCTGAGGTGTATGTAAACTTCAGATTTCAACTGTAGGTCAGCGATCTCTAAGACATAGGGTAGTGTAGAGGATGATAGCGGCTTGTGACAGTGTCTGAGGTTCAGGGCAGGGTACTGGGTGGAGGACGGCTAGTGGTGGCTGTTTAACAGTTTGATGGCCTGCAGATACACTATAAGCTGTTTATCAGTCTCTCTGCCCCAGCTTTGATGCACCTGTACTGCCTCCTCCTTATAGATGTCGTGGAGGGCAGGCAGTGTGCCCCCGATGAGGCGTTGGGCTGACCACACCACCCTCTGGAGAGCCCTGCAATTGCAATTGCCGTACCAGGTGATGATACAGCCCGACAGGATGCTCTCAATGGGGCATCTGTAGAATTTTGTGAGGGTCTTAGGGGCAAAGCCAAACGTCTTCAGCCTCCTCAAGTCTGTGACCAACAGGCTCCTCAAACCATAAGACTGCTAAATAGCTAAACAAATGGCTACACAGACTATCTGAGTTGACTATTTTATTTGTGACCTGTCTCTATGCACACTCAAACACACTCACACACACTGGCACTCCAACACACACAAACACTCACTTCATAATTTGCTCACACACACATAATATGCACATACATTTATACTGACTCTACACACACGCACACCCACTCACATACAATCATCATATACGCTGCCGCAACTCTGTTTATCATATTTATCATATATCCTTATGCCTTGTCACCTTACCCCTATACATATCTACCTCTATCACTTCAGTATCCCTGCACATTGTAAATATGGTACAGGAACTTACTTTCTTGTGTGTTTTTGTTCTACCGTATGTTATTTTTAATATTATGTTGTTATTAATTACTGTATTGTTGGGTTTAGCGATTGCAAGAAAGGCATTTCACTGTACTTGTGCACATGACATTAAAACTTGAAGAGACCATTTTAGTTCCTCAGTAATGTGCACGCTGCGGAAGCTTTTGAAGCTTTTGACCCTCTCCACTGCGGCCCTGTCAATGTGGATGGGGGCTTGCTCTCTCTGCTGTCTCCTGCAGTCTATGATCAGCACCTTCGATTTGTTGACATTGAGGGAGAGGTTCTTTTCCTGGCACCACTCCACCAAGGCACTCATCTCTGCCCTGTAGGCTGTCTTGTCGTTGTTGGTAATCAGGCCTACCACTGTTGTGTCGTCAGCAAACTTCGTGATTGAGTTGGAGACGTGCGTGGCCACGAAGTCCTGGGTGAACATGGAGTACAGGAGGGGGCTGAGCACGCACCCCAGTGGGGCCCCCGTGTTGAGGATCAGTCAATGGTCTATGCTCCTATGGAGCCAAGGGCTTAAGTCAAGTAAGTCTGATTATATCCCTATTTCTTCCCTCTGGTCAAAAATGTTAATGGAAAGTCAGTAAGCAGTGCACACACACCTAAGTGACAATATTGACTCAAGGAGAGTCCCTCGCTTTCCTGAGTACAGGGTTTGATATTACATGAATGACATACAGTAAGGTGTGGACTCCACATGTGGAGCTACAGTCGATCTCATACAGTATGTAGCTGCTGTAGACGACACATCACATGGATACTGTATGTGGACTCTGGTAAAGGGAGCAGCTGGAACTACCATAACCCTGCTAAAAAAGAGCCAGCTACCATTGAGGAGCCATGGCCTCATTTGGACAGATAATCTTCTGGTGGTGAGGCCTCTATTCAATGTGTTTTAAAAAATATATATATGGTTGTTGTTGTTTGAGGCCCAGCAACAGCTGTGCTTTTTATCACCAACAAATGCATACTGAGATTAATGAATCATTGGATATTGTGATGTTCAATTGACTTGGAAAGTTCTTGATATTTTCACCCCCATTTCCATTTGCAGCTTGATAGTCAGTATCTTCGTAACTGCTGGACTCATCATTCTCATCTTGTCTGTGTCATTGTCAGGTATGTAGTGAGCATATATATTGACTTGTGTCACCATCATTGTCAATATTCATGTAATGTCTCTGTTAACATGTAACATGTATTTGAACATATGTGAGATTGCATGTGTACCTGTGTGCGTTTGCCTGTGTGTGTGTGTGTAACTATAGTCCATACGAACTGCACACATCTCTATGTATAGAAATGAAGCCTCCTGTATGTTGTGTTCTGCTGTGTGCTGTCCTCCAGGTCAGGGTTTGGGGGGTTCCAAGGGCACTGTGGATAGCATTGACAAGTGGCCCATCGGGAACTTGGGGGAGGATGTCATCTTGAGCTGCAAGTTCAAGACTTCCACTCACAGCAGGGAATCGACCAGTCAGGTGTCAATCACCTGGACGAAGGAGGGGCTAAGTGAAGTTGTGTACAAGTACGATAAAGGAGCAGTCCAGCTGACGAAGCAAAACCCCCAGTTTAAAAATAGAACCCTGCTGTTCTCAGATGCCATAGGTGGAGGCAATGCCTCCCTGTTGCTGAGGGACGTAAAAGTGGGAGACAATGGGGTGTACTACTGCAGTGTGAGCACTCCTAGTTGCTCGGGAACTGCCAGTGTTAACCTCAGAGTTGCAGGTAAGGAGCCAACTTGTTTGGCATTCTCAATATTTCACACTGAATATTGAGAATGAATATAACTGCACACAAAGTAGCCTACTCTGAAAATATGCTTCACTTCAGCTTTCTCAGCCCCTAAATTCAAGCGGGTAAACACTACCCTAACGGCAGAGGCAGAGAGATGGTTCCCCAAACCAAACGTCACCTGGTTGGACGTCAATGACAACGTCCTGAACGAGAGTGAAACTAGCTTCTTCAACAACTCCGCCGGGATAACTCGATTCATCAGCTCCCTTCAGCCAATCAAATTGTATGGCAGCTACACCTGCATCATCCAAAGCCCTCTGGTGAAGGCTGTCTCCCAGGCAACCGTCAAAGGTCCAGTAAACACCTTTCAGAGAAAATACAATTTTATACTGAGAAAATACCTGGATGAGAACTGCATGTTAGACAACTCTCACCCAGTTTAAAAACACTTACACAAGTTAAGTCACTCACTCAGAGGACACCTACACCCTCTTCAGTCTATTTCACCACGACAACCCGGCCAAACATGACAACTAAACAAAAAATAAAGATGCAATTAAAGTGGCGTTTAACCCTACCAATGACTGGGAGCTCTCTAGGACTTAACTAACATAAGTAATTGAGTATACAAAACATTAAAAACACCTGCTCTTTCCATGACATAGACTGACCAGGTGAATCCAGGTGAAAGTTATCATCCCATATTGATGTCACTTTAAAGGATTTTTAAGCCTTTAAGACATGGCTTGTGTATGTGTGCCATTCAGAGGGCGAATGGGCAGGACAAAACTTTTAAGTGCCTTTGAATGGGGTATGGTAACAGGTGCCAGGCACACCTGTTTGTGTCAAGAAACGCTGCTGCCGGGTTTTTCACGGTCAACAGTTTCCCGTGTGTATCAAGAATTGTCCACCACCCAAAGGACATGCAGCCAATTTGACACAACTGTGGGAAGCATCAGGAGTCAACATGGGCCAGCATCCCTATGGAATGATTTCGACACCTTGTAGAGTCCATGCCCTGATGTATTTAGGCTGTTCTGGGGGGGGGGGGGGGGGGGTCCTAATGTTTGGTATACTCAGTGTATGTTTGGCAGTGTACATACAGCATCTTTTTTTATTACAGATACAGAGATATCAGCAAGGACTTTCTTCTCCTTCAATACTTCAGCTGCACCACCCATACTACTACCTCAATGGCACGTTCTCGCAGCTACGGCCAGTGTTTTTCTCTGGATCTACCAGCTAACCTGATAAACACACAGACACCAACTGCTCCTCATAGCCTACAGACAAGGTTACTAAAAGTACTGTGGTAAAGTGAACAAGTCTGGCACTAACCACTAGCCTTGGGCTGCCTGGAGTCTGATGGAATTTATGTTGGATATAACAAGTGGAGATACTGTGTGTGTGTGTGTGTGTGTGTGTGTGTGTGTGTGTGTGTGTGTGTGTGTGTGTGTGTGTGTGTGTGTGTGTGTGTGTGTGTGTGTGTGTGTGTGTGTGTGTGTGTGTGTGTGTGTGTGTGCGCGCGCGCGGCTATAGGTTATCTAATAAGTGGTGAAATTATAGGTACATACAGCAGCAATACTGTAATTACATAATAATAACAATTACTTTTTGTTTCTATGGGATTCCCTGTGGCAATCAGTCTACTGGGCTATCAGTGTAACACATGAATCTATAGGACTATAGTTTCTTTTTTACAATAAAAATGTAAATTATTTTAAATGGTTTGATTTTGGTGCTTGTTGAAGTTCATTCTGTGATAGCTGCATGGGCCATGCATGGTCTTTCAGACCAGTAGATGGGGCCTGCGGGAAGGATATTCTGTCTCTGCTGAGTTGAGGGGCCTGGGACGTCTTTTAGTTCTCTGCTTCAGATCGGGTTCAACTTCAAACCACGCCTGGGGGTGCAAAGGCTGTTTTTCATTGGACTGGAGAAGAGGGTTTCATGTTTCAAGGAAGAGAGAACGTACCTAGTGTGGAGTTTTACGGAAGAAAAGTTGAGGGTGTAGGAAACAGTGTAACAATAGTTATAGGCCTATATAGTCCTACACTGAATGTTATTTTGGGGTTACGGTATGTATGCTGGGGTTTTATGTTGCCTACTAACGTTAACTGTAACCTAGGCTGCTGATATAGTTGCAAATTGGTAGCCTAGGTCGATTTCTGACACCTGTATTTTTTATTCTTAAACAAAATCCGGCAACAAATTGTTTTGAAAGAAACGAGACAATACTATAAAACACAATGTCACACTGTGACCAAATTTTGGAAAAAGATGTGGATTCCTCGCCAACCGCGACCACAAACTCGAGCTCTAAAAACGGAGATAATGGGGACGTCGTGGTCAATGCGAGGGCAGTGTGCCGCGTTTGTAAATGTTTATATCGCGAGCCTAAAATTATGCAGTGTTTACACACCTTCTGCGCAGACTGCGTTCGTCAACTGGAACCATTTTCGGTGTCTTCGGGAGTACACAATGGTAAAGCGGTCCCTCTGGAAGGCGAGCCGCTCTCCTCTGCTGTCACTGTTCTCTGTCCGGAGTGTGACTCCGAGGTGGACATCCCGCTGTCCGGAGTGGACGGGCTGACCACTGACCACTTGGCCCTGGACGAAGTGTTTCTGGAGACGCTGATGAGCAAGAACTCTGTGGTATGCGACCTGTGCAGCGACGGGGACGCAGAGAAGCGTTGTGAGGTGTGCAGTGTCAACCTCTGTGAGTTTTGTATTCAAGCACACAGGTGAGTGCAAAAAAATATATTCATAACTCATGTTCAATGTTTCAACATTGTTGCAAGTTAATTTTAACTAGTCTAGGATTATGGTTGGTTCCCGACTTCCATTTAAGCTTTGAGATAGCCTATGAGCTGGCCAGTTGCCTTTTATTACATGATAGCTGTAGGCAGGTAGGCTACATGCAATTACAGTGTAATAAAGTGGAACCTATGAGTTCACAATCTCCACCTTCTTTCCTCCCCAGGAGACAGAAGAGGACGTCGTCTCACACCGTCCAGTGTCTGGAGGACCTGAAGACCAAGGGTTGTCTCTCTCGGCCCGTCCTGTGCTCCCTCCACCCTGGCCAGGAGCTGCGTCTCTTCTGTGAGCCCTGTGACCTACCTGTCTGCCTGGAGTGTGCTGCCACCTTCCACCGCGACCACCGCTGCCTCCCCACACGTGATGTCATCGATCGCCATGGGGGCCGTATCCGGGATTTGGTTACCGGGCGCCTGCGGCCACGGCTGGACCAGCTGGAGGAGTCACTTCGGAAGGTGGACCTATCCCAGGAGGCCTTGCAGACCAGGGTGGATGCGGCGGTGGACGAGGTGCGTTCATTTGCACGAGGCTACGCTAGCGCTGTGGAGTCGCACTGCCTGTTGCTGCTACGGCGCTTAGAGGAGCTGGGTCTGCAGCGCAGGAGTCATCTCCATCTGCAGAGGGCGCAGCTGCAGCAGGCCCTGTCGGACACCCGCGGGGGGGTGGAGTTCGCCGAGCGGCTGCTGACGTGCGGGTCGGACGCAGAAATCCTCAGTGCTAAGGACGTGACCCTCCGCAGGCTGGCTGTCCTGATGGAGACGGGCTACAACCCCCCCCCAGCAACCGTCTGCCCCGATGACGGGAGCAGTATCTGCTTCCTGCCACGGGAGAGTGCAGGCGACGTGGCGGGATACCCGATGGTGGGGGTGATCCACACCAAGACCCTGGAGCTCAGCAGGTGCACCATTGAAGGGGAAGGTGAGACCCCAACCAAGGTCCCGTCCAGAAACAACCCTTAGCCCCTATGCCCTATTTCCCCTAGCCCCTACTTCTGAGGCAGTTCTCCTGTCCCACTTTTAACAACCCTGAAGGCAACCTCTTTAACTATGTTTAGGGGATGCTCTTTTACAACAGACCTACATACGCACGCATGCATGCACACACACACACACACACACACACACACACACACACACACACACACACACACACATATGCATGCACACACACACACACACACACACACACACACACACACACACACACACACACACACACACACACACACACACACACACACACACACACACACACACACACACACTCAAACAGAGCCCTAGGCAATTATACAGTATGTAAAGGATAAGCAGTGGATGACATTCCTGGTCTTTATGGAAACATTTCAAGTGGCAGGTATTTGAGATATACCCCTCTCTTTTGTTGTGTGATACACACACACACTCACACACACACCGCTCTGTTGCAGCATGCCCACTGTGATAGTACAAAGAGCTATTCCCTGCTGTGGCTGATGTTTGCCTGTTGAGCTGAGCTGGAGATGCATGGCTTCAGCAAATAGAGACTCTCTCTGTGTCAAAGTCAACTGCCACAAGTCGTATTCATTTAAATGTAGTGACAGATGTCAATCCATAAAGCAGGTGTGTGTGTTTTGTCTGTGTCTACTACAGGGCCTTGGAGTGTTTGTGATAAGAGTTGAAAAAGAGAACCTGCAGCCCATGTCACTGTTTCTTTACTTCCCCAGTTTCTGGGCTTAAGGATAAGGATGTTATAGAATTAGTGCCCATGTTTGGCGTTTATAAACAAAGCTGTAGATTACACAAGGCTGTAGTATCTACACATCAGGAAATACAGGCTTAAGCCACTCTTATCAATCATACAGTATTTACAAATGTGTGCCCATGTTAAAACCAGACAGGCTCTGTGATAAAAGATTGAAGTCAGGGGTTTGGTCCACTGTAGTGTAGGACATGTCAAGCAGTAAATTGTGTGTTAAGAGCAACAGCTGCTGGTGCAGTGTGACAGGGTGCATGGCTGTCACCAGAACACACACACAAAGCCACACCACCAGTGTCTAGATCAGAGTGGCTTTATGTGCTTATGTATAGACAGAGCCTTCTACTCAAGTGCTATCCTAAAAGGTCTTTCAGGGGGAAACAACCTTTGTCAGCGCTGAGAGGGAAGAAACACGTACGTGTGTGTGTGTCTCTGTTTGTGTGTGTGTGAAAGAGAGACTGACCTTTAACCTGTCCCTGCCCCCAGGTCTGCAGCGTGGCAGGGAAGGCCAGAGAGGGGAGTTCACCCTGGTGTGTAGAGACTCTGCTGGGGAGCAGATGGGTCATGGAGGGGAAGCTGTCCTGGTCAGTATGGTCCACAAGGAGAAGAAAGACTGGTGAGGAACCAGATGATCTGCAGCACACACATCTACCACGTTCTCTGTACTACTGGGTGTGCCGGGTTTCTGATCTGATTGAGCTAATCTTGATGATCATTTGTTATTTAGTCCGGATCATTATGAGATGATGCTCTTATAAAGGGGTCATACATGCTTTTTAAGTTGTACCATGCATTATAAGTACATCATCAAATATATCTGCTGCTGTTAATTACTTGTGTCCTCTGCAGCAGAGTGGAGGCGGCGGTGGTGGATAACAGTGATGGCTCCTATTCTGTCTCCTACACCCCCATGGAGCCAGGGCCCTACTCTGTGTGGGTGTGTGTCAAGGCCCTACACGTTAAGGTACTGTACAGTATTTGATAATGATAATGACGGTAATCGTGACAATCAGGATTTAGTAATAATACTAGTAAGCATGCTTACTTAATGACCCTGGCAATCCCTTCACCCTCCAGGGTTCCCCCTTTGTCCTGAATGTGAGGAGACAGGTCCGGTGGCACCGTGGAACATTCCACTGCTGTTCCTTCTGCTCCAGTGGGGGTTCTAAAGAGGCCCGTTGTGGCTGCACGGGAACCATGCCAGGTAGGTACAGCAGACTACAGGGTACTTGGCTAGGTATGTTTAAAATGGGATATATAGCTACGCTGAATAGGAAATATACACTTATCTGCAGAACTCAATGGCAAGGCCAGATCTAGTACTGGTGCAGGGATAATGCTAGGTATGTCCTCTAGGGGCAGTATGCCAAGTATGTGCAGCAGAGTAAAGGCTACTGAAGGACCGGTACGCTAAGTATGTGCAGAATGGGAAATGTCACATCAGGTAACAGTAACTCTTTACGGCTCTGTGTCTGTCGTTATGTCCCCCATGACATTATGCACCAGCCAGATTTACTAAGCGTTTGCAGATGTGCACCTGCTATTTTCCAAAGTGAATAAAACACAGACGGTCACGGTAGCTTTGCTTTTCATCTCTTACTCTGAAAATATCAGGTACAAACTATGAATAGTACTCTCGCTTTTTGTGTGTGTGCGCAGGAGGGTTCCAGGGCTGTGGTCACGGCCATAAGGGTCACCCCGGTAAGCCCCACTGGTCGTGCTGTGGCAGTACGGTGGAGGCCTCAGAGTGCCTGCCACAGAGTGTCATAACGGCAGTGGGGGGAACAATAACAGCAGTGGGGGGGACAGGCTCGCCCCGGGGCCAACTCAGGACAGTGGAGCTCTGAGGGACAGGGCCAGGACACCTCTACCCCCACCAGACATCATGGGTCTACGAATCAACCCTTTCAGATGATGAACGAAATACTGGGAAAGAAGTGGGACAGTGTGGATAAATGTGAGAAGAAATGAATTAAGGAAAAGTCAACTAGATAGGCCGCAGCATTACTTATGAATATCTATTCATTTCTATTTTCAAGCTGTAGATTTTATACACACTACACAAAACAATATTTGTTGTGATCCGCTACTGTAGCTAACTATTTTGTCGTTTCTATTGTTTTGCATGTGCATGTTACATCACAAAACTGACTTTGTGCCTTTCATGTATTTGAAAGACCATTATTTTTATTCTGAAATAAATAACACTGGAATAACTTAATGTCTCGTACAATATTAACAACCGTTATGAGGTTTCTATCCTGAATACAAAGCATAACGTACAGTTGACGTCGGAAGTTTACATACACCTCAGCCAATACATTTAAACTCAGTTTTTCACAATTCCTGACATTTAATCCTAGTAAAATTCCCTGTTTTGGGTCAGTTAGGATCACCACTTTATTTTAAGAATGTGAAATGTCAGAAAGCTGTTTAAAGGCACAGTCAACTTATTGTATGTAAACTTCTGACCCTCACTGTGATACAGTGAATTATAAGTGAAATAATCTGTTTGTAAACAATTGTTGGAAAAATGACTTGTGTCATGCACAAAGTAGATGTCCTAACCGACTTGCCAAAACTATAGTTTGTTAACAAGTCATTTGTAGAGTGGTTGAAAAACAAGTTTTAATGACTCCAACCTAAGTGTATGCAAACTTCCGACTTCAACTGTATATACTTCCTAATACATTTAGTCATTGTTTAGAATACACAACAGGGTGATATTTAGTTGTCACTGCGATTCTTCTCTCTGCCACTGTATGGCAGTAGTGGGCTATTCACTCCTACTTCAGCCCATCATACCATCTCAGTAATGGAAATATTCCATTAAATACGAGCTACTTGGAGAATCCCTATTAGTGGGGACAGTGCCTAATCAAGTGCAATACCTATTTAATTACGCTATATTGTAATTGAGTAATAGTGCACTGACTGTTCTCACCAGATGTCATCATGTTTAGCTGGTTGTACAGTTGTTGTTGTTGCTGCCTACGTAGAAGCTGTACCACTGCATGTTGGTTGAAACGCTGTTTGACTACTGGTGTTAGACTTAACAAAATGCACTCTCACCCTCCCTGAGGGAGCTGAACCTCCTCTGTACAGTTGTTTAGTGGGGGCAGGGAGGGGTTAAAGATCATTAGAGATGATGATGATGATGAAGGGTTGGATCAAAAACAGACTTCTGCTACCTGATCTCTCTGAACAACTGCCCCCACCTCTTACATAAGAACACATACACACCAAGTGTTGAAACCACATTACAGTGGACCAGTGGTGTTAAGTACTGAAGTAAAAATACTTTAAAGTACTACTTAAGTCGTTTTTTGGGGTATCTGTACTTTACTATTTTTATTTTTGACTACTTTTACTTTTACTCCACTACATTCCTAAAGAAAATAATGTAATTTTTACTCCATACATTTTCCTTGACAACCAAAAGTCCTCGTTACATTTTGAATGCTTAGCAAGACAGGAAAATGGTCCGAGTGTTGAAGTGTGCCCCTGGCTATCCCTAAATGTAAAAAACAAGAAAATCGTGCCATCTGGTTTGCCTAATATAAGGAATTTGAAATTATTTATACTTTTACTTTTGATACTTAAGTATATATTAGCAATTACATTGACTTTTGATACTTAAGTATTTTAAAAACCAAGTAGTGGACTTTTACTTGAGTCATTTTCTATTAAGGTATCTTTACTTTTACTCAAGTATGACAATTGGGTACTTTTTCCACCACTGCAGTGGACTATTAAAACATAGTTTTAGGACCGCAAAGTGGACCCAGGAGAGAAGAGGTTTATGTCATCCCACATTAAACTCTTTAACCCCATGATTGAGAACTGAAGTAACGTGTCTTGTAAGCTTAAGAACCTCTTGTAACACAACATAACAGAAAAATGTGATGGAAAATAACCCTTAGTCCCTTATTCCTCTCCCCTCCCTCTCTGTCTTTCTCCCTGAATTTGTATTCCTTCTCTCACAAGGAACCTACCTGTTTCATTCACTGACTCTCTCTCTCCCTTTCTCTTGGCGTGTTCAGCTGAGCTGATCATCATACTCCTGTCTTTCTCATCACTCCTGTGTGTGTGTGCGTTTCTGAGGTGATGACTTCATCTTTATCCCTCTCCTGTCAAGAGCTCGCCAAGTCACATCACCACGACAACCATGTTATGACACTGTCTGACATCCCACTCTGATAGGCTCTTCATCTCAGGGCTCCAAGAGATGAGCCACAATGTTCTTCATCATTGCAGAGGTTGAAATAGAGGTAATTTAAAAGAACATGAACCCAGAGCAGTTTGTAATTATAAATGTACAGTGATGGAATGCCAATGCCTTGTAGAGTCTGACCATGCTGAACTTTGAATAATTTAGTTTAATTCGTTTATATTAGTTCAACCTCAATTATTCATGTGCATCGCAGGATCCACTTTCTAGGCCAAAATGCGTAATATATTATTAGTCAATTCCCTTTGGACTAGATAGATACAGCACGCAGTACAGATAGAATGAACCGAGCAGGAGGAATCCACTGCACTGTAGCTACTGCTCCATGGTGCAGTGAGCAGAGTTAGAGATGATTTTCTGTGTGTTTGTGACACATAAAGATTCCGACAATGGGTCACTCTGATCACAGTGTAACCTGATTTCACACAGGGGCCAGAGCCATAGCCATCACACTAATGTAGTTGCATAGCTCTAAATGGACCCTACATCACACAGGAGAGTGGAGTGCCCAATGGTTATCTCCAGGCAATAATGTGAACGTGGCCATACAGGACTTAACGTACAGAAATCTTGGGCCTAAAAGATGTGTGTATACAGAGTTCATGAATACTACACAGTTTAATTACCCCCACAAACACTGTTCTGACTGACTGAGTCTCCATCAGCATATTTTCTGCCGCAGCGTGGGAGCTCATCCTCTTACCCTTGTCCTGGCCCAGATCCCCAGGGTGGTATGATGGTACTCTACGCTGTTGACTGGGTTTAAACTGTCGTAATTCACCCTCTCGTTCACATGGCGCTCCAAAGACAGATGCTGTTTCATTATGTTTACCTGCTGGATGTTGGCGTTTCATTTGCTGCACCAAGGCCTCATCTTTCTAAATCTTTATCTCCCTCACCATTTGTTCTCTCTTTGTTTCTTTTTCCCTCTCCACTCTTTTTTTCCTCTCTTGAAGTGTTTGTAATGAGCACTTTGTCTTTGCTGCATTGTTTTATTGGGCTTGAAGTTCACCATGAATCCTCTCCAGGCCAATGATCCATAGCCCTCTGACATTGATAACCAGAGATGCAGTGAAGCAAACGGTCCCCCTCCCTCCGGAATTTGACTCAGCTTTAAAAAAGCATCAGTCCTTTTGTGTTTTAGGCAGATTGTCACCTGCACAGTGTTTTAAATGTACAGTTTTTGAGCAAGCGTTCGTGACTCACATGATCCGTCTCCAAAGAGGACTCTACATTGATTATGGCACATTCTGTGGAAAAAGTACCCAATTGTCATATGGCACCACACCACTAATTCACTCAGTGAGGGGTGTCACATAAATCAGCCCAGTGGCCCTGTGGTGTGGACTGCAGAGTTGGGCCCGAGCTAATGGCAGCTCAAGGACTCACTGACGGACTCGGGCTCCCCTGACTCAGCAGGACGTGACCGCATTTCAAGATGGATTGACTTCATGTGTCAAGAAATGCTTACTCCGGCCCCCTCATCGACATACTGTAAAATAAGCAGACATAACAACACTAATGACAACACAACCATTATCACAACTTATACTGCCACTAGACACAGTGTGAATAGATAGTTTCAGACTTGGTAGAAACAGTGAGCAGAAAACACATTTTGTCTGGTAGTCGGGACAAAAGTTGCACTCTGTAAACTGACAAATGATTAGGCTAATTGCACGCTTTGTTAGACAAAGAAGAGTGCATTGTATAGGGTCATTGATCTTGTTTCCACACAAAATGTATTTCTATAAAATTAAAATGTAAAAAAAAAACATCCACTTTCCCATAATTCTTCCTAGGCCTAAATGCTCCCGTACCTTAATTTAAGACCTTGCAAAGTAGTCTCGGAAATCACAGACCTAGGCCAATATTGTTTGTGTTCCCCTGCTCAGAATTTGCATGCATCAACCAATGGTTGCATGCCACATCATCGACTGGGCGGTCAGGTACCAAATTACTATACCATATGATGTGGTTAGCTGATACGTAAAATACCTATCCAGGCGTTGTAAGATCTGGCATACGTCAGCAAAGTATGAGCAGGGAAACACGACCATTGTTAACATTGTAAGAGGCAGCCCTTCTACCTAGTGTAGTGAGACTACTAAAGCAATAATTGCTGGATCCATACACTGAGTGTAGAATACATTAAGAACACCCGCTCTTTCCATGACCAGGTGAAAGCTTGAATCCTTTATTGATGTCACTTGTTAAATCCACTTCAATCAGTGTAGATGAATGGGAGGAGATAGGGTAAAGAAGGATTGTTAAGCCTTGAGACAAAAAAGCCTTGGTTTCATGCATGTTAACATCAGAAGCCTCCTCCCTAAGTTTGTTTTACTCACTGCTTGAGCACACTCCGCCAACCCTGATCTCCTTGCCGTGTCTGAATCCTGATTTAGGAAGGCCACCAAAAATTCTGAGATTTCCATCCCCAACTACAACATTTTCCGTCAAGATAGAACTGCCAAAGGGGGAGGAGTTGCAATCTACTGCAGAGATAGCCTGCAAAGTTCTGTCATACTTTCCAGGTCTATGCCCAATCAGTTCGAGCTTCTAATTTTAAAAATGAATCTCTCCAGAAAGAAGTCTCTCACTGTTGTCGCCTGTTATAGACCCCCCTCAGCTCCCAGCTGTGCACTGGACACCATATGTGAATTGATTGCCCCCCATCTATCTTCAGAGTTCGTTCTGTTAGGTGACCTAAACTGGGATATGATTAACACCCCGGCAGTCCTACAATCTAAGCTAGATGCCCTCAATCTCACACAAATTATCAAGGAACCCACCAGGTACAACCCTAAATCCGTAAACATGGGCACCCTCATAGATATTATCCTGACCAACTTGCCCTCCAAATACACCTCTACGGTTTTCATTCAGGATCTCAGCGATCACTGCCTCATTGACCTGCATCCGCAATGGGTCCGTGATCAAACGACCAGCCCTCATCACTGTCAAACGCTCCCTAAAACAATTCTGCGAGCAGGCCTTTCTAATCGACCTGGCTCGGGTATCCTGGAAGGATATTGACCTCCCGTCAGTCGGGGATGCCTGGTCGTTCTTTAAAAATAATTTCCTCACCATCTTAAATAAGCATGCCCCTTTCAAAAAATGTAGAACTTAGAACAGATATAGCCCTTGGTTCACTCCAGACCTGACTGCCCTCAACCAGCACAAAAACGTCCTGTGGCGGACTGCACTAGCATCGAATAGTCCCCGCGATATGCAACTTTTCA